>NW_027331930.1:6770029-7424143 GCF_048418815.1 Hemitrygon akajei | reverse complement strand
TCAGCGGACACTCCCACATGCACAGAGCAAGATTAATTTCAAATAGTTCACAGATCGGCTGTCTCCTTTTAACTAAAACAAGAAAAGAAGTCAAAGTTCATATTGCATTTATTATTGAAGTCTGTATAAACGGAACAACTTTGAGATTCGATACTCCTCAAAATCCAACGGCTCCCACAAGTCAGTGTGCACCCCCAAATCCGCCGACACACCCAAATCTGTGCAAATCAATGTGAGCCCACAAATCTGTGCTCACCGGTAAACGCGCATTCCACCCTTAAATTAGAGTGCATCCCGAAAGCAACGGACACCTCAAAATCCATGTGCACCCACCCATTCGCTTCCATACCCCTAAATCTTAGCACATCCGTAAAGCAAGATCAGCAGCCGAATCACTCCTGCCTCCCCGGGTCTCCACTGTGTCCCGTCCCGTGTGCATTCAATATTCGATAGCTTTCAAACTGATTTCTCCCTCATTTTTCGCACAGAACCATCAAACGCTCCTCAAAGGTTCACTCTTTCATTCCTTGTTCAACCTCCTCAGAGTTAAGCCCATGATATTGCTGTATCCCTTACAAACAATGCAATGCTACATAGTTCCCCGAGCCAGTGTACTCACATCTCTCTTTTGTCCTCGCCAAGTGTTCTCAGTAGCCAAGCCGACATGAAAAAGCGCCATAGCTGTCTGCTAGCTACTCTCTGACACAAAGTCACACACTGGAACTCATATAAACACTCAGAGATGCAGACACGTTAATGATTATTAATGCACATACATTAATAATGAACACATTAAGAACTTTGAACTTTTTAAGATGGAGGCAGCTATTTCGCGAACTGTTTGAAATGAGTTTTGCTCTCGGAAAATCTAATGTGTCTGTGGCGATGTCAGCGGGTTTGGGGGTACACATGGAAATGGGGCTGTACATTGATTTGCGGATGTCCGGACGTTTCAGGGCATGTTGGCGAATACGGGTGTGCACACCGATTTCGGAGTGTCAGTGAATTTCGGGGTGCCCACAGTTTTGATATGTGAGGGTGCACAGGGTGTGCAGATCCATTTGAGGCACCGCACAGAATTGGGTGTGTCGGCGGATTTGAGGATGCACACAGATTGGGGTGACATTGGATTTAGGGGTGTGATGTGAATCTCAAGATTGTTTCACTTATAGGCACTTTAATAACAAATGCACTTTGAACTTTGTTATTGCTATTTGATTTAAGGTGGAGGAAGTTTTTTTTAAGATTTCTTTGAAATGATTCTTGCTCTGGGATAATCTAATGAGCATGTGGAGTTGTCAACAGCCTTGGGGTGCGCACGGATCTGGGTATGAAGGTGGATTTGGGAGTGTCGGCAGGTTTGGGGTGCGCACAGATCTGGGTATGTAGGTGGATTTGGGAGTGTCGGCAGGTTTGGGGTGCGCACAGATCTGGGTATGTAGGTGGATTTGGGAGTGTCGGCAGGTTTGGGGGTGTGCACGGATATGGGTGTTTAGGCGGATTTGGGAGTGTCGGCAGTTTTGGGGTGCGCACGGATCTGGGTTTGTAGGTGGATTTGGGAGTGTCGGCAGCTTTGGGGGTGTGCACGGATATGGGTGTTTAGGTGGATTTGGGAGTGTCGGCAGCTTTGGGTGTGTGCACGGATATGGGTGTTTAGGTGGATTTGGGAGTGTCGGCAGCTTTGGGGGTGTGTACGGATATGGGTGTTTAGGTGGATTTGGGAGTGTCGGCAGTTTTGGGGTGCGCACGGATCTGGGTTTGTAGGTGGATTTGGGAGTGTGGACAGCTTTGGGGGTGTGCACGGATATGGGTGTTTAGGTGGATTTGGGAGTGTCGGCAGCTTTGGGGGTGTGTACGGATATGGGTGCTTAGGTGGATTTGGGAGTGTCGACAGCTTTGGGGGTGTGCACGGATATGGGTGTTTAGGCGGATTTGGGAGTGTCGGCAGCTTTGGGGGTGTGCACGGATCTGGGTTTGTAGGTGGATTTGGGAGTGTCGGCAGCTTTGGGGGCGTGCACGGATATGGGTGTTTAGGTGGATTTGGGAGTGTCGGCAGCTTTGGGGGTATGCACGGATATGGGTGTTTAGGTGGATTTGGGAGTGTCGGCAGCTTTGGGGATGAGCACGGATATGGGTGTTTAGGTGGATTTGGGAGTGTCGGCAGGTTTGGGGGTGCGCATGGATTTCGGGACACACACTGATTTGGGAGCGAACACTGAGTTGTGGTTCATGCGGCTTTGCGGGTGTGCACAGTTTTGGGAGAACACACAGATTTGCAGATTAGCGCAGATTTGGGAATCCCAGTGGATTCGGAGGTTGTCGAATCTGAAGTTTGTTTCATTGATACAAACTTTAATAATAAATGAAACTTGAACCTTGACCTCTGTTCTTGCTATTTTTTAGGGTGGAGGCAGATATTTCGAGAACTGCTTGAAATAATTCTTGCTTTGAGATAATGTTACTTGCATGTGGGGGATTCAGCAGGTATGGTGTGCGCGCAGATCTGGGTATGTCGATGTATTTGGGGGTGTCTGCGGGTTCGGCGTAGGCACGGATCTGTACACAGATTTGAGGATTGTGCTGACTTAGGGATGTTTTGGTGAATATGGGGGTGCACAGGGATTTGTGGATGTGAGCAGACATCGGGGTTTGTCAGCGAATATGGGACTCGGTGGATTTGGGAAACCGACTGATGATGGGATAAAGATAAGTTTGGTGAGGTGCGCAGATTTAAGAGGATGTCAATGATTATACGAGGAATATACATGTGGGTGTGTGTTTGCAATTTAAACTTTGTTCTTGTTATTTTTAAGGCGGAAGCAGCTATTTTGTAAAGTGGTTGAAGTGAATCCTGCTCTGTGAGTGTAATGTGTAGGTGTGCGCACGGATTTGCGGATGTGCGCACATTTCGGGACCTGTCGGTGAATCTGGGGGTGCATGCGGATTTGGCGGCGAATGTTGCTTTGAGGATGTGCACAGATTTAGGGGTATGTCAGAGAACGTGTGATTGCACTGGAATTATCGGGTGTCGGTTGCTTTTGAGGTTCACGCTGATTTCAAGGTTGAATGAGGTTTTGCCAGTGAGCACAGATTTGTGGATGCACACTAAACTGCACAGAGTTGGGGGTGTTGGCGGATTCGGGGTTGAGCACTGGCTTGGGGGAGCCGGTGGATTTGGAGGTGTGTCAGAACTCAGGGTTGTTACGTTTTTAATGCGATAATAATTAATTCAAGATGAACTTTGACCTCTGTTCTTGTTTTTTATATGGAGACAGCTATTTAGTGAACTGTCTGAAATGATTCTTGCTCCGGGATGATCTAATGTGCATGTGGGGGTGTCTGCTGAAATGGAGCTGTGACGAGTCTCAAGGTTGTTTCATTTCTATTTACATTAATAATAAGACGGCTCAATTTCATGGCATGTGTTCGGGTTAGGGATGGGTCACGGATGAGTCCCCAAATGATCTGCGTGACACAAACAGACATTTTCTTCGAGGCCCTCTCAGTAGAGTCCCACAAGCACAAACTACATCAAGAGTTTATACTCTTGAGGAGAATAGAACAGGAGGTGATTGAGTACAATTTCACAGGCACAATGACATAATTTACTTCAATATTTTGTGTCCGACAACTGGTAACTTTACATATTTACATATTTACAGCGGAAGCACATTTAATTGATAAGACACCTTTGTTGTAACAAACTAACCCCGCAAATGATCTAAATATTATTCATTAATTTAATCACAGTCTGTCATCGCGGGGATTTTACCTGTATGACGTAATTGGTTTGTAAATAATTTAAAAACCTTTATTTTTAAATCTGTTGAAATCTGTCCCTGTGGAATTGCTAAATGGCTTTAAAAACCGCAGGCATGTGCTGCTTTAACATTTCATTCCGAGAGATCGCCTGTCGCACAAAGAGACAAATCACTGGGCAGAGAAAATGTCTGCAATGTTCTATAGGTACATCAGTGTGGAGAAAATATTGTACATGTTCATTGCCGTCATTGGAGTTCCTAGTGAGTGGGCAGAGCATTTCATGTTCGGTATTTCTGTGTGTTTAAGATAAAGTTACAAGCTTACAACCTGATCATCACTGCACAAATATCCATCAGAGATATTGATCCTGTCAATTTTGCATTCTGAATTTTCGTATTTAAAAACAAGTGGAACTAAGTCTATGTTTCTCCTCTAACTCATGGGATCGAATAGAACGCTGCTCTTGCCTTGAATGACACCTTGTCCAGAGATGACCCAGTGCTGGGGCCAGGGATCTCTCCGGAAAATGTGACTGGGAGATGTTTGCATTCTGAAGTACACTTTTCCTAAGTTATTGATCAGAGAAAACCCCTAGTACTGTGCTTCAGGTCTCCCTGTGGAGTCTGCCACAGTCGGATCCCACTGTCCGTTGGTCAGTTATTGGGTCTGATCACCTGAACCAGTGTTCACGGATCTGCTGCCGTGTGTTATCGAATTAAACTGCGCTGCAGAATTAATCCATTAGCGGAGCAACTCAGCCACAGGTCACTAAGTGGTTCCTTCTCTCCCTCTAAAACCCGTCATAAATCGTGGCAGAGCTTCGTCCTGAAGGAGGGTCTCGATTTGAAACGAAAGATTATTCAATTCCACGGATGCTGCCTGACCTGCTGAGTTCCTCCAGTTATGTGTGTGTTGCTCCTCTCTGCATCCCTTCTCGGCCTCATCAGATGCTGATTTTCCAGAGTCCTGGTCAGTCACAGTAAATTCAGTGAAACCGGCCCCATCAGCGACTGGAATGGGGATCAGCACCGATCGTTGTTGTTCATGCAGATCGCTTTTATCGAAAACGATTCCCCACACATCGTCTTACCTCCATACTGAAGAATACAGGCGACCCGTTCCTGGTGTTAGATTAGCAGCTGTTTACAGACTCTAACACTACCGAGTTTTAGCTAAAGCCCGATCCCATGTTAATTCCCGGAGAATGTTTTCAGTAATGCCCAGCGCCTGCTCTCTCTCTCTACAGTGAATGTAGTGGCGATTGTGATCCTGTCCCGGGGAAAGTGCGGCCTCTCTACCTGCATCACTCGCTACCTGGTGGCCATGGCAGCGGCGGATCTACTGACCAATGTCACCGAGGTCATTTTGGAACGACTTAGAGTGATTTACTTCCCGTGGAGTTTTCTGGGCATCACCCCTGTGTGCAGTGTTATCGATGTCATGAGGTTCACCGCCACACACTGTTCTGTCTGGTTCACCGTCACTTTCACCTTTGACCGGTTTGTCGCCATTTGCTGCCAGAGACTGAAAACAAAATATTGCACCGGGAAAACTGCGGCTGTGGTTCTAACAACAACCGGCGTACTGTCCTGTCTGAGAAACGTTCCCCGATACTTCACATGGGAACCCGGAGTGATCATCGACAATGTACCGTGGTCCTGTATTACCAAGGACAATTATTTCACTGACCCCTGGTGGGTAGGATATGACTGGCTCGATATGGTTTTAACTCCGTTCCTCCCTTTCGCTGGGATCCTGTTGCTCAACGCTCTGACAGTCAGACACATTTTAGTGGCCAGTCGGGTCCGTAAGGGGCTGAAGGGTCAGATCAAGAGGGAGAACCGCAGTGACCCGGAGATGGAGAGCAGGAGGAGGTCTGTGATTTTACTCTTCACCGTTTCCGGCAGCTTCATCCTCCTGTGGATGACAATGGTTGTAAATTTCATACATTATCAGGTATCAGGGACAGGAATCAATTTCAATGACTCTGAATTGATCTTTCACTACTTCGGGTTTTTCCTGATGGATCTCAGCTGCTGCACAAACACATTTATTTACGCGGTGACTCAGTCGAAATTCAGGTAGCAGGTGATCAGCGCGGTGAAATATCCCGTCACTTCGATGCTTCAGTTGATTAATGGCGCCGCATCCTGAGTAGTCGTCAAAGGCGGCGGCAGAGTCTCCAGTCCGGGCTCCAGCAATTCAGATTCACCACCTCATCTCCCTACTGTTATTCCCGGACGGATTGTCCCATCATCCGGCAGTCCGGGACGTTAAGATAGTGTGTGTGTCGGGAGGGGCAAAGCACCGTCCTAGAGAGTCAGTACCTCATTCTTCCCGCCAGATGCCAGACAAAGAACTACTCCGGAATGCCGCCCGCACATTCGTCTGCGGATATGTCCATCTATTCCCATTCCGCTCACCAACTTCACTGTTAGACTTTCCAACAAGACGGCGCGGGGCGAGTCAGATGATCATTTACTAACCTAATATGAATCACACGAGTCCCCGCCATCTCCTTGAATGATTGGCTAAATTAAGAACTAGGTCAAGCTTTGGATTAACGACGGTTGACACTCCAACTTAAAGGCGCATTCCCGTTATCAACTGGACTGGGCTGAGGTGTAGAGAACTGGGAAATAAAATCCTCACTGCGCTGTGGTGTAGAGAACTGGGAAATAAAATCCTCACTGCTTCGGTCTTCTAATGAAAGCTAAATTACTCGCAACAAATTCTATCGATTATATGTAATGAAACAGAATACTGCGAATTTAATTAAAGACACACCCATGACTAAGAAAGCGGTTAAATGAAGTCAACCAAGACCGCCAAAATTGCAATGAAGCCTGCATGATTTCTTTCCTGATATCCTTCACCTGTGTTCAACCGTTTCTTAATGAACAAACCTACACGATCCGGAAGCTTGTTTTGCAACAGGACAAACAGAATAATTAAGCACAGAAAGTCATGGCGATATAATTCCTTCCCTTCTGGTTTATCCCGTAAACCCAGCACTATTATGTTCCCAGTCTGGTTCATGTCAATATAATTCCGTCCATTCTTGTTTTACCCCTTTCTCCCCATACACCCAACCCGTTTATGTATTCTGTGAAGGTGTACCCATTTTCCCATCAGTCTGTCCATCAGCTCCTAATTCCCAACATACATAACTCTGAACCTCTGATTTGTTAACTGAAGGGTCTTTATCCACAGTTCAAATTTTGTAAATTACAGTCAACCCACTCATTCCCCTCAATACCTCTGTGTGCACGGACCTATAAGAAGAAAATATATAAACAAGTACTTGAATATGAATTAACGGCTGGTGAGTTTCCAACAGTAAATCTGATCGACTGCTAGAATAACGTGTTTAAGGGTCATCAAAACCGAAAAGTAATCTGAACAACTATAACGTTACGTGGGAAAAAATGTCTCCACCCACCTTAAGCCAAAAATGATGGCAACCAATTCTGCTGTATGTACTGTTAAATGGTTGGAAAGTAATTTCTCTGTCATTGTCCATACTTCAGGCACAAAAATGGGATCCATCTGTAAAAATGTTAAAAACTTGACATGATTAGTATAACGCTTCGGGCTATCGGCTTGTATTTGTCCAGGGTGAAACCCGTCCTCCCGCCAAACGGTGTCCCCCGTTTGCGTAGATGCTGTGTAATGCACACTGGTACAAACTCGCACGTTCAATATCAGAAAGCACACAATGCACGTTTACAGATTACTCTTTATAAATTTTAATGGAACTAGGTAATTAATAGCGATACAATATAAAAAGAAAGAAAAGAGAGCCAAAACTTATTAGAGTTCAATCGGTTCGTGCACAACCGTTGGAGCTCAATTATCGAAGCCTTCTGTCCACCATTCGATCTTCTCCGACCTCCTCGACCCGACGCCTGGGACCAACCTGAGACCAAAGGGTCCAACACGTCCTTCCTCTTCGGTTCTCCTCCCGAAAATCCCGCGCACTGACTCCAGGTTCCCACACATACAGAAAGAACAACAAAGCTTCCAGTGGTTAGTTCCTCCGTTATCAATAATTATAACCTTTACATTCCAACTAAACAGAGCATTACCAAATCAGTTACCTACAAAGAAGCCATTTCATTATAACGCTAAAGAGAAGCCATTTTATATATGCAGTTAACAGTTAACATTACAGTTAATGATCTGAGAACCGTGCATCCTCCCCCCACCGAATTAAGTCATGCCCTCATGACGTTCAGGTAATTCGCCAACCCCTCCTGCAGAACACACCGCCCAACCCAAGTGCAGAAAGCAGTGGTATAATTCCCCAAAACAGTGGAGATCACACCCTGTTCCCCAGGTGCCACATAGGCCAACCTGTCCGGGGGGTGCCTACTTCTCTGAGGCCTGCGCACTCCCTCTTCTAACTCCTCCACCTCGAACAGCACGGGAGACTCATGGGATCTATGAGGCGAACCCTCCCGCGAGCGGTCACACAAACCCCTCTGCACTTCGCAACCGCTATCTCTTGCTTGGACCCTACATCCTTTATTCCAACGCCCTGTGGTAACTCCGACTGCCCATCACTGGCCCCTCCACCCTTGCCCTGTCTAACCCAGTGGTGGAAGGGCCAGGAGCCTCCCCTCCATCTCCGGGGCTTCAGCGAACGGCAGCATGTACCAATCATCCGAGTCATCATCCTCCGGGTCAGTATCCCTCACAGGGACTGTGCCCGGGACCGACTCTCCCGGTGTGGGCTCTTCCTCCACCCTGCGTGGACGCAGAGTCCTGGTACAAGGTGCAGCCGGCACCTCGGGCTCCCGCACTACCTGTAATTCTCCCCCAGGGGCAACAGGTATTCCGGTGGAGAATCTTGACGGGCCCCCTCCCATCCCTGGGCCTCATCCGGAAAACAGGCAGATTTGGCATCTGACTCTCTACTACATAGGGCGTGCCCGCCCGGCGATCAGCCAGCTTGTGTTTCCCAGGTAGTCCCAAATTCCTTATGAGGCCTCGATCTCCGGGCAGTAGTTGGGGGAACTTTACCTTCTGGTCATACCTCATCTTATTTCCCGATTCTGCTCGGCGGCCGCCTCCCTAGCCAGCTCAAAAGCTATTTGCAGTGACTTTCGCCACCGTAGTCGCCCTTTGCTTCTTCGTAGGGAACGCCTGAGCATACCTGGTGTAGTGGTCTTTGAAGACAAAGATATTCGCCGTATTGCTGGCATCGGGCTCTATGGCCAATAAATCCGTACACAACAGGTCCAACGGCCCCTCACTTTGCGAGTGTGACAACGGAGCAGGGGCAGGAACGCTCTCCCACTCCTCGCCCGTCTCCTGTTCCTCATGCTCCCGTCGTGACAAAGCAACCGCAGCGACATTCCTGCTTCCCAGCCAGCACTTCAGGCTGAAATCAAATACCAACAAGGCGGCCAACCACCGATGGCCGGCAGCATCCACTTTCACCGAAGGCAGGAGATCAGTAAATGGGTTGTTGTCCGTCCTCACCTCAAACCTGGCTCCGGGGAGATAGTCACTCAGCTGATCCACCTCTGCCCACTTCAACGCCAGGAACTGCAACTGATGGGTGGGAGAGTTTCTATCGGAGGGCGACAAACTCCGGCTGGCAAACGGGACAGGTCCCAACCCGGTGCCCTGATTTTGATGCAAGACGGCCCCCTAATCCCTCTTGGCTGACGTCGGTGTGTAGTACATAGGGTAAACGGGGGTCCGCAAAAGCCAGCACCGGTGCCTAGGTCAGTAATCTTCCAGCGATTTAAAAGCTTCCTCACATTTCGTATCCCACCTCTGTCCAAAGGGTTCCGACGGGTTCAGTTATTCTCCAACCTCCCGCCCCCCTTTTCCTTTCTTCCCCATGGGAGGGTAACCAGGCAGAAGATGGTTCAAGGGGTGACTCAGTTTGCCGTAGCCCTTCACGTATCTTCAATAATAACCACAAAACCCCGAGAACGAGAGCAGAGCGCTCACAGTCTGGGGTCTTGGCCACGTGGTCACCGCTTCTATCTTACCTGGGTCTGCAGCTACTCCAATTTGAAAGATTATGTGTCCAACATAGCTAACAGACGTCTCGCAGAACTAGCACTTGTCCAGGGAGAGTTTTAACCTTTCCTCCCTCAGCCGACGTAGCACCTTCAGTAGCCTCGCTTCCTGTTCTTCCAAGGTGGCTCCAAACACTACCAAATCATCTAAATACATCGACACCCCCACCGTCTTCTCCACGACCCTCTGGAGAAGGTGGCAGGGGCTCTCGATATGCCCTGGGGCAGTCTTTCGAACTGGAAAAACCCCAGAGGGCATATAAATGTCATCTTCTCTTTGTCGGCCTCACTTATCGGGATCTGGTAATATCCACTCCTCAAGTCCAGCACACTAAACCACTTCGCTCCACTCAGACAGGCCAACGCGTCTCCGACCCTCGGGACCGTATACTGGTCAGGGACAGTGCGCCGGTTCAGGGTCCTACAGTCCACACACATGCGTACCTTTCCGTTCTTCTTCCGGGCCGCTACTATTGAGGATGCATAGGGCCTTCGGGACTCAGTGATAATTCCAGCTTTCTTCAACTTGCCGCACGTTTTCCACATCTGCCGAGGCCAGTCGCCGTGACCTCTCCCTGAACGGGGTGTCCTCAGTCACTGGATGATATGGTGAGTGCTCTTGGAACATCCCACATCAAACTCACCAAGAGAAAAAAACATCTTCCTGCTTCAACATCTTCTCCAGTAGCCTGCGTTTCCACTCCGGCGGCACAGGAGAGTCCCCAAAGTTAAAGGCCTCAGCGGTCAGCTTTCCTGTTTTCCAATCCTTCCCCCTAAGTGAGCCTCACAGGTGCGCTAGACATTACCGTCACCGGGAACAAATGCCCCAGCGGCATCCCTCTCTTAAAGGAGATTTCTCCTTTCGTAGTGTTCCTGTCACTCACAGTTATCCGCCTCGCATCTACCACCGAGGGCCTCGGCACTCCGGGCCTCACCAGCACCCCAGCCGGAAATCGAGTCTCCCCCTCGAGATCTACTAAAAGGGCCTCGCCATCAGGCACTCCGGGAAATCTGGGGGTTCCCATCATTTTTGCTGCTTCCCCGGGCTTTATTATCACAGGCTTCGACTGGGTGGACCAGACAGTCCCCCTTTTAAATTCAGTCTCCGGCCCAGGGCGGCGTCGCACTTGCTCAAAAGCAGCATGAAACGCTGGGTGCTCGGCTCGGTCCCCCAAACAGTCCTCTCCTGCAGGCCTCCATGAGACTCCACACCACAGGGATGTACCCCGTGCACGGAATTGGGACAATGGCAAATGCTTTAAGTACTGATTGTAAAACGAACGATATAATAGCGAGACCTGCGTCCCGGTGTCGAGTATGGCTTTAGCAGAGATTCCCTCTATCCGTAGCGACACGCTCGAGCGGGGTTCCACTCATCCTTCCGGAATAGAGTCTTGTGATTTCGTGGGTTCCTTGGTAAATTGCTGTTAACGGGTTCACCGAGAGACGCGAGGCCATTCCCTCACTGGGTCTCCTCGAGGTTTCCCGACACCTCTCCCTTCTTGGATACCCGGGGACTCGCCCTCCTAGAGGCTTCCGGCCGCTCACATTCCCGCTGGAAGTAGCCCTCCTCCCCGCAGTTATAGCACAGCCCTGCCTCTCAGAATCTCTCGGGAAGTGTCCCTCTTTCACACAGTTATAGCACACGCTACCAGCCGCCCCTCTTCTCGCAGACCTCCGGCCACTCGTAGCATCCTGCGCTGTCCGTCCTCCCAAATCAGCCAAAACCTGGTTAACATTCACACCTCGCACTACCCCAGCCGCCTCTCCCCGCAAACTTTCAACTAATCTCTGCCACTTTTCCTCATCCGAGCACTGACACTCTCTCAACAACTGTGACGTTTCCTCAACCCATGTCTCATAATCCCCCTCACCCTCGGGAGCGGGCGTTATCCCCGAGAAAACTCTTATCTTCTGGCGGGGCCCCTCTGCCCTTCTCGCTAAGGAGGTAAGTGCAGAGGCCAACTCAGAGCTCTCGTCTTTCATGGTGGAACGGGAATTGACCAACTTTTCCAAATCTGACCACTCTTTCCCTTCATCCACCAACACCGGTAGAATCCGTTCCCTGAGATCTCCTCCCCCCCCCCCCCCCTGCAGGCAACTCTACTCGCTGAGCTTTGGCCCCTCCCTCCCCGACACTCTGCAGACGCCATGGCCCCGCCTCCCCGGGGACGCCAATCTCCTCTGGCAACTCTCTGCCACCTTCGCAGCCGCACACCATCGCCGAAAAGCAGCTGCCGCCATCCCGACTGTATATTATTTAGGCCGAGTGGTCACACAGCATCCACAGAATTCAATCCCGGGAAGAGCAGCCCACAAATGTACCGCCCAGGACTATCGGCTTGTATTTGTCTCGGGGAAAATCCGTCCACCCGCCAAACCGTGTCTCCCGTTTGCGTGGATGCTGTGTAATGCACACTGATACAAACTCGCACATACAATATCAGACAGCACACAATGTACGTTTACAGAGTACATTTGATAAATCTTACTGGAATAGGTCATTAGTAGCGTTAGAATATAAAAAGAAAACAAAAGAAAGGCGCCGACTTATCAGAGTTCAATCAATTCGTGCATAACCGCTGGAGCTCAGTTATGGACGCCTTCTGTCCGCCATTCGATCTTCTCCGACCTCCTCGACCCGCCGCCTGGGGCCAACCTCGGTGATCGGCCAGAGCCCGTCCAGCTCGTCCTTCCTCTTCGGTTCTCCTCCCGGAAATCCCGCTACTCACTCCAGGCTCCCACACATACAGATAGAACAACATCGCTTCCAGTGGTTAGTTCCTCCGTTGTCAATAATTATAACCCAAACATTTCAACTAAACAGAGCATCACCTAATC
Organism: Hemitrygon akajei; assembly: GCF_048418815.1. Lineage (NCBI taxonomy): Eukaryota > Metazoa > Chordata > Chondrichthyes > Myliobatiformes > Dasyatidae > Hemitrygon > Hemitrygon akajei. The sequence goes on along the minus strand of NW_027331930.1, from coordinate 7,411,502 downwards.
AGTTTCCCACAAAGAAGCAATTTCATTCTAACTCTACAGAGCAGCCATTTTATATAAGTAGTTAATAGTTAACATTACAGTTAATAATCTGACAACCTTACATATATATTGGTGAGACCCGACGCAGAATGGGAGACCGTTTCGCTGAACACCTACGCCCTGTCCGCCCGAGAAAGCAGGATCTCCCAGTGGCCACACATTTTAATTCCACGTCCCATTCCCATTCTGATATGTCTATACATGACCTCCTCTCCTGTCAAGATGAAGCCACACTCAAGTTGGAGGAACAACACCTTATATTCCGTCTGGGTGGTCTTCAAACTAATGGGATGAACATCGATTTTACTAACTCAATTAACGCTCCTCCTCCACTTCTTACCCCATCCCTCATTTATTTATTGATGTATTTATTTATTATTTTTTCTGCCCCTCTCACAATCAGTGCTTGCCAGCTCTCTATCTACCTCTGGTGCTCCCTTCCCCCTTTCTATCTCCCTAGGCCTCTTCCCATGATCCTTTCCCTTCTCCAGCTGTGTATCCCTTTTGCCAATCAGCTTCCCAGCTCTTAGCTTCATCGCTCCCCCTCCTGTCTTCTCCTATCATTTGGGATCTCTCCCTCCCCCTCCCACTTTCAAATCACTTAATATATTTTCTCTCAGTTAGTCCTGACAAAGGGTCTTGGCCAGAAACGTGTTCTGTACTTCTTCCTATAGGCGTTCCACCAGCATTTTGTGTGTGTTGCTAAAACTTACAATGATTCATTTCTATTTGATTATGAGCCACAGTTAAGTTATAATTAAGGCAAAGAATATCGATAATAATGGCTTAAGGGGAACTAAAGTTTATTCCACATCAACCCCACCGACTGGGAGACATCATTGTCACATGGTCAGCTGGAGATGTCAGACCCCTGAACAAACCAGCACAGGGTCACAATACAACCAATACACGGGACTGGCAGATAAACCTCTGTGTCCTGAAACCAGGCAAATGCACTAACACACCAGGACATGAGTTTGAATCCTACCACAGGAGCTGGGATTTTAATAATGACTTGATGATATTGTAGAGAATAAAAGCACATATTAGTGTAATTACCGGGATTGTCAGGAAAATACGCAAATCCTTCGTGCCCTGTGAGTGCAGACTCTGACTGACGCAGGTCTTCCCCCTTCTGGATCAGCATCTCTCACTGTTGTTAGAGGCAGAAGATGGGAGTGGTCGTGATAGGGGACCCAATCTTCAGGAAACAGACAGGAGAATTGATGAGCATGAACTGGACACCTGAATGGTATGTTGCCTCATAGGTGCCAGGGAGGGTCAGGGATGCCTCGAATTGTGTTTGCAACATTTCAGAGAGGGAGAGAGAGGTAAAACAGCCAGATGTCCTGGTACATTGTGGGACCAATTACATAAAAGTAAAAGCAAAGGGGTCCTGAAAATAGAGTTTGGAGAGCTTGGTAGAAAGTTCAGAAGCAGCACCCCCAGGGTTGTAATTTCTGGATTGCTGCCTGTGCCACGTGCTGGTGAGGGTTGAAACAGGATAATTTGGCAGATTAAAGATGGTTGAGAAGCTGGTGTAGGGGACCGGGCTTCACGTTTTTAGATCATTAGAAATTGTAGTCTGAGAGGAATTGGCCAAAGCAAATTGGAAGGAGACGCTGGCAGGGATGGGAGCAGAGCAGAAATGGTGTCAGTTTCTGGGAAAATGGGGAAGGTGAAGGATAGATATATTCCAAAAATAAATAAATACTCAAATGGTAAAATAGTAAAACCGTGGCTGACAAGGGAATTCAAGCTAATGCAAAGGCAAATGAGAGGTTATACAACTAAGCACAAATTAGAAGGAAGACAGAGGATTGGGAAGCTTTTAAATATTTACAGAGAGCAACTGAAAGAATGATTGGGAGGGGAAAAATTAAATATGAATTGACTTTATTGCTTACAGCCTTGATATGCACGAGGAATAAAAATCTTTATGTTACTTCTCCGTCCAAATGTGCAATGTGTAATTTACGTAATTTATGATACAGACGTTTATAAATACAATGTACACCATGCTAGTCAATATAACATAGAAATACAGTTGTCTCAGCACGAGTTAAGCAGTTTGATGGCCTGCTTGAAGAAGCTGTCCTGGAGACTGTTGCTCCTGGCTTTTACGCTGCGGTACCGTATCCCGGATGGTAGCAACTGGAACAGTTTGTGCTCGGGTTGACTCCAGTAATCCTTCGGGCCCTGTTGATACACCTGTCTTTACAAAACAAGCCAGAAAACAATATCAAATTGTTTTTCAAGTATTGTAACAAAATAACACAGAAATGAAAGTGGATATAGACCACTAGAAAATGAGGCCGGATATATAATAACGTCGAATAACGAGATGAAAGATAAATTAAATATTTTGCATCAGTCTTCATCGTGGAAGACACTAGCACTGTGCCAGAATTTGAAGGGTTCGAGGGAAGAGAAGTGAGTGCAGTTACTGTTACAACGGATAAGGTGCTCAAAACGCTGAAAGACATGACGGTACATGAGTCACCCGGAGCAGATGAACTGCACTCTAAAGTTCTGAAAGGGGCAACAGTGGACATTGTGGAGACATTAGGAATGATCTTTCAAAAATCAATGGACCGTGGCATAGTTTCACAGGACTGGAAAACTGCTAATGTCACTCCACTCTTTTAATCAGGAGGAAGTCAGCAGAAATGAAGTTATAGATCAGTTAGCCTCACCTCTGTAGTTGGGAAGAATTTAGTGCCATTTGTTAAGTATGAGGTTATGGAATACTTCGTGACACTGAGCAAGGTAGGACAAGTCAGAATGGCTTCCTTAAGGGAACTTCTTGCCTGACAAACGTGTTTGTAATTCTTTGAGGAGATTACAATTAGCATAGAAGAAGGGGATGTAGTATATTTGGAATTTCAGAAGGCCTTTGATAAGACGCACAAATGAAGCTGCTTACCAAGTTAAGAGCTCATGGTATTACAGAACATTTATTGGCATAGTCAGAACGTTGGCTGATTGGTCAGAAACTGTGAATGAGAGTAAAGGAATCCTTTTCTGTTTGGTTGCCAGTGACTAGCGGTGTTCCACAGGGGTCGCTGTTGGGACCGCCTCTTTTTATGTTAGATATCAGTGATTGAGGTAATGAAATATTTGGCTTTGTTGTCAAGTTTGCAGATCATACAAAGAATGGTGGAGGGCGGTGGTGTTGAGGAAACAGGCAGACTGCACAAAGACTTGAATGAGGAGAAAGGGCAAGAAAATGGCAAATGAAATACAATGCTGGAAAATTCAGGTCATGAGCTTTGGTCGTAGAAATAATGTGCAGATTATTTTTTTTTAATGGGGAGAAAATCCCAAAAAGTTGAGATGAAAATGGACTAAGGAGTCCTTCTGCAGAACACCCTAAAGGTTAACTTGCAGGTCGAGTCAGTTGTGAGGAAGGTGTTAGGAAGGCAAATCCAATGCCAGCGTTCAATTCAAGAGCTTTTAGCAGCACTCAAATCAATAGCAGCCAAATTATGCTGTTCCTACACTAACCAGCAGGTGGCACAGGCAACAACCCAGAAATTACAACACTGGAGGTACTGTTCTGAGCTTTTTACCAAGCTCTCACAATTCTATTTTCAGGACCTCTTTGCTTTTACTTCCAGTATCATTGGTCCCAGAATATACGAAGATACAGTATCTGGTTCTTTTCCCTCCCTCTCCAAATTATGCAGACACGATCCCAGGCGTTCCTGACCCTGCCACCTCGTAGGCAACACACCATTCAGGTGTTCAGTTCATGTCCATAAATTCTCCTGTCTGCTTCATGAAGATTGAGTTCCCGATCACTACCGCTCCCCTCTTCTGCCTCTGACAACAGTGAAAGATGCTGATACAGAAGGGGGAAGACCTGCTTCAATCAGACACTGCACTCACAATTCACGAAGGTCTTGTGTATTTTCCTGACAATCCCGGTAATCACACTGATACCCACTTTTATTCTCTACAATATTATCAAGTCAGTATTAAATTTCCAGCTCCTGTGGTAGGATTCAAATTCATGTCTTGGCATGTCAGTGCAGTGTGCCTGCGATCAGGATACAGTGGTTCATCTGCCAGTCCCGTGTATTGGTTGTATTGTGTCACTGTGCTGGTGTGTTCAGGGGTCTGATATCTCCAGCTGACCATGTGACAGCGATGCCTCCCAGTCGGTGGGGTTGATGTGGAATAAACTTCAGTTCCCCTTCAGCCCAGTAGTACGGCCAAGCTTTGTAAGTTTTACCTCGATTAATGGCATCAAGTGTTTTTCTTAGCACTGTGTTCAGCAAATAGCGGTGATCGGATTTTTCAACCGGTAGGGCCTCATCTGTCACTGTCAATTCCTGGACATCATCATCAGTCCTGTAAATATTTAAACTGGTGGTTATAAGCTGCTATTCGGAATAATTTTACGAATCCATCCAGGGTTTCGGTAAAGAGCAGGTCCTACCTCCTGTTCCGTCGAGATACCTCCTGAAATAAATAAAAACACAAATCTGATTAGACTTGGACTTCATTTTCACATCGTGAGCTTCATCCAAATCATTACAAGGTTTTTAAAAATCCCCACTCCCACAGTCGCTTACACACACACACACACACACACACACACACACACACACACACACACACACACACACACACACACACACACACACACACACACACACACACACACACACACACATCACAGAACCACGGGGACCCTGTTCTGGTGTGTTCAGTGGTCTGACATCTCCAGCTGAACATGTGACTGTGATGCCTCCCAGTAGGTGGGGTTGATGTGGAATAAACTTCAGTTCCCCTTCAGCCATTATTACAGCCAATCCTTGCCTCAAATTATAACTTACCTGCTTCATGACAAAGCTCAGTCTTTTAACGAGGATATCTGCAGATGCTGGAAATTCAAGTAACACACACAAAACGCTGGTGGAACACAGCAGGCCAGGCAGCATCTATAAGGAGAAGCACTGTCGACGCTTCGGGCCGAGACCCTTCGTCAGGACTAACTGAAAGAAAGATAGTAAGAGATTTGAAAGTAGGAGGGGGATGGGGAAATGCGAAATGATAGGAGAAGACCGGAGGGGGTGGGGTGAAGCTAAGAGCTGGAAAGGTGATTGGCAAAATGGATACAGAGCTGGAGAAGGGAAAGGATCATGGGACGGGAGGCCTAGGCAGAAAGAAAGGGGGAGGGGAGCACCAGAGGGAGATGGGGAACAGGTAGAGTGATAGGCAGAGAGAGAGAGAAAAACAAACAACTAAACATATCAGGGATGGGGTAAGAAGGGGAGGAGGGTCGACGGTTCGGGCCAAGACTTTTGGTCAGGAGTAACTGAATGAAAAGCTAGTAAGAGATTTGGGAGGGGGAGGGGTGATCCTAAATGATAGGAGAAGATAGGAGGGGGAGGGATGAAGCTCAGAGCTGGGAAGTTGATTGGAAAAAGGGATGCACAGCTGAAAAAGGGAAAGGTTCATGGGACGGGAGGCCTAGGGACAAAGAAAAGGGGAGGGGAGTACCAGAGGAAGATGGAGAGCAGGCAAGGAGGGATTGCGAGAGGGGCAGAGAAAATAATAAACAAATGCATGAGGGATGGTGTAAGAAGGGGAGGAGGGGGATGAATGGAAGATGGAAAAATCAATGTTCATGCCATCAGCTTGGAGACCACTCAGACAGAATATAAGGTTTTGGTCCTCCAACCTGAGTGTGGCTTCATCTTAACAGCAGAGGAGGCCATGGATAGACATATCAGAATGGGAATGGGACGTGGAATTAAATTGTGTGGCCACCGGAAGATCCTGCTTTCTCTGGTGGACCGAGCGTAGGTGTTCAGCGAAACGGACTCCCAGTCTGCGTCGGGTTTCAACAACATATATGGAGTGTTCTCTGATTATTAACTACAATGTTAACTGTTTATTGCTTACATAAAATGGCTTCTCTGTAGCGTTATAATGAAATGGCTTCTTTGTGGGTCACTGATGAGGTAATGCTCCGGTTAGTTGAAATGTTTGGGTTATGATTATTGATAACGGAGGAACTAACCACTGGAAGCGATGTTGTTCTACCTGTATGTGTGGGAGCCTGGAGTCAGTGTGCGGGTTTTTCGGGAGGAGAACCGAAGAGGAAGGACGTGCTGGACGGGCTCTGGCCGATCACCGAGGTTGGCCCCAGGTAGCGGGTCGAGGAGGTCGGAGAAGATCGAATGGTGGACAGAAGGCTTCGATAATTGAGCTCCAGCGGTTGTGCTGGAACTGATTGAAATCTGATAAGTCGGCGCCTTTTTTTTCTTTTCTTTTTATATTGTAACACTATTAATTACCTAGTTCCAGTAAGATTTATAAAGTGTACTCTGTAAACGTACACTGTATGCTGTCTGATATTGTGTGTGCGAGATTGTACCAGTGTGCATTGCACAGCTTCCACGCAAACGGGAGACACGGTTTGGCGGGTGGACGGATTTTCTCCTGGACAAATACAAGCCGATAGCCCTGGGCGGTACATCTGTGGGCTGCTCGTCCCGGGATTGAATTCTGTGGATGCTGTGTGACCACTCGGCTTAAAAAAAATACAGTCGGGATGGCGGCAGCTGCTTTTCGGGGGTGGTGTGCGGCTGCGAAGGGAGCAGAGAGCAATGCGTGCGTGCTGGCGGGGGGTGGAGACTAGCGTACCGGATGAAGTGTTACTCCGAGGTTTGAGTGCGGTTAAAACGTTTGGCAAAGTGGAGATTGTATCGCGGAACTTTGATTTTAAGGCAGGTACAGATATAGTGTTAGTGCAGACAAGTGAGGACATAACAGGGGCAGAGTTGCGAGAGGACATTGGCGTCCCCGGGGATGCGGGGCCATGGCGCCTGCAGAGTGTCGGGGAGGGAGGGGCCAAAGCTCAGCGAGCAGAGTTGCCAGCAGAGGGGGCAGGAGATCTGAGGGAGCGGATTCTTCCGGTGCTGGAGGATGAAAGGAAAGAGTGGTCAGATTTGGAAAAGTTGGTCAGTTTCCGTTCCACCGTGAAAGGCGAGAGCTCTGAGTTGGCCTCTGCACTTACCTCCTTAGCGAGAAGGGCAGAGGGGCCCCGCCAGAAGATAAGAGTTTTCTCGGGGATATCGCCCACTCCCGAGGGTGAGGAGGATTATGAGACATGGGTTGAGCAAACGTCACAGTTGTTGAGGGAGTGTCAGTGCTCGGATGAGGAAAAGCGACAGAGATTAGTTGAAAGTTTGCGGGGAGAGGCGGCTGGGGTAGTGCGAGGTGTGAAGTTTAACCAGCTTTTGGCCACTCTGAAGGACGATATGGAGGCTTTGGAAAGAGCTTTTGGGTTGACTGGGAGCTCCTCGGGGAGTTTCAAAACATGTATCAGGATGAGGGTGAGAAGCCCTCTGCGGACCTTTTATCGGCTTGAGAGACAGCTTAATGGCTGGCCGCGCCGGGGAGTCATTCGGCCTGAACAGGTGGATCAGTTCAAGATGGATCAGGTATTTCGGGGTACCCAGTCCGAGGACAAGATTGCTTGGAGTCTCCGGCAGTCTTATAAAACGCTCCCTCCTCCGACGTTCGTTCAACTGATCAGAGATGTGAGGGGGGATGAGCGCGCGTTGAGGCCTCGGGAGGATTCTGTCAGCAGGGTGAGATCCTCAGTTGTAGCCCCGGTGGGGTCGGAAGAGAATCGGGCTCCACCCGGCAACTGAAGGAGGTGGTGGCCGAGCTGAGGGCTGAGGGGTCGGTAGGGCAGGCTTCGCCCCCCAGAGGACGGACAGCGCAGCATGCTGCAAGTGGCGGGAGGTCAGCGAGAAGAGGGGCGACTAATAGCGTGTTCTATAACTGTGGGAAAGAGGGACACTTCCGGAGAGACTGTGAAAGGCAGGGGGGTGTGCTATAACTGCGGGGAGGAGGGTCACTTCTGGCGGGAATGTGTGCGGCCGGAAACCTCAAGGAGGGCGAGTCCCCGGGTATCCAAGAAGGGAGAGATATCGGGAAACTTGGAGGGGACCCAGTGAGGGAACAATCTGCTGTCTGTAGGCGAACACGTTCCCAACAATGTACCAAGGAACCCCTGAAAGCAGAAGACCCGATTCTGGAAGGAATAGTGGGACCCCGCTGCAGCGTGTCACTATGGATACAGGGAATCCATGCTAAAGCCATACTGACACCGGGTCGCAGGTCACACTACTATACTGTACCGTTTTACAATCAATACTTAAAGCATTTGCCATTAACCCCATTCCGTGCACTGAAGATCTGGGGTGTCAGTGCTGGGGATTATCCGAATGACGGGTATTTGTCAGTGAAACTGGAGATTTCAGAAGCCGATGTGGGAGTGTCTGAGGTTTTGGAGACGTTGGTGCTGGTTTGTCCGGACCCGGTTGAGACGGGGCGGGGGTGCTTCAATCCTGGTGGGGACCAACACCCCTGTGGTGCGGAGTCTCATGGGGGCCTGCCAGGAGAGGGTGAGTGAGAACTGTTTGGGGGACCCGGGCCGGAGACTGAATTTAAACGAGGGACTGTGTGGTGCACCCAGTGGAAGCCTGTGATAATAGGGTCCGGGGAAGTAGCAAGAGTGATGGGACATCTTCCCCAGATTTCCCGGAGTGCCTGATGGCGAGGCCCTTTTAGTCGACGCCCAGGAAGATCTCGAGGGGGAGTCACGATTTCCGGCTTGGGTGCTGGTGAAGCCCGAAGTACCGAGGCCCTCGGTGGTAGATGCGACGCGGATAACTGTGAGTGTCAGGAACAATACGAAGAGAGAAATCACCTTTAAGAGAGGGATGCCGCTGGGGCATTTGTTCCCGGTGATGGTAATGTCTAGCGCACCTGTGAGGCCCACTAAGGGGGAAGGACAGGAAAACAGAGGAAAGCTGATCGCTGAGGCCTTTAACTTTGGGGACTCTCCTGTGCCGCCGGAGTGGAAACGCAGGCATGTGGAGATGTTGAAGCTGGAAGATTTGTTTTTCTCTTGCCGATTTTGAGTCGGTTGTTCCAAGAACACTCGCCATACCATCCGAGTGACTGAGGACTCCCCGTTCAGAGAGAGGTCGAGGCGACTGGCCCCTGCAGATGTGGAGACGTGCGGCAGCACTTGTGCAAGTTGAAGGAAGCTGGAATCATCACTGAGTCCCGAAGCCCCTATGCGTCCCCAATAGTAGTGGCCCGGAAGTAGAACGGAAAGCTACGCATGTCTCTGGAGTATAAGACATTGAACCGGCGCACTGCCTCGGACCAGTATACGGTCCCCAGGGTCGAAGACCCGTCGGCCTGTCTGAGTGGAGCGAAGTGGTTTAGTGTGCTGGACTTGAGGAGTGGATACTACCAGATCTCGATGAGTGAGGCCGACAAAGAGAAAACGGCAACTCACACAAGATGCTGGCGGAACGCATCAGGCCAGGCCGGGACCCTTCGTCAGGACAGACGAAGACGGCATTTCAGGACAGAAAGAGAAGGCGGCATTTATATTCCCTATGGGGTTTTTCCAGTTCGGAATGATGCCCGAGGGTATATCGGGAACCCTGCTACCTTCCAGGGGGTCATGGAGAAGACGGTGGAGGATATGAATTTGCTTGAAGTGTTGGTGTATTTGGATGATTTGGTAGTGTTTGGATCCACCTTGGAAGAACAGGAAGCGAGATTACTGAAGGTGCTATGTCGGCTGAAGAAGGAAGGGTTACAACTCTCCCTGGACAAGTGTCTGCTCTGCAACACGTCTGTTAGCTATGTTGGACACATAATCTCGCGGGATGGAGTAGCTACCGACCCGGCTAAGATAGAAGCAGTGACCACGTGGACAAGGCCCCGGACTGTGAGCGCTCTGCGCTCGTTCTTGGGGTTCTGTGGTTATTATCGGAGATCCGTGAAGGGCTACGCCAAAGTGAGTCACCCTTTGAACCAGCTTCTGCGTGGTTACCCTCCCTTGGGGAAGAAAGGAAAAGAGGGACGGGATGTTGGAGAATATCTCGGACCGTCGGAGCCCTTCGGTCAGAGGTGGGATGCAAAATGTTCGGAGGCTGTTAAATCGCTGGAAGAGTTGTTTACCCAGACACCGGTGCTGGCTTTTGCGGACACCCGATTACCCTATGTACTGTACACGACGCCAGACGAGAGGGATTACGGGCCGTCTTGTATCAGGACCTGGGCACCGGGTTGAGACCTGTCGCGTTTGTCAGCCGGAGTTTGTCGGTCTCCGAGAGAAACTGTCCCACCCATAAGCTGGAGTTCCTGGCGTTGAAGTGGGCAGTGGTGGATAAGCTGAGAGACTATTTCTCCGGAGCCAGGTTTGAGGTGAGGACGGACAACAACCCACTTACTTGTAACCTGACTTTGGAGAAACTGGATGCTAAATGCCATCGATGGTTGGCAGCTTTGTCGGTGTATGATTTCATCCTGAAGTACGAGCCGGGGAGCAGGAATCTCGATGCGGATGCTTTGTGACCACAGGGCCATGAATAACAAGAGACGTACGAGGAGTGGGAGAGCGTTCTTGCCCCTGGGGTGAAAGCCATGTGTCAGTTTGCTATCACCGTGAAGGCCGAGGAAAAGGGGAAGCCGGAACGAGCAGTGGACCCACTGGGGGCTTCTGATGACGACCTACCCCCTGTTTACTGTGACCTGACTGCACTGAAGACTAAACAGTTTCCGGAATTAAGGCCGGGGGAAGAGGCAGCTTCTCAGCGGGATGACCCGGGCTTTGGCACTGTTTGGTGCGCGGTGGAAATGGGTGATCTGGCGTGGGCGGAGAAGACAAAACACCCTTCAGTGCCTCCGTTATTGAGGGAATGACCTCAGTTGAAGTTGAGGAAATAATTGTTATACCGGATCACGTCACCCCCTGACCGAGAAGTATCGGAAGATTGTGTTGAAGTCCCTGAACGATGATTCTGGATATTTGGGGGTTGAGTAGATCTATGGATCGCTCAAAGATAGGTTGTACTGGCCCCGAATGAAGGTGGAGGTGGAAGAGTATTGTCAGTCGTGCATTCGCTGCATACGCCGGAAGACGCTGCCTGTGCAGGCTGCTCCGTTGTCACACTTGCAAAGTGAGGGGCCGCTGGACCTGGTGTGTCTGGATTTCTTGGCCATAGAACCCGATGCCATCAATACGGCGAATGTCTTATTCATCACAGACCACTACACCCGGTATGCTCAAGCGTTCCTTACCAAGCAGCGAAGTGTGACTCCGGTGGTGAAACTGCTATGGGAGAAGTATTTTGTGCATTATGGCCTTCCCCGGCGGATACATAGTGACCAGGGACGAGACTTTGAGAGTAAGCTCATCTACTAGATACTGAGTATGTTGGGGATTGAGAAATCGAGGACTACGCCCTATCATCCGCAGGGTGATCCCAACCGGAGAGGTTTAATTGGACGCTGCTGGACATGCTGGGAACTCTGGAGATTAGCAAAAAGAGTTGATAGAGTCAACATATTGGGCGTCTGGTTCACTGTTACAACTGTAACCGAAATGAAGCTACTGGATACTCGCCCTACTATTTGATGTTTGGGCGCGAGGCAAGGTTGTCCACTGAGCTCAGTTTTGGGACGGATGCAGGTAACGTATCGCCGAAGCCCTACTTGAAGTAAATGTCTGATATTAAGAAAGGACTACAAAGAGCTTATGAGCTGGCTAGGGAGGCGGCCGCCGAGCAGAATCGGGAAATAAGAGGAGGTATGACAAGAAGGTGAAGCTCTCCCAACTACTGCCGGGAGATCGAGTCCTCATAAGGAATTTGGGACTACCCGGGAAACACAAGATGGCTGATCGCTGGTCGGGCACGCCCTTTGTAGTAGAGAGTCAGATGCCAAATCTACCGTTTCTGCGGGTGAGGTCCAGGTATGGGAGGGGGCCCGTCAAGATTCTCCATTGGAATCACCTGTTGGCCCTGGGGTGAGATGTACAGGTAGAGTGGGAGCCCGAGGTGCCTGTTGCACGTAGTACCAGGACTCTGCAAGAGAGTCAGGCCTGGGCCCAAACACTGTGAGAGACACTGACTCGGAGGATGATGACTCGGACGACTGGTACATGCTGCCGTTCGCTGACGCCCCCGTGATGGAGCGGGAGGCTCCCGGTCCTTCTTCCACTGGGTTAGACGGGGTAAGGGGGCTAGAGATGGGCAGTCGGGGGTACCATAGGGTGTTGGAATAAAGGACGTGGGGCCCAAGCAAGAGGTAGTGGGTTCCGAGGTGCAGAGGGGTTTGGGAGACCGCTCGCGGAAGGGTTCGCCTGGTAGTTCCCATGGGTCTTCCGTATTGTCCGAGGTGGAGGAGTTAGAAGAGGAAGTGCGCAGGCCTCAGGGAAGTAGGCAACCCCCCCCCCCCCCCCCACAGACAGTTTGGCCTATGTGGCACCTGGGGAGCAGGGTGATCTCCACTGTTTTGGGGAGTTATGCCACTGCTTTCTGCGCTTGGATTGGGAGGTGTGTTCTGCAGGAGAGGTTGGCGAATTATCTGAACGTCACGAGGGCATGACTTAATTGGGTGCGGGAGGGGGGGGGGGGAGAATACAGGGTTCTCAGATTATTAACTGTAATGTTAACTGTTAACTGCATATATAAAATGGCTTCTCTGTAACGTTATAATGAAAAGGCTTCTTTGTAGGTAACTGATTTGGTAATGCCCTTTTTAGTTGAAATGTTTGGGTTATAATTATTGATAACGGAGGAACTAACCACTGGAAGCGATGTTGTTCTTTCTGTCTGTGTGGGAGCCTGGAGTCAGTGCGCGGGTTTATCGGGAGGAGAACCGAAGAGGAAGGACGTGCTGGACCCTTTGGTCCCAGGTTGGTCCCAGGCGGCGGGTCGAGGAGGTCGGAGAAGATCGAATGGTGGACAGAAGGCTTCGATAATTGAGCTCCAACGGTTGTGCACGAAATGATTGAACTCTAAAAAAAAGTTTTGGCGCCCATTTCTTTCCTTTAATATTGTATCGCTATTAATTACCTAGTTCCAGTAAAATTTATAAAGAGTAATCTGTAAACGTACATTGTGTGCTGTCTGATATTCTGTGTGCGAGTTTGTACCAGTGTGCATTACACAGCATCCACGCAAACGGGAGACACGGTTTGGCGGGTGGACGGATTTCCCCCTGGACGAATACAAACCGATAGTCCTAAGCGTTACACTAATCATGTCAAGTTTTTAACATTTTTACAGATGGAACGAAAGATAATTGAACTGGGAATGTTGGAGTAGCCCATTTAATGTGCCTGAAGTATAGACAAGGATAGAGAAATTTCTTTGCAAACATTTATCAGTTTCTATAGCAGAATTGGTTGTCATCATTTTAGGCTTAAGGTTGGTGGAGAAATTTCTTCCCACGTAACGTTATAATTGATCAGATTACTTTTATGTTTTGATGACTCTTAAACAGGTTATTCTCGCAGTCGGTCAGATTTACTGTTGGAAACTCACCAGGCGTTAATTCATATTCAAGTACTTGTTTATATATTTTCTTCTTATAGGTCCCTGCACACAGAGGTATTGAGGGGAATGAGTGCGTTGACTGTAAGTTACAAAAGCTCAACTGTGGATAAAGTCCCTTCATTTAACAAATCAGAAGTTCAGAGTTATGTATGTTGAGAATTAGGAGCTGATGGAAAGACTGATGGTAAAATGGGTACACCTTTACAGAATACATAAACGTGTTGGGTGTATGGGGAGAAAGGGGTAAAACAAGAACGGACGGAATTGTATTGACACGAACTAGAATGGGAAGATGAAAGTGCTGGGTTTATGAGAGAAACAAGGAGGGAAGGAATTATATCGCCATGACTTACCATGCTTAAATATTCTTTTTGTCATGTTGCAAAACATGCTTCCGGATCGTGTAGGCTTTCTCATTATGAAACGGTTGAACACAGGTGAAGCATATCAGGAAAGAAATCATGCAGGCTTCATTTCCATTTTGGCGGTCTTGATTGATTGATTTCATTTAACCGCTTTCTTAAGTCATGGGTGTGTCTTTAATTAAATTCGCAGCATTATGTTTCATTACTTATAATTGATAGGATTTGTTGGGGGTAATTTAGCTTTCGTTAGAAGACAGAAGCAGTGTGGATTTTATTTCCCAGTTCTCTGCACCACAGTCCCACCCAGCTGATAACGGGAATGCGCCTTTAAGTTGGAGTGTCACCCGTCGTAAATCCAAAGCTTGACCTACTTCTTAACTTAGCCAATCATTCAAGGAGATGGCGGGGAATGGTGTGATTCACATTGGGTTAGTAAATGTGCATCTAACTCGCCCTGCGCCGTCTTGTGGGAAAGTCTGACGGTGAATTTGGTGAGCGACTACTCATGATGCGGCGCCATTAATCAACTGAAGCATCGAAGTGACGGGATATTTCACCGCGCTGATCGCTTGCTCCCTGAATTTCGACTGAGTCACCGCGTAAATAAATGTGTTCGTGCAGCAGCTGAAATCCATCAGGAAATACCCGACGTACTGAAAGATCGATTCAGAATCATTGAAATCGATTCCTTTTCCTGAGACCTGATAATATATGACATTTACAACCAGTGTCATCCACAGGAGGATGAAGCTGCCGGAGATGGTGAAGAGTAAAACCACAGAACGCCTCCTGCTCTCCACCTCCGGGTCACTGCGGTTCTCCCCCTTGCTCTGACCCTTCAGCCCCTTACGGACCCGACTGGCCACTAAAATGTGTCTGACTGTCAGAGCGTTGAGCAGCAGGATCCCAGCGAAAGGGAGGAACGGAGTTAAGACCGTATCCAGCCAGTCATAACCCACCCACCAGGGGTCAGTGAAATAATTGTCCTTGATAATACAGAGCCATGGTACATTGTCGATTATTATTACAGGTTCCACTGTGAAGTATCGGGGAACGTTTCTCAGACACGACTGTACGCCGGTTGTTGTTAGAACCACAACCGCAGTTTTCCCGGTGCAATATTTTGTTTTCAGTTTCTGGCAGCAAATGGCGACAAACCGGTCAAAGGTGAAAGTGACGGTGAACCAGACAGAACAGTGTATGGCTGTGAACATCAGTACATCGATAACACTGCACACAGGGGTGATGTCGAGAAAACTCCTGCGGAAGTAATACGTTCTGATTGAAATCAAAATAACGCTGGTGACAATGGTCAGTAGATCCGCCGCTGCCATGGCCACCAGGTAGCGAGTGGTGCAGGTAGAGAGGCCGCACTTTCCCCGGGACAGGATCGCAATCGCCACTACATTCACTGGAGAGAGAGAGAACAGACACTGGGCATTACTGAAAACATTCTCCGGGAATTAACATGGGAACGGGCTTTAGCCTGTAAACGGCTGATAATCTAACACCAGAAATGGGTCGCACTGTCTCTGACCTGTCTTCTTCAGTGTGGAGATAAGACGATGTGTGGGGAATCGTTGGCGATAAAAACGATCTGCATGAACAACAACGATCGGTGCTGATCCCGATTCCAGTCGCTGATGGGTCCAGTTTCACTGAATTAACTGTAACTGACCAGGACTCTGGAAAGTCAGCATCTGATGAGGCCGAGGAGGGATACAGAGAGGAGCAACACACATAAAACCGGAGGAACTCAGCAGGTCAGGCAGCATCCATGGAATCGAATTATCTTTCGTTTCGGATCGAGACCCTCTTCAGGACGAAGCGCTGCCCCGATTTATGACGGGTTTCAGAGGGAAAGAAGGAAACACTTAGTGACCTGTGGCTGAGTTGCTCCGTTAATGGATTAATTCTACAGCGCAGTTTAATTCGATAACACACGGCAACAGATCCGCGAACACTGGTTCAGGCGATCAGACCCAATAACTGACCAACGGACAGTGGGATCCGACTGTGACAGACTCCACAGGGAGACGCGAAGCGCATGACTAGGGTTTCCCTCTGATCAATAACTTAGGAAAAGTATGCTTCAAAATGCAAACATCTCCCAGTCACAACTTCCCGGAGAGATCCCTGGCCCCAGCACTGGGACATCTCTGGACAAGGAGTCATTCAAGGCAAGAACAGCGTTCTCTTCGTTCCCGTGAGTTAGAGGAGAAACATAGACTTAGTTCCACTTGTTATTAAATCGGAACATTCAGAATGTGAAATTGACAGGACCGATATCTCCGATGGGTATTTGCGCAATAATGATCAGGTTGTAAGCTTGTAACATTATCTTAAACAGGTTCACACCGGTTAACACACAGAAATAACTAACATGAAATGCTCTGCTCACTCACCAGGAACTCCAATGACGGCAATGAACACGTACAATATTTTCTCCACACTGATATCCCTATCGAACATTGCAGACATTTTCTCTGCCCAGTGATTTGTCTCTTTGTGCGACAGGCGATCTCTCGGAATGAAACATTAAGGAAGCACATGCCTGGGGTTTTTAAAGCCATTTAGTAATTCCACAGGGACAGATTACAACAGATTGAAAAATAAAAGTTTTTAAATTATTTAGAAACCAATTACATCAGACAGCTGCAGTCCCTGCGATGACAGATTGTGATTAAATTAATGAATAATATTTAGATCAGTTGTGGGAGTTAGTTTGTTACAACAAAGGTGACCGAACCGTCCGAGGTGTCTTATCAATTAAATGTGCTTCCACTGTAAATATGTACTTCAATAGAACCAGTTGTCCGACAGAGAATATTGAAGTATTGAAGTATCGGGGAACGTTTCTCAGACAGGACAGTACACCGGTTGTTGTTAGAACCACAACCGCAGTTTTCCCGGTGCAATATTTTGTTTTCAGTTTCTGGCAGCAAATGGCGACATACCGATCAAAGGTGAAAGTGACGGTGAACCAGACAGAACAGTGTGTGGCGGTGAACCTCATGACATCGATAACACTGCACACAGGGGTGATGCTCAGAAAACTCCACCGGAAGTAATACCATTTGATTTGAATGAAAATGACCTCCTTTAACAAAGGTCAGTAGATACGCCGCTGCCATGGCCACCAGGTAGCGAGTGGTGCAGGTAGAGAGGCCGCACTTTCCCCGGGACAGGATCACGATCGCCACTACATTCACTGGAGAAAGACAGAGGGAGAGAGAGAAAGAGGAACAGATACTGGGCATTACTGACCCCATTCCTCAGGGGATTGGGTTTCAGCTTTAGATCTGGAGCAGCACAGTCTGTGAACGGCTGCTAATCTAACATCAGACACTGGTCACACTGTCTCTGACCTGCCTTCTTCAGTGTGGAGATAAGACGATGTGTGGGGAATCGTCGGCGATAAAAGCGATATGCATGAACAACAACGATCGGTGCTGATCCCCATTTCAGTCATTAACGTGGCCGGTTTCACTGATTTAACCGTGACTGACCAGGCCCTTGGAAACTAAGCATCTGATGGGGCCGGGAAGGGATACAGAGGAGAGCAACACACACTAAATACTGGAGGAACTCAGCAGGTCCGGCAGCATCCGTGGAATTGAACAAACTTCGGTTTTGGGCCGAGACTTTTCAACAGGACGAAGCGGTGCCCCAATTTACGACGCGTCTCAGAGGGAAAGCAGGAACAACTCAGTAACCTGAGGTTGAGCGGCTCGTTAATGGATTAATTCTACAGCGCAGCTCAATTCGATAACTCTCGTCAGCAGATCCGCGGACACTGGTTCAGGTGATCAGACTCAATTATTGACTGACAGGCAGTGTGATCCGACTGTGACCAACTCCACAGGGAGACGCCAAACACAGTTTCTCCCAAGGTGTCATTGAAGTCAAGAACAACGTTCGAGTCGATCCCGTGAGTTAGATGAGAGACAGGAGTTTAGCTCCGCTATCATTAAATCTGAAAAATCAGAGTGTTGAACTGACAGGATCAATATCTCTGACGGATATTTCCCAATGATCATCTAGTTAGAAGCTGGTCAAATGATCATAAGCAGATTCACATGGTTAATACACAGAAATACCAAACATGAATTGCTCTGCTCACTCACCAGGAACTCCAATGACGGCGATGAACACGTACAATATTTTCACCACACTCTCGTACCTATCGAACAATGCAGGCATTTTCTCTGTCCAGTGACCTGTCCCCACTGTGCTACAGACGATCTCTCAGAATGAAATGTTACGGCAGCACATGCCTGCGGTTTTTAATACCATTTAGCGACTCCACAGGGACACATTTCAACAGATTTAAAAATAAATATTTTAAAATTATTTACAAAACAATTATGTCAGGCAGGTGCCATCCCCGTGGTGACCGATTGCGATTAAATAATTAACTAATGCAATGTTTGGACAGTTTGTGTGAATTATTTTGTCCCAACAAAGGTGACTGAACCTTCAGTGGTTACTTATCAATTCAATGTATTCCCACTGTAAATATGTACTTCAGTGGAGCCAACTGAGACACACAGAATATCGAAGTAAATTGTGTCATTGTAGCTTGTATAATTATATTGAATCACCTACTGTTACCATTCTCCTCAAGAGTATAAACACTTGGATTAGTTTGTGTCTGCGGGACTCTAACGAGGGGGTCGCCAAGGAAAGATCTGCTTGTGATGGTAAATAAACACTTCCATATCCACAGAACCCTCCGCATCTTCAGTGATTCAGTCACAGTCAGAACATTTCGGTCCTCGTCCAGGACCAACCCTTAACCCTAATACGTGGCCATAAAGTCTAGTAGGGGGCTGCGTATGTTTCAATCATATCACCACGTATGTGTTAAAGAACACGGCGGAGCGCTGGAGAGGCGGATAAGAAAGAGCAGTTCTGTGTAGCGTGTTTCTGTGTCTCTGTGTGGATCGACCCATTGTCTCTGCCTGACCCTGCCTGACTATACACGTATCCACAGACCTCGAGTTCAATTTATCCCCTCGCTTCAGTTCCTTCTCATCTGTCCCCGCAAACTGCACATGCTCTCGAACTCTCATTACAAACACTTCACAAAATGGCTGCCTGAACCATAAAAATCAAGAGCAGAGGTCAAAATTCAAATTGCATTCATGATTAATCTGTGTACAAATGAAGCAACATTCAGATTCGTCAGAGCTCCAAATCAGCAGAGACACTTGCACATTGGATCATCTCAGCAAAATTATTTCGAATAGTTCACAAAACGGCTGCCGACACCTTAGAAAATAGCAAGAGCAAACTTCAACGTACAAAATACATTTATTAATGAATTATCTCTAAATATAACAAGTCTGATAGTCGTCAGCCCTCCAAATCCTCAGAACCTTGAAATACATACACACCCCCAATGTGTGCTCTAAAACCACCGATCCCCAAAATCCGTATGCACCCTGAAATCCACCGACATTCCCAAACATCTGCACACACTCAAATTCGCAATGACACACAAATAAATGTGCGCCCTCAATCCGCATGCATCCCAATTTTACCTAGAAAACACCCATTCCTGTCCACATTCCCAAATCCCTGTTCACCCACCATATTCTCCAAAGTACTCCTAAATCAGTACATATTCTAAAATCCGTCTGCACCCCCTAATCCACTGCGCACCCGAACCCACTGATTTTCCTACATGCACATTAGTTTATCCCAGCGCAAGAATCATTTCAAACAGTTCAGAAAAGTGTGGCTTACATTACAAAAAAAAGCAAGTACAGAGGTCAAAGTTCATATCGCGTTTATCTTTAAAAGGAACAACCTTGTGATTCGACACATCTCCAAATCCAGCAGCTCCTCAAAGTCAGGGTTCACCCCCGAATCCGCCAACACACCCAACTCTGCATATACAGTATCTGCAAATCAGTGTACACCCATAAATCTCTGCTGACCGGCAAACCCTCATTCAAACCTCAAATCAGTGTGCAACCCCAAAGCAACTGAGACCCGGACCTGGCTCTGTTGTTCATTGCCATCTGTATGTCATGTGAATTTCTCCGGGTCTGTCAACAAAGAACCAAAAACACAGAGTGGATCTGTTCAGAGTCATGCTTACTGCGAGCTGTAATGAGAAGCATCTCCACTCTCCATGGCGAGAGATCGCTTCTGCTTTGCAGCTTACGAAGTTTGCTGTTCAATACAAATTGTCAGTCTGTGCTTTGGCTGTCATCTGTTCTGCCGGTGGCTGCTCCAGTGCATATCAACCTCCTCTCAGTTACACAGTGAACAGTGATCAATTACATGGTGCCTGTCAAGTACACACTCAGCATATAGCAAACAACTGTGGGATCTTACAGGTTCCACTCTATTACATGACAAAGGTTCGAATATATTCCCACATTCCCACTTTTGAGTCAGCAAAATCTTCTTTTCCTAGTCTGCATCAAAGGGTTCCCATTTTCAATACCCTTTCCTTAGTCCTACACCAAATTACAAGATGGTGGCTGCCAATATTATAATACTGGTGGTCTTTCCATAATGCAGGGCAGCAGTCCACCATCCCAGACGGCCGACAGCTTCCTGGGGGTTGTAATGATGGAAATGGTCTCCTTCTTCCTACAGCTTCTCGGTGCCTCACGGATGTTACTGTTACGTGAAGTATATTCTCCTGATTCATCATGTGCGTACGTACAACGGTCTTGGCCAATCAGGACACACGTGGCCCCTTTCCCCATGAAAACAAAGTCCAAGCCATTCGGATTTGACGGACTTTACGAACCGTCACCGATTTCGCCAACAATTCAGATATTGCTTGTAGGGTTTGTTCGAGAGTATAAGTAATTTCATTTGCTAACTTTTCCAATGCTGCTGCCATGTTAATGAGCTCCGGAGCTGCCTTGCTGATTTCCTTGGCAAGTGTCACATTCCCTGTGAGGTTAAGAATGCATTGAGTTCAGGAGCCGAGAGGTAACGGGACAGCTATATAGGACCCTGGACAGACTCCACTTGGAGCGCTTTGCTCACCTCACCACAGGAATGATGTGGAAACTATAGAAAGGGTGCAGAGGAGATCCACAAGGATGTTGTCTTGGTTGAGGAGCATGGCTTAGAGAATAGGTTGAGTGAACTTGGCCTTTTCTCCTTAGAGCGACGGAGGATGAGAGGTAACCTGATAGATGTGCATAATGTGATGAGAGACATTGATCCTGTGGATAGTCAGAGGTTTTTTCCCAGGGCTGAAATGGCTTACAGGAGAGGCCATAGTTTTAAGCTGCTTGGAAGAAGGTGCAAAGGAGATGTCAGGGGTAAGTATTTTTTTTATGCAGAGTCTGGTGAGTACGTGGAATAAGCTGCCAGCGATGGTGGTGGAGACGGATACAATAGGGTCTTTTAAGAGACTCCTGGTTAGTTGCACGGAGCTAGAAAAATAGAGGGCAATTGGTAACCGGTGTTAATTTCTAATGTAATTACATGTTCGGCATTGCAGTATGGGCCGAAAGGCCGATAATGTGCTGCAGGTTTTCTATCTTTGCACGTTTCTATGAGGACATCACCAAGTCTTTTTAACCTTGGTTAACATTGTTGAGTTGGGGCAAATCATTCTCTACAACACTCGTTTTCAAATTTATATCTTCATCCAGACAAAGTGACATTCTGACTATACTGATAAGGGAATGAAAGGGGTCTATGTTTCCAAGTCCCATCAGCCCTGTGCTAGAACCCAAACATATCCTGGCCTGAGGACCTGGACCAGTTGAAGTAACAGTTCATCTGTATTTCATTGAAGATCACAGTTAAACGGGACAAATCCATTTCTACATGTGCCAGGACACCCATACAAACTCAGCAGCTTGAATGTTTGTGGCGACCACATCCGTCCGGGAAAGGACAAGAGTTAATCCAACCGACACCATTCGGTCTCTCAGTGGTTTTATCTTTTTCCCGTCGTCAAGCAGCTTCTTGCAGTGAGAGGCGTGAATCCACGACGGCCTTTCTCTCACCATGATTAGTGACCAGCAATACCGGAAATGGTACTTCAAACCGAGGCTCCAAACACATCTCCCTTTTAAATGTCCGCACCACCACGTAGTCACCGGTTCACTCTGGTAGCATTTGACGGTCTCTACAGTTTGCTGGGCCTCTCTTACCTGTTGCTGATAATTAGTGATTTTTAAAGACAGTACCATAATTGAACATGCTCTCATCCAAGTGGTGTACACACACTTGTTTAATTCCTGATGGCGCATCAGACGGCAGTCCCGTTGTGGGGACAGCCCAATGGTTCCTTTGGCAGTGGCTTCTGTAGTCATCAGAACCAAATGCAGCTCCTATTTCCACTTTAGTCTCATTTCCTCACAAATCTTCCTAAGTATATTCTTAATGATTCCGTTCATATTTTCGACTCGTACCGCTGACTGTGGATGGGAGCGACAATGGAAATTTTGACCCGTTTGTTAGGCTTTGCATCCATCTTCAATGACTTTACCAGTGAAATGAGTACCGTTGTCACCGGATAGTTTCCAGGGGATCCCAGATCCCGGGTTACTTCCTTTAACAAACATTTTGTCACTGCAGCTGCATCATTTTTATTTCCACAAACAAATGCTTCAGCCCATCGTGAGAACACATAAATAATGTCTAATACATTCTTTCACCCAAAGTGGGAGATGTCTTCAGGACCAACTGAGTAGGTCGCTTGCCACTGACACCACAAGGGTGGGCCTAACAATACCTGCACAATCTAAAATCCATTGTCTACAATATCAGATATCATTCTTAGAAAGTGTTTCAGTTCTCTGTGAGTCGTTCGCATCCGTCTTTAATAGAAGTCTTAATCGATGACCTTCTGTCCTGGGTACATCCTAGGTAAATAACTTCTGGTTGCAGAAACTAATTTCTGCTTTGATACTTTTTGAACTTTCATAACTGGCTTATGTACCTAGCTTATGGAGCCCTGATCACAAGTTTCCTTTCGGGGGTTTCAACAGGGGGTCATCTACGTACTGTATTAATATGGTGCCAACCAGAAAACTCGTTACCTTTTTTTTCCGTTTGCTATTTACATGACAAAACACTGATTTCATCAAAACTATTTTCCAAGAAATCACAAATTCAGAATATGTCAAAAGTTTTGACATCTTTTCTGTTCTATAAAAGAACGGTATCTTGTTAGTTGAACAACTTTTAGGATTGCTCTCAAATTATTCCAATTTAAACAAAATTGTTAATTTCAAATTCCCAAACGTAACGGTACACCAATGAGTAATTTTCTCCTGGAATGTAGGCATCTCATATCCGAATACAGATGCACGGATTTCCATCTGCTAAACCAGGATTGCACATTGCCAGTGTGGAATTCGTGTGGCTTTAATATCAGTTACATGGAAAACAAATAGGGAAACACAAAGAAACACACACACACACGCGTGCGCACAGAGAGAGAGAGAGAGAGAGAGAGAGAGAGAGAGAGAGAGAGAGAGAGAGAGAGAGGAGAGAGAGAGAGAGAGAGAGAGGGAGGAGAGAGAGAGAGAGAGAGAGGAGAGAGAGAGAGAGAGAGAGAGAGAGAGAGAGAGAGAGAGAGAGAGAGAGAGAGAGAGAGAGAAGACAGCACAAAAATCCATGTTTGTATCATTCTTTCATTCCTTCATTCATGTCATTTCATGTATTATCAGAATATGTATGCAGTACACAATCCTGTGATTCTTCTTCTTCAGATAGTCTCGGAACCAGGATAAGGAAGAACAGCAACACGATCAACAACTTCTCTTCCGCACCAAATGCACAAAAACAAATAAAAACGGAAAAGAAACGTTGTCCCCTGCAGCTGTTTTGGGCCACAAAAATGATTGCAAAACTTAAAATAACCAGTCCATTTTCACACATTATAAAGAGACTGGGGTGAGGGGGGGGGGGGGTGGTGATTACTGCTGCGTGAGGCCCTGACACAATAATACATTTTTAACACAAAAGCGAATTCAAGTCAGAAAAAAATATTTCCCTTGATCACCTTATTTTTGGTCTTTCGAAGTCCAAGATTCATTCGAACTCTCTCTTATTATCGATTGAGCAAACACAGAACAACTTTTCCTCTCCCACGCTCACACCGCTCACACACAGAAACATACACACACACACACACACACACACACACACACACCCACACACACAACTCGCACACAGAAACACACATACACACAGTGCGCTTATCACTTAAAATGAGAAAGCCAACTCCATTCCTCAGAATAGATGGATCATTTACAGCTTACAAATTTCACTTTTATACAAGTGTTCAGGCTATTCTGGGTGTCAGCTCCTCTACTTAGCGACTGCAATACTTTTATTCAAGGACACGCAATGTGGAGACCTTTCCAGTTACACAATGAACAATGATCAGAGCACCACATGTCCCCTGCCACATCCTCACTCAGCAGATAGCAAAGCACTCTGGTATAATTCAGGGTCCATTTGCGACATTACAAGATTTAATACATAAAAAATCTCAAAGTTTCAAATATATTTCAACGGTACTCAAATTCCACGCTTCTGAATGTCAATTCAATCAATTTATAATAACCGTATCTTGTATTTCCCAAAGTGTTGCATTGAACGTAGCCATGTTTGGGGTGGTTCGAGACTCTCCTGCATTCCGAAGAAATTTTACGCGGTGGATTCCTACTTTAGTTTCTACAAGCGGTCCAGCTCCAACCATGTGCTGAACACACATACAATTTGGACTTCCCCTGGGGATAACTCTGGATGCAAGTCGTGGCTTTTCATCAGCATCATGGGCATTGCTTTTTAGGTAACGCTGTTGTCCTTCCAGGGGCGATGGGCCATTGTTACAACCTGACAAGTCTCAACCCACTTGGGTTGTGGGTAATCAATGGCAAAATAAACTTTGTGTCCGGAATTGCATCATTTCTTTGGGGATTCATAACAGTGGGAACGTAAGTACGGTATTCCAAACGCGTGTTCGACTACCTAGCCATTAGGCGGCGCTGTTGAGCTCGGTGGCAGCACATCCTGATCAGCACCCCGTCTCCCTTCACTCTGCCACTGCAAACCTTGTTCTGTGATAGGGTCGTTTTAGAACTCTGTTTCCCCTTACCCTCCTCTGTACCTTTCTCCCTTACTCCCTTTTCCCTCATTCACATCATCCTTCTGAGAGCCCATGCTTCAGCATGTGTGGGTTTTGAATGGATCAATCATTTCACACACCCTTCTGCTTTCCTCGGTACTGTGCGATACCAAGTTCCTCGGCCAGTTCCTACTCCGTCACGGAGTCAAATTCTGCGTATCCAAAGTAGGACCCAAAACACTCGAGAAAACCGGCCACAACATCGTCACAAACATAGAAGGTTCCTTCCTTTCCACTGTCTGCAGTCATGCAAAACCTCCACTGTCACCTCTATTAGTCCAGCAGCTTCTAATGGTGCCTTCTGTACATCACCCAGTGTCTCCTGGGCGGGTGCCTGTTCCTCCGGTAGGACTGAAGGGAAAGCTGAAGTTAGACAGAAAAGGGTTAGCTAAACTTCCTCTGTTTCATATAAACCGTGAGTTACCCTGTCTGCTGAATGCACTGGAAAAGTACCGGAGAATTATCACTCATTCGCAGCTCCAGCACTCAATTGGGCCACGTCAAAAGGACAGAATACCGTGTCACACACGCCCCACACCCCCGGCTCTGGTGTGTCCTGCAGTCCCTCCATTACCACAGGCGCCATTGGGGCACTGAGTGTTGAAGGTTCCACCCACTCTCGGAAAAACCTGCTGGGAGGCGGGCCACTTCCCCAATAATCCTGGCTTTTATACTGTTAGTCCCGGAGTGCAGGGACAAAGGATGGCAGACGTGGCTGTTCCTCATGGAGACCGACTGTAGTGGGTTCCCGGCACGGCCAGCATGGAGGTTGCTGTCTGTGCTGGGCCTTGATGAAAAGAGCAGCTGGCAGGATGGGGGAGGAAGCAGAAAGAGCCCCTGACTGGGTATGGAGTTGGAGAGAGGGGTTGAGCTGGAGGTCAGGAACAGATGGGCAGTGACCTGGCCCTCACTTCTGATCCACCAGCTGGACAGTGTAGTGGTTAAGGGTTGAAACACTCTATGAAGGTTGGGCACTACCTGATCATATCTGCCCCTGGCCAAAGGCTACGATTACCGCCGATTTCTTCATGACATTCACAACAGCCGTAAATCCCGACCCTGACTTTTCCTTTCTCTAATTCTGTATCCGCCTGTTTATACACCTCTTCAGTTTTCTCATGTTCTCTTGTTAACGCTTCACACTGAGCCTGAAACTGACTCATGTGGATCAAATTCACCTGAACCTGCTCCGTCAGAATTTCTAACTCTTCCCTACACTTACACAATTCCACCGCCACTTTCAGTTTTTTCTCTCTTCACTTCAATTAGATCATCCAACAAACATCACATTACAACATTTTTAATCCCTTATAATTTCTCTAATTTCTTTTCACTAACTATTTTCCACAATTCTTCCTCCAGAGTCTCTGACCCTCGACTCTTAAACTTTCCTAACCACTCCTCATAATCTGACCATTTCCTTCATAATTAACCATGAAAGTAATCTCTGAAATCCTCTGAATTCCTGGGTTCTTCCTGTCCCTTCCCTTTCACAGTTTAATATCCTAACCTACTGTGTGGTTCAACTCGACACCAGGGTCCCAGACCACTTTTCTGTCTTTTCAAGTGCACCCCAGGGCGCCAAAGTATGTTCACCGTTCATCAACTGAGATCAGTTTGGAAACTCACAAGGCAACTCGTAATTAATCAAAGCTCGCACTTTATTGTTCCTGTACAAACAACAAAGTAACTACGTTGATCCCAGGCCAACAACTTAAAACATGAATTCCCCTTTCCTTCTGTAGTAATACACACCCAGATGACTTCTCAAATTCACAACATTGAAACAGGGGATCCCATTTTGTCCAAACGATCGATCATTTCTTCTCCAGTCCCTTCCATGGGGGTTCTTCCTTGTGAGGGTTAGTCTCAGGAGTTATCACACCTTTGCATTTGAAACTCTTGTTAAGAAACTCTGATAAGAAACTCTTATCAGTTCAGAGGATGCATGTAATTCTTGTTGGCTGAAGTTCATCAGGTTGTTGATTGACAGATTTCCATTGGATGTAGTCCAAAGGCTACACAACGTCTTGCCAAAGGTGACTTCTTTTGATCTCTTCAGCTCTGGTTCAGACACTCGGCAGAAATATCGAGATTCCTTCTGCAGACCTGCCACTGTACATAATACACACCTTATCTCAGAGTGACTTCAGGTTCAGAGATAACGAGATTCCTTCTGCAAACCTGCTACTGTACATAATACACACCTTATCTCAGAGTGACTTCAGGTTCAGAGATAACGAGATTCCTTCTGCAAACCTGCCACTGTACATAATACACACCTTATCTCAGAGTGACTTCAGGTTCAGAGATATCGAGATTCCTTCTGCAAACCTGCCACTGTACATAATACACACCTTATCTCAGAGTGACTTCAGGTTCAGAGATATCGAGATTCCTTCTGCAAACCTGCCACTGTACATAATACACACCTTATCTCAGAGTGACTTCAGGTTCAGAGATATCGAGATTCCTTCTGCAAACCTGCCACTGTACATAACACACACCTTATCTCAGAGTGACTTCAGGTTCAGAGATAACGAGATTCCTTCTGCAAACCTGCTACTGTATACAATACACACCTTATCTCAGAGTGACTTCAGGTTCATAGGTAACGAGATTCCTTCTGCAAACCTGCTACTGTACACAATACACACCCTATCTCAGAGTGACTTCAGGTTCAGAGATAACGAGATTACTTCTGCAAACCTGACAGTGTACATAATACATTGTTTATGTGAGAGTGATTTCAGGCTTCGAATGGGAATACCAGAAACTTCTTGTGTTCAGCTGATCTGATTAAGTTATCCCACAGCATTCAGTTCATCAATCAGTTCACAAAATGGGGGTTACAGAGCAGCTTCAAAAAATGGCAGCCTCTATTCCTTCGACCTCATGGCAAAAACACAGACAATTGTTCACTCTACTTCCACTGTCATTGACCCATTCACGTTTGATGTTTTTTTTTTTGCATATGTTAATTCCTTCCTGACCCACAGTGGTGTATTTTAGTGCAGAGCAGATGGGATGCTGCTCCTGTCAGATGTGGGAATTCTGGAGATCTAACAGTTTCCCTCATGATTATTTGTATGAAGTGCACCCAATCACAGTGCCTGACTGACTGGTTCAGGGAGTTGGATGTACTCAGGATCATTCGGGAGCCTGAAGATACTATCAATGAGACATCTGAAGAGATGGCCACATCCAGAGTACAAGATTTGGATAGGAGAAGCGTGACCACCAGCAGAGGTAAGGGCCATTAGGAAGACCAGTAGGTCATTAGGATGCCCAAATTACTGAATCCGAAATTCATAAAGCTATTTTTTCAATGCAACCTGGTAAGGCTCCTGGACGTTATGGTTATCCTGTAGAATATTATTTTAAAAATTGGAAAGTTGCTTTCCCCATATACGTTGGAGATGCTTAAAGATTCTTTTGTGAAAAGTGAGTTACCCTCTACTTTTTATGAGGCTTCTATTTCTTTAATCCTCAAAAAGGATAAAGATCCGACTGACTGTGCCTCATACAGACCTATTTCATTACTGAATGTTGATGCTAAGATCTGTCAAAGATAATGGCCAGTCAGTTGGAGAGTCTTTGGGTAAAATCATTTTTAAAGATCAAACAGGCTTTATAAAGGGTCGTTATTATTTTTCAAATGTTTGGAGACTATTTAACATTATATATTCGCCCGCTTCTGAAACTCCACAATGCATTGTATCTTTGGATGCTGAAAAAAAATTTGATCGTGTTGAATGGAAATATTTACTTAATGTCTTAGAAACATTTGGTTTTGGTATTAACTTTAATAATTGGATTAAAATGATATATAAAGCTCCTATTGCCACTGTTGTCACATTTTATTCAGCTATCAGGGGATTTTGATGGGATTGGTTCTATTATTCTATCTTTTATTTGGGATAATAAAAGACCAAGAATTAGTCAATGTCATTTACAAAAGTTGATAAAGGACGGAAGTCTCGCTTTGCCTAATCTAAGAATTTATTATTGGGCTGTTAATTTGCGATATATGTCCTTTTTTATTATATTAGGGTGATAGGAATGATCGGCCAATTTGGGTAAACCTGGAACTGAGAGCTGTGAAACAGTTTTATTTAACTCCGTTATTAGGAGTTGCTCTACCTATACAATTAGCTAAAGTTGATCATTTAAACCTATATCCTGTGGTTAAGCACTCTTGGCAAATTTGGCTCCAGTTCCACAATTTTTTTAATGTTAAAAAATTTAAACTTTGTATAATTTATCGTATAATATACGATAAAGTATAATTTATCGTAATCACCTTTTTAAACCTTCCTGGAGCGATCCATTTTTTTTTACTTTGGAAAAATAAAGGTATTACTTAGTTTTTAGATTTATTTAAAGAAGGCAGAATGATGTCTTTTGAACAATTACTCGATAAATATTCTCTCTCATATTTATACCTTTTACAATACCTTCAAGATAGATATTATTTCAAAAATTCAAAAAATATTTAAGTAATTGTCCTTACATATTGGAGGCTGACTTATTAGAGACTATTATGAATAAGAACCCTTCGATGAAAGGTTCTATTGGAAGAATTTATTATTACAATGGGATAAGCGTCCTTTACTTAAGATTAAACAAGATTGGGAGAAGGAACTCAGTTTGACGTTGATATAGGAGGATTGGACACAGATTCTGAAGCTGGTTAACTCTTCTTCGATCTGTGCTAGTCATTCACTGATTCAAATTAAAATTGTACATCGTTACCATTTGTCGAAGGAGATACTTTCTAAAATATTTCCCAATGTTGACAAGTATTGTGATAGATGTAAAACTGAGATAGCTACACTGACACATAGTTCTGGTCATGTTCTATATTAAAATAGTTTTCGACAATTTTAAAGCACTCAGAATCAACTTAAAACCTAATAAATTGACTGTGCTTTTTGGAATAATTCCTCAAAATATCCATGGTATTTCTGTGTCTGACCAACATGTTATTGCGTTTTTTACATTAATAGCTAGGAGGGCCATCTTGTTGAAATGAAAGGACATATCAGCTGTTACTTTGTCACAATGGTTCTCTCAAGTGATCCTGTGTCTTAGCTTGGAGAAAATTATAAGTCGAACCTTTGAACCTTTATTTGATTTTGAGAAGAGATGGGGCTCATTTGCTCGTTATTATCATTTCAGTTAACTGATAGATTTCCTCCACTATCAGTGGAAAACTAATCGTTTTTTGATATGTCTTTCTTTCTTGTTGGCGGTTTGATGTTTATTTTTAGAAGCTTTCTGTATGACGCCTGGCCCCGGGGTTGTATCCCCAATGGGTTTCTTTTTTCTCTCACTTTTCTTGCTTAGTAGGGATTTTTAATTCACAAAAATGTTCAATCTTTAAGATAATTTGTTTTCAGGCATTGTGAGTGTTGTTACTTCAATGTACCTGTGTAATTTTTCAATAATAATAATAATAATAATAAGAAGAAGAAGAAGAAGAAGAAGAAGAAGAAGAAGAAGAAGAAGAAGAAGAAGAAGAAGAAGAAGAAGAAGAAGAAGAAGAAGAAGAAGAAGAAGAAGAAGAAGAAGAAGAAGAAGAAGATGAAGATTTGAAAAGAAACATCTGAATAGGTGGCCACACCCAGAGTACAAGCTTCGGATAGGAGAAGCGTGACCACCAGCAGAGGTAAGGGTCATTAGGAAGACAGTGCAGGGCTGTCCTGTGGGCATTCTCCTCAACAGAACACCTTGTTGATACTGCTGGGTGGGTGGTGGTTGACCCATTGGGGCACGGCAGCAACAGAAAGGCCGGTAGCACTGTCGGCTCTAAAGCTTAACAGGGAAGTGTAAGTTTAGGCCTTGTTGTAGTTATAGGAGATGACAGTCAGGGGAGAGAAAGGAGATTCTGTCAATGTGGTCAGAATTTAAATGAGAACTGATTTCTGTGTCACAGATCCAAACCATTAAACTCCAGTCCCATTAAACGTGAACATTAGCCGAGGAATACCTCCCACGCCCAGTGACCAGAGTGTAGAACTGGGTTTGATAAACAACAGCACTAATTACCGAGTTCGGCACCAACAGTCACTTTTGAACTTGATTCAGTATCTGTGATGGTGAAATATCCAGCCTGTAGCCTGTCGCCTGTTTAAACAGTTTCCCCAGTGTGAACTCGGTAGTGCGTCACAAGGTGGGATGACTGAATCTCTTCCCACATTCGGAGCAGGAGAATGGCCTCTCCCCAGTGTGGACTCGTCGGTGTGCCTGTAAGTCGGATGACTGACTGAATCTCTTTCCACATTCAGAGCAGGTGTACGGCCTCTCCCCAGTGTGAATACGCTGATGTATCATCAGTTGAGATGACTGAGTAAATCCCCTTCCACAGTCTGAGCAGGTGAACAGTCTCTCCCCAGTGTGAACTCGTTGATATGACCGAATAAACCCTTTCCCACAGTCTGAGCAGGTGAATGGCCTCTCTCCAGTGTGAATTCGCTGATGTATCTTCAGTCCAACTGACCGAATAAAGGACTTCCCAGTCTGAGCAGGTGAATGGCCTATCTCCAGTCTGAATTCGCTGATGTGTCTTCAGTCCAACTGACCGAGTAAAGGACTTCCCACAGTCTGATCAGGTGAATGGCCTCTCTCCAGTGTGAATTCGCTGATGTGCCTTCAGTCCAACTGACCGAGTAAAGGACTTCCCACAGTCTGAGCAGGTGAATGGCCTCTCTCCAGTGTGAATTCGCTGATGTGTCTTCAGTCCAACTGACCGAGTAAAGGACTTCCCACAGTCTGATCAGGTGAATGGCCTCTCTCCAGTGTGAATTCGCTGATGTGCCTTCAGTCCAACTGACCGAGTAAAGGACTTCCCACAGTCTGAGCAGGTGAATGGCCTCTCTCCAGTGTGAATTCGCTGATGTGTCTTCAGTCCAACTGACCGAGTAAAGGACTTCCCACAGTCTGAGCAGGTGAATGGCCTCTCTCCAGTGTGAATTGGCTGATGTACCTTCAGCTGAGATGACCGAATAAACCCTTTCCCACAGTCTGAACAGGTGAACGGCCTCTCCCCAGTGTGAGTTCGCTGATATATCTTCAGTTCAGATGACCAAGTGAATCATTTTCCACAGTCTGAGCAGGTGAATGGCTTCTCCCCAGTGTGAAGTGACTGGTGTCTCTGCAGTTGCGATGACTGAGTGAATCCCTTCCCACAATCAGCGCAGGTGAACAACATCTTATCAGTGTGAACTCACTGGTGTGCATGCAGGGCAGATGTGTGAATGAATAGTGAATCCCTTCCCACAGTCTGAGCAGGTGAACGGTCTCTCCCTAGTGTGAATTCGCTGATGTACCTTCAGCTGAGATGACCGAATAAACACTTTCCCACAGTCTGAACAGGTGAACGGCCTGTCCCCAGTGTGAGTTCGCTGAAATATCTTCAGCTCAGATGACCAAGTGAATCCCTTCTCACAGTCTGAGCAGGTGAATGGCTTCTCCCCAGCGTGAAGTGACTGGTGTCTCTGCAGTTGCGATGACCGAGTGAATCCCTTCCCACACTTCTTTGTCAATTCATAAGCCAAATGTCAGATGTAGTAAACCCCTTGCACAATCAATTTAGTTGAAGAACTGATCTCCAGTGAACAAATGCTGGTGTGTTCTCAGCTCCCCGGTACCAGTGGATTTCAGTGAGTTACCACAGGAAACTTCATTTCAGACACAAAGCACTTTTCCAGCTGTGATGACATCATTCGTCATCTCCAAGGATCGACAGTGATACATTGTTAAATATCTAGTAACTCCTTAAATATCTGGGCAGAGACAGCAAACTGACATGTTGTTTCGTTTAAAATTCCCGTACACAATTTTTGCCATTTCTAACCTGTAAAAAAGATTTACAAAATACATCAATGAATGAAAGTCATCAGTCAGAGAGGTGTATGGTCATGCACTTTGTTAGAAGCAATTAGAGTGCAGACTGTTTTCTCAATGGAGAGGAAGTAATGTTGAAGAGTACAAGGATATAAAAGCAAGGATGTGTTGTTGAGTATTTATAAAGTGTGGCCTCACTTGGACTGTTGAGAGCAGATTCAGGCCCCTTAAGTAGAACAGATGTGCTTACATTGGAGAGCGTTCCAAGGAAGTTTACAAAAATATTTCTGTAATTATAAGGTTTGTCAGA
Source organism: Hemitrygon akajei (assembly GCF_048418815.1). Taxonomy (NCBI): domain Eukaryota; kingdom Metazoa; phylum Chordata; class Chondrichthyes; order Myliobatiformes; family Dasyatidae; genus Hemitrygon; species Hemitrygon akajei. The sequence goes on along the minus strand of NW_027331930.1, from coordinate 7,378,415 downwards.
TGAAGAACATTAGATGGCTCGGGGCTTCTACTCACTGGAGTTCAGAATAATGAAGGGGCCCTCATTGAAACCTATCAAACATTGCAAAGTCTCGATTGAGTGGATGTGGAGACTATGTTTACTAGAGTGGGGGAGTCTAAGACCAGAGGAGACAGCCTCAAAATCGAGCTTTGTTCTTTCAGAATGGAGATGAGGTTGAATTTCTTTAACCGGAGTGTGGTGAATCTGTGGAATTTGTTGTTATGAGTTGCTCCGGAGGCCAAGTAATTGGGTATATTTTAGGGAAGAGGGTGATGGATTCTTGATTAGTCAGGGATGAAGGGATATGGGGAGAAGGCAGGAGAGTGGGGCTGAGAGGGAAATGGATCAGCTGTAATGAAATGGTGGAGCAGACTCGATGGGCCAAACGACCTCATCCTGCTCCTGTATCTGATGAATTTTCACAGCCGATATATTATGAGATAATTTTAGTCTCCTTTCTGAGCTCTGACATCACACTGTTACAGCGAGGATCAACCCAAGTTGGGGGAAAAACTCACCTTCTAACTGTTCATGGTGCCGGCAACTGGTCTGTCCATCGAATTCCCCGACAGTCTTCCTGTCTGTGTGAGAATGGGACGTTCAATCTGTGACTTGGCCCAGTCTGATTCCTTCCATTAGTATTATTCTCTGTCCCATATTATTCTGAGCTGCGCAGTAACTGAAATCCTCCCACACAGAGAGCCTTTGTTGCTGCACAGCTGGTATTTTGTTTGTGCCGTGCTGTTTTCAGGCTGTTTAAACATTTAACCTTCAGACAAATGGTCGGTCCATACGATGTGAGAAAGATAAATTAGAGAAAACATTGGTATTATTTCAAGTTCTGGTCATGTGCTACAGCACTACAAAGAGCATGTGATGTTACACGGCAAACCCTGCAGAGTTTCAAATTACTCTGCCCCTCCACACAGGTGATTGACGGTGGAGAGCCCATCAGAGGCAATGCCAATGAACATGATGGGGAGGGCAGTACTCGTTCTCATTGGTGTGGGGCATATTTGTGATGAGAACACTACAGGTCACTTGGTACCCAGGTCAAAGGTAATTGGTATCATTATGTACTCAAAGCGAATAGTATTAAACATGTTTTCACAGGTAGAAAGGTCCAGATCAAGATGGAACAAAGGTGATTTCCACAAGGACTAAAACTGATGTAAGGATTTTGTTTCCTTCTTTTCATACAGTAAACATTGACATTTTCATTGACTGGAAGGTAAGCTCCTCAGTGTCCGGTGGTGCCCGAGTGATCCATCTACTCCCCTTCCCTCCCCTTGCGATTCTAAATACGGCCTACGGACTAACGGGGAAAACGCTGGCCCTGTCATCCATGGCTGCCTCTTTACCCAGAAACCCCCACGAAGAAGAGACCCATCTATCCGCCACGGCTCCAGCGCCTTCGCTGCTCAGCAGGAAGTTCCCCGGAGCCCTCGTAGAGAGAGAGGGAAAGGACTTGGACTGTCCCGGGGAGAGGAGGAAAGGTGTGGACGGAGCTGACAGTAATTGGACTTCAGTCGCGGTTCGGACGCCGGTACCGATAATAATCCGCCCAGATCCCCGCTCCTACCAGCAGACGAATCTCCGAGCCTTTTGTCCACCGTGCGCACGCGCGAAACTCCCCGCGCACCGTACGCATGCGCATGTGATCGTCTGGTCACGGACGGCGATTTCTGGAACTGACAGGAGAAAGTCTGCAAATGCTGGAAATCCAAAGCGACTCACACAAAACGCTGCAGGAACTCAGCACCTCAGGCAGCATCCATAGAAAATTATAAACAGTCGCCACCTCAGGGTGGCGGAGCAACAACCTATATTCTGCCGTGGTACCTTCAAACGAGATGAACGAGTGCACCAGTCTTGTCTGTTTGAATCCAGAGCCCAAGAAAAGCTCTCTTTCGTGTCTCAGTCGTCTTTGACCCCCTGAAGAACTGTTTCTGAGTGACAGCTAAGATCCACCTGCAATTCCTCGGCCCACTTTCCCAACTGGTCTCGATCCCACTGTAACCTTAGACAACCCTCACTTTCTCCACACACCGGTTTTGGTGACATCCACAACCTCACTAACTGTTTGATCTGCATTCTCCAAATAATTAACACTCGTCATTGCCCAGTTGTAAGCGGGTGAATTTACTTTCTCTTTCATCTCCCCGGGGGACGAGACTGCCTGGACCCGGGGGTGGGAAACACGGGCTTTCAGTGTCTGAGCCGGTGAGGAAGCCGTGAGTGGCCAGTCCACAAGACAAGACAGCAGATCCCCTCGGCAATCAAACCGACCCTCATCAGGCCTGTCCCTCCGTGTCCAATCCCCCTCTCAGTGCAAACTCAATCACCACTGCCACTCCTTCAATGGGGCGACTGGGTCGTGCAGACGGTGTGAAACCACCTCCTTTGCCTCGGGACCATTTCCATTCCACCCATCCTCAGGCAAAGGAGCTGGTTTTAAATTTGTTTTTACATTGGTTTATTTCTGATTTTAAAAGTTGTCATTTCTGTGTACCGATGTCTGTTTGTCATCCTGACCAGTTCTGCCTGAAGTTATTTGGCCTGATTGTTTCTTGGTGAAATTTGACAATGGCTTCTCCCCGGGTTTGGACCTTCATGTCCGTATCTGAACAGGAACCGTCCCTGCTCCCACTCCAGGCTCAGCTGAGAGTGACTGTACTGGCACTGGAGACGGCCCAGTCCCTGACATCCCAGACTGCACCGTCGGGTAAACCCCGTTACAACTGGTACCAGGCCCTCCCTGAATAAAGGACGAGCCCTTGTCTGGCTCTGAGATATCTCTACCCACCCGTACAAGTACAACACTGCCCCCCCCCCAAGCGCCGACACCTACCGTCAGTGTGTCCATCACCAGGGGCACACATCATGTTCTCTGGTGGCACCAAACCAGCCCGAAGACCCCGGTCTCCGGTCGGCAACAGCTCATTTGAGTGACCCGCCATTTGGGCTCCACCTCATTCAGGGGCAGACGTTTTGTGGGTGTGTGAAGCTCATTTCACACTCCTGTGACCCTCTGAGTGAAGAGGAATCCCCTCATATGCCCCATAAACTCCCCACCTTTCACCCTTAACCCCCTGTCAAGTATCTCTCTGCTGAGACTCACAGAACACAATCCCAACACTGAGTGTTTCTTCATCAAGCAGCTTTATTCTTTATTACCTGCAGGGGGTAAGTTCACCTCCATCCTCACCAGGGATGGGAGGGGACTTCAAACACAGCGTTTACAAAATATTCCTTCTGTACATAAGAACGAGACGAGGTTACTGTTTCCAGCGAGCTCTGTGTTCCCGATACATTTGTTGTTGCTGCCATCTCCGGTTGAGTCGTCTCCGCTACTTCCTCATTTCTGCACAGCGTTCAGTGTTTGCAGTCACGAGTTCCTTTAGTGAGCACATTTCTTGTCGTTTCCTCCTGCTACTTTAGTCAGCTACATATATTGCATTTACTAGCTCAGCACTCCGGGGTTTGTACAGCTCCATTTTGTCTCATCAGATACTCACAATAAAATGCAAAGTTCAATACATATTTCCCCATTCCCTCCACGTTTATCCCATGACAACAGACATCCAATATCATCAGGACTTACAAAGTGAATGATGTCTTTAAGGCGATAATGCTTCAGATCTCAGGGCTTTCTTTCCTCTTTTACCCCGTCCATTCCCCATGAGGACCCAGAACCCTGATGTCTCCTCCTTTTCTGGCTCCCGACTGAGCACAAGAATCGTAATCAGACTGTTGGTATTATTATTGCTCCAATGGTTATTCCATCATGTAAATCAGTATCCCACCATCAACCCAGAGTCTCAAATGGCCACCGGCTTCCTGAGGGGTTATCATTGTGGAACTGTACAATGTAAACCAATATCCCACCACCCTCCCAGAGTCTCAAATGGCCACCGGCTTCCTGAGGGATTATCATTGTGGAACTGTACAATGTAAAACAGTGTCCCACCATCCTCCCACAGTCCCAAATGGCCACCGACTTCCTGAGGGGTTATCATTGTGGAACTATACGATGTAAACCAGTATCCCACCATCCTCCCAGAGTCCCAAATGGTCACCGGCTTCCTGAGGGGTTATCATTGTGGAACTGTTCTCCCACTTCTCTCATTCTATCTGCTGCCTCTGAAATATAATCCATCAGGTGAGTTACATTTTCAGATTTGTCTGGTGTGTTGGTGCAACATTCTTGTCCAATTAAAGCACACGCACCCCACCTTTTATCTAATATAAAGTCTAGGGTGGCGGGAAAACGATGCTGGAGAGACAGTGACGAGAGACAAGGAAATGGCAGACAAACTGAATAAGTATGTTGTGTCTGTCTTCACTGAGGAAGACACCAGCATAATGGTGGAACCTCCAGGTGTCAGGAGTCAGAAGTTTGCAAAGTTACCAGAACCAGAGTGAGGGTTCTTGAGAAACTGAAAGGCCAAGTTAGATAAGTCACGTGACCCATATGGTGTACACCCCAGCGTTCTGAAAGAGTTGGCTAAAAAGATTGTGGACCCATTAGTAATGAACATTCAAGAACCACAAGGTTCCGGAATGGTTCAGCAAGAATGGAAAATTCCCAATGTCACTCCACTCTTCAAGAAGGGAGAGAGGCAGAAGAAAGGAAACTATAGGCCAGTTAGTCTGTCCTCAGTGATTGGGAAGATGCTGGAGTCCATTATTAATGATGAGGTCTGAGAGTACCGTGTCACAAGATAAAATAGGCCATAGTCAGCATGGTTTCCTGAAGGGAAAATCTTGCCTGACAAACCTGTTGAAATTATTTTAAGAAATAACAAGCAGGACAGACAAAGTAGAATCGATTAATGATGTTTACCTGGATTTTCAGACGGCTTTTGACATGATGTCACACATGAAACTGCTTTAACAACCCACGATCCCATGGAATTACCGGAAAGATTCCAGCATGGACAAAGCCGTGGCTGACAGAGAGGAAGCGAAGAGTGGGTACAAAGGGAGCCTCTTGACGAGTGGGTTCCACCGTAGTCTGTGTTGGGACTGATACTCTTTATGTTAAATGTCAGTGATGTGCATGATGAAATTAATGACCTTGCTGCAAAGTTTTCGGACGATATGAAGACTGTTGAGGGTCAGGTCGTTTTGAGGACATAGAGAGGCTATGGAAGGTCTTCAACAGATGAGGAGAATGGGCAAGGAAGTGGGAGATGGAATATAGTGTCAGCAGAGGGTATCAGCATGCACGTTGGCAGAAGAAATGAAAGGGCTGACTATTTTCCAAATAGTCCCTAAAGGTCAATTTGCAGATTGAGTCTGTGGTGAAGAAGGCAAATGTAATGTCAGCATTCATTTCAAGAGGAATAGAATATAAACGCAGGGATGTAATGTTGAAAATTTTGTAAGCACTGGTGAGGCCTCACTGGGAGTACTGTCAGCAGTTTTGGACACCTTATCTTAGAAAAGATGTGCTGACACTGCAGAGTGTCCAAAAGAGTTTCACGTAAATGATTCCCAAATTAAACATGTTGTCATGTATAGAGTATTTGATGGCTCTGGGTCTGTATTGAGTGGAATTCAAAAGAATGAGAGGAGACCTAATTGAAATATTTCAAATAGTGAAAGGACTAATAGAGTGGATATGAAGAGGATGTTTCCTATTTTGGGAGAGTCTAAGACCAAAGGACACATCCTCCGAATAGAGAGGTGTCTTTAGAATGGAGATGAGGAGGAATTCCTTTAGCCAGAGAGTAATGAATCTATGGACTCTATGGACAGTGAATCATTGGCAGCTGTGGAGGCCAAATCTTCATGTACATTTAAGGCAGAGGTTGATAGTTTCTTGATTGTTCAGGGCATGATGGGCTACCAGGAGAAGGCAGGAGATTGGGGCCAAGAGGGAAATTGGGTCAGCTAAAATGAAATGGCAGAGCAGACTCGATGGGCCAAATGGCCTAATTCTGCTCCTATATCGTATGGTCTTAAAGCAACCTCTCATTTAACGTCAGCAAGAGCCAGGAGCTGATTATTGACTTCAGGAGGTGGAAACAGGAGATCCGTGAGCCAGTGCTCATCAGAGATCAAAGGCGGAGAGGGTCAGCAACCTTAAATTCCTCAATGCCATCACTTTCCAGGATCTGTCTTGAGCCCAGCATGGAAGTGCAATTACGAAGAAAGCACAGCAACATCTCCATTTCCTTAGAAACCTGCAAAGATTCAGCATGACATCTAAAAGCTTGCCAAACTTCTATAGATGTGTGTGGAGAATATGTTCAGTGGTTACATCATGGCCTGGTATGGAAACAACAAAGCCCTTGAAAGGAAAATCCTACAGAAAGTAGTGGATACGGCCCAGTACATCACGGGTAAAACCCTCCCCACCACTGCGCACATTTCTCTGGTGCGCTGTCATAGGAAAGCTACATCTATCATCAAGGAGCCCACCAAGTGGCACATGATCTCTTCTCACTGATGCCATCAGGAAGAAAGAGCAGGAGGCTCAGAACCAACACCACCAGGTTCAGGAACTGTCATCACCCTTCAATCATCAAGTTCTTCAACCAGAGAGGATAATCTTACTCAAATTCAATTGCCCCATCACTGAGCTGTTCCGATAACCCATGGACACATTCACGGATTCTTCATCTCCTGTTCATGATAATTATCTCTTACTTATTGTTTTCTATTTAATACTTGCACATATTTACAAAGTCTGTTGTCTTTTGCTCATTGTATTTTATCTACGATGTTGGGTTCGGGCTTTCATTGATTCAATCATGATTCTTGGATTTACAGAGTTTGTCCAAAAAAAACAATCTCAGGATTGAACATGATGACATGCGTGTACTTCGAGAATAAATTTACTTGGTATATTTTGAATTCTACAATTAAATCTGTAGATACTCTCTCAAACACACATGCGATTTGTAATTTCTAAAGGTTCAGCATTTACTGGCTAAGTTATTTGGCTCTGATCAGAATGACCGTCCCATCACTATGACCCCTCTTCTGAGGTACCCCAGCTACAGGAAAGATTCCTGAATCAAACTGGGATCACTGTTTCAAGCGTGCACGCACACACACAGACACACAGCTGTGATAAAGTGCTTTGAGGGTTTGGTCATGTATAGAATCAACTGCCTGTGCATGGACCTGGACCCACTGCAATTTGCCGATTGCTGCAATATGCCTACAGCAGATGCAATCTCACTGGCTCTCCACTCAGCATTAGATCACCTGGACAATAGCAATATACAAGTCAGGCTGCTGATTACAGCTCAGCATTCAACACAATCAGACCCTCAATTGTAATCAACAAGCTCCAAAACCTGGGCCTCTGTACCTCCTTCTGCAACTGGATCCTCACCAGGAGACCACAGTCTGTGTGGATCAGAAATAACATCTCCTCCTTGCTGACAATTAACACTGGCACACCTCAACGATGGGTGCTCAGCTCACTGCTCTACTCTCTCTACACCACGTCTGTGTGGCTAGGCTCATCTATAAACTTGCCGATGACACAACTACTGTTGGTGGAATTTCAGACGGTGACGAGGAGGAGTACAGGAGTGAGATAGATCAGCAAGTTGAGTGGTGTCACAGCAACAACCTTGCCCTCAACTTCATTAAGACAAAGGAATTGATTGTGGATTCAGGAAGGGGAAGTCGAGGGAACACACACCAGTCCTCACCGTGGGATCAGAAGTGAAAAGGGTGAGCAGTTTCCATTTCCTGCCTGTCAACATCTCTGAGGAACTATCCTGGGCCCAACATATTGATGCAGTTGCAGTGAAGGCACAACATCGGCTACATTTCATTCGGAGATTGAGGGGAATCGGTCTGTCACTGAAGACACTTGCAAATTTCTACAAATGTACTGTGGAGAGCATTCTAACTGGTTGCATCACTGCCTGGTGTGGAGAGGCCACTGCTCAGGATCGGAAAATGCTGCAGAAAGTTGTAAACTCAGCCAGCTCCTTCATGGGCACTGGACTCCACAGCATCCAGGACACATTCAAAAGATGATGCCACAAAAAGGTGGCATCCATCATTAAGGACCCCCCATCACCCAGGGCATGCCTTCGTCTCATTGCTACCATCAAGTAGGATGTACAGGACCCTGGAGTTCACTGGTTCAGGAACAGCTTCTTCCCCACCATCAGATTTCTGAATGGACAATGAACCCATGAACACCCCCTCAGGATTTTCCCTCTCGTTTTGCACTATATTTCAAATTTAATTTTATAAATACTTATTGTAATTTATACTATGCATTACCGTCACAAAACAACAAATTTCACCACATATGCCGGTGATATTAAACCTGATTTTGATACACAAACACACACAGCTGGGCTCAGACATACAACACTCCCACATTCCTCCCTTTGTGACACCCTGCTTGCTCCGTGGCCCCCGGTATGAAGCTCAAACTGTTGCAACACCTGCCCTTTAAATTCATGGCTGAGGCTGTGTTGTGTCTGTGCACTGTTTGAGTTCTATACTAAATGAAGAGCATTGAATGGGAAGGAAGGTTTGAATAGAAGAATAAAGATCTCCTCTGAAGGTATATGGGGTCCTGGTGAGAGCGTACATGGAACACTGTGCACAGGTCTGGTCTCCCTCCCGGAGTCAGCCTGCGGGATGAAGGGATGAAGAGAGGTGATTTGGTGTCCTCAGAGAGATTATACTGACTGGGCCTGTCTCAAAATTAGAGAAATAACAAGTGGTCTGACTGAGACAGACACAGTCTCACAGGGTATTGACAGGGTGGGGGCAGCAATGACGTGTTTCCTCACTGGGTGTTGAATAAGGGGTCACAGACTCAGAATCCGATGTCAGCTGACAGGCCTCAGATGAGGAGTGCGGAGAACCTTTGGATTTGTTCCCCACAAGTTTTCTAAATTCACAAGGAATATTGAAGGGCTGAGCGAAGATGGGAACGTTGCAGGAAAGTGACGCTGAGGTCAAAGATCAGCCATGTTCTGAGTGAGGGGCAGAACAGCGCAACGGTCCGAATGGCAGCGCCCGCTCCTGTTTCCTATTTTCCAAAGCACGAACTTACCTTTGCGCCTTGTTCTCCCTTGGCCTTCAGCCTGTCCGATTGCACCGGAGATCCATCAGCAGCGGCTGCGGGTCAGATCCGGGCTCCCAACATCAGGAGACAGGTCTGGGAGGTAACTCCAGACAACAGGCCCCGATCCTCGGCGGGGAAAGGCCGGGCACCCTCCGTGCAGCTGAAACATCTCACGGAATCTCCGCCATGGGAAGGATTCACCCGGCCGGTGTTGCAACCTTTACCCGAAGTGTAGCTCCCAATCTCCGGCCTCTCCCCCGGTCCACTCGCTCTCAGCTCCAAACCTCGGACCGCGCCGAACATTCAGCATCCCGCCCACTGGCACTCCTCAGCCAATAGGAGAAAGATTCTCCCAACGGTACCGCTGATTGGCTGTGAGTGTGTCCGAGGGCGGGCTGCTAACGGGAGCTGGAGATGTCAGTCACAGTTTGTTCTCGGAATCGAAGGGATTTCCCGAAACTCAAACTTCAAAGTAAATTTTATTATCAGAGTACGGATAACTCACCACATACATACAACACCGAGAAGCATTTTGCTGCAGACACAGAGAAGATCTACAGAACAGTAACTTTAACTGGATCAATGAAAGATCAGCCAGAGTGCGGACGACAACAAATTGTGCAAATGCAAACATAAATAAATAGCAACAAATAACAGGAACATGAAATAACCGCAGGGGCTGCCGACGGATCTCCGGAGCTCTCACCGCTCCCCTGTGCATTCTGACAGGCTGAAGACCAGGGCAGAACAAGGCGCAAAGGTAAACTCGTGGTTTAGAAAATAATAAACAGGAGGTGGTATGGCTATTCGGCCCCTTGAGCCTGCTCTGCCCTTCACTCGGAAAATAACACTATAAGACCATAAGACATAGGGGCAGAATTAGGCCATCTGGCCCATCGAGTCTGCTCCGCCGTTCAATCATGGCTGATCCTTTTTTTCCCTCCTCACTCGCAGTTCCTGGCCTTCTCCCCGTAACCTTTGATGTAATGTCCACTCAAGAACCTATCAATCTCTGCCTTAAATACACCCAACGACCCGGCTTCCATAGCTGCATGTGGCAACAAATTCCACAAATTCACCACGCTTTATCTAAAGACATTTCTCCGATTCTCTGTTTTGAAAGGGCGCCCCATTATCCTGAGGCTGTGCCCTCTTGTCCTAGACTCTCGCACCATGGGAGACATCCTTGCCACATCTTCTCTGTCTACCTGTTAATATTCAAAATTTTTCAGTCAGATTCCCCTCACCCTTTTGAATACAATCGAATACAGACCCAGAGCCATCAAACGTCCCTTTCATTCCTGGAATCATCCTTGTGAAATTCATCCGAACCCTCTCTATGTCTGACCTATGACCTCAACACCACTTCCCTGCAATGTCCCCTTCAGAGCTGAGCCCCAGAATATGTCTATTAAATTTAGAAACCCTGTGGAGGAAATTCCAAAGATTCGCTGCACTGGTGAGGAAATTTCTCCTCATCTCAGTCCATAAGACAAGACATAAGACAAAGGAGCTGAAGTCGGCCATTCGGCCCATCGAGTCTGCTCCGCCATTTTATCATGAACTGATCCAATCTCCCCTTTGGTCCCATTCCCCAGCCCTCTCACCATAACCTTTGATGTCCTGGCTACTCAGATGCCCATCAATCTCTGCCTCAAATACACCCAATGACTTGGCCTCCACTGCCGCCCGTGGCAACAAATTCCACAAAGATTCACCAACCTCTGGCTACAAAGAAAAATTCTTTGCATCTCTGATCTGAATGGGTGCCCTTCAATCTTCAAGTCATGTCCTCTCGTACTAGACTCCCCCACCATGGGAAACAACTTTGCCACATCCACTCTGTCCATGCTTTCAACATTCGAAATGATTCCGTGAGGTCCCCCCTCATTCTTCTAATCTCCAAGGAGTACAGTCCAAGAGCGGTCAAATGTTCCTCATATGTTAACTCTCTCATTCCCGGAATCATTCTAGTGAATCTTCTCTGAACCCTCTCCAATGTCAGAACATACTTTCTTAAATAAGGAGCCCAAAACAACACAGTATTCCAAGTGAGGTCTTACCAGTGTCTTACAGAGCCTCAACATCACATCCCTGCTCCTATACTCTATTCCTCTAGAAATGAATGCCAACATTGCATTCGCCTTCTTCACCACCGACTCAACCTGGAGGTTAACCTTAAGGATATCCTGCAGGAGCACTCCCAAATCCCGTTGCATCTCAGAACTTTGAATTCTCTCTCCATTTAAATAATAGTCAGCCCGTTTATTTCTTCAACCAAAGTGCATTATTTTATACTTTCCGACATTGTAATTCATTTGCAACTTCTTTCCCCTTTCTCCCAATCTATCCAAGTCTCTCTGCAGACTCTCTGTTTCCTCAGCACTACCGTTCCCTCCACTTATGTTTGTATCATCAGCAAACTTTGCCACAAAGCCATCTATTCCATAATCTAAATCGTTGATATACAACGTAAAAAGATGTGGCTCCAACACGGACCACTGTGGAACACCACAGCCAACCAGAATGGAATCCCTTTATTCCCACTCTCTGTTTCCTGCCAATCAACCACTGCTCTATCCACATATGTAACTTTCCCGTAATTCCATGGGCTCTTATCTTGTTAAGCAGCCTCATATGCGGCACCTTGTCAAAGGCCTTCTGAAAATCCAAATACACAACATCCACTGCATCTCCCTTGTCTCGCCTACTTGTAATTTCCTCAAATGATTGCACTAGGTTTGTCAGGCAGGATTTTCCTTTAAGGAAACCATGCTGAGTTTTGCCTATCTTGTCATATGCCTCCAGATACTCCGTACCCTCATCCTTGACAATCGACTCCAACAACTTCCCAAACACCGATGTCAACCTAACAAGTCTATGATTTTCTTTTTGCTTCCTTGCCCCCTTCTTAAATAGCAGAGTGACATTTGCAATCTTCCAGACCTCCGGAACCATACCAGAATCTATCGACTTTTGAAAGATCATTGCTAATGCCTCCGCGATCTCCACAGCTACTTCCATCAAAACACAAGGGTGCATTCCATCTGGTCCTGGAGATTTATCTACCTTTAGACTATTCAGCTTCCTGAGTACTTTTTCTGTCGTACTTGTGACTGCGCACACTTCTCTTCCCTGACACCCTTGAGTGTCCGGTATACTGCTGATATCTTCCTCAGTGAGAACTGATGCAAATACTCGTTCAGCTCCACAGCCATCTCCTTATCTCCCATTACAATTTCTCCAGCATCATCTTCTATCGGTAGATGTCCTTTTTACTTCTCTAATTCTGAGACAGGCCCAATGCGATCAGTCTCAGTCAAACCGCCTCCGATTTCACTCATTTTGTTACGATGATTGGTTCTGGGAGCATCTCAATGGACGGTAAGTGAGTGTAGTCATCCTGTGTTGTTCCCGAGCCTGATGGTTGAGGGGTAGTAACTGTTCCTGAACCTGGTGCTGCGAGTCCAGAGGCTCTTGTACCTTCTACCTGATTGCAGCAGCGAGAAAAGAGCCTGGCCTGGGTGGTGAGCATCTCTAATGATGGATGCTGCTCTACTCCGACAGCGTTTCATGTCGATGTGCTCAGTGGTTGGGAGGGATCCACCCGGGATGTACCGGGCCGAATCCAACACCTTGTGTCGGTTCATCAGGAGGGCGATGAAATACTTTGATCATCGTGCCAAACCTTACCTGGGGAGAGGGAAATTGCTAATGCCTCCGCAATCTCCACAGCTACTTCCTTCAGAACACGAGGGTGCATTCCATCTGGTCCGGGAGAATTATCTACCCTTAGACTGAGGGAAATGGCAATCGAGATTTCGAGTTGAGACAGTCCAGCTGAAGGATCTCGACCTGAAAGTCGATTTTACATTTCTCTCCACAGATGCTGCCTGACCCGCTCAGTCCCTCGAGTTTCTTACTCGAGATTCCAGCATCTGCAGTCTCTTGTGCCTCTCTGTTCAGAACTTGTCCCTTTCAGTCCTGCCTCAGACTGAACCAGGCTCTTCTCTCTGGCTTCACTTCTGTTCTGCTTCTTCTTTAGCCCATCACGCCTACCGGGACACAGGCCGTCAACAGCAGCTCGTCAGTGTCCCCTGTCCAGGGCGAAGGGTACTGGCCCTGTGGCTTCTCCTTTCACCACACGACTTCAATCGTCTTCCAGGGGAAGGTCCGTCCGATCTCAGGGATGAGGCCTTTGAAGGTTCATTTGACATTTCTGTGCACTGCCACTTTTCGGGACGAGGTTGCAAACCCCAGGCCCAACGCCGCTCCTTTCGGAGCCGGGCTCAGACAGTCCACGGCCGAATTTTCATTTCTGTTCTGATCTGTTTAATGTGTTGCTGATCCCACCCTGCGATGGAAATTACCACTATTACTTCCCATTGAACACATCCAGCAGCAGAATGTTCATTCCCCGAGACTGTTCCGACATGCTTAATCTGTTTCTGATCCCTCCCTGATATAGATACAATTCCTCCCTCAGACAGCAACATAATGTTCATTCTCTGAGACTGCAGCGCGCGTAGTGGACAGTCGCGGTACTGCAGGGGATCAGCAGCTCCCCGAAAGTGAAAGCATTCTGAATCAGGAAGTGCTGGGAGTTAACATGGCTTCGAAAGGACCGGCCGAGAGTTTGAGCGAGGAGGTGATCTGTTCCGTCTGCCTGGATTTCTTCACCGATCCGGTTATACTGGAGTGCGGACACAACTTCTGTCGCTCTTGTATCACACGGTGTTGGGAAAGGGAGCAGAGAAACTCCTGCCCGGAATGTAGAGCGGTGTTTGCTGACCGCACCCTCAGGGTGAATCGGGCCTTAGCAAATCTGACACAAAAAGTTCGGAATCTGAGCCTGAGCCCGAAAGGGAAGGAAAGTAAACTTCACTGCGAGGAACATGAGGAAGAACTGAAGCTGTTTTGTGAAACGGACAAGACACTGATCTGTCTGGTCTGCAAAGATGCGCAGGAACACAGAGAGCACCGCTTCAAGCCGATTAAAGAAGCTGTTAAAATCTACAAGGTAAAACTAACCCGAATTTGATCTCCATTCTTCTGCCTGGGACCACAGGAGCCTTCACATCGAACATATCATTCCCCGCAACTTTCACCAACTCCAACGGGATTCTACCACCAAACACATCTCTCCCTCCAACAGCCCTGACCCACCCCTCCCCACAACTCTCCGCGCTCTGTAAAGATCGTTCTCTACGTACTGTAACTCCATTATCCACTCACTCCTACCCACTGATCTCCCTCCTGGCACTGACACCTGCAAGCGGGACAAGTGCTACACCTGACTCCTAACCTCCTCCCTCGTCACCATTCAGGGCCGCAAACAGCCCAGTTCCTCCCGTTTCTTCCATGGTCGATTGTCCTCTCGTATTAGATTCCTTCTTCTCCAGCCCTTTACCTCTTCCACCTGTCCCCTCTCAGCTTCTCACTTCATCACCCTCCCCCAAGTTCCCCTTCACGTTGTCTCACCCGTCACCTATCAGCTGGTTCTCATACCCAACCTTTTTATTCTGGCTTCTGTCCCATTCCTTCCCAGTCCTAATGAAGGGTCTCATCCCGAAACACCGACTGTTTATTTACCCTGAATAGATGCTGCCTGACTCACTGAGTTCCTCCGGCATTTTGTGTGATAATCGGGTTTGATCACCTGTTGCTTTTGATGCATCTTTGTTTCTATTTCTTTCACTCTCTGACTTCCAGGATCAGCTAAAATCTTCCTTAGACTCTCTCACAAAAAAGAAATCAGACTTCCAGAAAAAGGAGCAGCAACAGAAAGAGAAGATTTCTGGAGTTCGGGTGAGGCTTCCTGAGCGGAATTTCTGATATTACTGTCGAGTTTTGCTCCATTTAATGCAGAATAGCCGAGTATCGCAGCTCCAGTGACCTGGGTTCGATCCTGACCTCTGCTGCTGTCTGTGTGGAGTTTGCATGCTCCCCCTGTGACCACGAGAGATTCCGACACATCCCAAGGACATGACGGATGAATGGCTAATTACCGTTAACCCTGTGAAGGTGGGGTGGGTGTGCGTGAATCGGATGGGAGTTTATGGGTCAATAAGTGAGAATAGGTTTCAGGAAAACGTGAGGGAATGGTGTTGACGGGAATGCACTCAGAAGTAGCATGGACTCTAACAGACCGAACTGAGCGACAAAAGGAAACAGAGCACAGCAATGCAGTATATTAATCTTCACCTTTCATTCGACAGGAACAGTCACACAGCCTTCAGTCCCACGTCACATCCCAGTTTGCTGAACTGCGCCAGATTATCACTGAGAAAGAACAGAGCTTACTCAGGGATCTCAGGGAAGAAGAGAAGAGGATTCTCAATCCAATGGAGAAAAATATTCTAGCTCTTCAAGAGAATATAAGGATTATTCAGGAGGAAATCTCAAAGTTAAAGGAACAGATGGATCAAAAAGACAGTGTGATGTTTCTCAAGGTGAGGGATTATATTTCAATTTGTTTCTGTCAAAGGGCACTAAATGAACAGTGGTATATTTGAAATAAACACAGCACAGCGGCCAATTCTAACAAACCAATTGCCGCTGCTGGCGACCTCACACAAGTTGTTATACTTGCATGATGCGCCCTCCCATCACTCCAATAATGACATTTCAAAATGTCCAAGATACGCTTTCAGTCCTTCATTAGCAAAATACAATCTTGAAGCGATGAAACTTCAGGGTAATTCATTGTAAAGTAAGCTGCAACACAGCGGTCAAGAACAGAATGACATCCGCCCATCCCCAGCTCAAAACTGCCCAGAGCAAAGTACAGATACGTAACTTTTTCCCTTCACTTTTACCATGCCTGCACTCACGTGACGAGTTACCATAATAAACACATAACACAGAATACAATGCAGACAGAAAACAGACGTGTTGCTCCTACACACAGCATTTACAAATGGCAGTAAACTGTTTCTCACCCGACAAATGATGCTACTATTCAGGGTTGTTGTCCCATAATAATAAGATTATTAAGGGATTGGACACGCTGGAGGCAGGAAGCATGTTCCCGCTGATGGGTGAGTCCAGAACTAGAGGCCACAGTTTAAGAATAAGGGTAGGCCATTTAGAACAGTGATGCGGAAAAACAGTTTCAACAAAGTAACAAGGACTCTTCTTCCAACGGCATCCTGAGTCACTTCCCTTGTCCCGCTCTGCTACTCCTGCCAAAAGACCCCAAACCAGACTACAGTCCGTCACAAATCACTCTCCGCCCAGCTCTCTCTAGAGTGGTGGATATGTGGAATGTTGTGCTCCAGAAGGCAGTGGAGGCCAAGTCTCTGGATGTTTTCAAGAGAGTTAGATAGAGCTCTTATAGATAGCTGGGTCAAGGGATATGGGGAGAGGGCAGGAACGGGATACTGATGGTGAATGATCAGCCATGATCACATTGAACGGCGGTGTTGGCTAGAAGGGCCGAATGGCCTACACCTGCACCTATTGTCTATTGTCCCAAAACTGGACTTCCACAACTTCTGTATATCCCAGGACAGAATGCAAATTTCTCTGAAATTATTTACTCTGATCATAACACAGAGCTCCTGACTGTGTCCTTAATTCTACATTAAATATCCTCTAAAACTCTCATTAACTCCCAGTTCCAGTCACAGGCTGTGAGTGTGTCTGGTGCGGTTGGTGTGAGGGTCTCTCTGTCAATCAGTGAGAACAAAGAATTTGACCCACACATCAGACTTATCTTCTGTATCTGGTTTCCATCAGATTAGGGAAACTATTATTGTCTTTTTACTTTTACAGATAACATTCAAATAAACGTTCAACTGTTCAAAACAGAACCAGGTCATTCGGCCCATTTTCTCCTCTCAATTTCCCTGCTTCACAATCCTCCACCCACCTACTCACCACAACCAGCAACAGTGCCCCGAACTCCCTGGTCCCTCACGTGTTTATCCAGCCTCCCCATTACATTCAATCTCTGCTGTTCCATTTCAGCCTCTCCTGTGGCAGCGAGTTCCACACCCTCGTCACTAAATTTCTTGTGGAATTTGTTAAAATCCATCTGGAATTACATCTCCCCACAAGTCTCCCCATAAATAGAGGTACTTCCTCCACCTGCACACAATCACATACATCACTGATCTTAAATTCCTCCATCCTATCAGCCTGATGTCATATCCAGATGATAATGCACAGCCTGTCCTGTCTTCCCTGTAAGTTTCATCCTCTCAGAAATGGTCTGACATTCAGAAACTTTCCTTGTAAGTTACCCCGTGGTTCTGTATTGTCCGTGTGTGTGAGTGATTGCGGGAGTGGGAATTTTCAACACCTTGTAATGATTTGGATGAAATTCAGGATGTGGACAGTAAGTCCAGGTCTAATTGGATTTGTGTTTTATTTATTTCAGGAGGAAGCTCGTCGGAACAGAAGGTAGGACAGGCTCTTTACTGAAACCCTGAATGGATTTGTAAAATAGTTCAGAATAGCAATTTATAACCAGCAGTTTAATATTTACAGGATTAATGATGATATCCAGGAATTGTCAGTGACAGATGAGACCCTACCGGTTGAAAAATTTGATCACCTCTATTTGTTGAACACAGTGCTGAGAGAAACGCTTGATGCTATTAATCGAGGTAAAACTTACAAAGATTCATTTCCCCTTGTTTATGAAGCTCAATTTAGTTCCAATTTGAGGCAAAGATTGTCTGTAATACTGGGCTGAAGGGGAACTTAAGTTTATTTCACATCAACCCCATCGACTGGGAAGCATCACTGTCACATGGTCAGCTGGAGATGTCAGACCCCTGAACACACCAGCACAGGGCCACAATACAATCAAT
Organism: Hemitrygon akajei; assembly: GCF_048418815.1. NCBI lineage: Eukaryota > Metazoa > Chordata > Chondrichthyes > Myliobatiformes > Dasyatidae > Hemitrygon > Hemitrygon akajei. Next base: position 7,360,514 of record NW_027331930.1, on the reverse strand, counting down.
ACACGGGAGTGACAGATGAACCACCCTGTCCTGATCCCAGGCAAATGCACTAACACACCAGGACATGAGTTAGGATCTACCAGAGGAACTGGGAATTAAATACTGACGTTAATATTATAAGGAATAAAAATGAGTATCAGTGTGGTGACAGGGATTGTCAGGAAAATACACAAGTCCTTCATGTGCCCTGTGAGTGCAGACTCTGACTGACACAGGTCTTCCCCCTTCCGGATCAGCATCTCTCACTGTTGTTAGAGGCAGAAGAGGGGAGTGGTCGTGATCGGGGACTGAATCGTCAGGGGAACAGACAGGAGAATCTATTGATGTGAACGGGACACCCGAATGGTATGTTGCCTCCTGCGTGCCAGGGTCAGGGATGCCTCGAATCGTGTCCGCAGCATTTTAGAGAGGGAGGGAAAAGAGCCAGATATTTTGGTAAATTTGTGACAATGACATTGGAAGTAAAAGCAAAGAGGTCCTGAAAAGAATCTGGCTAGCTTGGTAGAAAGCTCAGAAGCAGTACCCCCAGGGTTGTAATTTCTGGATTGCTGCCAGTGCCACGTGCTGGTGAGGGTAGAAACAGGATAATTTGACAGATAAACATGGCTGAGAAGATGGTGCTGGGGACAGGGATTCAGGTTCTTGGATCATTGGGATCTCATCTGGTGGAGGAATGACCTGCTCAGAAGGGATGGGTCGCACCTCAACCTGAGGGAGAACAATATTCTCACAGAGAGGTTTGATAGAGCTGTCGGAGAGGGTTTAAACTAATTTGGTGGGGTGGGGGGTTGGAAGTGGAATGAAGGGATAGGACCGCTGGTAAAAATGCAAAGATATCGTGCAGTCAGACTGTCAGATAGGGCGGACAGATGAGAGGAGAAAATTGCAGCCAGCAGAGTGAGTATCAGTGCATTAGAGATGCAGAATTAAAAAGGGTCGCAGATACAGTACACAAAGTGTTATATCTCAATGCATGGAGTATGAGAAATAAGGTGGATGATCTTGTTGCACTATTACCGATTGTCAGGTATGATGTTGTGGCCATCACGGAATCGTGGCTGAAGGATGGTTGTAGTTGGGAGCTGAATGTTCACGGTTACACAATGTATCGGTGGTATAGGAAGGTCGGGTGAGGGGCTGTCGTGGCTCTGCAGGTAAATCAGCAGCTAGATGTGACATAGGATTGGAAGATGTTGAATCCTTGTGGGCTGAGGTAAGGAACTGCAAAAGTAAAAATGACACTGACACCAGTCATATACAGGCCTCCCAACAGTCAGTGGGTTGAGGCCCACAGATTACAACTGGAAATAGAAAAGGCTGATGAAAAGGATAATGTTATGATCATCATGGGAGATTTCAACATGCAGGGCAATTGGGAAAATCAGGTTGGTAAAGGATCTCAAGAGAGTGAGTTTGTTGAATGCAATGTGATGGCTTTCTAGAGCAGTTTGTCGTTGAGCCTACTTGGGGAATAGCTCTACTGGATTGGGTGTTATGTATTGAACCAGAGGTGAGTAGTTAAAAGAAACCTTAGGAAGCAGTGCTCACAACATGACTGAGTTCAACTTGAAATTTGATAAGAAGACAGTAAAGTCTGACATTGTAGTATTTCAGAGGAGTAAAAGAAATTACAGTGGTCTGAGAGAGGAGTTGGCCAAAGCAAATTGGAAGGAGATGCTGGCAGGGATGAGAGCAGAACAGAAATGGTGTCAGTTTCTGGGAAAATGAGGAAGGTGAAGGATAGATGTATTCCAAAAATAAATAAATACTCAAATGGCAAAATAGTAAAACCGCGGCTGACAAGGGAAGACAAGTTAATGTAAAGGCAAAAGAGAGGGAATACAACTAAACACGAAATTAGCAGGAAGACGGAGGATTGGGAAGCTTTTAAATATCTACAGAGAGGAACTGAAAGAATGATTGGGATGAAAAAAATAAACAAGAAATAGATTTGAATTGACTTTATTACTTACATCCTTCATATACCTGAGGACTAAAATTCTTTATGTTACATCTCCGTCTAAATGTGCAATTTGCAATTTATAGTAATTTATGATGAATAATATGTACAACAGGCTGGTTAATATAACATAGAAATTCAGTTGTGTCCACATGAGTTAATCAGTTTGATGGCCTGGTTGAAGAAGCTGTCCCGGAGACTGTTGCTCCTGGATTTTAATCTGTGGTTTAGAATAGCATTCAATCCAAGAGCAGGGATGTGATGATGAGGCTTTATAAGGCACTGGTGAAGCCTCACCTTGAGTATTGTGAACAGTTTTGGGCTCCTCATCTAAGAAAAGATGTGCTGGCATTGCAGAAGGTTCATTTCATAAGGATGATTCCAGGAATGAAAGGGTTATCATACGAGGAACGTTTGATAGCTCTGTGTCTGTACTCGCTGGAATTTAGAAAGATGAGGGGGAATCTCATTGAAACTTTTCGAATGTTGAAAGTCCTAGACAGAGTAGATGTGGAAAGGATGTTTCCCATGGTGGTGGAGTTTAGGAAAAGAGGGCACAGCCTCAAGACAAAGGGGTGTCTATTTAAAACAGATGCAGAGAAATTTGAGCCAGTGGCTGGTGAATTTGTGGAACTTGTTGTGTGTATTTAAGGCAGAGCTTGATAGGTTCTAGATTGGACACAGTATCAAAGGTTACGCGGAGAAGACCAGGTAGTGGGGCTGAGGAGGAAAAAAAAGGATCAGCCATGATTGAATGGCGGAGCAGACTCGATAGGCAAATGGCCTAATTCTGCTCCTATGTCTTATGGTGATCAGATCACTACATTGAAGCATTGTGAGAATGAGCTCGGACACACCAACACGCATTGACATGGGTCAAGATTTCATCTCGGGAGAAGCACACACAGCATAACCGGCCTGGCAAAGCTCCCTCACACACATACACAGGAAGGACTGGCAGATTGTAGTCAGAGCCTCAGCAATGTACGTTGTTATTTCCCTCAGTAACCTGGAAAACCAATCTCTTCAGAGACAGTCATTTATTCATTTAAACAACTCAACACACCAGACATGTGATGACACAGTGTAACATAAAAATTCTTAAATGTGTACACTCTCCTTCAATGTGTATACACACTACACGGATATTTACCACAATCAACACACACACACACACACACACACACACACACACACACACACACACACACACAAACACACACACACACACACACACACACACACACACACACACACACACACAAACGCACGCACACACACACACACACACACACACACACACACACACACACACACACACACACACACACACACACACACACACACACAATCAGAGAGTAACACACGGCCACAGAAATAGGCACAAATTCCCATTTAGGATTGAAATCTGCCGTCCTTACCCAGTCTGTCTGTTCTGTGTCACTGAGCTGCCCTCTGACGTGACGTCACATCAACACTTCACAGACAGACTCCGGGGTGAGATTCCTCAGGAGGATGATCTGGGAGGGTTTGATGGATGTTGAACTCACGGCCCACTTCATCAATCTGCAAGATTAAGATGTCTTCTTGAGCATGGCCCATTTGAGTGTGTTTGACCCCCCCCATCCCTCTAACCATTTCCCATCTGTGTACCTGCACAAATTTATTTTAAAATATTTTATTTTTACCTGTTTCTACAGCGTCTGAGGGCAAATTCCATTTACCAACCTCCCTCTCTATGAGAATGTTACCCGATAGACCACTCAGAAAGATTTCCCGTCTCACTTTCAATCTGAGGCCTTTGGTTCTGTACTCACATTTCTTGGAAAAAAAACCTTTATTTAAGCTCCTTATCAGTTATTTACCTCAATAAGGGGTCATACCTGAACATCCTACACTACAACTGAATAGCCGAAGCTTATCCACTCTCTGCTTTTAACCCAAGCCCCCAGTCCTGGTAACATCCTCCTGAAGCCTCCTGTCCAGTGTAATGACATCCTCCCCATATTCGGGAACCGGAAATGCAGACAATGCTCCAAGTGTGGTCTATCCTCGACATCAAAGGCCTTGCTGAATTTCATGTGGACAGTGTGGAATAGGTTGATGAACACAGGACTGAAGGTGTTTTTTTAGATTGGGACAAGAAGGGCGGCGTGGGAGCTAAATTCTGAAGGAAGGCAGTTTTTTAAAAAAAGTTCGGGTACAAGAACGGCGAGACTGCGCAGGACAGCGCAGAGAGTTTAAAAAGATGACCACCCTATACAGCGGGCAGCGGAGTGGGTGGCAGCAGAGTGTAGGGCTTTGGCTCAACGGGCTTAGGCGGTAACGGGAAGAGGCGAGAGCGAGGAACCGACTCTTTTCCTCCCCTTGGCAAATCGGCCTGGACGGACAGGGGAACAGCAGGGCACATTAGCTAACGGTTTAAAAAGTTCGTGTGTTTGGTGAAGTAAGTGAGTGAGTAGACCTATCTTTCTTTGTTTCATTCCTGTAGAATTAGGTAGCATGTCTGCAGGGTGAGTGCTTTGTTCAGGGTGTCAGATGTGGGAATCCTGGGAGACCTCCAGCCTCCCTGATAGCCACATCTGCACCAGGTGAACCGAGATTCAGCTCCTCGGAGACCGTGTTAGGGATCTGGAGCTGCAGCTTGATGACCTACTGCTTATTAGAGAAAATGAAGAGGTGATAGACAGGAGCTACAGGGAGGTAGTCATCCCTAGGCTACAGGGGTCAGAAAACTGGGTGACTGTCAGGACAGGGAAGGGAAATGCCCGGATAGTGGAGAGCACCCCTGTGGCTGCCCCCCTCAGCAACAAGTATATCGTTTCGGATGCTGTTGAGGGGGATGACCTGACAGGGGACGGCCACGGTGACCGGGTCTCTGGCACTGAGCCTGGCGCTGTTGTGCAGGAGGGAAGGAGGGAGAGGAGCAATGCGGTAGTCATAGGGGATTCCATAGTCAGGGGGACAGACAGGAGATTCTGTGAGCCTGGTAGAGATACCCGCATGGTGTGCTGCCTCCCAGGTACCAGGGTACGGGATGTCTCGAATCTGGTCCAGAATATCCTGAAGGGAGAGGGCGAACAGCCAGCTGTCTTGGTACATGTTGGTACCAATGACATAGAGAGGAAAAGGGAGGAGGTCCTGAAGAGAGATTTCCAGGAGTTAGGAATGAAGCTGAGAAGCAGGACCTCCAGGGTAGTAATCTCAGGATTGCTACCTGTTCCACGTGCTAGCGAGGGCAAGAATAGTAGGATCAGGCTGATGAACGCGTGGCTGAGAGACTGGTGCAGGGGGCAGGGCTTCAGATTCTTGGATCATTGGGATCTCTTCAGGGGGAAGTATGACCTGTTCTAAAATGTTGGGTTACACCTGAACCATAGCGGGAATGTTTAATAGAGCTGTTAGGGAGGGTTTAAACTAATTTGGCAGGGGGATGGTAAACCGGAATGATAGAGTGGAGGAGGGGGAAAACAGAAATAAATCTAAGATAGTGAGCAGTGAAGATGTCAGGAAGGACAGGCAGGTGATGGGGCAAATTTGCAGCCAATGGGATGAATTGCAGTGCAATCAAAACAAAAAGTACCAAATACTGGACTTAAGGTGTTATACTTAAATACACACAGCTTAAGGAATAAGGTGGATGATCTTGTCGTACAGCTACAGATTGGCAGGTATAATTTTGTGGCCATCACTGAGACGTGGCTAAAGGATGCATGTCTCTGAGAGCTGAACGTCCAAGGATACACGGTGTATCGGAAGGATAGGCAGTTAGGCAGAGGGGGTGGCGTGGCTTCATTGGTAAGAAATGACATTAAATCATTAGAAAGAGGTGACATAGGATCGGAAAGTGCAGAATCTTTCTGGGTTGAGCTGAGAAATAGCAGGGGTAAAAGGACCCTGATAGCAGTTATTAAATTCTGCTTTAAAAATCAAACAGGAGAAATTCTGCAGATGCTGGTAATCCAAGCTACACAGGTCCTGATAAAGGGTCTCGCCAGATCTCTCTGACACCTGTCTGGAGAGAGTTGATGTTGGGACGATGTGGGTGGGTCTTGAATGGTAAGCACAGCCTCCGACTTTCGGGATGACCATTTAGGACAGAGATGTGGAGGAATTCCTTTATCCACAGGATAGTGAATCTGCCACAGGCAGCTGTGGAGGCCAAATAATTGAGTTTATTTAAAGCAGAGTAACACACACAAATTGTTGGGGGAACAGCAGGCAGGGAAGTTTCTATGGAAAAGAGTAAACAGTCGACGGTTCAGACTGAAACACTTCATCAGGACCTGTGTTGCTTAAGGGTCCCTGAAAATTCACCCCCTGTCCTAATGAGGGGTTGCGGGGGATGGGGTTGTGGGAAAGGGGACAAAGTCATCCTCATCTGCCATCTTTGCCCCCTCCAGCTTCTCATTACGTCTACACACACAGTTCACCCACGGGCTTTCCACCCCTCCCCCTCCTGGTTCAATCTGCCATTCATCTCTCCCCTACTGGTTCCCATTATCACCTCCTTTACTGTCTCAAACCATCACACTGCCCCACTTCACACTCACAAATGAATGTGAACATTGTATGACGGGCCTGTGCCTGTGCTGTACTGTTCTATGTTCTCTGTTCCCAGTTTCGAAGAATGAGAGGAGATCTCAGCGAAACACAAAATTATTTCAGGGGTCAACAGGCAGGAGTGAGGGAGGATGTCTCCCCTGTCTGAGGAGTCAACGGCCAGGGGTCTCTCTGCTCAACGTCCAGCGGAAAACCCTTGGGGAGACATTAGTTATCCAACCGCTTTTGTTGGATCGTCTCAGCCACACGACCGCGCCTGAGGCCCAGCGGCCTTTCCTCGATCCCCAGGGCCGCGCTGTCCGAGTCTCCCCCCGATCCCCGGGGCCGCGCTGCCCGAGTCTCCCCCCGATCCCCGGGGCCGCGCTGTCCGAGTCTCCCCCCGATCCCCGGGGTCGCGCTGCCCGAGTCGCCCCCCGATCCCCGGGGCCGCGCCGCCCGAGTCTCCCCGCCGATCCCCAGGGCTGAGCTGCCCGACTCTCCCCCCGATCCCCGGGCTACGCTGCCCGAGTCTCCCCCCGATCCCCGGGGCCGCGCTGCCTGAGTCTCCCCGCCGATCCCCGGGGCCGCGCTGCCCGAGTCTCCCCCCGATCCCCGGGGCCGCGCTGCCCGAGTCTTCCCCCGATCCCCGGGGCAGCGCAGCCCGAGTCTCCCCCCCCCCCCCCCGATCCCCGGGGCCGCACCGCCCGAGTCTCCCCCCGATCCCCGGGGACGCACCTCCCGAGTCTCCCCCCGATCCCCGGGGCCGCGCTGCCGGTCTCCTCCCGATCCCCGGGGCCGCACTGCCCGAGTCTCCCCCCGATCCCCGGGGCCGCGCTGCCCGAGTCTCCCCCCGATCCCCGGGGACTCTCTAATTCTCTGCTTCTCCCCCCAGTCTCTGTCACCCTGGATGTGGAAACGGCGAATCCGTATCTGAAGGTGTCTGAGGATCGGAAGAGTGTGAGATGTTCCTGGACCTCGAGGAATCTCCCTGACACCGGGAAGAGATTCACACGCTGGCCTAGTGTGCTGGGATCGGAGGGATTCACATCGGGGAGACATTACTGGGAGGTGGAGGTGACGTTGAATCGGCTCTGGTGTCTGGGAGTCGCCGCAGAGTCTGTGAAGAGGAAGGGATGGTTCAGACTGAGACCGGAGACCGGATTCTGGGTCATCAGGCGGGTTGGTGACGTGTTACATCGGGATTATGACGTGATAAATCCGGATGGTTACGTGTTATATCGGTATGATGACCGGTCCCGTGTCCCCCCCTCCCCCGAGTCCCCTCTCCCTGTTGTTCCCCTCCCCGGGAGGGTGGGAGTTTATCTCAGTTACGAGTCCGGGACAGTTTCATTTTACAACGCGGAGACCAAGTCCCATCTCCACACCTTCACTGGGAATAAATTCACAGGGAAACTTTATCCTCTCTTCGCGACCTGGGGTGAAAACCAGTGGCTGAGAATCTGCTCCGGTTCCGCTCCGGGTCTGTAAACGGGTCGGGTCCCGGGACCGGCGTCAGGAGTAAAGTCCCTGTAAATATAAATGTGCGGAGAGTGCAGCTAAATACGTGGCTAAGGAGATGGTTTCATGTTTCTGGACAATTGGGCTTTGTTCCCGGGAAGGTGGGGCCTGTTCCGACGGAACGGTTTGCCCCTGAACTGGAGGGGGAATAACATCCTTGCGGGTAGATTTGCCAGTGCTGCTGGGGAGGGGGAGGGGGTTAAACTAGATTTGCAGAGGGAGGGGAACCAGAGTGTTAGAGCAGATAGTGAGGTGGAGGAGGATAAAGGTCATGCGAGGACTGCATGTATAGACAGAAATCAAAGATTTGTACATTCGGTTGTAAATTAATTTTCAGAGCTTTAGAATTTGTAGAAAATAAAGATTTCCAAAAATATTTTGATGAAGAACATGACCAGAACATATGTGAAAAAGTGGCTACTTCAGTTTTACACCTATCGCAATAATTGTCTATGTTAGGAAATATTTTGGATAGTCTCTCCTTTGTTAAACAGTAACAGTGAACAATTTTAAATTGAATTAAACACTGATTGTAAGATATTAAAGAAGAATTGACCATCTTCATTAACAAAGGTCATATTAAGTTCTCTCCCCCAAACTTGTTTAATCGTTACTGATTAAGGGGATCTGTTTTTTTCTTGCAGATTTATTTATTTTTATTATCATTTATTTTGTGATGATCGATTGATGACTTTTGAAGAGTTAATTAGCAAATATTCTCTCTCTCATACATACTTACTGCAATATCTTCAGGTTAGACATTTTTTTACAAAACTAATTATCTAAGTTTCCATATATGCAAGAATCTGATTTGTTGGATACTATTTTGAATATGAATCCTTTAGTAAGAGGTTCCGTAGGTAGAATTTATAATTTATTTTTAATACATTAATACAAAAAGATAACCTCCCACCTGAGGTTTAAACATGATAGAAATATTCATTGTTTCAGACGTGATAGAGGGGGAGGGATGAAAGGGGGAGGAGTGGCATTAATGTCATTAGTTTCAAGTTAATTATGGATCAGGATAGGTCTGGTCCTCAAGTTGAGGTTCTAAATTGGAGAAGGGCCAATTTTGTGGAAATGAAAAAGGATCTAGGAAGAGTGGATTGGGATATTTTTTTTTTCTGGCGAGGATGTGTTCAGTAAGTGGAAGGCCTTCAAAGGCGAAATTTTGAGAGTGCAGAGTTTGCATGTTCCTGCCAGGATTTAAGGCAAGGTTAACAGGCATAGGGAACCTTGGTTTTCAAGGGATATTGGTGATCTGGTTAAGAAAAAGAGAGAGGAGTATAGCAGGTAGAGGCAACAAAGAACAAATGAGTTACTTGAAGAGTATAGAAAATGTAAGAAAATACTAAAGAAGGAAATCAGGAAGGCAAAAAGACATGAGGTGGCTTTGGCAGATAATGTGAAGGAAAACCTGAAGGGTTTCTACAAGTATATTAAGAGTAAAAGGACAGTAAGGGACAAAATTGGTCTCCTAGAAGATCAGAGTGGTCGTCTATGTGTGGAGCCTCACGAGATGGCGGAGATCTTAAACAGTTTTTTTGCATCAGTATTTACTCAGGAAACTGGCACAGTGTATATGGAAGGAAGGGAAACAAGCAGTAGTGTCATGGAACATTTGTAGATTAAAGAGGAGGAGGTGCTTGCTGCTTTACAGCGCTTAAAGGTAGATAAATACCCCGGGCCTGACTTGATATTTCCTCGGACCTTGAGAGAGACTAGTGTAGAAATTGCAGGGGCCCTGACAGAAATATTTAAATTGTCCTCAGCCACGGGTGCAGGGCCGGAGAATTGGAGGGTAGTTCTTGTTATTCCGTTGTATAAAAAAGGCTCCAACAGTAAACCAGGTAACTACAGGCCAGTGAGCCTGATTATTGGAAGATGTTCTGAGAGATCGGATATACAAGTATTTGGACAGCCAAGGGCTGATTAAGTATGGCTTTGTGCATGGTAGATCACGTTTAATGAATGTTGTAGAGTTTTTCGAGGAGGTTACCAAGAAAGTAGATGAAGGAAAGGCTGTGGATGATGTCTACATGAAATTTAGTAAGGCCTTTGACAAGGTCACACATGGGAGGTTAGTTCAGAAAGTTCAGACATGAGGTATCCACGGAGAGGTTGGAAACTGGATTCGAAATTGTCTGTGTGGCAGAAGACAGAGAGTGGTAGTGGATGATTGCTTCTCAGACTGGAGGCCTGTGACTAGTGGTGTGCCTCAGGGATCTGTGCTGGGACCATTGTTGTTTGTTGTCTACATCAATGTGGTCAATTGGATCAGCAATTTTGCTGATGACACCAAGATTGGAGGCGTTGTGGACAGCGAGGAGGGCTTTCAAAGCTTGCAGAGGGATCTGGATCAACTGGAAAAATGGGCCAGAAAATGACAGATGGAATTTAATGCAGACAAGCGTGAGGTGTTGCATTTTGGAAGGACAAACCAAGGTAGGACATACACAGTAAATGGTAGGGCACTGAGGAGTGCGGAGAAACAAAGGGATCTGGGAGTTCAGGTACATAATTCCCTGAAAGTGGCGTCAACAGGGAGACAGGGTTGTAAAGAAGGCCTTTGGCATCCTGGCATTTCTTAAATCAAAGTACTGAGTACAGGAGTTGGGATGTTATGCTGAGGTTGTATAAGGCATTGGTGAGGCCACATTTGGAGTATTCTCTGCAGTTCTGGTCACCTAACTATAGGAAGGATATCAGTAAGATTGAAAGAGTGCAGAGAAGATTTACTAGGATGTTGCCAGGTCTTCAGGAGTTGAGTTACAGGGAAAGATTGAACAGGTTAGGACTTTATTCCTTGGAGCATAGTAGACTGAGGGGGGATTTGATAGAGGTTTACAAAATTATGAGGGGTATAGACAGTAAATGTGATAAGGTTCTTTCCACTTAGATTAGGAAAGATAAATACGAGAGGACATGGTTTTAGGGTGAAAGGGGAAAGCATTAGGGGGAACATTAGGAGGAACTTCTTCACTCAGAGAGTGGTGCGAGTGTGGAACGAGTTGCCATCTGACGTCGTAAATGCGGGCTCACTCTTAAGTTTTAAGAATAAATTGGATAGATACATGGATGGGAGAGGTTTGGAGGGTTACGGACTGGGTGCAGGTCAATGGGACGAGCGGAATAAAGTTTCCGCACAGACTAGAAGCGCCAAATGGCCTGTTTTCTGTGCTGTAGTGTTCTATGGCTCTATGGAGTGAAATGAACACGAGATGAGAATTATCGATCGATTAATTTTAACTTGTTCACCGCATCCGTCAACCGAACAGAAACACCGGGGATTCAGCAGCAGCTGTGGGCGGCGGGTCCTGAGCTCCCCCGGGTCCTAAAGTCCACCCGTAATGAGACAGGTTAAATGGGACAAGTGGGGGTGGTGCTGACTGGAAAAGACAGTGAAGATTGCTCATGAAGTTCATCTGCCATTTCTTTGTCCCCCATTACTACTTCACCAGCATCATTTTCCAGTGGTCCCGTATCAACTCTTATCTCCCTTTCACTCTTCATGTAACTGAAAACTAAACTTTTAGTATCCTGATTTATATTATTGGCCAGTTTGCCCTCATATTTCGTATTGACCATTCTTATGGCTTTTTGCGTTGCCTTTTGTTGGATTTTAAGAGCATCCCAATAATCCAACATCCCACTCACCTTTGCTACCTGATAGGCCATTTCCTTAGGTTTAACACAATTATTACATGCCTTTTTGCAGCTCAAACTGTGAATTAATTTAAAGTCAGTCCCATAATTTAATAAAGTTTTTACCTGAAAACTATCTACCCTCGCAAAGATTATACTGAAGACTGCATTTGATTTTTCTTCAGCCTTGTATGCTTCACATTGAAATAGTATGTGTTTCGACAGTTTCATAATGACAAAATGCACACGACACAGAATGAAGTTTTCCGATTAGTTACAAGGCATAATTAAGCATAGTGTGGACATTTCTAAGTCATGTGAATATCATTCCTTCCCTTGTTTTAAGCCCTTCTTCTATAAACCCAACAGGTTTATGTATTCTGTAAAGGTATCTGTCCTTATGTCCATTATCCTACGTCTTGCCATAAGCCCCTAATTCTTAACACTACCAACCCTTGAGCTTCTAATTTGCTAAGGGGGAGGTCAAAATCCACAGCTTAACATTTAACAGCTTTTGGTGCTAAACAGTCAACATCATCATTTCCCTCAACAGTGTGATGTGCAGGGCCCATAATGTGCAGACATATAAATCAAACTTTATATATGAAATACGGTTTGACAAGTTTCCAACAGTCAATCTGACCTACTGCCAGAATGACCTGTGTAAGACTCATCAAAACCGAAATGTATTCTGAACAAATTATAAGGACCAATTTCCTCCACTCACTGTAAGCCTAAACTGTTGGCAAAGTCTTCTGCTTCCTATGCTGATAAATGGCTGTAAGTCATTTCTTTATCATTACCTGCAATTCAGGCACACAAAAACAGCCACACCAACATCCCCAGTTAACTTATCTTCTGATTCATCTGTAAAAATGGTTACTGTATGATAATAACTTTCATTAATATACTGATGAACCAACAGACACTCAGGCAGAACCGAATCCGATTGTGCAACCTAAAATCAACTGAAGTCATTGGAAAAAACAAGGTGGGGTTACAGAGAAAACTACAGTGGGACATTGTATCATCAAATACACACGTATTCCCAGCGTGGTAAGAACCCAGCCACCCAAAACAAAAAAAAAAACATTCTTCTTGTGATGTCCCCAACCGTCCTCCAGCACACCTTTAACAGGACGATCATTTCCTTGCCCCCGCAAATTAATCCAGTATGTTGACATCAAGTCGAACCTCTGTTACTTTGAGGACAATTGTCCCATTGCAATCAGTAAAGCCAAAACAGGAAACAACATTAATGCACCAGAACACAATCTTAAAGTCTGTAATTGTATCACATACAAACATTTTAATTTGAAGATGAAGCTGATCCATAAGCCACACAGACATAATCAAGAACAGATGAAATTAAAAATATATAATTGGTCAACAAATATTTTCATGTTGCACCCAAGAATACCCACATAGATGTTTGAGGAGATTTAAAGCTCCTTTACATTTATCAATTATTTTACCAATAGGTGCTTCCACGTCAGCTTATCATCCATCCACATACTGAGAAATCTTACCACTGACAGTTCCTCAAGATATTAATCATATAATTTAAAATCAAGTGCAAGTCTATTAATGTTATTTGTAAACCACGTAATGTGTTTTACCGACTGAAAGCTTAAAATCCTCATCAATCTGCCTACAGTTTGACCTATTAATTGTAAATTGCAATTAATACCTCTAATCTATAAAGCTACGTCATCTGTATATTGTGATTTACCCGGGGTATCCCATTTTCCTATCTCAGAGAAAATATCATTAATCATAATATTAAATAATGAAGGGCTACAATTACTGCCCTGTGGGATCCCATTCTATATCTCATAGAACCACAAATATAACATGCCGAGGTACTTGGACAGTCCATCAAAAAAAACTCAGAAAAATTATACAATGTCCCCCTCACTCCTAGTTTAATCAAAAGTCCTTTCTTCCATATCATTTCCCTTTTCAGTATCAAGAAATACTGCTATTACAACGTATTTAATTGTGCTTTCCGAATATCATCTTCCAAACCTAAAACTGAATCTAATGTCATTTCACCCTTCCAAAATCCACTCTAATAAAACACTTTATCACCACTCTTTCCAAAATATAACTCAAGCGCTTGATTACCATACATTCCATAAGTTTACATAAATGAGACATTCACGATATCGGCCCTTAACTAGAAGGATCAAATGGGGATCTGCCAGGTTTCAGAATAGGCACTACTATTTCCATTTTCCATGAGGAAAGTAGATGCACAATTCAAACATTTAATATTTTCACAAAAGAGAATTATATACAATTCCTATTTCAAATATCACTCTTTCCTGGGGACACCTGACCTGCATTATGAATAGACTTCTTCAATTCATACAAAGGAATCTCTCCATCAGTGATACTATCATTGCTACAGCTGACTTCCAGCACATCAGGGTATTCACTGAAAAACATATCCCTACATTGTTTAACTTCTTCACTTAAAATATCCTGGTTATGAATCTGAACAGATGACCCAGCCAGGAACACAACCTTCCCTGTTTCAGTAACAATCATTTTGCCCTCATTAATCAACACTGGAATATTATGATCCCCACAAATCCCCCCATTTTCTAAATCATATTCCAAACAATTCCAAGTTTGATATCCCTTCCAATATTACCTCCATATAACCTCCAGTAAATCACCTCCTTCCTCACCACGGCCTTTGCCCTTTTATTGTTAATAATGTAACTCGGAGACTGATGCACCATCACATCAAAACTCACATTTCTCCCAATTTGCTTTCTGTCCTGTTATAAATCCAAGTCCAAACTCATAAAGACAGGAAGGCTGACTGACGTTCACATAAACTAATCACCCTCCGAGTTCCCTTTTGAGCGACAGTCAGTACAGCCAAACAGAGCAGGGGTCAGTGTTACGTCTGAGCAACGATAGGCTGGAGGATATCGGCTCATGATCAGCCCCTCCTCTTCCGCTCCATCGCCATGGCGGAGATCAGCGAATAGCTTCTGTCGGTGTAGCCGGCCTCGGCGCCCACAAGGACGGGTGTGATTCCCCTTCGCGCCTCGGTGGGTCTGTTTCGGTGACCTCTGTGGTGGCTGACGGAACATGCTTCGACAGGGAGCTAACGAGGACAATGACTACAACTCCCAGAAGGCCCCACTGATGACGTTGAGGTGTTGTTTAGGGGTAAGGTATAAAAGCAAATGGAGGAAAATTTAATGCATTACGTTTTCTGTACTGTGTCATGCCTTCAATAAAAAAATAAATTAAAAGAGAGTTTCCAGCGAGAAATAGATAAACATAGAACAATACAACACAGTACAGGCCCTTCGGCCCACAAATGTTGTGCCGACCCTTAAAACCTGCCTCCCTAAGCTTAATTTCCTCCATATTCCTGTCTCGTAGTCTCTTAAACTTAACTTGTGTATCTGCCTCCACCACTGACTCGGGCAGTGCATTCCACGCACCAACCACTCTCCGAGTATAAAATCTTCCTCTAGATGGATAGATAGATAGATACTTTATTCATCCCCATGGGGAAATTCAACATTTTTTTCCAATGTCCCATACACTTGTTGTAGCAAAACTAATTACATACAATACTTAACTCAGTAAAGATATGATATGCATCTAAATCACTCTCTCAAAAAGCATTAATAATAGCTTTTAAAAAGTTCTTAAGTAGTTTACTTAAATACATTAAATACAATCAACCCCGGCACTTTAACATATCTTACTCCTGGCGGTTGAATTGTAAAGCCGAATGGCATTGGGGAGTATTGATCTCTTCATCCTGTCTGAGGAGCATTGCATCGATAGCAACCTGTCGCTGAAACTGCTTCTCTGTCTCTGGATGGTGCTATGTAGAGGATGTTCAGGGTTTTCCATAATTGACCGTAGCCTACTCAGCGCCCTTCGCTCAGCTACCGATGTTATACTCTCCAGTACTTTGCCCACGACAGAGCCCGCCTTCCTTACCAGCTTATTAAGACGTGAGGCGTCCCTCTTCTTAATGCTGCCTCCCCAACACGCCACCACAAAGAAGAGGGCGCTCTCCACAACTGACCTATAGAACATCTTCAGCATCTCACTACAGACATTGAATGACGCCAACCTTCTAAGGAAGTACAGTCGACTCTGTGCCTTCCTGCACAAGGCATCTGTGTTGGCAGTCCAGTCTAGCTTCTCGTCTAACTGTACTCCCAGATACTTGTAGGTCTTAACCTGCTCCACACATTCTCCATTAATGATCACTGGCTCCATATGAGGCCTAGATCTCCTAAAGTCCACCACCATCTCCTTGGTCTTGGTGATATTGAGACGCAGGTAGTTTGAGTTGCACCATATCACAAAGTCCTGTATCAGTTTCCTATACTCCTCCTCCTGTCCGTTCCTGACACACCCCACTATGGCCGTGTCATCAGCGAACTTCTGCACACGGCAGAACTCCGAGTTATATTGGAAGTCTGATGGGTAAAGGGTAAACAGGACCGGAGAGAGTACGGTCCCCTGCGGCGCTCCTGTGCTGCTGACCACCGTGTCAGACCTACAGTCTCCCAACCGCACATACTGAGGTCTATCTGTCTAATATCCCCCTTGAACTTCCCTCCCCTTACCTGAAAGCCATGTTCACTTGTATGGACCAGTGGTGCCCTGGGGAAGAGGCGCTGGATGTCCACTCTATCTATTCCCCTTAATATCAACTATACCTCTATCATTTCTTCTCTCATCCTCCTTCTCTCCAGAGAGTAAAGCCCTCACTCCCTTAATCTCTAATCATAATCCATACTCTCTAAACCAGGCAGCATTCTGGTAAATCTCCTCTGTACCCTTTCCAATGCTTCCACATCCTTCCTATAGTGAGGTGACCAGAACTGGACAGAGTACTCCAAGTGTGGTCCAACCAGAGTTTTATAGAGCTGCATCATTACATCGCCACCCTTAAACTCTATCCCTCGACTTATGAAAGCTAACACCCCATAAGCTTTCTTAACGACTCTGTCTACCTACAAGGCAACTTTCAGGGATCTTCCACAACACCACCAACCTTTGTGTCTTCTGCAAACTTGCCAGCCCATCCTTCTACCCCCACATCCAGGTCGTTAATAAAAATCACACGAAGTAGGGGTCCCAGAACTGATCCTTGTGGGATACCACTAGTCACAACCCTCCAATCTGAATGTACTCCCTCCACCACAACTCTGCTTTCTGCAGGCAAGCCAATTCTGAATCCACCTGGTCAAACATCCCTGGATTCCATGCCTTCTGACTTTCTGATTAAGCCTACCGTGTGGAACCTTCTCAAATGCATTACTAAAATCTATGTAGATCACATCCACTGCACTATCCTCATCTATATGCCTGGTCACCTCCGAAAAGAACTCCATCAGGCTTGTTAGACACGATCTGCCCTTCAGAAAGCCATGCTGACTGTCACTGATCAGACCATGATTCTCTAAATGCCAATAAATCCTATCTTTGTGAATCTTTTCCAACAGCTTTCCGACCACAGATGTAAGGCTCAATGGTCTATAATTATCCGGACTATCCCTACTACCCTTTTTGAACAAGGGGACAACATTCTCCTCCCTCTAATCCTCCGAGACCATTCCCGTGGACAATGAGGACATAATGATCCTAGCCAGCGGCTCAGCAATCTATTTCCTCGCCTTGGATGCAGAACTGGGAAGTGGCAGATGGAGTTCAACACAGATGAAGAGATTCATTTCTGCAGGTCAAATTTGAACACAGAATATAATATTAATGGTAAGACTCTTGGCAGTGTGGAGGGTCAGAGAGATCTTGGGGTCCATGTACATGTGACATTCAAAGCTGCTGTGGAGGTTGGCAGTGTTGTTAGGAAGGCGTCTGGTGTGATGGCCTTCATCAACCGTGGGATTGAGTTCAAGAGCTGTGAGATGATGTTGAAGCTATATTTCTCCTAACCTGTACATAAGTAATTGTACCCCAACACGGCAGGGCTGTGGGCTTAGTTGGACCCCACTTGGGAGTCCCGTGTTCAGTTCTGGTGACCTCACTACAGGAAGGATGTGGATACTATAGAGAGTGTAGAGTACATTTACAAGGATGTTGCTCTTGGATTGGAGAGCATGCCTTATGAGAATAGATTGAGTGAACTTGGCTTTTCCTTCTTGGAGCGACGGGGGATGAGAGGTGACCTGATAGAAGTGTATAAGATGATGAGAGGCTTTGACCAAGTGGATAGCCAGAGGCATTTACCCAGGCTTGAAGTGACTAACACGAGGGGACGTAGTTTTAAGCTGTTCGGAAGTCGGTACTGAGGGAATGTCAGGGGTAAGTTTCTTACACAGAGAGTGGTGGGTGCATGGAATGCACTGCCTGCAGCGATGGTGGAGGTGGATACAATAGGATATTTTAAGAGACTCTTAGATAGGTTCATGGAGCTTAGAAACATAGAGGGTTATACGATCAGGAAATCCTAGGCAGTCTCTAGAGTAGGTTACATGGTTGGTACAACATTGTGGGCTGAAGAGCCTGTAATGTGCTGTAGATTTCTGTGTTCTGTGTCAAAGACAGGCAGAGGGATTAGTTTAAATGGACAGGAGGACAGCATGGAAAGGTTGGGCCGAAGGGCCCGTGTTAGTGCCGTAAGGGAGGGGTTCTGACCCAACCATCGACTATATTCCCCTCAACAGATGCTGCCTGACTTGACAACGTTCTTGAAAAGTTGCATTCAGTTCCGCTTAGCATTCTGTACAAAGGATGTTTTGTGCTGGAAGAGTGCAGAGGAGATTCATCATGATTGAGGGGGCTTGTGTTCATAAGTCCATAAGGCATAGGAACAGAATTAGGCCATTCAGCCCATTGAGTCAGTCACCTTTCCATCATGGCTGATCCCATATCGCATTCAATTCCAGATATCTGACCTCCCGCCATATCCTTTGATACCCTGACCGATCAGGAAACGATCAACTTCCGCCTTGAATATACCCACACACTCGGCCTCTACCGCAGTCTGTGGCAGAGCATTCCACAGATCCAATACACCTTGGCTAATAAAAAAAATAAGCTGCCTACCTCTGTTTGTAGAGGTGGCCCCTCAACTTTTTGGTTGTGCCGCACCACAGGAAATACCTTCTCCACATCAAACTTATCCAGTCCTTTCAACATTTCAACAAAACAACTAGAAAAGACAATGACGTTAAAAACCTGACTCAGAATGTTTAAAGGAGATTTGCGTTTCAAGTTTCGTTTTTCATTCCCATAGTGGTGGGTATCTGGAGTGAATATCGGGTGGTGGTGGAGGCAGATGTGATAGAGGCTATTAGATCCCACGTTAATGTGAGGAGAATGGAGGGATGTGTTCCTTGTGTAGGCAGAAGGGATTGGTTTCGTAAGGCATGAGGTGACCAGTTCAATTGGTTCAGAACACCACAGTGAGCAGAAGGGCCTGTTCAAGGACAAGTACAGCAAGCAGAGCAGGTAAACTGGATAAAGTGATCCCACTCGGAGAACAGACTGTGACGTCAGTGGATATATGCCGGCAACACAGTTCTCTCACCAAAGATACTTCACTGCTGGATAAAATGAAGTTTGTGATGTTTATAACCGATGTGGTGAATTGTACTGCTCAGACATCTCATCCTACTGAGGAAATTAAAATGATTGTGAAAGCTGCAGAAAGGTATCTCGGTGTAACTGGTGTTTTGTGGGAAGCTGTAAATGAAGTTTTGTTGAGTGGGGTCCCTGTATCCCAGTCTACTTGTGAACGTACATAATAGGATTAAAATATATCAATGAAATGTACTAAATCTGATTTATAATGGTCAAGTCTTTAAGAAGTTTATTTCTGATTTTCAGATTCTTCCAATGTTATATCTGTTCAGGAAACCTGCACATTTTAAGTTTGTATTCCTGTGCAGGATTATATTGCCGTCAGGCTTGACAGGTTAGTTGGTAGAGGGGTGGTGTGGCCAATTTTATAAGAAAAGAGGCAGGGTATAGAGTTGTGAATGGGAATAAAATTTATGATGCACTTGTTGCAGAAATTCTTAATTCAACAAGTATGTATGTAATTTTCTTGTGTGGAAACATTAACTTTTTGAATTGTATTTGGAGGTTTGGCCATCCACTTTCCTCACGGAAAATGGTTGTAGTAGTAATCATTCTAAAACCTGCAGCTCCCCGTCTGATCCTCCTTGTTACAGGCCAATATCCTTAACGTCTCATTTATGTAAACTTGTGGAATGTATGGTAATCGAGTTTGAAATAAATTTTTGATAAAAGAGGTGATTTCACATTTTATCAGATGGGAATTCAGAAGGGTAGAATAACATTTGAATCACTTTTGGGTTTGGAAGTTCATATTAGGAAAGCACAATTAAATAAAGACGCTGTAATAACATTATTTTTTGATATTGAAGGATGGACTTTTGATTAATGCAATTGAGGGGGCTATTGTGCAAATTTTTCTGATTGTTTTTATTTGGACGTCTTGTAAAGGTATGGGTGGGCAAGTAGTTTCATTGAATTCATTTTTATGTTTGGAAGATGATATTCGGAAAGCACAGTTAAATACAGATGTTGTAACAGCAGTATTTTTACTATTCGATAGGCAGACGGTACTTATGGAAGGAAAGAATTTTTAAGAAATTGTGGAAATGAGGATGGAGTGGGCCTGAGTTTTTTTTTTGATTGGACATCATGTGTCAGGTACAGGCGTACAAATTATATTCAGGTCGTTATGAGATAGAGATTGGGATCCCACAAGGTAGTATTTATTACTTCTGTAACCCCTGGGTCGCCTCAGGCATCGCTCAAACTCGTTCTAGTCTAGGGGGAGCAGCCTTCGGCCCCGCCATACTGGGTAATCAGCTGGTGTAGATGTTGTGTGATGTCCCCGCCTCGCCCAACAACAGACAGTGCACCTTATGCGATTAAATGAGTACAATTTATAAAGGTTACTATAACTACGCGATTACTAACGATACAGTATATATGAATAAGAGAGAACAAAAGAAAAGGCGCCAAACTTATCAAAGTCCAAACCACTTCGTGCACAACCGTTGGAGCTCAATTACTGAAGTCTTCTGGCCACAATTCGATCCCCTCCGACTTCCTCGACCCGCCTTCTGGGACCCCCACGGTGGTCGACCACACGCTCCCCACTCCTCTGTCTCCGTCTCCTCTCATCACCGAACACCTTGGGCCGGGGACCCCCCGCTCGGGGTCCGTTCTGTCGCCCAGCTTCCAGCATCCCGTCCTCTCTCTCTCACTCCATCGCGCGGACTCCCCAAAATCCCCGCCAACAATCAGTTTACAGTCCCAAACAAGCTTCCAGCACTTATCATAACAAAGACGCTAGCATTCCTACTATTAACACAGGCACCAGCATTCCTACTTTTAACAAAACAAAGACGCCATTTTGATTACATACACAGTAACAAAGAAAAAGAAAAAAAACCCCGTTACACTATCTCCCCACCAAATAAAAGTCATGTCCTCATGACTATTAGATAACTCGTCACATTTCCTGCCAACACACCGTAACCCAAGCACAAGCAGTGACATCTCCTCCCCACACAGTAAACCTCACGCCCTGTTCCTTAGGCGCTATATAGGCCAACTATCTGGGCGTTCCCCAACCCTTCTGAGACCTCCGTACCCCCCTCACCTAAACCCTTAGTCTAGGACACAGCTGGGGATACCTTGGGTCCACTACCAACTCCTCTTTCAACCTCTCACTCATACCCCACACTGCACACAGCTAACCCTCCCCACTACACCTGACTCAGTGGAAGAAGGGCCAAAGGTCTCTTCCTCAATCGAGGGAAAGTCAGCAAAAGGCAGCATGTACCACACATCCAGCACATCAGCCTTTGAATCCGTATTCTTCCTCATTTCTTCGATCGGTAGCTGCTGTTTGATCTTCTCCAAACGGAAACACGTGACCTGCACTGCTCCTGCAGTCTCTTCAGCCTCCTGCAATTGAGATTATCATCTTCTCTGGCCCCTGGCTCAGCAGTTCTGACTCCTGCATCCCGGCCATCTCAATCTGGAATGCAGTTACTCCAACAGCTTCTTCCACCCCGACCTGAAAAGCAGCAGTTAAAGATTGGTCACCCTCCAGTTCAGTATTCACTGCACTTCTCTCCAGCTTCTTTTTTCTCCTCATGACTTCTTCCAGATCAACCTTCAGGTTTTGCACTTCATTTGAACTGTCGATGGTCATCTTCAGGTTCCCTTCAAGCTACCGCTTCCCCCTTCCGAGATTTGTCCGCAATTTCTTCACCTCCGCAAGCTCCCTTCTCCAGGCTCTCAGTTTGCTGTGGCCCTCAGTCAAACAACTTTCTTCGTTCTCTCCAACTTGTACATCTTTCAAATGGTTCCAGAACACTCTCTCCGGTCTCTCAGTCTTCATTTCAAATTTGATTCCGTAGAGACAGACACTCACGAGCTGCGACCTTCGCCAGCCCTGGCACGTGTCCAGAAAACACGTTAACTCTGTAGTTCTCAGCCGCTCCTGCAACGCCCTCACTTCATATTCTCCTGAGGCAAATCCAAATACCAGGAGATCATCCACATACGTCAAAATTCCAAACGCCTCCACACCCCCATGGTCTTCCACATGCCCTGCAGGCAGGTTGCAAGTTCTCCGGAGATACCCTGTGGCATCTTTTCGGACCGGAAGACTCCTAGTGAACTTATAACCGCCGTCTTCTCCTTGTCGGCCTCACTCATCGGGATCTGGCAACATCCACTCCTCAGATCCAGCACCTTAAACGTCTTCGCACCACTCAGATAGGCCATCGCCTCTACGGCCCAATATAATCCACACACACGCTGCCTACGTCTGCCACGGCTGCAGGGGCCAGTCGCCGCAACCTCTGCCTCAACGAGGTGTCTTCAGCAGTCAACTCCCCTCCCTGGTGGTATTTCGCAGCGTCCACTAAGAGGGTCTCACCCTCAGATACTCCTCCAGGCCATACCACCACCGGCTCTCGTTTGAATTCGGTATCGGCCCAATGCTGCTACACACGTCCGCACAAGCAGCTCGAAACTCTGGGTGCATCGATAATGCCTCCAAACAGCTCTCACCCGCCTCCTCCGGGCAGGCCCCCAAGCGCACCAACAGGATATTGGTTCTCTCCATAACCGAAACGCTGCCCGTCTCAACAGTGTCCGGACACATCAGCATCAACGATTCACGAACCTCAGTCACCTCCACATTTGCCTCTAAGAACTCCCTTTTCACTGACCAACAACCGTCGTCTTTATAATCACCGGCACTGGTACCCCAAATCTCCAGTGCCGTCAATGTCATCAAGGGTAAAGGCTTCCAAAAACGGTTATAAAACAAACTGTACAGCAACTTAACCGGTGTCCCGGTGCCGAGGATGGCTTTAACTTGACTTCCATCCATCCGTAACAACACCTGAGTGCGTGGTCCCTCTAAGCCTTCAGGAATAGGGTCTGTTCCTTGCGGGAGTTCCTTGGTACATTGCTGGGAACGTGCTCCCCCAGAGACCCCAAGCCGTTCCCCCACTGGGCCTCCTCTAAGTTTCCCGACACCTCTCGGATCAACGGAACAACTGATCCCCTTGACAGATCCCCCTGTCTCCGCAAGCAATTTATCTGCCCTCCTAACCAAAAGGGATACCCTAAAAGCTTCCCACCAATCTCCTGCCACGGATATGATAAGCCCCCCAGCTGCGGCATTTGACTTCCAGTCGAACCACACGCATTTTCCCACACTTTCCCAGAACTGGCAGCTGTCACTTCGAGGTAATTGCGCCCGGCAGTTCTAACAACGCTACCAGCCCGCCTACTCAAACTTTCAACCAATCCCTGTCGCTTTCCCTCAGCCAAGCACTGCCACTCACCCAACAACTGAGAGGTCTGCTCCGCCCACGTCTCAGCCCCTTTAGGGCTGGACATAATTCCAACAACCCGGCGGAGCCCACCATAGCTGAAACATCCCAACCTGTCACTCCTCACTCTCCAAACAGTACGGACAACCCATGGTACCACCACCATTTCGTCAGCGCTAGTCGGAACTCGAACAACGAGCTCCGGGTTACGAACAGCAGCCACCCCACCCAACACACATGCAGAGACAACCGGCAATCGCACACCCACAAAGGCACACCAGCTCTTCGCCGCAGACACAACTTAAAGAGGGCGATCACACAGCTTCCACAGAAATCAATCCCGGACGAACATCCCCACAATGTAACCCCTGGGTCGCCTCAGGCATCGCTCAAACTCGTTCTAGTCTAGGGGGAGCAGCATTCGGCCCCGCCAACTGGGTAATCAGCTGGTGTGGATGCTGTGTGATGTCCCCGCCTCGCCCAAAAAACAGATAGTACACCTTATGCGATTAAATGAGTACAATTTATAAAGATTACTATAACTAAGCCATTACTAACGATACAGTATATATGAATAAGAGAGAAAAAAAGAAAAGGCGCCAAACTTATCAAAGTCCAAACCATTTCGTGCACAATCGTTGGAGCTCAATTACTGAAGTCTTTTGGCATTCGATCCCCTCCGACTCCTCGACCCGCCTCCTGGGACCCCCACGGTGGTCGACCAGACGCTCTACACTCCTCTGTCTCCGTCTCCTCTCATCCCTGAAAACCTTGGGCAGGGGACCGTCGCCCAGCTTCCAGCATCCCATCCTCTCTCTCTCACTCCATCGCGCCGACTCCCCCAAAATCCCCGACAACAATCAGTTTACAGTCCCAAACAAGCTTCCAGCACTTATCATAACAAAGACGCTAGCATTCCTACTATTAACACAGGCGCCAGCATTCCTACTTTTAACAAAACAAAGACGCCATTTTGATTACATACACAGTAACAAAGAAAAAGAAACCCCCGTTACAGAGAGTATCCGTATCCCGGGATTGTAATGTCTAATACCACAGGCCATGTATTGAACGTGAGAGGGATAGAGGGTGTGGATAGAGAGTATCCGTATCCCGGGATTGTAATGTCTAATACCACAGGCCATGTATTCAACGTGAGAGGGATAGAGGGTGTGGATAGAGAGTATCCGTATCCCGGGATTGTAATGTCTAATACCACAGGCCACGTATTGAACGTGAGAGATATAGAGGGTGTGGATAGAGAGTATCCGTATCCCGGGATTGTAATGTCTAATACCACAGGCCATGTATTGAACGTGAGAGACATAGAGGGTGTGGATAGAGAGTATCCGTATCTCAGGGTTGTAATGACTAATACCACAGGCCATGTATTGAACGTGAGAGGCATAGAGGGTGTGGATAGAGAGTATCCGTGTCCCGGAGTTGTAATGTCTAACACCACAGCCCATGCATTGAACGTGAGAGACATAGAGGGTGTGGATAGAGAGTATTCGTATCCCGGGTTTGTAATGTCTAATACCACAGGCCATGTATTGAACGTGAGAGGCATAGAGGGTGTGGATAGAGAGTATCCGTATCCCGGGGTTTGAATGTCTAATGCCACAGGCCATGTATTGAGCCTGAGAGAAGTTATGTTGAAGTTTGATATGAGGGATGTTTTTACTCAGAGAGCCATGAATGCATGGTATGATGTTAGAAACAAATATATAAGAGGTTTTTAAGGGAAGTTTGGACAGGAACATAGATGAAAGGAGGATGGGGGTATATGGATGTGGTGTAGGTCGGAGGGAATAGTGTTTGGGTGCTTTTGATTTGCTCTGTAGCTGGTTGAGCACCACACGGCGGGCCGAATGGCCTGTTCATGTGCTGTAGAGTTCAATGCTCTAATTTAAATACTTCTGCCACTGTTGGCCTCCCACTGGGCCTTAGGGAACAATTCGTCAGGCCCTGGGTATTCGTACACCCTCATTTGCCTCAACACACCAAAGACCCTACCCCACCCCCATAATCTGTAGGTGGTTCATGAAGATGATGCCGTTTTGTCGAACTTCTATACAGCCTGTGTTCATCTCCTAATTAAATACAAATGCAAAAAACTATCTACGGTCTCCCCTATCTCTCTCGTCTCCAGAAATTGATTACCGATCTGATCTTGCACTTCTCTCCTTTGCAACCTCGTTGCTCTTAACGTATCTGTGGAGTCGCTCAGGATTCACCTTTCCTCGGGCTATTGAGACCGAATAAAATCACTGAACCTTGTGGATATAGAAGACATTAATCAGCAAAAAGAATCAGGCACCCTTTGGAGTTAGGACCTGCCCGAAACAATATTACACGACATCTTTATATGCTGAAGATCAGCAGGACTGTTTTACACTTACAATGTTTTCATAATGCTTCCTTTGAATTACATACACTTTTCAAACACCGCAATCTCCCCTGCAACACTCACGACACCGAGAATGAATTTGAATCGCCGCTGACTCTGGGCTGCATTCATGAATTTGCAGCGTCTCAGGACCATGGAGTGTTTCTTTTCTTGCGATCAGCCAGTCTGTCCAGGAACACTATTGTTCTGGTCTGCACTTTAAACTCATCAACAATTGATACTCAGGTCTGAAGACTGGTTCCTGTTGAAATTCACATTTGCTATACTGTATACCATCACTCCGGAATTACCCTAACAGGGATACACCACGCCTTCGTTTAGATACCTGGATACTTTAAAGCGGCCTCTTGCATGCCTTCTACTGCAAACATCCCTCATTTGTTACAACCCGCCTGCAGCTATGACGCACCTCCGTTCTTCATAACCAGGGCCTCAACACCTCTTCAAAGCCAATATTCCCTAAAACTGTTACCTTTTCTTTTTTTTTTCCTGACAAACACATGCAAGCTTTTCACTCTCAAAACTTCACATATCTGCAGGAAAACCACGTGTCCCAGTCTTTCACTTTCCATATCTTTGCTCACAGCTTTAAAATTGACCTTTCTTCAGTTTAGTATCTGAACATGTGGACCAGAATTGGAAAGGTGAAGCAGTGAGTATAGGCTCGAGATAGCAGCCTACCAGCATGGCGCAGATCTGAGAGCAAGGAATGACCGGAGATTTGGATAACTTCAGCAATGGGCCTAATAGAAAACGCCAGCAATTAGAGTTGGAGGTGAGGGACGGGCCAGTGTTTAGTTTTACTCTTCCCTGTGCTGAACGAAGTCTGTGCCCTGCAACTAACTAAGGTGCTGCAACAGCAGCACCTGGCTTTATGTCTGTGGACTCACTTCCCTGAACTTCAGTTCTCAATGCTCTTTGCTCACTGCTATTGTTTGAGCCATTTTATTTTTTTCTGTACAGAGGGTGATTGACAGTTTTGTTTTGTTTTTTTGGAATGGCTTCCACAGGGTTTCTTTGTTTTGTGACTGCCTGTAAGGAGCCAAATTTCAAGATTGTAAATTGTATACACAGCTTGATAGAAAATGTATTTTGCCCACTGGTGGACTGCTCTGGAAGTAGAGGTCACAGGGATAGCTGACTAAACTGATACACAATTGGATTGATGGGAGAAAACAGATGACAAAGGTGGAAGGTTATTCCTCTGACTGTAGACCTCTAACCAGCAGCGTGCCGTGGAGACTGTAATTGAGTAATTCTTAATGTTTGGAATATATCTATCCTGCACCTTCCTCATTTCCCCCAGAAACACATTCCATTGTTGCTCTGCTGTCATCACTTCCAGCATTTCCTTCCAATTTATTTGGCAACTCCTCTCTCATACCACTGTAATTTATTTTACTTCACTGAGATACTGCAACATCAGACTTCACTTTCTCCCTGTCAAATTTCAAGCTGAAGTCAACCATATTGTGATCACTGCCTCCTAATAGTTATTTTACCTTAAGCTCCTTATTCAATCCCGGTTCATTACATAACACCCAGTTAAATAATGCTTATCCCCAAGTAAGCTCAACACCAATCTTCTGTAAAAAGCCATCTCATAGGCATTCAATAAACTCACTCTCTTGACATCCATTTCCAACCTGATTTTCCCAATCGACCTGCATGTTGAAATCTCCCATGACTATCATTACATTTCCCTTTTGACACACCTTATCTATTTCCTGTTGTAATCTGCAGTCCACATCCCAGATACTGTTGTGAAGCCTGTATATAACTGCCATCAGACTTCTTTTACACTTATGGCTTCTGAACTTAACCCACAAGCATTTGACATCTTCCGAACCTACGTCACATCCTACTACAGATCTGATGAAATTCTATACCAGCATATCCATGCCGTCCTCTCTGCCTTCCTTCCTATCCCTCCATTACGAGTAACAGTGGACATTCAGCTTCCAACTACAACAATTGTTCAGCACGATTCAGTGATGACCACAACATCATACCTGACAATCCGCAACAGTGCAACACGATCATCCTCATTTCTTAAACTCTGCACATTGCAATATAGCACATTGAGTATATTATTTGCGACCCTTTTTGATTTTGCATCCCTAATGCCCTGATACTCACCCTGCTCGCTGCAATTATGTCCTATCATAATTATGCCTTCGTGACAGTCTGACTGCACACCAACTTTGCTTTTTTAGCATCCATCCTACCATGAGTTTCCCACCCGCCCCCTGCCGGATTATTTTAAACCATCCCCAATGGCTCTCACAAACTGCCCATGAGAATATTGGCTCCCCTCGGTTTCAGGAGTAACCCATCACTTTTGAACAGGAGAGATCCCAATGATCCAAGATCTTGAATCCCTGCCCCCTGCGCCAGCTTCTCAGCCATGTATTAATCTGCCAAATCATCCTGTTCCTACCCTCACTGGTACGTGGCAGATACATGGGCTGAGGACTGGCAACTGGAATTTACTTCTGACCAGTCCAGGATGTTGCATTTTGGGACGTCAAATTCAGGTTGGACTTTCGTAGTGAATGGGACAGTCTTGCGGAGTATTGCAGGGCAGTAAAACCTTGGAGTACACATCCATGGCTTACTGAAACTTGGGTCAAAACCTGACAGGGTGCTGAAGAAAGCTTTTGGCCCCCTCACCCTCATAAATCAGGGCACTGAGAGTAACGGGTTGGCTGTTATGGTGCAGTTGCTTAGGACACTGTTGAAACCACACTTGGGGAATCATAAACACAGGTGATTCTGCATACGTTCGAAATCCAGAGCAACACCCATGAAATATTAGACCACATAAGGTCAGGCAACATGAATGGAGGGGAATAAATGTTTGACTCTTTGTGTCAAGACCCTTCATCGGGACTGGAAAGGAAGGAGGAAGAAGCCAGAATACAAATAATCAGAGTCTAAATGTTGATGCTCTGTCATTCACTGTCTCTCTCCCTCTCATCTGTTTTCCTGCTCCTCATCAGATGCTCTTACACCGACTACTGTCCAGAGCCAAAAATCTGCCCTCTGCTAACCCGTCTCTGGTTTCTAGCTGAACATCCAACTTATGGTTCCACATTCTGCTTTAAGACCCTGGAGGACAGGGGTGTATTCTAACACAGCGTTGTGACACGTAGTCCTTTAGAAGCAGTGAAAATGACGCACAACATTGAAATGAGCAGGGAGTAAAGTAGTTAATTACTGCTGTTGTTCATCGCAAAGTAGAGTTTCGATTTTAACTCCGGGTTCAGCAAATGTGAAGATTAAATATCCGGCACGCAAATTATTTAAACCTTCTTGCCAGTGTGAAATCTGTAGTGCACCACAAGGTTGGATGACCGAGAGAATCTTCTCACATTCAGATCAGGTGAACGGCCTCTCCCCAGCATGAACACGCTGGTGTGTCTGTAGTGTGGATGACCGAGTGAATCTTCTCACATTCAGATCAGGTGAACGGCCTCTGCCCAGCATGAACATGCTGGTGTGTCTGTAGTGTGGATGACCGAGTGAATCTTCTCACATTCAGATCAGGTGAACGGCCTCTGCCCAGCATGAACACGTTGGTGTGTCTGTAGTGTGGATGACCGAGTGAATCTTCTCACATTCAGATCAGGTGAACAGCCTCTCCCCAGCATGAACACGCTGGTGTGTCTGTAGTGTGGATGACCGAGTGAATCTTCTCACATTCAGATCAGGTGAACGGCCTCTGCCCAGCATGAACACGCTGGTGTGTCTGTAGTGTGGATGACCGAGTGAATCTTCTCACATTCAGATCAGGTGAACGGCCTCTGCCCAGCATGAACACGCTGGTGTCTCTGTAGTGTGGATGACCGAGTGAATCTTCTCACATTCAGATCAGGTGAACGGCCTCTGCCCAGCATGAACACGGTGGTGTGTCTGTAGTGTGGATGACTGAGTCAATCTTCCCACATTCAGATCAGGTGAACGGCCTCTGCTCAGCATGAACACGCTGGTGTGTCTGTAGTGTGGATGACGGAGTGAATCTTCTCACATTCAGATCAGGTGAACGGCCTCTGCCCAGCATGAACACGCTGGTGTGTCTGTACTGTGGATGACCGAGTGAATCTTCTCACAGTCAGATCAGGTGAACGGCCTCTGCCCAGCATGAACGCGCTGTTGTGTCTGTAGTGTGGATGACCGAGTGAATCTTCTCACATTCAGATCAAGTGAACGGCCTCTGCCCAGCATGAACACGCTGGTGTGTCTGTACTGTGGATGACCGAGTGAATCTTCTCACAGTCAGATCAGGTGAACGGCCTCTGCCCAGCATGAACACGCTGGTGTTTCTGTATTGTGGATGACCGAGTCAATCTTCTCACATTCAGATCAGGTGAACGGCCTCTGCTCAGCATGAACACGCTGGTGTGTCTGTAGTGTGGATGACCTAGTGAATCTTCTCACATTCAGATCAGGTGAACGGCCTCTGCCCAGCATGAACACGCTGGTGTGTCTGTAGTGTGGATGACCGAGTGAATCTTCTCACATTCAGATCAGGTGAATGGCCTGTGCCCAGCATGAACACGCTGGTGTGTCTGTAGTGTGGATGACCGAGTGAATCTTCTCACATTCAGATCAGGTGAACGGCCTCTGCCCAGCATGAACACGCTGGTGTGTCTGTAGTGTGGATGACTGAGTGAATCTTCTCACATTCAGATCAGGTGAACGGCCTCTGCCCAGCATGAACACGCTGGTGTGTCTGTAGTGTGGATGACTGAGTGAATCTTCTCACATTCAGATCAAGTGAACGGCCTCTGCCCAGCATGAACACGCTGGTGTGTCTGTAGTGTGGATGACCGAGTGAATCTTCTCACATTCAGATCAGGTGAACGGCCTCTGCCCTGCATGAACACGCTGGTGTTTCTGTATTGTGGATGACCGAGTCAATCTTCTCACATTCAGATCAGGTGAACGGCCTCTGCCCAGCATGAACACGCTGGTGTGTCTGTAGTGTGGATGACGGAGTGAATCTTCTCACATTCAGATCAGGTGAACGGCCTCTGCCCAGCATGAACACGCTGGTGTGTCTGTAGTGTGGTTGAGTGCGTGAATCCTGAGCAGGAGAATAGCTTCTCCCCCGTGTGAACTTGCTTGTGCATCTGTAGGTTTGATGACCGAGTGAATCCCTCCCCGCACTCTGAGCAGGTGAATGGTTTCTTCCCAGTGTGAACAGACTGGTGTGCCAGGAGAGCAGTTGTCTGAGTGAATCCCTTCCCACAATCTGAGCAGGTGAACGGCCTCTCGCCAGTGTGAATTTGCTTGTGTACCTTCTGTTGAGATGACTGTTTAAAACCCTTCCCACAGTCTGAGCAAGTAATTGGCCTCTCCCCAGTGTGAATTCGCTGGTGTATCAATAGGTCTGACGACCGAGTGAATCCCTTCCCACAAACGGAACAGGTGAATGGCATCGTCCCAGGGTAAATTCGCTGATGAACCTTCAGTTTGGATGACTGATGAATCCCTCCGTGTTACAGTGACGTTCAACCCAAGCCGGTGGAAGAAGTCATTTTCCTCTCATTCATGGCTTCGGAAACTGGACAGTCTTCCTGTCTGTGTA
Organism: Hemitrygon akajei; assembly: GCF_048418815.1. Taxonomy (NCBI): domain Eukaryota; kingdom Metazoa; phylum Chordata; class Chondrichthyes; order Myliobatiformes; family Dasyatidae; genus Hemitrygon; species Hemitrygon akajei. The sequence continues at coordinate 7,328,988 of NW_027331930.1, read as the reverse complement.
AGAATGGGACACTTTCCTGTGGCTCGGTTTGAGTCTCTGGGTTTGTATTATTCTCTATTCCCTCACAGCTCCGCTGTTGAGTTGCTGCCCACGAAAGGGAAATGCTCTGCACCGATTGCCTTTCTTGCCGTACAGATTGAAATTCAATTTAAAGTGCTTTGCGGTTTTTCGTTTGTGCAGTAATTTCCTGTTCAGACCGATGGTCAGTCCACACACCTATTTAAAAAATAGAGGGAACATTAGTAACATTTCAACTTCTGGTCCTTTCTCACAGCACTGTAAAAAGCCTGTGATATTACATGGGTAATGATGGATACTTTCCAATTACTCTGATGACCTGTTCCCCACAGGTGACTGATGGTGGTGAACTTATCGATGCACTTCTGTGATGTGAAAGCAGCAGGTCACCTGTTACTCAGGAAAAGGTATTTGCTATCGTTCTGTACCCAGAGAGAGAACAATGCTATCATGGGTAGAAAGGTCCGGAAAAAGAGGAGGCAGAGCAAAAGTGAATTTCTGAAGACCTAAAGCTGATGGAAGGACGTTGTTGTTTTTTTATTCAACATTAGTTGACATCTTCACGGACTTGAAGGCAAACACTTCATCTGTACTTAACTCAGTACTACTTTTGCTCCAAGTTCCTAATACAGTATTTGGATTTAAATATGTGGAGCTCAGCAGCGTTTGTGAGATCCATCCGCTCTCCTTCCCTTCCCTCTGTTCTTCCAAACACGCCATACTAACTGATGGGGAAATCGCTGATATCAACCATGCCTGCCCCTTTACCCAGTAAACCCCACGAACCAGAAACCTGTCTCTCTGCTTCGGTCGCAGTGATGTGCATGCGTCACAAAAAGGCACCAGCGCTTTCGCTCATCAAGGTTACCCGCGGCTTGTTTACGGATCGTGCGACTGAGAGAGAGGGAAAGGACCGGGACTGGCCTGGGGTGCGGAGCCACAGTGTGTCCGGAGACCATAGTATCTGTATCTCAGTCACAGTTCTGTCGTGTGTACCGATAAAATTTCTGCCCGGAGTCCCGCTCCAACCTGCTGCCAATTCTCAGAGACCTTTGGCCATAATGCGCAGGCGCTGCTTTCCGGAACTGTCAGCCCGTTCTGCGCATGCGCACTTTTTCGTCTGGTCACGCACAGGGAATTCTGGATCGAACAAGAGAAAGCCTGCAGATGCTGGAAATCCAAAGCAATTGACACGAAACGCTGCAGGAACTCACATCACAGTCAGCATCTAGTTACAGAAGCAAAAACTCACCAGAGTGGGGATAGAGGGGGACGGGTCTCTGATTACCAGAAGGAGAAAACGATATTCATGCCACCAGGTTGGAGGGTACCCAGATGGAATATAAAGTGTTCATCCTTCACTCTGTCATCTTGACACAAGTGGAGGCCTTCGATCAACACGTCGGAACGAGAATGGGAAGCGGATTTAAAACGTTCGGCCACCAGGAAGTGCCCCTTGTGGTGGGTAGTGACCGTAAGACACATAGCAGCAGAATTCCGTAGTTTTGAATTTAATCCTCACTAACGCCCTGTGCAACTTCAACATAAAATCTCAATTCCGGGTATTAATAATGTGATTAAATGAGAAGCGAGAGTGTATATTGAACCTCTGGAAATTAATGCTGGAGAGGTAGCAATTGTGAAGAAGGAAATGGCAGACGAACTGAACAGGTGTTTGGGACCGAGCTTCACTGTGGGAGACACCAGCATTATGCCAGAGGATCGACTGTGTCAGGAGGCAGAAGCGTGAGAAGTTGCTATTACTAAGGGAAAGGTTCCTGGGATCTGAAAGTCCAAAAGGTGAATAAGTCGCCTGGGCCTTAATGTGAAGACCCCAGAGTGCTGAAAGAGGTGGCTGACGAGATTGTGGAGGCAATAGAAATGATATTTCAGGAACACTAGATTCTGGAATGGCTCCGGAAGTTGGGAAAATTACAACTGTCACTTCAGTCTTCAAGGAAAGGAGAGTGGTGGAAGAAAGGAAATTAAAGGCCAGTTAGTCTGACCTCAGTGGTTGGGGTGATGTTCTGGTTGATTGCTCAGGATGTGGTTTCACGGTACCTGGAGGCAAATGATAATATAGGCCTCAGGCTGCACGGCTTACTGAAGGAACACCCTTGCCTGATAAATCTATTGGAATTCTTAGAAGAAATAATAAGCATGATCGACAAGAGAGAATCGCTGGATGTTGTGCACGGATTTTGAAAAGGCAATTGACATGAGGCCGCTTAAGAAGTTAAGAGCAGATGGTATTACAGCATGGATAATGCATTGGTCGTTTGGCAGGAGGCAAAGAGTGGAAATAAAGGTTTGGTTGGTTTGTTGGTTGGCTGCCGGTAACTAGTGGTGTACAACATGGGTGTGTGTTGGGACAGCTTATTTATTACATCATATGTCAATGACATGAGGGATGGAATAGTTGGCTTTGTGTCCAAGGTTGTGGATGATGTAAATGTATGGGAAGGGGTAGGTAGTTTTGAGAACGTAGAGTGGTTAAAGAACGTTTTAGACGGATTAGGAGAATGGAGATATAAGAGAAAGATGGAATATATTGTCGGGAAATGTACGGCCATGAAATTTGGAATAAAAGTTTCGACTATTTTGTGGATGGAGAGGAAATTCAAAGTTTGAGGCGCAAAGGGACTTGAGAGCTCCCGTGCAGGATTCACTAAATTCTAATTTGCAGGGCGAGTCTGTGGTGAGGAAGGCAAATGTGAAGTCAGCATTCATTTCGCTGGAACTGCTATACAAATGCAAGGATACAATGTTGAGGCTTTATAGAGAACTGCTTAGACCGCACATGGAGTATTGTGAGCAGTTGTGGGACCCTCAACTAAGAAAGGATATGCTGACATTTGACAGGTTTCAAACGAGGTTCAAGTAAATGAATCCAGGACTGCAGGTCTTGACATACTAAGCGCCATTGTGTCTCTTCACATGGTCTTATGAAGGCCAATGTGCCAACATCCCACATTATGATTCTCTCTAGGAATTATGGAACTTCCCGGATCCCTCTGTTCTCCGGCACACCTCAATTCCATGTCATTCACTCAAGTTCTACCTTGCCTGGTTTTCGCAAAATGTAACATCTCACCCGTGCCTGAATTGAATTCCATCCGCCATTCTGCAGCCCATTTTCCATCTGTTTTCCTGATGCTGCAAAAATTGATCACATACTTCGCCATCCACTGCCGCTGTGAATCAAGGTGTCATTTGCAAAGGCAGTTTACCACATTGCTATTGAAATACGTGTATTTACATCCAGTATGCTGTCCCTTAGAATGTCTTCCAATGAGATACCCACGACTGATGTCAGATTTACCTCCCCTAATTTCCCGGGTTATTCTCAGAGCCCTTCTTGACTAATGAGAGTTAACCCCCAGCTTTCCGTCCGTGGCTGAGGCATTTTGAATACCTCTGCCAGTGCCCATGCAATTGCTACACTAGCCACCCACAAGAAGCGAGGGGAAACCCAATCTGGGCCTAGACAGTCTTCACCCCTAATTTGCGTCAGGTTGGTAAAAACCTCTTCCTTTGTAATCTGTATATTGCCCATGACCTCTGGGCTGTTTTTGGCCCATTTCCTTCGTTCATGTGTCTATCAGCCAAGCAAAAACAGATGGAAAGTATCGTTTACGATCTTCCCCATCTCTTTCGGCTCCATTATTGCATGATTACTCTGATCGTTAAGGGCACCATTTTTGTCCCTTGCAATCATTTTGCTCTTTATATATCTACAGAGGTCCTTGGGATTCTCCTTTACCATGACCACTCGATACAACTCATGCCCTCATTGAGCCCGACCCAATTATCTCTTAAATATTGCATGCATTTCTTATACTTCACAAGACAATCATTTAATCCCAGGTATCGATGCCTGATATGCCTCTTTCTTGTTCTTCAAGAGACCCTCAACATCCTTCTAAATCAAGATTCCCAAAAGTCCGACAGGAACCTACACGCCCTGTACTCTCAATACTTTACATCTGAAAGTGCCGCACTTACAAAGGATCCTAACCGAGTCCACACCAGCCTGAACTCTTTCGATGACATCGAAATTAGTCTTCTTCCAATCTAGAATTTCAATTATATTGTCATCATTATGTTAAAGGTATGCAGAACTGAGTTCAGTGGAACTTGACACTGTCTTATACTCCCTTATTCAATCTCTTCCCACCGATGTTCTTGACACTTCTCACGCTTTGAATTTTTTCAATGATTTTAAGTTCACTGGCCCCCACCGTCTTATTGTCACCATGGACGTCCAGTCCCCATATACCTCCATCCCCCACCGAGATGGTCTCGAAGCTCTTCACTTTTTTTTTTGGATTCCAGACCTAACCAATTCCACTCTACCACCACTCTCCTCCGTCTGGCGGAATTAGTTCTTACTCTCAATAATTTCTCCTTTGGGTCCTCCAACTTCCTCCAAACCAAGGGTGCAGCCATGGCCACCCGCATGGGTCCCAGTAATGCCTGCCTTTTCGTTGGCTTTGTGGAACAGTCCATGTTCCAAGTCTATACAGGTATCCGTCTCCCTCTTTTCCTTCGCTACATCGACGACTGCATTGGCGCTGCCTCCTGCACGCATGCTGAGCTCGTCGACTTCATTAACTTTGCCTACAACTTTCACCCTGCCTTCAAATTTACCTGGTCCATTTCCGACACCTCCCTCCCCTTTCTTGACTTTTCTGTCTCCACCTCTGGAGACGGAATATCTACTGATATCTACTATAAGCCTACAGACTCTCACAGCTACCTGGACTATTCCTCTTCCCACCGTGTCTCTTGCAAAAATGCTATCCACTTCTCACAATTCCTCCATCTCCGCCGCATCTGCTCTCAGGATGAGGCTTTTCATTCCAGGACGAAGGAGATGTCTTCCTTTTTTAAACAAAGGGGCTTCCCTTCGTCCACCATCAACTCTGCTCTCAAACGCATCTCTCCCATTTCCCGCACATCTGCCCTTACCCCATCCACCCGCCACCCCACTCGAGATAGGGTTCCCCTGGTCCTTACCTGCCACCCCACCAGCCTCCAGGTCCAACGTATAATTCTCCGTAACTTCTGCCACCTCCAACGGGATCCCACTACCAAACACATTTTTCCTTCCCCCCTCCCCCTTTCTGCTTTTCGCAGGGATCGCTCCCTACCCGACTCCCTTATCCACTCGTCCCCCACCCCCCCCCCCCCATCCCTTCCCACCGTTCTCCCTCTTGGCACTTATCCTTGTAAACGGAACAAGTGCTAGACCTACCCTCACACTTACTCCCTCACCACCATTCAGGGCCCCAGACAATCCTTCCAGGTGAGGCGACACTTCACCTGTGAGTCGGCTGGTGTGGCACACTGCGTCCGGTGCTCCCGGTGTGGCCTTTTATATATTGGTGAGACCCGACGCAAACTGGGAGACCCTTCTGATATGTCTATCCATAGCCTCCTCTATTGTCAAAATGAATGCAAACTCAAGTTGGAGGAACAACATCTTATATACCGGCTGGGTAGCCTCCAAACTGAAGGCATGAACAGTGACTTCTCTAACTTCCGTTACTGCTCCTCCTCCCCTTCTTACCCCATCCCTGATATACTTATTTGTTTGCCTGTTCTCCATCTGCGTCTAGTAGTCCCCCCTCCTTTCTTTCTCCTGAGGCCTCCCGTCCCATGATTCTTTCCCTTCTCCAGCTCTGTATCACTTTCGCCAATCACCTTTCCAGCTCTAAGCTTCATCCTACCCCCTCCGGTCTTCTCCTATCATTTCACATTTCCCCCTCCCCCCACTACTTTCAAATCTCTTACTATCTTTCCTTTCGGTTAGTCCTGACGAAGGGTCTCGGCCCGAAACCTCAACAGCGCTTCTCCCTACAGATCCTGCCTGGCCTGCTGTGTTCCACCAGCATTTTGTGTGTGTTGTTTGAATTTCCAGCATCTGCAGATTTCCTCGTGTTTAATCAATCTGATGACCTGGTGAAGCCGCTGTCCCGGAGCCTTATAGTCCTGGCTTTTTTTCTGCGGTACCGTTTCCCAGATGGTAGAAATCTATCAATCCCCAAAGATTGTAATACAGCCTCATCTTGATTAATCTCTACCTGATCTGCTTCACCCTCAAAAAAGTATGTGTTGAACTGCTTCATAATGACACAACCCAGAATGATGTTTTTCAACAACATAATGAATAATTAAGCATAGTACTCTATGCCCAATGCTGTGTTGTCTCAATATAATTTCTTCCCATCTTGTTTTACCCCCTTCACCCCTGAACCTAATGTTTTTATGTATTCTGTAAAACTGTCTCCCCTTGTGACCATTATCCCGCAAGTCTTGCCTGAGTTACCCTACAAACTCCCTAGTGTCTGATTTGCTAACTGGAAGATCTTCATCCAGAGTTGAATTTTAATAGCTTTTTTAACGAAACAGTCACTCGTTCATTTCCCTCAACACCACTGTGTGCTGGGACATAGAAGGAGAAAACATATCAACCAATACTTTGAATCTGACGTAATGTTTTTTAAGTTACCAAGGCAAGCTGACCGACTGGTAGAACTTGTTTTAGGCTCATGGAAAACTAACAGTAATCTGAAAAAATTACATTTACATGGACAAATTTCCTTCATCCACTATAAACCTAAAATGACGTCAACAAATTCTGTCTATATACTGATAAATGGTTAACATTTCATCAAAACTTCCCTTGAGAAACTGAAGAACAAACAGAAACTTGGGCTAAGATAATCTAAGAGAATCATCTGACTTTATTAAACTGTGTTATTAAGCTAGTCATAGACAAAACAAGATGCAGTTTCAGAAAATGTGACAACTGTGAATATTGCGTCATTAAACAATCCCATCTTCCCAGTGTGATAACGTCACAGCCGACTAAAACTAAAAACACTCTTCGTGTGATGTTGCCAAGAGCCCTCTAACACAACTTCAACAGGATGATCATTTCTTTGGGCCCTCAAATAAATCCAGTGTGTTGACATAAACTGCACTCTCCGCAATTCTAACGGTAGTTGTCCCATTTCAACCAGTAAAGCCAAAACAGGTGATCACAACAGAATCTTTGAGCCTGTGCTTGTATCACAACCAAGCATTTTAAAGTTGAAGATGTAGCTGATCCATAAACCACACAGCCATAATCAAAAACGAATTTAATTAAACAGATAAAATTGGTCAACAGATATTTCCGTGCAGAACCTCAGAATACCCACAAATTGACATCTGGGAATATTAATTCCTCCTTTATATTTATCATTTATTTTACTGATATGGTGCTTTCATGTAAGCTTATTATCATCCACATGCCTGGAAATCTTACCACTGACACAATTTCAAAAGTTTGATCGTATAATTTCAAATCAATTGCAGGTCCATTAACCCTAATTGTAAAACACATAACTTGTGTATTAGCTGCTGATATCTTAATTCCTAAATATTTAACTATTGTTCCAAATTATTAATTGGTACTTGTATCCAATATACAGTATAATTGAAATTTCTACCTTTAATTCATAAACCTCCATCATCTGCATGCTCATCCCATTGCCTATCTCGGAAAAATATCATTAAACATAATATTAAATAATAAAGGGTTACTGGTACGGCTTTGTTATTTCCTAACCTCTATCTCATAGAAACCTGTATATAACCTGCCCACCCGTACAAGCACAGATCACCCAAACAGAAAATTCAGAAAAACATATGTAACCTCCCTCTCCATCCTAATTTCCATAATGTAGTCGACAGTCCTTCCATTCATAAACACCATATGACTATTCAATATCAAACATACTGCTCCCAAAACGTCTTTATTTAACTGTCCTTTCCTTGTATCTTCCAAACCTAAAACTGAATCCAATGTCATTTCACTCTTCCAAAATCAACACTGATAAAGCGATACATCACCTCTTTTATTCAAAATATATTTCAAACGCTGAATTTACAAACAAAAAAGATGTAACGATATAGCCTACAACCAGAAGGTTCAAGCACAGAGCTCCTGGGATTTAGAATAGGCACTGCTACTGCCATTTTGAATGAGGAAGGAAGATGGCCTTGCCGACAAATACGATTCTAAAATGTTGTTACATCAAGAGGATTGTCAGCTAGGTGTCTAATCATACAATACCAGACATCACCCTTTCCAGGAGACATTTTACCTTCATCAACAACAATCCAACCACAAACGGGAGGAAATCTGCATACGCTGGAAATCCAAGCAAGCCACACAAAATACTGGAAGATCTCAGCAGGCCAGTCTTTCTGTCCTCCAGTCCTGCTTACGGGTCTCGGCCCAACATCCCGACTGTAATCTGTTCCACAGACGCTCCCTGGCTCGCTGAGTTCCTCCAGTACTTTGGGGGCGTAGTCTTCGTTAACAATAGCCTTCTTAAATTCACTGAAAGAAAACTCCACAGCAGTGATACTACCATTGCTACAGCTGACTTTCAACGCATCAGGGTATGCAATTAGAACCACGTCCCTACATTCTTTAACCTCATAATTTAAATGGTTTTGATTACGAATCGCAGCAAATGACCCAACCATCTCTATTTCAGTGACAGTCATTTTACCCTCATCAATCAATCCTGGAATATTATGATCCCTACGAATCCCCCATTTTATCAACCATTTTCCAAATATCTCCGCTTAATATTCCTTCCAATATTGTCTCAATATGATCTCCAGTGAACATAATTCACAACATTCACCACATTCAACACCTCGGCCAGTGCCCTTTTATACTTATCAGATACTTCCTAACTTTCCTAAACGTCGACTTCTCTCCCTAAATGCTACTACACTCTCCCCAATCCACCATTGTACAGCGTCTCTGCAATTAATGCCTTTTTTAAATGGAAACACTTCCAGCTCAGTTTGATGAATAAGGTAAGATAATCTTTCATTATAGAAATCTACATCATCCTCAACATTCAGCCCTGATAACATTCATCACTCAAAATCCTAATATCCTCGTAATTTGTTTTACCTAAAATTCCAACTCCCTTGACTGGCTTCCTGTCCCCGATGTAAATCCAAACTTAAGCTTATAAAGACAGGAAAATGATCACTCCCCAATGTTTCATCGCCCTTAACATCCCACATACAATACTCATACTGGCCAGTCTATTCCAAACTAGAGTTAAATCCAATACAGTTTCATAATTAATATGGACATTATATCTCCTGTTAACAAACCAGGTTTCCTGCATATACTGTATATAACATCGGGAGGACTTGGAAAATCAGAATCAAAGTTTTTCCAGTCTTTATCACGAGAAATCAAGCTTCTCGCATTCCACTGCAATATTTTAATCCCATTAGGCAGCTTCACAAGTAGAGTAGGATACAGATACCCCGGCCATCAGAGCTTCATTTACAACTTCCCACACAACACCAGTTACACAAGTTACCTTCCTGCAGCTTTCACAAACATTTTAATTACCTGATTAGGACATGATGTCTGATCAGTACAATTCATCTCATCACAAACTTCATTCTATCGAGATGCAAAGAATCTTTGGTGAGAGAACTGTGATGACGGCATAAATCCACTGACGATACAGTCTGTTTTCTGACTAGGAATACGTTATCAACATTCACTTGAACTATTTCCAAGGCTGACATTCGTTCATGTTAAGTAATCATCGTGTGAGCTCTTATTTGACCGACAGGCACGTCAGCCAGTGTCAGCACGGTACAGGGGAGGGTCTGAGCTGCGGTAGATCGGGTGGAAATCTGCCCCATATTTAGACCCCACTCTTCCCGTCCATCGTCATGGCGGTGTTCAGCGTGTTGCTGCTTCGGTGGTCGCCGGTCTCGTCCTCCACAAGGATGGGCTTGGTTCTCTTTCGACGCGTCGGTGGGTCCGTTCCGGCGATGTTTGTGGTGGCTGAGGAAACGTGTTTTTTTGCAGGGACCGAGCGAGGAGGCGACGCTAATTGACTACAGCTTCTAGAACGAGCCGCGGCCTCGCCAGTTCGGGAATAAACGCTGATTGATCGCGGCGCCCGACTGGAGTTGCAGCTCCAACGGAAAGCAAGGGTTTGTTAATTATGTGCAACAGTCTCTATTATGACCAATTTGTGCAATTCGTATGCTGTTAGATAGGAACGTGGGAGCAAAAATCTGGAGCAGAACATTTGCATGGCGTTCTGCATAGGTATATTCCATTGAGGCAGCGTAAGGATGGTCGGTTTAAAGAACCATGGTGTACAAAGATTGTGGAATATTTAGTTAAGAAGAAAAGAAAAGCTAACGAAAGGTTGAAGAAACTAAGTACCTCTGGAGCCCTAGAAAATTGCAAGTGTGCCAGAAAGGCGCTTAAGAATGAAAATTAGGACGTTGTTTCGTTTTTACTGTGCACTGTACCAGCAGTTATGGTCGAAACGATAATAACTTGACTTGACTTGCTGCACATAGTCACCTACGTCCGCTTTGATGCGGCACTACAACCCCAGTCGGGCAACGCCCTCAATCGGCGGCAACGGCCCTAACAAGCTAATTAAGGTCTGAGACCTTGTTGTAGTTCGGGGTTGTAGTTAAAAGTTTTTCACTCTGCAATTGTACAGAACAAAACATAATACACTACTTTTGCTTAAAATGTTGAAAAGAATGTTTCATCTTTAATTTTTTGACTTTTGGAGATCAGTTTATCTTCGACTCACTTATCTATTCTCAGTAGCAGAAATTTTGAACCGGGGTGCCGAAACCTTTGCATGCCACTGTAGGTAGAACTCTAAACTTTTTGAACCGGGGTGCCGGAACCTTTGCATGCCACTGTAGGTAGAACTTTAAACTTTTTGAAGGTGGAGGCAGCTATTTGTGAACTGTTTGAAATGAGTCTTGCTTTGAACTGATCTTATGTGCACATGAGTCTCTCAGAGGGTTTGGGGTGCACATAGATTTTGGGCTGCGCTCTTACTTGTTGATGTGCATATATTTGGGGGTGCACACGATTTGGCGATGTACGCAGGTCTAGGAGCGATTTAGGGGTGGATTGTCAAATGTGGTGCTTACTGAGGGTTGCGTTCCCGAAAGTACTTGAAATATGTTACACGCAGATTTGGGTGAGTCGGCGGATCAAGATTTGCACACAAATTTTGGGCTGCGTTTGGGATTTTTATTGTTGAATTAGCCATGTTCTGAATTGTTTGACCCAGTTCTTGCTGTGAGATAACCCGTGTCAGCAGGTTTGCAGTGGGCACTGATTTAGGGATTGTGCAGATTTAGCCGTTTGTTAGTAAATATGGTTTTGTCACTGGGTTTAGGGTGCACATGTACTTTGTTGTGCGCTCTGATTTGGGCATCTAAAAGTGAAGCATTGTTGACAGTCCTCACAACTCCAAAACAATCTACATACTGCTTCCCATGTGCACCACACCCACCCAAATCCTCGTGCAGCCCCAAGTCCGTGGGTACCCCAAATATATGCCCACCCCTAAACATTGAAAAACATGCTTAGGATCAGTATATAAGCATTCTGATTTCAACGGTAAACGCTACCCCATTCTACCCGCGGTGCCGTGGAGGGGCCGCCGCAGTCTACCCCGACACCCATCTGAAACTGGTAACACCGCCCCTTCAGGTTCGTCTCACCACAAAATCCACTGACACCCCCAGATAAGAACGCTCCCACAAATCGATTACGCACACTAATCCCGCTGACACCGCCGTATGCACAGTAGTGTATCCCAGAGCAATAATCAGAATGAGAGCGCAGAGCAACCTAAATGTGCGCACAACCAGGTTCTCCGAATGCAAATCTGAGGCTTCACTGCTAATGTAATGTTCACTGCTAAGTAATGGTATCTCTGCAGTTGCAATGACGAGCTGGGTTATGACTAGAGATGACGAGAATGTAAGCCAATGTTCTTTCTAGTGTATCTCGCGGTCTTTTGTCGACGAGAGATGAAGAGGCAAGACGCTTGGGGAGAGATCTGGTAGACCACCGGACGGGGTGGGCTGGGATCTGAGAGTCTCAAGGACAGCGAAGTTCAGAAGAGGTCGATGGTGGACGAATGGCCGAATCAGTGAGCTCCAACCTGCACTTTTGACTTTTCCTTAAAATGGGCCCCTTTTCTGCTTATTTTTAATTTCTAATCCTACATTCATGAAGTTCAATCATTTAATTGAATATGTTGTACCGTCTGATATTTTGCGGTCGGACCTGTAACTGGGCAACACATCTTACAGCACCACACAAACGAGATTTCTCAGTTTGGCGGAGGCCCCTAGACGACCACGGGCTGGCCAAACCTGAGGACCTGAGTGTTACACATACAACATCGGGAGGATTTGACAAACCAGAAATAAACTTCAGCGGACGGGCGTGGTGCTCTTTCGACACCTCGGTGAGTGCGCCCAGCGGATGTTTGAGGTGGATGAGGAAGGGTGCGCCCCAATATTCGTGCCGAACCCAAACTCCACATGCACATCAGTTGTTCTCAGAGCAAGAATCATATCAAACAGCTTACTAAAGGTAAGCCTCAAGCCCGCTCAGCTCGCATTCGTCTAGGGGGAGCAGTCTTCGGCCCCGCAAAAAGATGTAACCAAGTTTGTGCAGATGCTGTGTGATGTAGCCCACAACGTCAAATAACAGACAGTGCACCATATGCGATTAAATGATTACACTTTATAACACTTACTTTGACTATGTGATTAAACGATTACTCCTTATAACACTTACATTGACTATGTGATCAAATGATTACTCTATATAACACTTACATTGAATATGTGATCAAATGATTACTCTTTATAACACATTGAATATGCGATTAAATGATTACTCTTTATAACTCATACTTTGACTATGTGATCAAATGATTACTTTTTATAACTCTTACTTTGACTATGTGATTAAATGATTACTCTTTATAACACTTACATTGACCATGTGATCAGATGATTACTTTTTATAACTCTTACTTTGATTATGTGATTAAATGATTACTCTTTATAACACTTACATTGACCATGTGATTAAATGATTACTCTTTATAACTCATACTTTGACTATGTGATTAAATGATTACTCTTTATAACTCTTACATTGACCATGTGATTAAATGATTACTCTTTATAACACTTACATTGACCATGTGATCAGATGATTACTTTTTATAACTCTTACTTTGATTATGTGATTAAATGATTACTCTTTATAACACTTACATTGACCATGTGATTAAATGATTACTCTTTATAACTCATACTTTGACTATGTGATTAAATGATTACTCTTTATAACACTTACATTGACCATGTGATTAAATGATTACTCTTTATAACTCATACTTTGACTATGTGATTAAATGATTACTCTTTATAACTCTTACATTGACCATGTGATTAAATGATTACTCTTTATAACTCTTACTTTGACTATGTGATTATAATAGAGAAACAAAATAAGAACTGTTGAACTGTTCAAAAAGAAAAAGGCGACACTATTATTAACCATTTCGTGTACACAAATCGTTGGAGCTCTCATGGGACTGGGTCTCCCTTCCGCTGGACGATCCCCTCCAAACTCCGCGACCCTCGAATGGGACCACCCTCGGTGGTCGACCAACGCGCTCCACACGAGTCTGTCCTCTTCTCCTCTTCGCGCCGAAGAACCTGGGCCTCGGACTCCCGCTCGGGATTCGCTCTGTCGCCCAGGCTTCAGCATCTCTCTGTCCGCGTCAGCTCTCTCTGTCCCCACGGCGCCTTCTACACAAAGACTGCGAAAACAACAGCTTTCCCACAGAAGAAAGTATAACATCTCTGCCATTGCTTAGCAACGGCATTTCAAAGTCTCGTTATCTATAGTTATAACCCATTACCTCAGCAGTTAATATTACAGAGCAACCATTTTATGATAACATTACTAAAAAGCTATTTTATTATTCCAGCAGTTAACAATCCTAGCTAATGGGTTACATAAAGAAGGAAACAACCTTCAGATTCGTCACACCACAGCATCCACCGACACCCCCATGTAAACGTCGAGACCGGGGAGAAACTCAGGCAAGGCGAGGGCACACCGTAGGTAAATTTGAGGGTGTGCACTGCTTTAGGGTGCGGGAGGTGGAGTGCCCGTTCGGAAGGTGCACATGGATTTGGGACTGCGCACAGTTTTGGGTGTGTCGGCCGATTTGGGAATGCACAAGGATGTGGGCCGTTCGTGGACTTGGGGGCGTGAAAAATCTCATTTATAGATACTTTAATAACGAAAGAACTTTGACCTTGGCTCTTGTTAATGGATTTAAGGTGGAAACAGCTATTCTGTGAACTGTTTGAAATGAGTCTTGATCTGGGATAATGTAATGTACATGTGGGGGTGTCAGCGGATTTGGGGTGCACACAGATCTGGGTATGTCGGTGGATATGGGGGTGTCGGTAGGTTTGGGGCTTCATATGGATTTGGGGATACAGACTGATTTGGGTGTGCACACTACATGCGGGTTTGCGGACGTGCACAGATTTGGGAATACCAGTAGATTTTGATGAGTGTCGAATCTCAAGGTCGCTTTAGATAAATAGATAGATAGGTACTTTATTCATCCCCATGGGGAAAATCAACATTTCTTTCCAATGTCCCATACACTTATTGTAGCAAAACTAACTACATACAATACTTAACTCAGGATAATATGATATGCATCTAAAATCACCCTCTCAAAAAGCATTAATAAATAGCTTTTAAACAGTTCTTAATAGTTTACTAAAATACATTGAATGGTAACTTAAGCTCAGTCCTAACCCCGGCACTCTAACATATCTTACCCCTGGCGGTTGAATTGTAAAGCCGAATGGCATTGGGGAGTAATGATCTCTTCATCCTGTCTGAGGAGAATTGCATCGATAGCAACCTGCCGCTGAAGCTGCTTCTCTGTCTCTGGATGGTGCTATGCAGAGGATGTTCTGGGTTTTCCATGATTGACCGTAGCCTACTCAACGCCCTTCGCTCTGCTACCGATGTCATACTCTCCAGTTCTGTGCCCACGACAGAGCCCGCCTTCCTTACCAGCTTATTAAGACGTGAGGCGTCCCTCTTCTTAATGCTGCCTCCCCAACATGCCACCACAAAGAAGAGGGCGCTCTCCACAACTGACCTATAGAACATCTTCAGCATCTCACTACAAACATTGAATGACGCCAACCTTCTAAGGAAGTACAGTCGACTCTGTGCCTTCCTGCACAAGGCATCTGTGTTGGCAGTCCAGTCTAGCTTCCCGTCTAACTGCACTCCCAGATACTTGTTTATACAGAATCCATTAATAAATGCAAGTTGACCCTTGATCTCTGTTCTTGCGTTTTTTTAATTGAAGACAGGTATGTTGTGCACTGCTGGAAATGATTCTTGCTCTGAGATAATCTAATATGCATTTTGCGGGGTCGGCATGTTTGAGGTGATGCAGGAATTTGTGAGTGTGAACAGATTTGAGGATTGGGGATCTTTTGTTGAATACGAGGATGCACAGAGGATGTGCTCAGAAACAGGAGTTCGTCAGCAAATCTGGAGATGCAGGCTGATTTGGGGGCACCCATCGACTCGGCGGAGAAGATGGGTTTGTGAAGATGCAGAGATTTGGGAATGACAGCGGATTTGAGGTGCGCGCTAAACTCACGGTTCTCAGGATGCGGAGGTGTGGGGAATCTGAAAGTTGCTACATTTACAGATACTTTAATAACAAATGCGGTTTGAACTTTGAAGTTTGCTCTTGCTGCCTTCTGCTTACGGATTTGGTGGCACCTGCAGCTTTGCGGTATGTCAGCGAATGTGTTAGTGCACAGGGAGCCGGCGGTGTATGTTGCTTTGTCCGCACACTGATTTGAGGGTTGAGTGCAGGTTTGTCGTTTCTTCCTCTGAGATAATCAGATGTGCATGTGGGGGTATCGGCTGGTTTAGGGTGCGCACGGAATTGGGATTGTGCACTGATGTGCGGGAGCACTCGGATTTGGCGGTGCGTACGGATTCGGTGATGTGCGCAGATTTAAGGGAATGTCAACGAATATGGATGTGAATACGCATGTGGACGTGTGTTGAGACATTGAACTTTGTTATTTTTTAAGGTGAAGGTAACTATTTTGTGAAGAGTCTGAAACGATTCCTGCTCTGGGAAAGTTTAATGTGCAGGTGTGTGCACGGATTTGGAGATGTGCGCAGACTTCGGGGTTTGTCGGTGAATGTTGAGGTGCATATCGATTTGGCCGAGCATGCAGTTTTGCGGATGTGCGCAGATTTAGTGGTAGATCAGCGAATGTGTTTGTGTACGGGGATTTTGCCGTGTCTCTGGCTTTGGGGCTACAAACTGATTTGAAGGTTGAGTGCGGGTTTGCCAGTGAGCATAGCTTTGTGTGTGCATACTGATATTCAGATATGCGCAGAGCTGGGTGTGTTGGCGGATTCGGGGATGAAAACTGACTTGGGGGCTCGGCTGATTTGGAATGGGTCAAATCTCACGGCTTTTCCGTTTATACGGACTTTAATAATAAATGTAATGTGAACTTTGAGCCCTGATCTTGTTTTTTTTTTAAAGGACAGACATTGTGTGAACTGTTTGAAATGATTCCTGCTGAGGGATAATGTAATATGTATATTGGAGTGTTGGCAGTTTCAGGGGTGAGAACGGATTTGTGGGTGCAGACGGATTTGAGAATATGCGCTGAATTTCCTGTTGTTTTCGAGAATAAGGTATTTGTCATGCAATATTCGGTTCCATCAGTATTTTGGAATCGGAGGATCTGAGGGCACACTGACTTGGTGTGCACACGGATTTGGGTGTGTGCAGTGGTTTGGGGATGTCGGCGGATTCGACGGTGTACACGGATTTTGGGGAATCTGTTGGTTTGGAGCGTGCTCACAGATCTGGGGGTACACTTGTACTTCAGGGTTTTCAGGATTTGGAGGTGCCACGTTTCTCAAAGCTGTTTTATGAAGAGCTACTTAAATAATAAATGCACTTTGAGCTGTTACATTTGTTCTTGCCATTTAATCAGGTGGAGCAGCCATGTTGTGAACTATTTGAAATGATTCTTGCTCTGGGGTAGTCCCATGTGCATGTGGGTTGCGTCTGCTGATTTGGAGCTGTGACGAATCTCAAGGTCGTTTCAATAATTGCAATTTGATTTTCAGCCTCTGGTCTTGATGTTTTGTTTTTCAGGCAGCCACTTTGTGAAGTGAATGAAATGAGAATTCGAGAGCATCTGTAGTTTGTGGAGACAGGTGGGAAGCAACTGAACACGGGAGATAAACTGAAATGGAGACGGACACATGTATAGTCAGGCAGAGACAATGGGTCTACCCACACTGACCCACAGACACACACACACACACACACACACACACACACACACACACACACACACACACACACACACACACACACACACACACACACACACACACACACACACTTCCTTTCCTTATCCATCTCCACAACTCTCAGCCGTGTTCTTTGACACATACGGGGTGACATGATTAAAACATACTCAACACCCCCACGAGTCTGCTGAGTTTGATGGGCATGTGGTAGATTTATGTGTGGGTCCTGGACAAGCTCACAAATGTTCTGATTGTGATTGAGTCACGGAAGAAATTGGAGGATTTAATGAGTATAAAATTGTTTATTCACAAGCACAAACTGACATTTTCCTGAGGACACTCTTGGTAGAGTCCTCCAAAAATCAAAGCACATCAGCACTTTGTACACTTAAGGAGAATGGTAACAGTAGGTGATTCAGTACAATTTCACAAGCTACAATGACATAATTTACTTCAATGTTCTGTGTTTGACAAATCGTTCCTTTGAAGCACGTATTCACATCGGAAGTACTTTTAATTGATATGGAACATCGGAAGGTTCAGTCACCTTTGTTGGGGTAAACTAACTTAGAATTAATATTCTAAATATTAATTCCTTAATTTAATGACAATCTGCCACCGCAGGAATTGCATCTGTTTGATGTAATCGGTTCATAAGTATTTTAAATACCTTTATTTTTAAATCTGTTCAAATCTGTCCCATTGGAGTCGCTAAATGGTATTAAAACCCCAGGCATGTGCAGCCTTAAGATTTCATTCCGAGACATCACCTGCAGCACAGGGGGACAAAACACTTGATAGAGAAAATATCTACAATGTTGTCTAGGTACAGGAGTGTGGAGAAATTATTGTGTGTGTTCACTGCCCTCATTGGAGGCCCTGGGAAGTGAGCAGAGCCATTCATGTTTGCTATTTCTGTGCGTTAACCGGTGTGACCCTATTAATCATCATTTGACCGGATCCCAACTTGATGAATATTCTACAAATATCCGTCAGAGATGCGGATCCTGTCAATTTAACATTCTGAAATTTCATCTTTAACGACAAGCAGAACTCAACCGCTGACTCATCGAACTCACGGGATCGACTGGAACATTGTTCTTGCTTTTAATGACACCTTGTTCAAATTTGTCCCAGTGTTGGGCACAGACAGCTCTCGGGCGAGGGGTAATTGGGAGGGTTTCAGTGGGACTTTGCCCAGATTAGACCCTGTGCTGGGCATAGTCAGCTCTCCGAGAAGATTTGCCTGAGAGGGTTTACATTTTGATGTTCATTTTTTTCTGCGTTTTGACCAGAACGAAAGCCTGGTCCTGTTTTTTTCACGTCTCCCTGTGGAGTCGCAGTCTCAGGTTACTAAGTTGTTCTTGCTTTCCCTCTGAGACCCGTCTTGAATTCGGGCACCGCTTCGTCCTGAAGGAGGGTCTTGGCCCGAAATGGGACTTTGTTTAATTCCATGGATGCTGCCTGAGCTGATGATTTCCTCCAGTATTTTCTGTCTGCTGCTCCGCTCTGTGTCGCTTCTCGGCCCCATCAGATGCTGAGTTTTCAGGGGCCTGATCAGTGACGGCTAAATTAGTCAAACCGGCCCAGTCAGCGTCTGGAATTGGGATGAGCACCGATCGTTGTTCGTGCAGCTTGATTTTATCGCCAGTGATTTCCCACACATTGTCTGATCTCCACACTGAAGAAGTCAGAAATACTGTGTTCCGTGTCTGATATTAGATTAGCAGCTGGTCACACACTCCAGCACTCCCAATCTTCAGCGGAAACCCGTTCCCGTGTTAATTCCCAGAGAATGTATTTAGCAATATCCAGTGCCAATTCATTCTTTTTTCTTTCTTTCTCTCTCTCTCTTTCTCCCTTTCTCTCTCTCCTTCCCCCCCTCTCCCTCTCTCTCCCTTTCTCCCCCTCTACAGTGAATGTAATGGCGATTGTGATCCTGTCCCGGGGAAAGTGCGGCCTCTCTACCTGCACCACTCGGTACCTGGTGGCCATGGCAGCGGCGGATCTACTGACCGTTGTCACCGAGGTCATTTTGATTCGAAATATATTGTATTACTTCCCGTGGAGTTTTCTGGACATCACCCCTGTATGCAGAGTTATCGATGTACTGAGCTTCACAGCCACACACTGTTCTGTCTGGTTCACCGTCACTTTCACCTTTGACCGGTTTGTCGCCATTTGCTGCCAGAAACTGAAAACAAAATATTGCACCGGGAAAACTGCGGCTGTGGTTCTGACAACAACCGGCGTACCGACCTGTCTGAGAAACGTTCCCCGATACTTCACATGGGAACCCAAGATGATCATCGACAATGTACCATAGTTCTGTGATCTCAGGGACAAAGTCTTCACTGACCCCGGGTGGGTGGTATATGACTGGCTCGATGCGGTTTTCACCCCGTTCCTCCCTTTCGCTGTGATCCTGCTGCTCAACGCTCTGACAGTCAGGCACATTTTAGTGGCCAGTCGGGTCCGTAAGGGGCTGAAGGGTCAGAGCAAGTGGGAGAACCGCAGTGTCCCGGAGATGGAGAGCAGGAGGAGGTCTGTGGTTTTACTCTTCACCCTCTCCGGCAGCTTCATCCTCCTGTGGATGACACAGTTTGTAAATTTCATATATTATCAGGTCTCAGTGGAAGGATTCGAATTCAATGATTCTCAGTGGATCTTTCACTACGTCGGGGTTTTGATGAGGAATTTCAGCAGCTGCACGAACACATTTATTTCCGCGGTGACTCAGTCGAAATTCAGGGAGCAGGTGATCAGCGCGGTGAAATATCCCGTCACTTCGATGCTTCAGTTAATTATTAAAGCCGCGTCCTGAACACAAGCCAGTGTCAGCTGCACTGTTTCTAGTCCGGAGTCCAGTTCCTCACATTCACCGCCTGATCTCCGAGGTGTTATACCCGGGCGTATTGTTCCATCGACTGGCAGCTGCAGACAATTCGGGGGGGGGGGGGGGATGTGGGGTGTGTGTGTGTGTGTGTGTGTGTTTGGGAGCGGGGGGGGGGGGAGGTGTTGGCCTAAAGCACAGTCCAAGCCACTCATTGGTCTGTCCAGATGTCAGTCAGATGACGCACACACATTGGTCTGTGGATATGTGCATCTGTTCACATTCGCGCCGACAAACCTCACAGTCCGAACTGTCCAGAAGGACAGTCCAATGCTGTTTGGCTAATCGAAGTTCAATTACACCAGCCTCCGTCTTTCCCTTTATAGGATTGGATAATGTGAAGAAATACGGCGTGCTTTGGATGAATGGTAGTTGAAAATCCAACTTAGAGGCGCATTCCCGCCACCATCTGGACTGGGGTGTGGGGTACAGAATTGATACATAAAACCCTATCTACTTGTTATTTTTCAAATGAATGCTAAATTACCCCAAAACCCGGTAGATTGTAAATCATGAAACAAGGTAAGGTGAATTAAATTGAAGTCACATCCGTAACTCAGGAACGAATTTGAGATGAAAACCATTAACCGCCAAGGATTGCCCTGAACCCTGCACATCATTTCTTTCAATCTTGAATGCTTCGCATTGAAATAGTTTGTGATCAACAGTTTCATACTGAGAAAACTTACACAACTCGGAATTACGGTACATCTTTATATGGACAAATTTCCACCACCCACTGTAAGCCGAGAATGATGGCAACAAATTCTGCTGTGTGTCCTGATAAATGGTTGGTAAGCTGTTTCTGTATCAGTGCCTGTAATTCAGTTACTGGAACACCACATCTAAAATCTTAGAAACATAAAACATACAGCACAATACAGGCCGTTCGGCCGCAAAGCTGTGCCAAACATGTCCCGACCTTAGAACTACCCAGGCTTTACCCATAACCCTCTATTTTTCTAAGCTCCATGCAGCTATCGAGGAGTCTCTTAAAAGAATCTACCGCGTCCGCCACCACCACTGCAGCCGGCAGCCCATTCCACGGACTCACCACTCTCTGCGTAAAAAACTTACCCCGATATCTCCTCTGTACCCACTTCAATAGAACCATAGAACACAACAGCAAGAAGAAAATAAACGGCCATTCGGCCTTTGTAGTCTGTGCGGAAACTTCATTCCGCTAGTCACATTGATCTGCACTCAGTCCATTATCCGCCAGTCCTCTCCCATCCACGTATCCATCCAATTTATTCTTAAAATTTAAAAGTGAGCCCGCATTTACCACGTCAGATAGCAGCTCGTTCCACACTACAATCACTCTCTGAGTGAAGAAGTTCCTTCTAATATTCCCCCAAACCTTGCCCTTCACCCGAAAGCTATGCCCTCTCGTATTTATCTATCCTAATTTAACACGTAAGAGCTTATTCCCACTTACTCTGCCTATACCTCTCATAATTTTGTAAACCTCTATCAAATCTCCTCTCATTCTTCTACGCTCCAAGGTATAAAGTCCTAACCTGTTCAATCTTTCCCTGTAACTTAGCTCCTGAAGACCTGGTAACATCCTAGTAAATCTCTGCATTCTTTCAATCTTACTGATATCCTTCCTATAGTTAGGTGACCAGAACTGCAAATAGTACTGCTAATTTGTCCTCACCAATGGCTTATACAATCTCGCCATAACATCCCAAATCCGATACTCAATACTTTGATTTATGAATGCCAGGATACCAAAAGCCTTCTTTACAACCCTGTCTACCTCTGACGCCACTTTCAGGGAATTATGTACCTGAACTCCCAGATCCCTTTGTTTCTCCGCACTCCTCAGTGCCCTACCATTTACTGTGTATGTCCCACCTTGGTCTGTCCTTCCAAAATGCAACACCTCACACTTGTCTGCATTAAATTCCATCTGTCATTTTCTGGCCCATTTTTCCAGTTGGTCCAGATCCCTCTGCAAGCTTTGAAAGCCTTCCTCGCTGTCCACAACGCCTCCAATCTTGGTGTCATCAGCAAAATTGCTGATCCAATTGACCACATCTATATCATTGATATAGACAACAAACAACCATGGTCCCAGCACAGATCCCTGAGGCACACCGCTAGTCACAGGCCTCCAGTCTGAGAAGCAATCATCCACTACCACTCTCTGTCTTCTCCCACACAGCCAATTCCGAATCCAGTTTACAACCTCTCCATGGACACCTCGTGTCTGAACCTTCTGAACTAACCTTCCATGTGGGACCTTGTCAAAGGCCTTACTAAAGTTCATGCAGACAACATCCACAGCCTTTCCTTCATCTACTTTCTTGGTAACCTCTTCGAAAAATTCTACAAGATTTGTTAAACACGATCTACCACGCACAAAGCCATACTGACTATCCTTAATCAGCCCTTGGCTGTCCAAATACTTGTATATCCGATCTCTCAGAACACCTTCCAATAATTTACATACTACTGATGTCAGGATCACCGGCCTGTAGTTACCTGGTTTACTATTGGAGCCTTTTTTAAACAACGGAACAACATGAGCTACCCTCCAATCCTCTGGCACTGCACCCGTGGCTGAAGACATTGTAAATATTTCTGTCAGGGCCCCTGCAATTTCTACTCTAGTCTCTCTCAGGGTCCGAGGAAATATCAAGTCAGGCCCGGGGGATTTATCTACCTTTATTCGCTTTAAGGCAGCAAGCACCTCCTCCGCTTTAATCTACAAATGTTCCATGACACTACTGCTTGTTTCCCTTCCTTCCATATACACTATGCCAGTTTCCTGAGTAAATACTGATGCAAAAAAACTGTTTAAGATCTCCCCCATCTCGTAAGGCTCCACACATAGACGACCACTCTGATCTTCTAGGGGACCAATTTTGCCCCTTACTGTCCTTTTAATATACTTGTAGAAACCCTTCAGGTTTTCCTTCACATTATCTGCCAAAGCCACCTCATGTCTTCTTTTTTTTTCCTTCCTGATTTCCTTCTTTAGTATTTTCTTACGTTTTCTATACTCTTTAAGTAACTCATTTGTTCTTTGCTGCCTATACAGGAAAAC
Organism: Hemitrygon akajei; assembly: GCF_048418815.1. Taxonomy (NCBI): domain Eukaryota; kingdom Metazoa; phylum Chordata; class Chondrichthyes; order Myliobatiformes; family Dasyatidae; genus Hemitrygon; species Hemitrygon akajei. The sequence goes on along the minus strand of NW_027331930.1, from coordinate 7,305,711 downwards.
AGATTATCTGAACGGTGACCAATTAGGAAATGGGGAGGTGCAACAAGACCTGGGTGTCATTGTACACCAGTCATTGAAGGTGGGCATGCAGGTACAGCAGGCGGTGAAAAAGGCAAATGGTATGTTAGCATTCATAGCAAAAGGATTTGAGTACAGGAGCAGGGAGGCTCTACTGCAGTGGTACAAAGCCTTGGTGAGACGGCACCTAGAATATTGTGTAAAGTTTTGGTCCCCTAATCTGAGGAAAGACATTCTTGCCATAGAGGGAGTACAGAGAAGGTTCACCAGATTGATTCCTGGGATGGCTGAACTTTCATATTCAGAAAGACTGGATCGACTAGGCTTATACTCACTGGATTTTAGAAGATTGAGGGGGGATCTTATTGAAACATATAAAATTCTAAAGGAATTGGACAGGCTAGATGCAGGAAGATTGTTTCTGATGTTGGGGAAGTCCAGAATGAGGGGTCACAGTTTAAGGATAAAGGGGAATCCTTTTAGGACCGAGATGAGGAAAAACTTCTTCACACATAGAGTGGTGAATCTGTGGAATTATCTGAGGCTGGTTCATTGGCTATATTTAAGAGGAAGTTAGATTTGGCCCTTGTGGCTAAAGGGATCAGGGGGTATGGAGAGAAAGCAGGTACAGGGTTCTGAGTTGGATGATCATCCATGATCATACAGAATGGCGGTGCAGGCTCAAAGGGCCAAATGGCCTACTCCTGCACTTATTTTTCTATGTTTCTATATCTGCTATACACTTCTCCCTTTTTCTTAACCAGATCACCGATATCCCCTGAAACCCAAGATTCCCTATGCCTGTTAACTTTGCCTTTAATCCTGGCAGGTAAATGCAATCACTGCACTCTCAAGATTTAGCTTCTGAAGGCCTTCCACCTACTGAACACATTCTTGCCAGGAAAAAAAAAGTCTTATCCCAATCCACTCTTCCTAGATCCTTTTTCATTTCCACAATATTGGCCTTTCTCCAATTTAGAAACTCAACTCGAGGACCAGACCTATCCTTATCCATAATTAACTTTAAACTGATGACATTATGGCCACTGGACCCAAAATGTTCGCCTACACATACTTCTGTCACCTGACTGTCTGGTTTCCCTAACAGGAGATCAAGTATTGCATCCTCTCTCGTAGTTACCTCCATATATTGATTTAGAAAACTTTCCTAAAAACATTTGACAAACTCCAAGTCATCTAGCCCTTTTACAGTTTGGGAGTCCCAGTCAATATGTGGAAAGTTAAAATCCCCTACTACTATAACTTCCTGTTTCTTACACCGGTCCACTATCTTTATACAGATTTGCTTCTCCAATTCTCTCTGACTATTGGGCGGTCTATGATACACCCCTATTAGTGTGGTCACACCTTTCCTGTTCCTCAGTACCACCAATATGGTCTCTGTAGACAAGCCCTCCGGTCTGTCCTGTCCTGCACAGCTGTGATATTTTCCCTGACTAGTAATGCCACTCCTCCCCCTTTCATCCCTCCCCCTCTATCACGTCTGAAATAAACCATAGGTGGTTGTATTAATCTTGTTGTATTAATGTATTAAAAATAGATTATAAATTCTACCAATGGAACCTCTTACTGAAGGATTATTATTCAAAATAGTATCCAACAAATCAGATTCTTGCATATATGGAAACTTAATTATTTTTGTAAAAAATGTCTAACCTGAAGATATTGCAGAAAGTGTGTATGAGAGACTATTTGCTAATTAACCCTTCAGAAGTCATCAATCGACCATCACAAAATAAATCTGCAAAAAGAAAACAGATCCCCTTAATCACTAAAAATTAAACAAGATTGGGAGAGAGAACTTAATATGACGTTTGTTAATGAAGATGGTCAATTCTTCTTCGATATGTGCCAATCACTGTTTAATTCAATTTAAAATTGTTCACTGTTACTATTTAACAAAGGAGAGACTATTCAAAATATTTCCTAACATAGACAATTATTGCGATAGGTGTAAAACTGAAGTAGCCACTTTTTCACATATATTCTGGTCATGTTCTATATTAAAATCTTTTTGGAAATCATTATTTTCTACAATTTCTAAAGTTCTTAAAATTAATTTACAACCTAATGTTCCCCTTCCTCTGCAAATCGAGTTTAACCACTGCCACCCCCCCCTCCCACCACCCCCCCCCCCACCCCCCGGAGCAGCACTGGCAAACCTTCCCGCAAGATGTTAGTCCCCCTCCAGTTCAGGGGCAAACCATCCCGTCGGAACAGGCCCCACCTTCCCGGGAACAAAGCCCAATTGTCCAGAAACATGAAGCCCTCCCTCCTGCACCATCTCCTTAGCCACGTATTTAGCTGCACTCTCCGCACATTTATATTTACAGGGACTTTACTCCTGACGCCGGTCCCAGGACCCGACCCGTTTACAGACCCGGAGTGGAACCGGAGCAGATTCTCAGCCACTGGTTTTCATCCCAGTTCGCAAAGAAAGGATAAAGTTTCCCCGTGAATTTATTCCCAGTGAAGGTGTGGAGATGGGACTTGGTCTCCGCGTTGTAAAATGAAACTGTCCCGGACTCGTAACTGAGATAAACTCCCACCCTCCCGGGGATGGGACCGGCAGCAAGACGGGACACGGGCCAGGGGGGACCACCGAACACGTCACAATCCCGATGTAACACGTCATAATACCGCCTGATGACCCAGAATCCGGTCTCCGGACTCAGACTGACCCCTCTCTTCCTCTCCATAGACTCTGCGGCGACTCCCAGAAACCAGTCCCGATTCCCCGTCACCTCCACCTCCCAGTAATGTCTCCCCAATGTGAATCCCTCTGCTCCCAGCACAGAAGCCCAGTGTGTGAATCTCTTCCCGGTGTCAAGGAGATTCCTCCAGGTCTCGGTCCGTCTCACACTCTTCCGATCCTCAGACACCTCGAGATACGGACCCGCCGTTTCCACATCCAGGGTGACAGAGACTGGGGGGAGAAGCAGAGAATTTGAGTGTCCCCGGGGATCGGGGGGAGACTCGGGCAGTGCGGCCCCGGGGATCGGGGGTGACTCGGGCGGCACGGCCCCGGGGATCGGGTGGAGACTCGGGCAGCACGGCCCCGGGGATCGGGGGTGACTCGGGCGGCACGGCCCCGGTGATCGGGGGGAGACTCGGGCAGCGCGGCCCCGGGGACCGATGGAAAGGCCGCGGGGCCTCAGGTGCTGTCGGGTGGCCGACACGAACCTTTCCCGTGGTTTCCCGCGGTCGAGGTCGAGGTCCTTCTGCAGCTGTACAGGGCCCTGGTGAGACCACTCCAGATTTGAGGAAGGACATTCTTGCTATTGAGGGAGTGCAGCGTAGGTTCAGAAGGTTAATTCCCGGAATGGCGGGACTGTCATATGTTGAAATATTGGAGCGACTGTGCTTGTATACACTGGAATTTAGAAGGATGAGAGGGGATCTGAATGGAACAGATAAGATTATTAAGGGATTGGACACGCTGGAGGCAGGAAGCATGTTCCCGCTGATGGGTGAGTCCAGAACTAGAGGCCACAGTTTAAGAATAAAGGGTAGGCCATTTAGAAAAGAGATGCGGAAAAACTTTTTCACCCAGAGAGTGGTGGATATGTGGAATGCTCTGCCCCAGAAGGCAGTGGAGGCAAAGTCTCTGGATGCATTCAAGAGAGAGTTAGATAGAACTCTAATAGATAGCGAGGTCAAGGGATGTGGGGAGAGGGCAGGAACGGGGTACTGATTGTGTATGATCAGCGATGATCACAGTGAATGGTGGTGCTGGCTAGAAAGGCCGAACAGCCTACTCCTGCACCTATTGTCTATTGATGCGACGAAAGCGGATGGACAACTAATGTCTACCCAATGGTTTTCCACTGGAAAGGGGAACCATCCTCCCTCACTCCTGCCTGTTGACCCCTGAAAGAATTTTGTGAAAGATCCATGAGATCTCCTCTCATTCTACGAAACTGGGAACAGAGAACATAGAGCAGTACAGCACAGGAACAGGCCCATCATTCAATGTTCACATTCATTTGTGAGTGTGAAGTCGGGGAGTGTGATGGTTTGAGACAGTAAAGGAGGTGATAATGGGAACCAGTAGGGGAGAGGTGAATTGCAGATTGAACCAGGAGGGGAGGGTGGGAAGCCTGTGGGTGAACTGTGTGTGTAGACGTAATGAGAAGCTGGAGGGGGCAAAGATGGCAGATGAGGATGACTTTGTCCCCTTTCCCACAACCCCATCCCCCACAGCCCCTCATTAGGACAGGGGATGAATTTGCAGGAACCCTTAAGCAACACAGGTCCTGATGAAGTGTTTCAGTCTGAACTGTCGACTGATTACTCTTTTCCATAGGAACTTCCCGGCCTGCTGTTCCCCCAACAATTTGTGTGTGTTACTCCGCTTTAAATATACTCAATTATTTGGCATCCACAGCTGCCTGTGGCAGATTCTCTATCCTGTGGATAAAGGAATTCCTCCTCATCTCTGTCCTAAATGGACATCCCTATAGTCGGAGGCTGTGCTTACCGTTCTCGACCCACCCACATCCTCCCAAAATCAACTCTCTCCAGACAGGTGTCAGAGAGATCTGGCGAGACCCTTCATCAGGACCTGTGTAGCTTGGATTACCAGCATCTGCAGATTTTCTCCTGTTTGATTTTTAAACTTCTTGATTGGTCAGTGTCTCCAATGTTATGGGGAAGGAGGCGGGAGAATAGGGTTGAGAGGGATAATAAATCAGCCATTCTTCTAAACTCCTGTTGAGTACAGGCCCAGAACCATCAAACACTCCTCATATGTTAACTCTTTCATTTCCGGAATCATTCTTGTGAATCTTCTGGATCCCCTCCAATGCCAGCACGTTTTCCGATAGAAGGGACCCAAAACTGCTCACAATACTCCAAGTGTGGTCTGACCAATGACTTATAAAACCTCAGCATTACATCCTTGCTCGTGTATTCTAATCCTCTTGAAATGAAAGCAAACATTGAGTTTGCCAATCTTACCACTGACACAAACTGCAAGTTAACCTTCAGGGAATCCTGCACAAGGACACCCATGTCCCTTTGCACCTCTGATTTTTGAATTTCGCCCTCTTTACAGAATTGTCTATGTCTTTATTTCTTTGACCAAAGTCATACCTCCCTAAGTTTGTACCTGCCAAACTCTACCTGTGCTACAAGATCCTTATTCCGTATACTGGTGCATTCAAATACGACCATAAGACAAAGCAGCAGAAGCCGGCCATTCGGCCCTTCGAATCTGCTCCACCATTTTATCATGAGCTGATCCATTCTCCCATTCAGTCCCACTCCCCCACTGTCTCACCATGACCTTTGATGCCCTGGCTACTCACATACGTATCAATCTCTGCCTTAAATACACCCAATGACCTGGCCTCCACTGCCGCAAGAAATTCACAGATTCACCACACTCTGGCTAAAAAGATTACTTCGCATCTCCGTTCTGAATGGGCGCCCTTTAAACCTTAAGTCATGCTCTCTCGTACAAAACTCCCCCACCATGGGAAACAACTTTGCCACATCCACTCTGTCCATGCCTTTTAACATTCGACATGTTTCTGTGAGGTTCCCCCTCATTCTTCTAAACACCACGGAGTACAATCCGAGAGCGGTCAAATGTTCCACATATGATAGATAGATAGATAGATAGATAGATAGATAGATAGATAGATAGATAGATAGATAGATAGATAGATAGATACTTTATTCATCCCCATGGGGAAATTCAACATTTTTTCCAATGTCCCATACACTTGTTGTAGCAAAAACTCATTACATACAATACTTAACTCAGTAATAATATGATATGCATCTAAATCACTAACTCAAAAAGCATTAATAATAGCTTTAAAAAAAGTTCTTAAGTCCTGGCAGTTGAATTGTAAAGCCTAATGGCATTGGGGAGTATTGACCTCTTCATCCTGTCTGAGGAGCATTGCATCGACAGTAACCTGTCGCTGAAACTGCTTCTCTGTCTCTGGATGGTGCTATGTAGAGGATGTTCAGGGTTTTCCATAATTGACCGTAGCCTACTCAGCGCCCTTCGCTCAGCTACCGATGTTAAACTCTCCAGTACTTTGCCCACGACAGAGCCCGCCTTCCTTATCAGCTTATTAAGACGTGAGGCGTCCTTCTTCTTATTGCTTCCTCCCCAACACGCCACCACAAAGAAGAGGGCGCTCTCAACAACTGACCTATAGAACATCTTCAGCATCTCACTGCAGACATTGAATGACGCCAACCTTCTAAGGAAGTACAGTCGACTCTGTGTCTTCCTGCACAAGGCATCTGTGTTGGCAGTCCAGTCTAGCTTCTCGTCCAACTGTACTCCCAGATACTTGTAGGTCTTAACCTGCTCCACACATTCTCCATTAATGATCACTGGCTCCATATGAGGCCTAGATCTCCTAAGGTCCACCACCATCTCCTTGGTCTTGGTGACATTGAGACGCAGGTAGTTTGATTTGCACCATATCACAAAGTCCTGTATCAGTTTCCTATACTCTTCCTCCTGTCCATTCCTGACACACCCCACTATGGCCGTGTCATCAGCGAACTTCTGCACATGGCAGGACTCCGAGTTATATTGGATAACACCCTGCAACCTCACCAGGACACCCCCTCCCAGAGTCCTACACTATATTGGAAGTCAGATGTGTACAGATGTGTGCATATGTTAACCCTCTCATTCCCGGAAGCATTCTAGCGAATCTTCTCTGAACCCTCTCCAATGTCAGAACATCCTTTCTTAAATAAGGAGCCCAAAACTGCACACAGTATTCCAAGTGAGGTCTTACCAGTGCCTTATAGAGCCTCAACATCACATCCCTGCTCCTATACTCTATTCCTCTAGAAATGAATGCCAACATTGCATTCGCCTTCTTCACCACCGACTCAACCTGGAGGTTAACCTTAAGGGTATCCTGTACGAGAACTCCCAAGTCCTGTTGCATCTCAGAACTTTGAATTCTCTCTCCATTTAAATAATAGTCTGCCCGTTTATTTCTTCTACCAAAGTGCATGACCATACATTTTTCAACATTGTATTTCATTTGCCACTTCTTTGACCATTCTCCCAATCTATCCAAGTCTCTCTGCAGACTCTCTGTTTCCTCAGCACTACCGTCCCCTCCACCTATCTTTGTATCATCAGCAAACTTAGCCACAAAGCCATCTATTCCATAATCCAAATCATTGATATACAACGTAAAAAGAAGCGACCCCAACATGGACCCCTGTGGAACACCACTGGTAACTGGCAGACAACCAGAATGGGATCCTTTATTCCCACTCTCTGTTTCCTGCCAATCAGCCAATGCTCTATCTACGTATGTAACTTTCCTGTAATTCCATGGGCTCTTATCTTGTTTAGCAGCCTCATGTGTGGCACCTTGTCAAATGCCTTCTGTAAATCTAAATACAGAAAATCCAAATACACAACATCCACTGCATCTCCCTTGCTTGGCCTACTTGTAATTACCTCAAAAACATTCAATGGGTTTGTCAGGCAGGATTTTCCTTTAAGGAAACCATGCTGAGTTTGACCTATCTTGTCATATGCCTCCAGGTACTCCGTAACCTCATCCTTGACAATTGACTCCAGAAACTTCCCAACCATTTCTCAAGCTAACAGGTCTATAATTCACTTTTTGCTTCCTTGCCCCCTTCTGAAATACCAGAGTGGCATTTGCAATCTTCCACTCCTCCGGAACCATGCCAGAATCTATTGACTTTTGAAAGATCATTGTTAATGCGATCTCCACAGCTACTTCCTTCAAAACACAAGGGTGCATTCCATCTGGTCCTAGAGATTTATCTACCCTTAGACTATTCAGCTTCCTGAGTACTTTCTCTGTCGTAATTGTGACTGCGTACACTTCTCTTCCCTGACACCCCTGAGTGTCCGGTATACTGCTGATATCTTCCTCAGTGAGGACTGATGCAAATACTCGTTCAGTTCCTCAGCCATCTCCTTATCTCCCATTACAATTTCTGCAGCATCACTTTCTATCTGTCCTATATCCACTCTCACCCATTTTTTTATTCTTTATACACTTGAAAAAGTTTTTAGTATCTTCTTTGATATTATTTGCTAGCTTCCTTTTATACTTCATCTTTTCCCCCTTAATGGCCTTCTTAGTTTCCTTTTGTCAGCTTCTAAAAACTTCCCAATCCTCTGTCTTCCCCTAATTTTTGCTTCCTTGAATGCCCTCTCCTTTGCTTTTACTTTGGCTTTGACTTCTCTTGTCAGCCATGGTCGCAACCTTTTTACATTCGAAAATTTCTTCTGTTTTGGAATATATCTGTCTTGCACATTCCTCACTTCTTGCATAAACTCCAGCCACTGCTGCTCTGCCGTCCTCCCGCTAGTGTCCCTTTCCAGTCAAATTTGGCCAGTTCCTCTCTCATGCCACTGTAATTTCCTTTACTCCACTAAAATACCGACACATCGGATTTCAGCTTCTCTTTCTCAAATTTCACAGTGAACTCAATCATTTTACGATCACTGCCTCCTAACGGTTCCTTCACCTCCATCTCTCTAATCACCTCTGGGTCATTACACAGTATCCAATCCAGTACCTCTGATCCCCTAGTGGGCTCAACAACAAGCTGTTCTGAAAAGCCATCTCGTAGACATTCTACAAATTCTCTCTCTTGAGATCCAGTGTTGACCTGATTTTCCCAATCCACTCGCATGTTAAAATCCCCCACAATTATCATAACACTGCCCTTCTGGCAAACCTTTTCTATTTCGTGTTGTAGTTTGTAGTCCACCTCACTGCAGCTGTTAGGAGGCCTGTAGATAACTGCCATCAGGGTCCTTTTACCTCTGCGATTTCTTAGCTCAACCCAGAAAGATTCTGCACCTTCCAATCCTATGTCACCTCTTTCTAATGATTTAATATCATTTCTTACCAATAAAGCCACGCCACCCTCTCTGCCTACCTGCCTGTCCTTCCGATACACCGTGTATCCTTGGACGTTCAGCTCTCAGAGACATGCATCCTTTAGCCACGTCTCAGTGATGGCCACAAAATTATACCTGCCAATCTGCAGCTGTATGACAAGATAATCCACCTTATTCCTTATGTTGTGTGTATTTAAGTATAACACCTTAAGTCCAGTATTTGATATTTTTGTTTTGATTGCACTGCAACTCATCCCAGTGGCTGCAAATTTGCCCCATCACCTGCTTGTCCTTCCTGACATCTTTACTGCTCACTATCTTAGATTTATTTCTGTTTTCCCCCTCCTTCGCTCTATCATTCCGGTTTCCCATCCCCCTGCCAAATTAGTTTCAACCCTCCCTAACAGCTCTATTAAACATTCCCGCTATGGTTCAGGTGTAACCCGTCCTTTTTGAACAGGTAATACTTCCCCCTGAAGAGATACCAATGATACAAGAATCTGAAGCCCTGCCCCCTGCACCAGTCTCTCAGCCTCGCATTCATCTGCCTGATCCTACTATTCTTGCCCTCGCTAGCACGTGGCACAGGTAGCAATCCTGAGATTACTACCCTGGAGGTCCTGCTTCTCAGCTTCTTTCCTAACTCCCGGAAATCTCTCTTCAGGACCTCCTCCCTTTTCCTCTCTATGTCATTGGTACCAACATGAACAAGACAGCTGGCTGCTCTCCCTCTCCCTTCAGAATATTCTAGACCTGATCCGAGCCATCCCGTACCCTGGCACCTGGGAGGCAACACACCATGCAGGTATCTCTACCAGGCACACAGAATCTCCTGTCTGTTCCCCTGACTATGGAATCCCCTGTGACTACCGCATTCCTCTTCTCCCTACTTCCCTCCTGCACAACAGCGCCAGGCTAAATGCCAGAGACCCGGTCACCATGGCCGTCCCCTGTCAGGTCATCCCCCTCAACAGCATCCGAAACGATATACTTGTTGCTGAGGGGGGCAGCCACAGGGGTGCTCTCCACTATCCCGGCATTTCCCTTTCCTCTCCTGACAGTCACCCAGTTTTCTGACCCCTGTAGTCTAGGGATTACTACCTCCCGATATTGGAGAATATGAATATTATGGAGTATAAAACTTAATGCTAAAAACTATGGTGTGTTGGTATATGCTAGGGAGAGGTGGCTGAAAGCGGTCGCCAGCTGTGAAGTTGCTGTGTAACCAAAACTGTGTGAAATGCTAAAGGACAATGATGTGTCAATATATGCTAATCAGGTATCCAATTGAATGTAGAGACAATATGTGTTAATGAACAGTAACTCAGGGATCTTTGAACATGTCGGCTGTGTAACTAAAGCAATGTAGAGACAATATGTAGGGATATTTTGCTTTGAACATGTCTGCTGTGTAATTAAAACTATATAGTCGACTAGAACAAATAAGTCAATAGGTAAAAACAATAGTAACTGTGATATGCACCGCTTGGATATGTTAATGCAGCTAAACCAGGTTTGCTTTAAAAAGCGGCTGTATCCGAGAATCAGGAGGCAGTCAGCGACCAGCTCAATGACTGTCTCAGCTTTGATTTGCAAATTAAAGTTTAACCCTTCTTGAAGAATCTTCTGCGTCTCCTGGTCATTTGAAAAGCACGAAAAACCACGACATAATTGGCGTCACGAACAGGATCGGGCAGAGACCCGCAGAAGGGAAACGGCAGATTGGGAACGCTTTCCGGTCCTCTAGGGACCCCCACAAGGCTAACAGAATTATGGCTGCACCCAAAACAAAAGGAAAGCGCTTTTTTGCGACAATTTGGACTAAGAATTCTGTTGGCTTTGAGGAGGTCTTGGAGTCTCAGAAGTGTGGAACCGCTGCCAAAGGGTCTCTCTTGTCCAAAGAATCTGGCAGAATTGGGGGTTAACGGAGGAGGCTCAGAGGATTGCTCAAGAACACTGCAGTGAGGGTAAGTACAAATAAGTTAATACGTTAAGAAAAAGTCCTCGCGGTTACCGCCTTGAGAGAAGGGTCTGCTCGGGCGAGGTGTTAGAATAGAAGTAGGGAAGAAAGTCCTCGCGGTTACCGCCTTGAGAGAAGAAGGGTCTGCTCGGGCGAGGTGTTAGAATAGAATTAGCGAAGAAAGTCCTCGCGGTAACCGCCTTGAGAGAAGGGTCTGCTCGGGCGAGGTGTTAGAATAGAGTTAGGGAAGAAAGTCCTCGCGGTTACCGCCTTAAGAGAAGGGTCTGCTCGGGCGAGGTGTTAGAATAGAATTAGGGAAGAAAGTCCTCGCGGTTACCGCCTTGAGAGAAGGGTCTGCTCGGGCGAGGTGTTAGAATAGAATTAGGGAAGAAAGTCCTCGCGGTTACCGCCTTAAGAGAAGAAGGGTCTGCTCGGGCGAGGTGTTAGAATAGAGTTAGGGAAGAAAGTCCTCGCGGTTACCGCCTTGAGAGAAGGGTCTGCTCGGGCGAGGTGTTAGAATAGAATTAGGGAAGAAAGTCCTCGCGGTTCCCGCCTTGAGAGAAGGGTCTGCTCGGGCGAGGTGTTAGAATAGAATTAGGGAAGAAAGTCCTCGCGGTTACCGCCTTGAGAGAAGGGTCTGCTCGGGCGAGGTGTTAGAATAGAATTAGGGAAGAAAGTCCTCGCGGTTCCCGCCTTGAGAGAAGGGTCTGCTCGGGCGAGGTGTTAGAATAGAATTAGGGAAAAAGTCCTCGCGGTTACCGCCTTGAGAGAAGGGTCTGCTCGGGCGAGGTGTTAGAATAGAATTAGGGAAAAAGTCCTCGCGGTTACCGCCTTCAGAGAAGGGTCTGCTCGGGCGAGGTGTTAGAATAGAATTAGGGAAGAAAGTCCTCGCGGTTACCGCCTTGAGAGAAGGGTCTGCTCGGGCGAGGTGTTAGAATAGAGTTAGGGAAGAAAGTCCTCGCGGTTACCGCCTTCAGAGAAGGGTCTGCTCGGGCGAGGTGTTAGAATAGAGTTAGGGAAGAAAGTCCTCGCGGTTACCCCCTTGAGAGAAGGGTCTGCTCGGGCGAGGTGTTAGAATAGAAGTAGGGACAAAAGTCCTCGCGGTTACCGCCTTAAGAGAAGAAGGGTCTGCTCGGGCGAGGTGTTAGAATAGAAGTAGGGACAAAAGTACATTAACAAGAGAGAATAACATGACAGGTAAAGGAACAGCAGTAGAGATTCTGAGCAAAAAATTCCCATTTTTTCAAAATGAGATCACAAAAACTTCAGAAAAATGGGAAAAAAGAACCAAAAACCTGGTCACAAAGTGGCCAAAAGAAGGAACATTTGATGTAAGTTTGTGCGAAGAAATGGAGGAACTAACTAAAAAGTACAAATCAAAAGATAAATCTAAGAAAAGAGAGCAAAAAAGAGAACAAGAAATGGAAGTGCTAAAACTCTTTAGAACGGAGGGAGAAAGGCTGAGGAGGACAGGTAGAATATTGATTGCAAGTGAGAAAGATACAGAGGTGCTGGAGAAAAGTGTGTGTGTGTGTGTGTGTGTGTCTGAGAGAGAGAGAGAGAGAGAGAGAGAGAGAGAGAGAGAGAGAGAGAGAGAGAGAGAGAGAGAGAGAGAGAGAGAGAGAGAGAGAGAGAGAAGGTACAGTGAGAGGCTGGCAACAGAAAACCCCCCTCCCTATAATGAGGAAGGAACCCCTAAGCAGTGCCCCCTGCTAACGGGAACAGTAAACATGTAGGGAGAAGTACAGGTTTGGGATAATGAGGAGGAGAAAAAACAATATGAGAAGGAAAAAGCGGCGATATGGCAGGAGATGCAGGCAGAAAAGATAAAGATAGAACAGGTACAGAGAGAAATGCAAGAACAGATTGAACGGATGATATACTTGAGGGAGGCGAAGGAATATGAGGAGTACTGATTATACCATAGGAATAAACAGACTAGAGAAGGTGACTCATTTGAGGAGCAAGAGTTAAGTGGAGAGAGAGAGAGGGTGTGAGAATTTATGGGGAAGAGGTAGAGGGCAGAAGCCTAGAAGGACAGAAGGAGGCAGTAGGGGAGCGGCTTGCGGAAGTAGAGAGAGAGTCAGATAAGTTACAAAAATGGGATTACCAGGAGAGATGTGAAAAATATTCAAGGGGCCCACCAGGCATTGAATCAAGACAGAAAGGAAGGACTCCACAGGGAGACCGAGGGAAGAGCAGAACCCCGGAGACATTTGTGTGGGAGGCAGTAAAGACATACCCAGAGACAGATGGGGAGTCAGGGGAGGAGGAAAGCCAGGGCAGGTGGGAAGGAGGAGGAAGAATGATGCCGTTGTTAGTTAAAGGATCAGGACAAGTGCAGTATATCCCTTGGGGATCCCAGGACCTAGAAGGGCTGAAAAACACTCTGCCCAATTTACATGAAGGAGCAGGGAAATGGATGAGAGCCTTTGAGGAAGAAACAGCAGGACGATTATTGGCTATGGGAGATTTGAAGGCACTGTTGATAAGGTTGATGGGAACCTCCAAATTTAACGAACTAATGGAAATGGCTGGCATAGTAAACTCGAACGACCCAAGAACTGATGGAGACGGGTTTGACAGAGTGAGGCAGAGGGTATGGCAGGCCCTCAGAAAGCTTTATCCGCCCAAAGTGGACCCCAAAGCCTTAAAAGGGGATCCACTGGGAGACACTGAAAACCCATCAGCCTACGTAGAAAACCAGTTGAAAGGGTGGAGACTGGAGACTGAGCAAGAGGTGGAGAGTAGCTTGTTTGTGACCTCACTGTTCCGACATAGCATTTTGGATGCAATGCCGCCACAAGTAAAATCCAGGCTGGAGGAGGTGGTTGGGCTAACGTCAAAGACCCCACAAGAATTTAGAGACCACGTAGTCCATGCCGTTGAAAAATACCGGAAAGACAAACGAAGGTTGACTGAGCAGCAGGAAGAGGTGCAAAGAAAGTTAACACAAATGCAGCTCGAAGAACTCAAAAAGAAGGAAAAAGAGAAAAATAAAAAGATGCTGCCAACAACCACCGGTTCGAGTACAGCCATCGAACTGGACAAAACACTGCTATATGGAGGGGCCGATCATACTGTAAGACAAGGGCTGGAAAACCCCATGCCAATAATTAACTTTGAGGGAGCATCCCCACAAATGTTCTATCAGGAACAAACTAAATTCAAACAGCCCAGACAGGACTGGAAGTCCCAAGGAGGGGGACAGAGGAGCTATGGGCAAAGGAGACCAGTGAGAAGACAGTGGGAAAGAGAGGTAGAGAGATTGTGCTGGGAATGTAATCAGCCAGCCACAGTATGCCCTTCACCTTCCCATGTCAGGAAAGTTTATTAAGACGGTAGGGTTATCGGGAAAACACAGTTAACACAGTGCACGGCTCCAGTGCGGTTGAGAATGGGAAGTAAATAAATTGTTTTGCCGGTGCTAGTACTTAAAGGAACTCCGATTAATTTGTTAGGCAGAGATGCCTTGTTGAAACTGGAATTAAAATTAGAATGCACCAGAAATGGGCTGAGTGTGAAAAGAGCAGGGGCTCAATTGATAATGCAAGAAGACAAGAAGGCTAATGCCTTTTGGATAGGAGACATTGCAGATCAGATTCAGGAAACCTGGGAAAAATGGAAAAAGGGCGTGCAAGCTGTATTACCTAGGGCTGTAATGCCCAAATCTGAGCTACAGTGTACAGTGATTTTTGATGAGACTCAGAACAGGGAGTTAGAGGAGAGATGGCGCCTAGAGGTATGTACCCAGCAGCACCTGGAAGGGGAGGCTGTGATAATTGGAAAGCAAGGGGCAGCTTTACAAGTTAAGTGGAACACCTTTTTAGAAAAATGGTACAGGATACCGGAGGCTGCGCCCCACGTAATGTTGTTGATAAATAAGGGACATCAGTCTAAAGACTTAGGACCTTTAGTTAAGAGTGCTGAAACCGTAACAGTGTGGAGGAAAATCACGCCAGAGGTGTGGATATCAGAAGACAACAATTGTATTAAAATAATGGTAAGTGTAGATATGGTAGGGACAGTGAGAGAGGTCGAAATAACTCCCCAACCACACATGCCCGTGCTGGGAAAGGGAAGAGGCCAGCAGAAAGATAAGGGGTTAGATGAGCTGCCGTCTATTCTGTGGTCACAGCATGATGCGGACGTAGGGAAAATAAAAACAGCTAGTCCAGTGGAAATAAAGCTGAAAAGGGGGGCGATTCCACCCAGGAGACCACGATACCATCTAAGACCAGAAAATAAAGAAGGAATAGCGTCGACAGTGCAGGGGTTGCTTAAAATAGGAGTGCTTAGGATTTGTTTGCATTTACCTACAGAGGTGCTCAGTATACCTATACCAGAATGCCGCAAGGATTTAAACATTCACCACACATTTTTAATCAGGTATTGAAGGCAGACCTAGAGGGCACGCCATTGGAAAGTACATTGTTACAATATGTGGATGACCTGTTGATTTGCTCCCACAGCGAGGAACAGTGTAAGCAGGACACTGTAACTCTGTTAGAGAAGCTAGCGCACGGAGGACATAAAGTATCCAAAAAGAAACTGCAATTCTGCACGCAGCAAGTGGAGTACTTAGGCAGGGTAATATCCAAGGGAGTGAAGGCGATAGCACCAGATCAGATTGAGGCAATAGCTAAGGCCCCAAAACCCCAGACTGTAGGGCAGATGATGACATTTTTGGGAATGGCAGGGTACAGCTCAGATTGGATAGGAGAATATGCTGAGATTGTGGCACCTTTAAGAAAGATAATGAAAGAAGCAGGACATACTAATTTAAAGAACGGCTTACAGTGGAATGGAGAGGCGGAGATAGCTTTCAGTACTATTAAGCAGGAATTGCAGTCAGCACCACAAAGTAGCAGAACTGCTGGAAAAAGGGAAATTTGTGCTGACGCCAGCCAGGATAGCAGCGTATCAGATGTTATTGACATTTCCTGACATAACTATACAGAGATGCACTACCAGTAATATAGCCGATTTTGTCCCTTTAGACTATGAAGGAGAACCCCATGATTGTGTAGGGAAGACGATGGCATTTGCCAAATTGAGAGCAGACTTACGGTCAGAACCACTAGAAGAGATAGATAAACAGGTTCTGTTCGTAGACGGCTCTTGTTATAGGGACTATGATGGAAATCACGCAGGATTCTCAGTGGTGCAACAGGATCAGTCGAGCTATAAGATTATTAGGATGGAGTCCTGTCCCCAACCGTGTTCCGCCCAACTAGCAGAACTCAAAGCTCTGACAGCTGCGTGTGAAATGATGGAAGGTGAGAAAGTAGACATCTATACTGATTCGGCATATGCTCACGGAGTATGCCATTTGTTCGGGGCAATGTGGACGCAGAGAGGTTTTAAAAAAAAAGTAGCGGAGCTCCCATACAACATTGTCAGCAAATTCTAGACTTAATAAAAGCCATAATGAAACCTAAAGCATTGGCTATAGTAAAATGCCAGGCACATAAAAAGGGAAACGATGAAATAACAAAGGGAAATCAAGCTGCAGACGAGGCAGCTAGAAAAGCGTCTGGGTGTACGTCAGCCGTCATTGCCCCCCAGGTAAGCCTAACTCCAGAACCTGACGTGGAGGACCTAATTGACATACAAGGTAAGGCAACTTTGGCAGAACAGACAATGTGGAGAAAAAGGGGGGCCAAGCAGAACCCGGAAGGCTTGTGGAGCACGGAAGACGGCTTGTTGGTAGCGCCCACCCCTCTACTGACGATTCTGATTTCAGAAGCGCATGGGATTGACCATTGTGCAAGGGGGGAAGTGATAAAGAAAATAAAGAAGGATGGTTTTTGGTCACCTTATTTACAGGCTTCAGTGGACTTTGTCTTATCACGGTGCGAGGTATGTGCACAAAATAATGTTCGGAAGGGAATTACAACCCCAATAGGCCACATTCCCGTACCGGAAGGACCATTTAAACATTTAATGATCGATTACGTAGACATGATAAAGACAGTGGTGAAATTCCTGAAAAATGAAGTAATCCCCAGGTTTGGAATACCTACAGAAGTTAGCTCAGACAATGGTTCAGCTTTTATCCAGAAAGTGGTCAAACTGGTACTACAGGCGCTGAGGATAAAGCAAAGGTTTGGATGTGTATACCACCCTCAGTCGCAGGGCATGGTAGAGAGAATTAATGGAACCCTGAAAGCCAAATTAAACAAAATTTGTGCAGATACTAAACTTAATTGGGTCGATGCTTTACCGTTAGCATTGATGAGTTACCGCATGCAAACCAATCGAATAACATGCCTGACACCGCACGAGATGCTCACTGGGAAGCTATCATACCTGTGATAGGGGTAAGCAAAACTGTTGAATGGATAAACTATATATACTATAATCAACAGAGGTTCATCAACTACACCGATGATGCACTGGAGGCCTTAAGGCAACAGCTAGCTGCAACTAGCAGGGTGGCGTGGCAAAACAGGTACTGGTTTGGCTTTTGGCAGAGAAAGGGTGTGTGTGTGTAATGTTTGGAGACCAATGCTGCACTTTCATATCGAACAATACTAGCCCAGAAGGGTCTTTCACCCGAGCAATGGATAAGTTAAGGAATCTGCGGACGGAGGTCCAACAGAATGCAGGGTTCGGGCATCAGTTCTTTGATTGGTTAGAAAGTAGACTCGGAGGATGGGGAGCATGGATGACTAAAGTAGCAATAACTGTCAGTATTGTGTTGTTGAGCTGT
Organism: Hemitrygon akajei; assembly: GCF_048418815.1. NCBI lineage: Eukaryota > Metazoa > Chordata > Chondrichthyes > Myliobatiformes > Dasyatidae > Hemitrygon > Hemitrygon akajei. The sequence continues at coordinate 7,288,113 of NW_027331930.1, read as the reverse complement.
GTGCTTGTGCTGTGCTGTTTTCTTCCTTGTCTCAAATCTTTTGTAGTGCGTGCTGCAACCAAACAGTTTCCGATGCTCGTGACGATTGCTGAAGCTGGCGTAGTGGAGACAGAAACACCGGAAATGTATCGTTACAGCCTAATACACCTGCAGGATGAACAGGAGCAGAACGACAGTGTGGGAGTAGATTGTAAGGGCTTTTGAGTATTTTCCCTGTCTCAGGTACAAAGGGACAGGTTTTTGGCTCAGCGGCCCAGGGTAACAGGGAGAGAATACTTTGAGGTCTTGGCGCAGGAAATTTTAGTTTAACCCGAGATTTGGGAATAAGTGCTTGAGTTTATTGGGGCTTTTGTGCGCAGACTCTTAGTCTTCTCTCTGTGTGAGTGTGAGACCCAGAGGGGTCTCAAAGGGGGAATATATTGGAGAATATGAATATTATGGAGTATAAAACTTAATGCTAAAAACTATGGTGTGTTGGTATATGCTAGGGAGAGGTGGCTGAAAGCTGTCGCCAGCTGTGAAGTTGCTGTGTAACCAAAACTGTGTGAAATGCTAAAGGACAATGATGTGTCAATATATGCTAATCAGGTATCCAATTGAATGTAGAGACAATATGTGTTAATGAACAGTAACTCAGGGATCTTTGAACATGTCGGCTGTGTAACTAAAGCAATGTAGAGACAATATGTAGGGATATTTTGCTTTGAACATGTCTGCTGTGTAATTAAAACTATATAGTCGACTAGACTATAGAGCCTGGAGCAGAGAAGAGTACCCAGACAGTGGAAAACATCCTGTATTGTCCCGGTACCGAAGAAACCACAACCAAAGGAGTTGAATGACTTCAGACCTGTTGCCTTGACGTCGCACGTTATGAAGACCATGGAGCGGCTGATAATACAGAATCTGAGGCCACAAACCAGGCACGCCCAGGATCCTCTTCAGTTTGCGTATAAGGAGAAGGTGGGAGTGGAGGATGCTATCACGTATTTGCTGCCCAAATCACTCTCTCACCTAGAGGGGGTCAGTTGTGCTGTGAGGATTACATTCCTTGACTTCTCTAGTGCCTTTAACACCATCCAGCCCAAGATCTTAAGGCACAAACTAACGGAGATGGGAGTAGACTCTCACATGGTGGATTGGATAGTGGACTACTTGACAGATAGACCTCAGTATGTGCGGTTGGGAGACTGTAGGTCTGACACGGTGGTCAGCAGCACAGGAGCGCCGCAGGGAACCGTACTCTCTCCGGTCCTGTTCACCCTGTACACATCAGACTTCCAATATAACTCGGAGTCCTGCCATGTGCAGAAGTTCGCTGATGACACGGCCATAGTGGGGTGTGTCAGGAATGGACAGGAGGAGGAGTATTGGAAACTGATACAGGACTTTGTGATATGGTGCAAATCAAACTACCTGCGTCTCAATATCACCAAGACCAAGGAGATGGTGGTGGACTTTAGGAGATCTAGGCCTCATATGGAGCCAGTGATCATTAATGGAGAATGTGTGGAGCAGGTTAAGACCTACAAGTATCTGGGAGTACAGTTAGACGAGAAGCTAGACTGGACTGCCAACACAGATGCCTTGTGCAGGAAGGCACAGAGTCGACTGTACTTCCTAAGAAGGTTGGCGTCATTCAATGTTTGTAGTGAGATGCTGAAGATGTTCTATAGGTCAGTTGTGGAGAGCGCCCTCTTCTTTGTGGTGGCGTGTTGGGGAGGAAGCATTAAGAAGAGGGACGCCTCACGTCTTAATAAGCTGGTAAGGAAGGCGGGCTCTGTCGTGGTCAAAGTACTGGAGAGTTTAACATTGGTAGCTGAGCGAAGGGCGCTGAGTAGGCTACGGTCAATTATGGAAAACCCTGAACATCCTCTACATAGCACCATCCAGAGACAGAGAAGCAGTTTCAGCGACAGGTTACTGTCGATGCAATGCTCCTCAGACAGGATGAAGAGGTCAATACTCCCCAATGCCATTAGGCTTTACAATTCTACCACCAGGACTTAAGAACTTTTTAAAAGCTATTATTAATGCTTTTTGAGATAGTGATTTAGATGCATATCATATTTTTTACTGAGTTAAGTATTGTATGTAATTAGTTTTGCTACAACAAGTGTATGGGACATTGGAAAAAAAGTTGAATTTCCCCATGGGGATGAATAAAGTATCTATCTATCTATCTATCTATCTATCTATCTATCTATCTATCTATCTATCTATCTATCTATCTATCTATCTATCTATCTATCTATCTATCTATCTATCTATCTATCTATCTACAACAAATAAGTCAATAGGTAAAAACAATAGTAACTGTGATATGCACCGCTTGGATATGTTAATGCAGCTAAACCAGGTTTGCTTTAAAAAGCGGCTGTATCCGAGAATCAGGAGGCAGTCAGCGACCAGCTCAATGACTGTCTCAGCTTTGATTTGCAAATTAAAGTTTAACCCTTCTTGAAGAATCTTCTGCGTCTCCTGGTCATTTGAAAAGCACGAAAAACCACGACACCTGTAGCTCCTGTCTATCACCTCTTCATTTTCTCTAATAAGCAGTAGGTCATCAAGCTGCAGCTCCAGATCCCTAACACTGTCTCCGAGGAGCTGAATCTCGGTTCACCTGGTGCAGATGTGGCTATCAGGGAGGCTGGAGGTCTCCCAGGATTTCCACATCTGACACCCTGAACAATGCACTAACCCTGCAGACATGCTACCTCATTCTACAGGAATGAAACAAAGAAAGATAGGTCAACTCACCCACTTACTTCGCCAAGCACACAAACTTTTCAAACCATTAGCTAATGTGCCCTGCTGTTCCCCCGTCCGTCGGGCCGATTTGCCAAGGGGAAAAAAAGAGTCGGTGCCTCGCTCTCGCCTCTTCCCGTTACCGCCTAAGCCCGTTGAGCCAAAGCCCTACACTCTGCTGCCACCCACTCCGCTGCCCGCTGTATAGGGTGGTCATCTTTTTAAACTCTCTGCGCTGTCCTGCGCAGTCTCGCCGTTCTTGTACGCAAAGTTTTTTACAGAACTGCCTTCCTTCAGAATTTAGCTCCCACGCCGCCCTTCTTGTCCCAATCTAAAAAAAACACCATCAGTCCTGTATTCATCAGCCTATTCCACACTGTCCACATGAAATTCAGCAAGGCCTTTGATGTCGATGATAGACCACACTTGGAGCATTGTCTGCATTTCCGGTTGCCGAATATGGGGAGGATGTCATTACACTGGACCGGAGGCTTCAGGAGGATGTTACCAGGACTGGGGGCTTGGGTTAAAAGCAGAGAGTGGATAAGCTTGGGCTATTCAGCTGTAGTGTACGATGTTCAGGAATGACCCATTATCGAGGTAAATAATTCATAAGGAGCTTAAATAACGTTTCTTTTTCCAAGACATGGGAGTACAGAACCAGAGGCCTCAGATTGAAAGTGGGACAGGAAAATTTTCTGAGTGGTCTATCGGGTAACATTCTCATAGAGAGGGAGGTTGGTAAATGGAATTTGCCCTCAGACGCTGTAGAAACAGGTAAAAATAAAATATTTTAAAATAAATTTGGGCAGGTACACAGATGGGAAATGGTTAGAGGGATGGCGGGGGCAAACACACACAAATGGGCCATGCTCAAGAAGACATCTTAGTCTTGCAGATTGATGAAGTGGGCCGTGAGTTCAACATCCATCAAACCCTCCCAGATCATCCTCCTGAGGAATCTCATCCCGGAGTCTGTCTGTGAAGTGTTGATGTGACGTCACGTCAGAGGGCAGCTCAGTGCCACAGAACAGACAGACTGGATAAGGACGGCAGATTGAAATTTATAGCATAGCAGCCGACTTCCGGTTACGTTAGTCGTTTGTTTATTTTTGAGTTATTCTTTTAAGCAGTGTTTAATAAATGTTTTATATAATAAAAAAAAGCTGTCTCAGTTATATATTCATTGTTGCTGGATTGTAACCATGTAATGCTCCAAATGTGGCTGAGCCAGATTTTTAACAGGTTGCAGCTTAATCTCTTGACTATTGACCTCAATGCCCTTCTCCGTGCCTCTGCTAGGATCAAGCTTCAAGCTGCCAGCCATCGCTGCAAGGCCCCACATTATCGCCAGGGGCAGCGTGTGTGGCTTTCAACCCAAGACCTACCCCGCAAGGTGGATTCCGGCAAACTCCCCTCCCCCCTCCCCCCCACCTCGCTTCAACAGCCCCTTTCCCATTTCTAAAGTTATCAGCCATTTAAAATCGGCTCAGGAGAAAATGAAAACCTGGTACGATAAAGACGCTAGGATGAGGACATTTAAGCCTGGAGATAAGTTGCTGGTTCCTTTCCCAGGGCAAACGAATCCTTTACCTGCTACATCTCATGGTCCTTATGAAGTTTTGTCTAAAATTAATGTTGTGGATTAGGTGATAGAACGCCAGATCGTAGGAGGACAACATAACTTTGCCATATAAATATGATATAACCATATTATGAACAACAATCTACTAGTATGACTATTCTGGTCAATAATAATGAGTCTGATCTCACTAGGAAAGTAATCGATAATTCATCTGAAACTCAACCCAAGCCCAACGTTGTTTCTGCTCCCCTCCACTCTCCGCTGCATTCATCACACCTTCCATGTGTCCCGCATAAAGCGTATCATGAGCCACTCCTGTGCCCTGTCCCCAACACCCCCCTCCCGCACAGCTCATCGATGGGTCAGAGGTGTTCACGGTGCGTCGACTGCTGGACGTTCGTCGTGGGGAGCGTGGACTCCTGTACTTTCTGGACTGGGAGCGATGCGGGACTGATTAGCGGTGGTGGGACCCCACCCGTTACATCCTGTAGGCCTCTCTCTTTAGGGACTTTCAGGAGGCGTCCGTAGTCTGTGAGTGGCGGGGGCGGGGATACTGTCAGTACCTCCAGTTGAACTCTGTCTTTTTGTGTGTTTCCTCCAGCTGTCAGTCTGTGGTTTTGCATTGCCATGTGCTCCTGTCCCCACTCCCGCTCTACTCCGGCCCCTGTATTACTGAGTACTCCGTCTCTCATCTGTTTCTCATTATTACCTGTATTGCTGCCTCCTGTGTCTCATTCTTCTCCACCTATCACCTGCCGCTCTGTTTATTGCTCAGTGTATTTCAGTCCGGTGCTTTCACCGGTTTGTTGCCAGATTGTGCCAGTGAATTTTCCTGAGCGTTTCCAGCATTCGTATCTGCACCCTGTCCGTCTGAATATCGACTCTGCCTGTTTCCCGATTCTGGTGTTTGTATTTCTCTGGATGTTTTGATCTCTACCTGAACTTTGACGCTGACTTTGTTTGCACCTCGGGATTTGTAACTCAGTATATATCACTGTGTGCACTGTACTGGGTCTGCGATTGGATCCCTGCTCCAGAGCCTTGACAGAAATAGCAAACATGAATTGCTCTGCTCACTCACCAGGAACTCCAATGACCGCAATGAACATATACAATATTTTCCCCACACTCAAGTACCTATCCAACATTGCAGACATTTTCTCTGTCCAGTGGTTTGTCCTCCTGTGCTACAGACGATCTCTCGGAATGAGATATTAGGATTACACATGCCTGAAGTTTTTAATATCATTTAGTGACTCCACGGAGACAGAATTCAACAAATTTAAAAGTAAAGACTTTTAATGACAAACCAATTACGTCAAGCAGGTGCAATCCTCGCTGTGACAGATTCAGAATAAACTGATGAATTTATATTTAGACCATTTGTGGGAGTTAGTTTATCCCAACAATGGTGGCTGAACCTTACGAGGTGACTTATCAGTTAAAGGTGCTTCCACTGTACATATGCACCATTTGTCAGACATAGAATATGGCAGTAATTTAAGGCATAGTAGCTTGTGAAACTGTATTGAATCACCGAATCACCGACTCTTACCAATCTCCTCAAGAGCATGAACTCTTGATGAAGATTATGTTTAGGGGTCTCCACCGAGGGGGTCTCCAAAATAATGTCTGTCTGTGGTAATGAATAAAGACTGCCCTATCCATGAAACGCTCCAACGACTCAGTCATACTCAGAACATTTGGGGGCTCGTCCAGGACCCATCCGTAACCCTGACATATCGCCATCAAACTCACCAGTCTAGTAGTGTTGGGGAGGATGCTTTAATCATATCACCCCGTATGTGTCAAATAACACGGCTGAGAGCCGAAGAGGCGTTAAGAAAGTCTGTGTGTGTGTGTGTGTGTCTCTGTGTGTGTGTGTGTGTGTGTGTGTGTGTGTGTGTGTGTGTGTGTGTGTGTGTGTGTGTGTGTGTGTGTGTGTATACCCATTGTCTCTGCCTGACCTTGTATGTCTATACAGTTGTCCGTCTCCAATTCAGTTTATCCCCCTTGGTTCATACCCCTGATTTAATGTCCCCAGGCATTTGATAAGGTACCCCATGCAAGGCTTATCGAGGAATTAAGAAGGCATGGGATCCAAGGGGACATTGCTTTGTGGATCTAGAACTGGCTTACCCACAGTAAGCAAAGAGTCTTTGTAGACGGGTCAATTTTCTGCATGGAGGACGGTCTGCTGTGCCTCAGGAATCTGTTATAAGACCATAAGACCAAAAGAGTTAGGAGCAGAAGTAGGCCTTTCTGTCGAATAATCAAGAACAGAGGGCAAAATTCAAATTTCATTTATTATTATTTTATGTACAAATGAAACAGCCTTGAGACTCTTCACCTGTCCAGATCAGCAGACACCCCCACATGCACAGAGCAAGAATAATTTCAAATAGTTCACATATCGGCTGCCTCCATTGAACTAAAGCAAGAACAGAGGTCAAAGTTCATATTGCATTTATTATTGAAGTCTGTTTAAACGGAACAACTTTGAGATTCGATACTTCTCGAAATCCAACGGCTCCCAGAAGTCAGTGTGCACTCTAGAATCCGCTGACACACCCAACTCTGGGCAAATCAGTGTGAGCCCACAAATCTGTGCTCACTGGTAAACGCGCATTCAACCCTTAAATCACAGTGCATCCCGAAAACTACGGACACCTCAAAATCCCTGTTTACCCACCCATTCGCTTCCATACCCCTAAATCTTAGCACATCCGTAAAGCAAGATCAGCCGCCGAGTCACTCCTGCCTCCCCAGGTCTCCACTGCCTCCCGTTCCGTGTGCATCCAATATTCGACAGCTTTCAAACTGATTTCTCCCTCATTTTTCGCCCAGAACCATCAAACGCTCCTCAAAGGTTTACTCTTTCATTCCCTATTCAACCTCCTCTGAGTTCAGCCCATGATATTGCTGTATCCCTTACAAGCAATGCAATGCTACATAGTTCCACGAACCAGTGTATACACATCCCTCTGTTGTCCCAGCCAAGTGTGCTCAGTCGCCAAGCCGTCACGACAAAGCGCCAGCGTTGTCTGCTAGCTACTCACTGACACAAAGACACACACGCGAACTCATATAAACACTCAGAGATGCAGACACACAAAGATATATTAATAATGAACACAATATGAAGTTTGGACTTTTTAAGAAGGTGGCAGTTATTTCGCGAACTGAAATGAGTTTTGCTCTCGGAAAATCTAATGTGTCTGTCTCGATGGCAGCGGGTTTGGGGGTACACATGGAAGTGGGGCTGCACATTGATTTGCTGGCGTACGGACTTTTCAGGGTATGTTGGCGAATACGGGTGTGCACACTGATTTCGGAGTGTCAGTGAATTTGGGAGTGCAATCTATTTGAGGCAGCGCACAGAATTGTGTATGTCGGCGGATTTAAGGACGCACACAGATTGGGAGCGAACACTGAGTTGTGGTTTGCATGCGGCTTTGCGGGTTCGCACAGATCTGGGTGTGTCGGTGGATTTGGGGCTGTCTGCGGGTTCGGCGTAGGCACGGATTTGGGGGTGCACACCGATTGGGAGCGAACACAGTTTGTGGTTTGCATGCGGCTTTGCGGGTGCGCACAGATCTGGGTGTGTCGGTGGATTTGGAGGTGTCTGCGGGTTCGGCGTGGGCACGGATTTGGGGGTGCACACCGATCGGGAGCGAACACAGTTTGTGGTTTGCATGCGGCTTTGCGGGCGCGCACAGATCTGGGTGTGTCGGTGGATTCGGAGGTGTCTGCGGGTTCGGCGTGGGCACGGATTTGGGGGTGCGCACAGATTTGAGGATTGCGCTGACTTAGGGATACTTTGGTGAATATAGGGGTGCACAGGGATTTGTGGATGTGAGCAAACGTCGGGTTTTGTCAGCGAATATGGGGCTCGGTGGATTTGAGACACCCACTGATGAGGGGATAAAGATGGGTTTGTTGAGATTCGCAGAATTAAGGGGATGTCAATGAATATACGAGGAATATGCATGTGGGCGTGTGTTTGAATTTAAACGGATTTGGCGGCGAATGTTGCTTTCTGGATGTACACAGATTTAGAGGTAAGTCAGAGAAAGTGTGAGTGCACTGGAATTTTCGGGTGTCGGTTGCTTTTGGGGTGCACGCTGATTTGAGAGTTGAATGTGGTTTTGCCAGTGAGCACAGGTTGTGCGTGCACACTGATTTGCACAGAGTCGAGGGTCTTGGCGGATTCGGGGGTGAGCACTGGCTTGGGGGAGCCGGTGGATTTGGAGGTGTGTGAAAACTCAGTGTTGTTCCGTTTATAAAGGAATTTATGGAGATAGCTATTTTGTGAACTGCTTGAACTGATTCTTGCTCCGGGATAACCTAATGTGCATTTGGGGGTGTCTGCCGAAATGGATCTGTGACGAGCCTGAAGGTTGTTTTATTTCTACATACATGAATAATAAATGCAATTTGAAATCTGCCCTCTGTTCTTGCTTTGTTACAGTTCAGCAGCCATTTGTGAAGCGTTTGAAATGAGAGTTCGAGAACATCTGCATTGCGGAGACAGATGGGAAGGGGCTGAACCAAGGGGGATAAACTGAATTGGAGGTGTACGGGCACGTGTATAGTCAGGCAGGGTCAAGCAGAGACACGGACACAGAAACAGACTGACACACACACACACACACACACACACACACACACACACACACACACACACACACACACACACACACACACACACACACACACACACACACACACACACACTTTCGTACCGTGTTCTGTGACACCTACGGAGTGACATGATTAACACAGACCCCTACCCCCACTAGACTGCTCAATTTCATGGCATGTGTTCGGGTTGGGATTGGTCCTGGATGAGCCCCCAAATGATCTGCATGTGACTAAGTCACTGAAGCAGTTGGAGGATTTAGTGGATATGAAATTGTGTTTATTCATCAATACAAACAGACATTTTCTTCGAGGCCTCTCAGTAGAGTCCCACAAACACAAACTACATCAAGAGTTTATACTCTTGAGGAGAATGGTAACAGTAGATGAATCCGAACATGTCTGCCGAAATGGAGCTGTGACAAGCCTGAAGGTTGTTTTAATTCTACATGCATTAATAATAACTGCAATTTGAAATCTGCCCTCTGTTCTTGCTTTGTTACTGTTCAGCAGACATTTTGTGAAGCGTTTGAAATGAGAGTTCGAGAACATCTGCATTGCGCATAGTGACATAATTTACTTCAATATTCTGTGTCCAACAAATGGTACCTTTGAAGTACATATTTACAGTGGAAGCACATTTAGTTGATAAGACACCTCGTACGGTTCAGTTACCTTTGTTGTAGAAAACTAACTCCCACAAATGATCTAAATATTATTCAATGATTTAATCACAATCTGTCATCGCAGGGATTGTACTTGTCTGACGTAATTGGTTTATAAATAATTTTAAAACCTTTGTTTTTAAATCTGTTGAAATCTGTCCCTGTGGAATTGCTAAATGGCTATAAAACCCCCAGGCATGTGCTGCCTTAACATTTCATTCCGAGAGATCGCCTGTCGCACAAAGAGACAAATCACTGGCCAGAGAAAATGGCTGCAATGTTCGAAAGGTATATCAGTGTGGAGAAAATATTGTACGTGTTCATTGCCGTCATTGGAGTTCCAGGTGAGTGAGCAGATCATTTCATGTTCGTTATTTCTGGGTTTTCTGAGCCCGTTTAAGATGATGTTACAAGCTTACAACCTGATCATCACTGCACAAATATCCATCCGAGATATCGATCCTGTCAATGTCACACTCTGAACTTTCAGATTTAATAACAAGTGGAACTAAGCTTATTTTTCTCCTCTAACTCACGGGATCTAATTGAACGCTGTTCTTGCCTTGAATGACAGTTTGTCCAGAGATGTCCCAGAGCTGGGGCCAGGGATCTCTCCGGGAAGTTGTGACTGGGAGATGTTTGCATTGTGAAGTACACTTTTCCTAAGTTATTGATCAGAGGGAAACCATTGTCCTGTGCTTCACGTCTCCATGTGGAGTCTGTTGCTGTCGGATCCCACTGTCTGTTGGTCAGTAATCGGGTCTGATCACCTGAACCAGTGTTCACGGATCTGCTGCCGTGTGTTATCGAATTAAACTACGCTGCAGAATTTATCCATTAACGGAGCAACTCAGCCACAGGTCATTAAGTGGTTCCTTCTTTCCCTCTGAAACCCGTTATAAATCGGGGCAGCGCTTCATTCTGAAGGAGGGTCTCGACCCGAAACGAAAGATGATTCAATTCCTTGGATGCTGCCTGACCTGTTGAGTTCCTCCAGTTTTGTGTGTGTTGCTCCTCTCTGTATCCCTTCTCGGCCTCATCAGATGCTGATTTTCCAGAGTCCTGGTCAGTCACAGTTAATTCAGTGAAACCGGCCTCATCAGCGACTGGAATGGGGATCAGCACCGATCGTTGTTGTTCATACAGATCGTTTTTATCGCCAACGATTCCCCACACATCGTCTTATCTCCATACTGAAGAAGACAGGTCAGAGACAGTGCGACCCATTTCTGGTGTTAGATTAGCAGCCGTTTACAGACTCTAGCACTCCCGAGTATTTAGCCAAAGCCCGATACCATGTTAATTCATGGAAAATGTTTTCAGTAATGCCCACTGTCTGTTCTCTCTCTCCAGTAAATTTACTGGCGATTGTAATCCTGTCTCGGGGAAAGTGCGGCCTCTCTACCTGCACCACTCGCTACCTGGTGGCCATGGCAGCGGCCGATCTGCTGACCATTATCATCAGCATCATTTTGAATCGAATCAGAGTATATTACTTCCCGTGGAGTTTTCTGGGCATCACCCCTGTGTGCAGTGTTATTGCTGTACTAATGTACTCAGCCACACACTGTTCTGTCTGGTTCACCGTCACTTTCACCTTTGATCGATTTGTTGCCATTTGCTGCCAGAAGCTGAAAACAAAATATTGCACCGAGAAAACTGCGGCTGTGGTTCTAACAGCAACCGGCGTACTGTCGTGTCTGAGAAACGTTCCACGATACTTCGCAGAGGAACCCAAAGTGATCATCGACAATGTACCGTGGCTCTGTGATACCAAGCAGAATTATTTCACTGACCCCTGGTGGGTCGGATATGACTGGCTCGATACGGTTTTAACTCCGTTACTCCCTTTCGCTGTGATCCTGCTGCTCAACGCACTGACAGTCAGGCACATTTTAGTGGCTAGTCGGGTCCGTAAGGGTCTGAAGGGTCAGAACAAGGGGGAGAACCGCAGTGATCCGGAGATGGAGATCAGGAGAAGGTCTGTGGTTTTACTCTTCACCCTCTCCGGCAGCTTCATCCTCCTGTGGATGACAATAGTTGGAAATTTCATATATTATCAGGTCTCAGGAAAAGGACACAATTTCAATGATTCTGAATTTATATTTCAGTACTTCGGGTATTTCCTGATGAAGTTCAGCTGCTGCACAAACACATTTATTTACGCGGTAACTCAGTCGAAATTCAGGGAGCAAGCAATCAGCGCGGTGAAATATCCCGTCACTTCGATGCTTCAGTTGATTAATGGCGCCGCATCCTGAGTAGTCGCCAGAGGCGGTGGCAGAGTCTCCAGTCCGGGCTCCAGCTCCTCAGATTCACCGCCTGATCTCCCAGCTGTTATTCCCGGGCGTTTTTTTCCCATCGACTGGCAGTCAGGGACGTTAAGATAGTGAGTGTGGGGAGGGGCAAGGCACCGTCCAAGAGAGTCAGAACCTCATTCTTCCCCCCAGATGCCAGACAAAGAACTACTCCGGAATGCCGCCCGCACATTCGTCTGCGGATATGTCCATCTATTCCCATTCCGCTCACCAACTTCACTATCAGACATTCCCACAAGACGGCGCGTGTCGAGTCAGATGCTCATTTACTAACGCAATGTGAATCACACCAGCCTCCGCCATCTCGTTTAATAATTGGCTAAATTAAGACTCTCCAACTTAAAGGCGCATTCCTGTTATCAACTGGACTGGATTGTGGTGTACAGAATTGGGAAATAAAATCCGCACTGCTTCTGTCTGCTAATGAAAGCTAAATTACCGCCAACAAATCCTATCGATTATACGTAAAGAAACACAACACTGCGAATTTATTTAAAGCCCATGACTTAAGAAAGCGGTTAAATGAAATCAATCAAGCCACCCAAGATTGCAATGAAGCCTGCATGATTTATTTCCTGATATGCTTCACCCGAATATGCCCTGTGTTCAATCGTTTCATAATGGGGAAAAAATTCTCAATCCGGAAGCATGTTTGGCAACAGGACAAAAGGACTAATTCAGCTTAGTAAGTCATGGGGATAAAATTTCTTCCCTTGTTGTTTCTCCCATAAACCCAGCACCTTCATGTTCCCACTCTAGTTCATGTCAATATAATTCCGTCCGTTCTTGTTTTACCCCTTTCTCCCCATACACCCAACCCGTTTATGTATTCTGTAAAGGTGTACCCATTTTCCCATCAGTATTTCCATAAGCTCCTTATTCTCAACATGCATAATTCTGAACTTCTGATTTGTTAAGTGAAGGGTCTTTATCTACAGTTGGACTTTTCTAACTTACAGTCAACCTACTCATTCCCCTCAATACCTCTGCGTTCAGGGACCTATAAGAAGAAAATATATAAACAAGTAATTGAACATGAATTAATGCCTGGTGAGTTTCCAACAGTAAATCTGACCGACTGCTAGAATAATGTGTTTAAGAGTCATCAAAACATAAAAGTAATCTGAACAATTATAACGCTACGTGTGAAGAAATTTTTCCACCAACCTTCAGCTTAAAATGATGGCAACCATTTCTGCTGAAAATACTGATAAATGGTTGCAAAGTAATTTCTCTATCATTGTCTATACTTCAAGCCCAAAAATGGGCTACTCCAGCATTCCCAGTTAAATTATCTTTCGTTCCATCTGTAAAAATGTTAAAACTTGGCATGGTTAATGTAACGCTTAGGACTATCAGCTTGTATTTGTCCAGGGTAAAACCCGTCCACCCGCCAAACCGTGTCTCCCGTTTGCGTAGATGCTGTGTAATGCACACTGGTACAAACTCGCACATGCAATATCAGGCAGCACACAATGTACGTTTTACAGATTACTCTTTATAAGCCTTACTGGAACTAGGTCGTTAATAGGGATACAATATAAAAAGAAAAGAAAAAAGGCGCCGACTTATCAGAGTTCAATCAGTTCGAGCACAACCATTGGAGCTCAGTTATTGAAACCTTCTGTCCACCGTTCGATCTTCTCCGACCTCCTCGACCCGCCGCCTGGGACCAACATGGGACCAATGGGTCAAGCACGTCTTTCCTCTTCGGTTCTCCTCCCGAAAAACCCGCGCACAGACTCCAGGTTCCCACACATACAGACAGAACAACATCGCTTCCAGTGGTTAGTTCCCCCGTTATCAATAATTATAACCCAAATATTTCAACTAAACAGAGCATTACCAAATCAGTTACCTACAAAGAAGCCTTTTCATTATAACGTTACAGGGAAGGCATTTTATATATGCAGTTTACAGTTAACTTTAGAGTTAATAATCTGAGAACCCTGTTATTTCCCCCCCCCCCACCGAATTAAGTCATGCCCTCATGACGTTCAGATAATTCACCAGCCCCTCCTGCAGAACACAAAGCCCAATCCAAGTGCAGAAAGCAGTGGCATAACTCCCCAAAACAGTGGAGATCACACCCTGTTCTCCAGGTGCCACATAGGCCAATCTATCTGGGGGGGGGGGGGGGGTCCCTACTTCTCTGAGGCCTGCGCACTTCCTCTTCTAACTCCTCCACCTCGGACAATGCGGGAGGCTCATGGGAACTAGGAGGCGAACCCTCCCGCGAATGGCCACCCAACCCCCTCTGCACCTTGGAACCCTCTATCACTTGCTGTGGCCCCACATCCTTTATTCCAACGCCCTGTGGTACCCCCAACTGCCCAACACTATCCCCGTTTAACCTGTCAAACCTGGTGGTGGAAGGGCCAGGAGCTTCTCCCCCCCCCCCTCCATCTCCGGGGCGTCAGCATGAACCGATCGTCCGAGTCATCATCCTCCGAGTCAGTATCCCTCACAGGGTCTGGGCCCGGTCCGACTCTCCAGGTGTGGGCTCTTCCACCACCCTGCGTGGACGCAGCGTCCTGGTACTAGGTGCAGCCGGCACCTCGGGCTCCCGCTCTACCTGTACATCTCGCCCCACAGGCAACAAGTGATTCCGATGGAGAATGTTGATAGGCCCACTCCCATCCTTGGGCCTCACCTGGACAACCGGTAGATTTGGCATCTGACTCTCTACTACATAGGACGTGCCCGACCAGCGATCAGCCAGCTTGTTCCCAGGTAGTCCCAAATTCCTTATGTGAACTCGATCTCCCGGAAGTAGTTGGGAGAACTTCACCTTCTTCCCCCTCACCTCCGCCTTCATTCGGAGCCAGTAAAACCTGTCTTTGAGCAACCCATAGGTCTTCTCCACCCCAAATGTCCAGAATCATCGAGCAGGGACTTCAACACAATCTTCCGATACTTCTCGGTCCGGGGGTGACGTGACCTGGTATAAAACCTATTTCCCCAACTTCAACTGAGGCCATTCCCTCAATAACGGAGGCACTGAAGCCTGTTCCGTCTTCTCCGCCCACGCCAGATCACCCTTTTCCACCGCGCACCAAACAGTGCCAATGTGCTTGTCATCCCGCTGAGCAGATGCCACTTCCCCCAGACTGAATTCCGGCAACTGCTTAGTATTCAGCGCAGTCAGGTCACAGTAAACTGAGTGTAGCGCGTCATCAAAAGTCCCCAAAGGGTCAGCTGCTCGCTCCGGCCTCTCATTTTCCTTGGCTTTCACGATGATATCAAACTGACACATGGCTTTCACCCCAGGGGCAGGAACACTCTCCCACTCACCGTTTGTCTCCTGTTCCTCATGGTCCCATCGTGACAAAAGCATCCGCATCGACATCTGGAGTTTTTTGAGGATGTAACTATGAAAATGGACAAGGAAGAGCCAGTGGATGTAGTGTACCTGGACTTGCAGAAAGCTTTTGATAAAGTGCCACATAGGAGATTAGAAGGCAAAATTAGGGCACATGGTATTGGGGGCAATGTGCTGACATGGATTGAAATTTGGCTGACAGACAGGAAACAAAGAGCAGCGATTAAGGGGTCCCTTTCGGAATGGCAGGCTGTGACCAGTGGGGTACCGCAAGGTTCGGTGCTGGGACCGCAGCAGTTTACAATATACATTAATGATTTAGATGAAGGGATTAAAAGTAACATTAGCAAATTTGCCCACGACACAATACTGGGTGGCAGTGTGAAATGTGAGGAGGATGTTATGAAAATGCAGGGTGACTTGGACAGGTTGGGTGAGTGGGCAAATGTATGGCAGATGCAGTTTAATGCGGATAAATGTGAGGTTATCCACTTTGGTGGCAAGAACAGGAAGGCAGATTACTATCTAAATGGAGTCAAGTTAGGAAAAGGGGAAGTACAACGAGATCTAGGTGTTCTTGTACACCAGTCAATGAAAGCAAGCATGCAGGTACAGCAGGCAGTGAAGAAAGCTAATGGCATGCTGGCCTTTATTACAGGAGGAATTGACTAGAGGAGTACAGAGGTCCTTCTGTAGCTGTACAGGGCCCTGGTGAGACCCCATCTGGAGTATTGTGTGCATTTTTGATGTCCAAGTTTAAGGAAGGACATTCTTGCTATTGAGGGAGTGCAGCGTAGGTTCACAAGGTTAATTCCCGGAATGGCGGGACTGTCATATGTTGAAAGATTGGAGCGACTGGGCTTGTATACACTAGAATTTAGAAGGATGAGAATCGATCTGATTGAAACATATAAGATTATTAAGGGATTGGACACGCTGGAGGCAGGAAGCATGTTCGCGCTGATGGGTGAGTCCAGAACTAGAGGCCACAGTTTAAGAATAAGGGGTAGGCCATTTAGAACAGAGATGCGGAAAAAACTTTTTCACCCAGAGAGTGGTGGATATGTGGAATGCTCTGCCCCAGAAGGCAGTGGAGGCCAAGTCTCTGGATGCTTTCAAGAGAAAGTTAGATATACCTCTTATAGATAGTGGGGTCAAGGGATATGGGGAGAGGTCAAAAACGGAGTGCTGGCCAGAAGGGCCGAATGGCCCTAGTCCTGCACCTGCTGTCTATTGTCCATTGTCCTACTGAAGTCAGGATATAAGTCAGTGGGTTGTTGTCCGTTCTCACCTAAAACTTGGCTCCGGAGACTTAGCCACTCAGCTTATACACCATTGCCCAGTTCAGCGCCAACAACTCCAACTTATGGGTGGGATAGTTCCTCTCGGAGGGCGACAAACTCCTGCTGACAAACGCGACAGATCTCAACCCGGTGCCGTGATCTTGATACAAGATCAATCCCTCTCGGCTGGCGTCGGTGTGTAGTACACAGGGTAATCGGGGGTCAGCAAAAGCCAGCACCGGTGCCTGGGTCAGCAACTCTTTCAGCGATTTAAAAGCTTCCTCACATTTTGTATGCCACCTCTGTCCGGAGGGCTCCAACGGGTTGAGATATTCTCCAACCTCCCGTTCCTCTTTTCCTTTCTTTCCCACGGGAGGGTAACCACGCAGAAACTGGTTCAAGGGGTGACTCACTTTAGCGTAGCCCTTCACGAATCTCCGGTAATAACCACAGAACCCCAAGAACGCGGTCAAAGCACTCACAGTCCGAGGTCTCGCCCACATGTTCACCGCTTCTATCTTATCCGGGTCTGTAGCTACTCCAGTTTGCAAGATTATGTGTCCAACATAGCTAACAGACGTCTTGCAGAACTGACACTTGTCCAGGGAGAGTTTTAACCCTTCCTCCCTCAGCCGACTTAGCACCTTCGGCAGCTCGCTTCGTGTTCTTCCAAGGTGGCTCCAAACACTACCAAATCATCCAAATACACCAACACTTCAAGCAAATTCATATCCCCCACCGTCTTCTTCATGACCCTCTGGAAGGTAGCAGGGGCCCCCGATATGCCCTGGGGCATCCGTTCGAACTAGATAAATGCCGTCCTCTCTTTGTCGGCCTCACTCATCGGGATCTGGTAGTATCCACTCCTCAAGTCCAGCAAACTAAACCAATTCGCTCCACTCAGACAGGCCAACGCGTCTTCGACCCTCGGAACCTTATAATGGTCAGGGACAGTGCGCCGGTTCAGGGTCCTATAGTCCACACACATGCGTACCTTTCCGTTCTTCTTCCGGGCCACTACTATTGGGGACGCATAGGGCCTTCGAGACTCAGTGATAATTCCAGCTTCAATCAACTTGCACAAGTGCTGCCGCACGTCTTCCACATCTGCAGGGGCCAGTCGCCCTGAGTTAAAGTTAAAGGCCTCAGCGGTCAGCTTTCCTGTTCTCATTCGCCCTCTCCTGGCAGACTCCGCACCACAGGGGTGATGGTCCCCACCAAGATCGAACCGGCCCCCGTGTCAACTGGGTCCGGACAAACAAGCACTAACGTCTCCCAAACTGCAGACACTCCCACATCTGCTTCTGAAAACTCCAGTTTCACCGACAAATACCCGTCATACGGATAATCCCTAGCACTGACTCCCCAAAGCTCCAGTGCACAGAATGGGGTCAATGGCAAATGCTTTAATCACTGATTGTAAAACGAACGGTATAGTAGCGTGACCCGGTGTCGAGTATGGCTTTAGCAGAGATTCCTTCTATCCGTAGCGACACTCTCGAGCGGGATTTCACTAACCCTTCCGGAATAGGGTCTATTGCTTTCGGGGGTTGCTTGGTGCATTGCTGGGAACATGTTCCCTTAGTGACATCAGGCCGTTCCCACACTGGGACCGCTCTAAGTTTCCTGACACCCCTCCCTTCTCGGATACCCGGGGACGCGCCCTCCTAGAAGTTTCCGGCCGCTCACATTCCCGCTGGACGTGGCTCTCCTCCCCGCAGTTATAGCACACCCCTGTCTCTCACAGTCTGTCTGGAAGTTTCCCTCTTTCCCAATCTTTCACGCTCTACCAGCCGCCCCTCATGTCGCAGACCTCTCGCCACTCGCAGCATCCTGCGCTGTCCGTCCTCTGGGGGAGGGGGGCAAAGTCCTCCCTACCGACCCCTCAGCCGTCAGCTCGGCCAGCACCTCCTTTATCAGTTGCCGGGTGGAGCCCGATCTTCTCCCGTCCCCACCAGGGGCTACAACTGAGGATCTCACCCTGCTGACAGAGTCTTTTCGCGGCCTCAACGCGCCCTCATTCCCCCTCACATCTCTGATCAGTTGAACGAACGTCGGAGGAGGGAGCGTTTTACAAGACTGCCGGAGACTCTAAACATTCGGTCTGGGCACCCCGAAATACCTGATCCATCCTTAACTGATCCACTTGTTCAGCCCGAATGACTCCCCTGCGCCGCAATCCATTAAGTTCTCTCTCTAGCCGATAAAAGGTCCGCAGAGAGCTTCTCACCCTCCTCCTGATACATGTTTTGAAACTCCCCGAGGAGCTCCCAGTCAACCCAAAAGCTCTTTCCAAAGCCACCTCTCCCCGCAAACTTTCAACTAATCTCTGTCGCTTTTCCTCATCCGAGCACTGACACTCCCTCAACAACTGTGACGTTTGCTCAACCCATGTCTCATAATCCTCCTCACCCTCGGGAGAGGGCATTATCCCCGAGAAAACTCTTGTCTTCTGGCGGGGCCCCTCTGCCCTTCTCGCTAAGGACGTAAGTGCAGAGGCCAACTCAGAGCTCTCGCCTTTCACGGTGAAACGGGAACCAACCAATTTTTCCAAATTTGACCACTCTTTCCCTTCATTCCCCAGCACCGAAAGAATCCGTTCCCTACGATCTCCTCCCCCCCGCCCCCCCCCGGCTACAGGCAACTCCACTCGCTGAGCTTTGAACCCTCCCTCCCCGACACTCTGCAGGCGACATGGCCCCGCCTCCTCGGGGACGCCAATCTCCTCTGGCAACATTACAGTTAATAATCTGGGAACCCTACGTTAACTATTTGGGTAGTAAAATGCTTTGAGGCCTCGTTATGAGGCTTCATCTCAGAGTAAGATGTAACCTCCCTACTTTAAATATACTGCAACCTTTATGTTGCATCTGGGTGTGATGGGTGGTCTGGTTTAAATCAACAGGGTTTACTGGAGATTCAGTCACTCCACCCTGTCACGGAGAGTTCAATGGCGACTTGTTTGGTCTGGTTCCAAGATAACTAACTATACTCTCTCATCTTACTGGTATCTCAGCTTTTTCATTGACTGAGGAAATGAAGAGCATGTCACTGTCAGATTAGGTTGTGATTATGGGGGCAGTGGGAAAATCATCCCTCGTGCTTCAATCCAATTCGTGATCCAATTCTTCCAGTTATCTTCACTCCCCTGCTTCTCCCCATAACCTTTAATTCTCTGGCTAATCAAAAGCCTATCTATCTCTGCTTTAAATGTACCGAATGACTTGCAGCTCCTGGCAAAAAATCCACAGATTTACCACCCTCTGACTAAAGTAATTTCTCCGCATGCCCTCTTTTCCTAGATTCCCTTATCATGGGAAATAACTTAGCCATATCTAATCTGTTCCTGCCTTTTACAATTTGGAATCTTTCTATGAGATCCCTCTTCATTCTAGTGAACTCCAGCGAAATCAGTCTTAGAGCTACCAGACGTTCCTCATACGGTAACCCATTCGTTCCTGTAATCCTTCTCGTGAATATTCTCTGAACCCTCTCCAATGTCATTAATACTTTTTTAAAATAAGGAGCCCAGAACTGCACGCAATACTGTAAGTGTGGTCTGAGGAGTGCTTGTGGAGCATGAATGTTGCATCCCTGTTCCTACATTCCAATATAAACAACTACACCAGGTGTATCGAGCTGCAACTCCTTAGAGACAGCGTTAGGGAACTGGAGCTGAAGCTCGATGACCTTCGTCTGGTCAGGCAGAGTGAGCATGTGATGGAGAGGAGCTATAAGAAGGTAGTCACCCCGGGACCACATGAGACAGAGAAAAGGGGAACAGTTAGGAGAGGAAAGGACAAGAAGCCGGTAATAGAGAAACGCTGGTTGTTGCACCCTTAACAATAAGAACTGTTGGGGTGTTATGGCCTACCTGGGGGAAGCAACTCTGGCACAGAGTCCGGTCCAGTGGCTCAGACGGGTAGCGAATGGAAGAGGGTAACAGCAGCGATAGAGGTCAAATAGGCGATTCTGTGGACACAGGAAAGAACCGCGGATGGCAGTTTGCCTCCCAGGTGCCATGTCCGGGATGTTTATGATCGCGTCCACGATATCTTGAAGTGCGAAGCAGAACAGCCGGAGGTGGTGGCACATACTGGTACCAACTTCATAGGTAGGAAAAGGGAGGAGGTCCTAAAAAAGGACTACACGGAATTAGGAAAAGGTTAAGAAGTAGAAACTCAAAGGTAGTATTCTCGGGATCACTGACAGTAAGTTCAGGAATAGAATGAGATGGAGGATAAATGCGTGGCTGAGGGATTGGAGCAGGGGGCAGGGATTCAGCTTTCTGGATCATTGGGACCTCTTCTGGGGCAGTGTGACCTGTACAAAAAGGACACTTTGCACTTGAATCCGAGGGGAACCAATGTCCTGGCGGGAAAGTTTGCTAAGGTTATTGGGGAGAGATTAAAGTAGAATTGCTCGGTGGTAGGACCCAAACTGAAGTGATGGTGGAAAGGGAGACTGGCTCAAAAATAGAGAAACTTTGGAGACAGGATTAGGTGGTAGAGAGCGACGCACTCGTTCCGGTGATTGAGATGTGTCTATTCTAATGCGAAGAGTATCATAAATAAAGTGGATGAGCTTAGAACGTGGATCAGCACTTGGAGCTATAATGTTGTGAACATTACTAAGAATTGGATGGTGCACGAGCAGGAATTGCTACTTCAAATGCCAGGCTTTAGATATTTCAGAAAGGACAGGGAGAGAGGCGAAAGAGGTGGGGACATGGCACTGTTGATCAGATATAGTATCACGGCTGCAGAAAAGGAGGAAGGCATGGAGGGGTTGTCTACGGATTCTCTGTGGGTGGAGGTTAGGAATAGGAAGGTGTCACTAACTCAACTGGGTGTTTTCTTTCTATAGATCACCGAAAAGCAACAGGAACATCGAGGAACAGATGGGAAGACAGATTCTTGAAAGAAATAAAAGAATAACATGGTTGTTTTGGTGGGAGATTTTAATTTCCCAAATATTGATTAGCATCTCCCTAGAGTGAGGGGTTTAGATTGGGTGGAGTTTGTTAGGTGTGTTCAGGAAGGTTACTTGACACAATATGTGCGTAGAAAAGTCTACAAGAGGAGAGCCTACACTTGGTCTGCTATTGGGAAATGAACATGGTCAGGTTTCAGGTCTCTAAGTGGGAGAGTTGTTTGGAGATAGTGATCGCAATTCTATCTCCATTAAGACAGCTTTGGAGAGAGATAGGAACACACAAATTAATTGGTTTAACTGGAGTAAGATGAACTATGAGGCTATTAGGCAGGAACTTGGAAGCATAAATTGGAAACAGATGTTCTCAGGGAAACCTACAGAAGAAATGTGGCAAATTTTCAGTGGATATTTGGTGGGGTTCTGCGTAGATACGTTCCAATCAGACAGGGAATGGATGGTAGGGTACAGGAACCGTGGTGTACTAAAGCAGCTGTAAATCTCGTCAAGAAGAAAAGAAGAGATAACGAAAGGTTGAAAAACTAGGTAATGATATGAATCTAGAAGATTATAAGGCCAGCAGGAAGGAGCTTAATAATGAAATTAGGAGAGCCAGAAGGAGCCATGAGAAGGGCTTGGCGGACAGAATTAAGGAAAACCGCAAGGCGTTCTACGAGTATGTGAAGAGCGACAGGATAATACGTGAGAAAATAGGACCAATCATGTGTGACAAAATAAAAGTGTGTATTGAACCGGAGGAAATAGCGGAGGTATTTAATGAATGCTTTGCTTCAGTATTCACAATGGAACAGGATCTCGGTGATTGTGGGGTGACTTGCAGTGGACTGAAATGCTTGAGTGTATAGTCATTAAGACAGAGGATATGCTGGAGCTCTTGAAAGATATTCAGTTAGATAGGTCGCCGGGACCGAATGAAACCCTTGACTACTGAGGGAGGGGAGGGAAGGGATTGATGCTGAAGTGGTGATAGGTAGGTCATATAGAGAGAAGCAGTTGCACGCAAAGTCACGGCACCGGAAGCTGAGTGACAGTCAGGAAGGAGAGTGCAGCGCACCCCTGTGGCCATCCCACTGAACAACAGGTATATCACTTTTCACACCGGTGGGATGGGGGATGACCTCGCAAAGGAAAGTCACAGCTGTTGGGTCTCTGGCGCTTGGTATGGCTCTGAGGCTCAAATGGGAACAAGGTTCTGCAAAGGATGTTCAGGAAGTGAGGCGCCAAGTAAAGAGACAGCTCATACGGGGCTGTGATCTCTGGACTGCCATCTGTGCCATGTGCCAGGAATAGGAAGTATAAACTATTTACCGCGTGGCGAAGGAGTTGGTGCAGGAGGGCGGGCATTACATTTTTGGATCATTTGAGCCCACAGGGACTGCGGTGTGCACAGAGTGTGAGTGTGTTCGTGGAGAGAGAACATCGTTGATGGAGGGTGAGTGAGCATGCAGGTCTCTCTCTCTCACACACAAACACATGCATTGGAGTGTGAGGGAGGGGAGTGAGAAGGGAAAAGGGGAATGAAGAGCATTGAGTCTCTCGGTGATCGTGGTGTGACTTGCAGTGGAATGAAAAGCTTGAGAATGTAGATATTAAGAAAGAGGTTGTGTTGGAGCTTTTGGAAAGCAACAAGTTGGATAAGTCACCGGGACCGGAAGGGATGTACCCCAAGCTAACGTGGGAAGCGAGGGGTGAGATTACTGAGCCTCTGGCAATGGGCTTTACATCTTCAGTGAGGACGGGGGAGGTTCCGCAGGATTGGAGGGTTGCGGGTGTTGTTACCTTATTCACGAAAGGGAATAGGGAGAGGCCACGGAATTATAGACCAGTGAGTCCCACTTCGGTGGTTGCTGCGTTGATGGAGAAGATCCTGAGAGGCAGGATTTATGAACAGTTGGAGAGGCAGAATATGATTCGGAACAGTTAGCATGGCTTTGTCAAAGGCAGGTCGTGCCTTACGAGCCTGACTGAATTTTTTGAGGATGTGTTAAGCACATTGATGAAGGTAGATCCGCAGATGGAGTCTATATGGATTTCAGCAAGACGTTTGATCAGGTACCCCATGCAAGGTTTATTGAGAAATTCAGGAGGCATGGGATCCAAGGGGGCATTGCTGTGCGGATCCAAAGCTGGCTTGCTCACAGGAGGCAAAGAGTGGTTGTAGACGGATTATATTCTGCATGGAGGCCGGTGACCAGTGGTGTGCCTCAGGGATCGTTTTGGCCACCAAATCTTTGTGATTTTTTTATAAATGATCTGGATGAAGAAGTGAAGGGACGGTTTAATAAATTTGCTGATGGCAGAAATGTTGGGTGTGTTGTGAATAGTTTGGAGGGCTGTCAGAGGTTACCACGGGACATTGATAGGATAATAAACTGAGCTGAGAATTGCCAGATGGAGTTCAACTCAGATAAGTGTGAAGTGGTTCATTTAGACAGGACAAATATGATGGCAGAATATAGTATTCATGGTGAGACACTTGGCTCTATGGAGGATTGGGGGGATCTTGGGGTCCGAGTCCATAGGACACTCAAGGCTGCCACACAGTTTCACTCTGTGGTTAAGAAGGTGGACGGTGTGTTGGTCTTTATCAATTGTGGGATCGAGTTTAAGAGCCGAGAGGCAATGTTGCAGCTATATAGGACCCTGGGCAGACCGCACTTGGAGTACTGAGCTCAGTTCTAGTCACCTCACTACAGGAAGGACGTGGAAACCATAGAAATGGTGCAGGGGAGATTTACAAGGATATTGCCTGCATTGGGGACCATGGCTTATGAAAACAGATTGAGTGAACTCGCCCTTTTCTCCTTGGACCGACGGAAGATGAGAGGTGACTTGATAGAGGTTACAAGATGATAAGAGGCATTGTTCCTGTAGATAGTCAGAGGGTTTTGTCATAGCTGAATTGACTCGCAGGAGAGGGCATAGTTTTAAGGTGCTTGGAAGTAGGTACGGAGCAGGTGACAGGGGTAATTCTTTTACGCAGAGAAAGGTAAGTGTCTGGAATGGGCTGCCGGCGGCGGTGGTGGAGGCGGATGTGTGGAGATAGTGGTCTTTTAAGAGACCCCTGGATGTCTACATGGGGCTTAGAAAAATCAAAGGAGCTGGGTAAAACCTAGGTAGTTCAAAGGGCTTGTATTCTGCTGTGTGTTGTTATGTTTCTATACCTCTAGAGATGTACGCCAACATTAATTTAACTTCTTCACCACCGACTCAAATGGTGGTTAACCTTTAGAGATTCCTGCACAAGGACTCCTAAATCCCTTTGCATCTCTGCATTTTGAATTCTATCCCCATCTAAATAATAGTTTGCCTGTTTATTTCTTCAACCAAAGTGCATGACCATGCACATTCCAACATTGTATTTCATTTGCCACTTCGTTGTCCATTTCTCTAAACTATCGAAGTCTCTTATGGAGACTTAACATTCAGGAATATGCGGATTTAGATTTCAGACAATAATTTATAGACAAACATGTGGAGTGTTTCAGGTCTAATTAGCATTTAGGGATCGGGATGTGACAGGGTTGGAAGTCATATTATATTTAAGGTTAGGGAAGTAGAGAGGTAGAGTAGGATTAGCATTTGGGGACATGGCTCTGGTGGGCGAGATGTCTGGCTAGGTTTTCTGGAGAGGGAAGTGTGGTGCTGGAGGTCAGATTAGATTCGAGATTAGGTTGAGAGATGTGGGGTGCCGGAGGTTGTTAGAGTTCAGATTAAAGTTTAGAGACAGTGTTGAGAGTGATTTAGAGTTCAGTTTATGATTTAAGGAATGGGATGTTCGGAAGTTAATTTTCATATTATGGTAAGGGGCGGGGATGAAGGAGGTTACAGTGCAGATTACGATCGGGGGTTGGGATGGAATATTGTGAAGGTTCAGATTTAGGCTTGGTGACAGAGGTTTGGGGATTTAGAAGTCAGGACATGTATAGCGGCAGGTTTGTGACGGAGATAAAGATCAGATTGGGTTTAGTAATAAGCATGTGGGCGAGTTAAATATCATGATGGGTTTAGGGACAGGAATATATGGAGTGAGAGGTCAGAATGTGGTTTAGGGTCAATTATGGAAAACTCTGAACATCCTCTACATAGCACCATCCAGAGACAGAGAAGCAGTTTCAGCGACAGGTTACTATCGATGCAATGCTCCTCAGACAGCATGAAG
Organism: Hemitrygon akajei; assembly: GCF_048418815.1. Lineage (NCBI taxonomy): Eukaryota > Metazoa > Chordata > Chondrichthyes > Myliobatiformes > Dasyatidae > Hemitrygon > Hemitrygon akajei. Next base: position 7,262,436 of record NW_027331930.1, on the reverse strand, counting down.
AGGTCAATACTCCCCAATGCCATTAGGCTTTACAATTCAACCGCCAGGACTTGCAAAAAAATTCAACTTGGAAAAAAAGTTGAATTTCCCCATGGGGGTGAATAAAGTATCTATCTATCTATCTATCTATCTATCTATCTATCTATCTATCTATCTATCTATCTATCTATCTATCTATCTATCTATGTTGGGGTAGTTATGCGTCACATGAAGCGTTAGACGTCAGATATGGGAAGTTGGAATTCAGATAATGATTTAGCCAAGGATGCTGTGTGTTAGAGGTCAGATTAGGAATGAGGGAAAGTGATGTGTTTGTGTAATAATGGGGGGGGGGGGCGTGTGTGGAGATTGGATGCCAGTTTAGAGTATGAAAATGTGTCTTGGTCCGAAAGGTCGACGACTTATAATTTTCAATACATGATACCTGACCCGCTCAGTTCCTCGAGAATTTTGTGCGTTGCCTATCTGACCACTTGTAATCTTAATGCTTGCCGTTCGATTGCCTCTCAGTCTGCTAAGTTTGATGCCCGGCCAACCTGTCTCTATAACACAGGTCACCTTGTACTGGCAACAACTTCGTACACCTTTCGTATACACACACACACACACACACACACACACACACACACATCCACACACACACACACACACACACACACACACACACACACATCCACACACACACACACACCCACACACACACACACACACGCACACACACACACTCACACACTCACACACACAAACACACACACGCACACACACACTCACACACTCACACACGCACACACTCACACACACACACTCACACAAACACACGCACACACACATCCACACACACACCCACACACACACACACACACACACACACACACACACACACTCACTCACACACACACACATCCACACACACACACACACACCCACACCCACACACACACACACATCACACACACACACACACACTCACTTTCTCTCTCTCTCTCTCTCTCGCTCTCTCTCTCTCTCTCTCTCTCTCTCTCTCTCTCTCTCTCTCTCTCTCTCTCTCTCTCTCTCTCTCTCTCTCTCTCTCTCTCTATTTCCCCAGCCCCCACGCAAGCACTCCACTCAACCAATCCCAGACGTCTCTCTCCTGCAAGCACTTTCCAATCTCCCTCCATTTTCTCGCGGTCCACAGCACTGCTGCTTCCAATGCCCCTTTCAACAGGACGACAGCCCGGGAATAACAGCTTAGAGACTAGACGGTTAATGGGAAAATCTGGAGCTCGGTCTAGATACATTGAAACTTCATCTGGGTTGCGCTCAGGGCGCGACTTTATTAATGAATTGAACCACCGAGGTGATCGGGTATTTCACCGCGCTGATCACCTGCTCCCTGAATTTCGACTGAGTCACCGCGTAAATAAATGTGTTCGTGCACAAGCTGAAATTCCTCATCAAAGCGCCGACCTCATGAAATATCCATTCGGAATCATTGAAATTGAAACCAAGAGCTTTGACCTGATAATATATGAAATTTACAACCAGTGTCATCCACAGGAGGATGAAGCTGCCGGAGATGGTGAAGAGTAAAACCACAGACCTCCTCCTGCTCTCCATCTCCGGGTCACTGCGGTTCTCCCCCTTGCTCTGACACTTCAGCCCCTTACGTACCCGACTAGCCACTAAAATGTGCCTGACTGTCAGTGCGTTGAGCAGCAGTATCGCAACAAAAGGGAGGAACGGAGTTAAAACTGTCTCCACCCAAGCCTGTCCTACCCAGCCGGGATTAGTGGTAATATGGCCCTTAAGTTCACAGAACCACGGTACATTATCTATGACCAATTTGGGTTCCCAGAGGAAGTACCGGGGAATGTTTTTCAAACAGAACAGTACGCCGGTTGTTGTTAGAACCACAGCCGCAGTTTTCCCGGTGCAATATTTTGTTTTCTGCTTCTGGCAGCAAATGGCGACAAACCGATCAAAGGTGAAAGTGACGGTGAACCAGACAGAACAGTCTGTGGCTGTCATCCTCAGTACATCGATAACACTGCACACAGGGGTGATATTCAGAAAACTGGACATATAGTAACGCAGTTTCATTCGAAACAAAATGATCTCGAAGACAATGGTCAGTAGATCCGCCGCTGCCATGGCCACCAGGTAGCGAGTGGTGCAGGTAGAGAGGCCGCACTTTCCCCGGGACAGGATCACAATCGCCACTAAATTCACTGGAGAGAGAGAGGGGAGCAGAGAGAGAGAGAGAGGGCGAGAGGGAGAGAGACCAGAGGAGATGAGAACGGACCGTGGGCATTACTGAACACCATCTTCAGGATTCGGCTAAAGAATGTGTAAACAGCTGCTAATCTAACCTCTGACACGTCTCTCACTATCTCTGAAATATTTTATTCACTGTGCAAATAAGACGATGTGTGACTAACTCAGTGCTTAAAAACCAGCTGCATGAACGACCGCGATCGATGCTAATCCTGATTCCATCCCTGATGGGGGCCGTTGGTAAACAGAGGTTGAGTGGCTCCGTTAATGGATTAATTCTACAACGCACAGCAATTCCATAACACACTTCAGTATGCCCGAGGACTCTGATTCAGGTGATAAAACCCAATTGTTAACCAACAGCAGCGGGATCCGACTATGACAGACTCAGCAGGCGACATAAAACACAGGACCAGGTGTTCAGTCTGATCAATATCTCAGAGACAGTCAACTTCACAATGTAAAACCCTCCCGGTCGCCCAGACGCATCTTCGGTGCGGGGAAAATGCCTCTCTCCAGCATGGGGCATAACTCTGGACGAATTCCTAGTAAAACCCTTCCAATCACATCTTGCCAGAGAGCTTCACTGGGACTACTCTGGAAAAGGTGATGTTAAAGGGACGACAAACGTCCGAGTCGATCCCTGCTGGCGGAAGAGAGACAGAAGTTTTGTTTCATTGGTCATTAAATATGAAAAAGCAGTTTTCGAATTGACAGGATTGATATTTCTGACGGATATATGTACAATAATCATCAAGTTGGAAGCTGGTAAACTGATCAGTAATAGGTCCGCATTGGTTAATACACAGCAATACCAAACACTCACCAGGAACTCCAAAAACGGCAATGAACACGTACAATATTTTCTCCACACTCCTGTAACTATCCAACATTGAAGACATTTTCAATGAAATGTTAAAGCAGCACAAGCCTGGGGTTTTTTAATACTATTTAGCGAATCCACAGGGAGAGGTTTCAACCGATTCAGAAATAAAGATTTTCAAACTATTTACAAACCGATTACGTCAGACACGTGCAATCCCCACGGTGACAGATAGCGATTAATTTAGTTAATTAATTGTGAAAAGGCAAACAATGAATAATAAGAACGTATTAATGGCTGTAAAATGGGAGTAGCATTCTTCCAGCAAAGGGAACATTGTTTCAAACACCATCAGACCCAGCTCACCACCTCTTGTACGTGTTGTTTTGAATTTACCTTGATTCCTCTTTCCTGTTTATCACTAACCCCCCCCCCCCCCTCCATCAGGGTACCGGGGGTATACCAAACTTTGTCCTCGGTCAAAAACATGTCTACGTTCATCGCCATTAAAATAAATGTTTGCTCTGAGAAAAGATACGCTGTTGACTTCCATTTGAGTTACTTCTACATGGAACAGAGAAACGTAAAACGCAGGAACAGACCCTTCGGCCCACGGTGTCTGTGCCAACCAAGACGCCATGTTTAAAGGATCGTAACTAAACCTACATGATCCGTCTCCCCACATTCCCTGCCTTTCCGTATGTCAGCCCCCACAACAGTAACCGTGGGCATTTGGGTCTCTATTCACAGATACCTTTAACCATTTGTGTTAATTAGTTGCCCCAAAAGGGAGTCTAAACCGTCTGAGCTGTTGTATCAATTACCTGCGATTCCACTGTAATTATGTAGTTGAAATGAACCATTGTTCAGACACAAAATATTGAAATAAATTATGACATTCTAGTTTGTGAAATTGCATCGAATCATCGAGTGCTCCCATTCTCCTCAAGCGCATAAATTCGTTATGTAGATTGTGTTTTGTGGGACACTACCAAGAGGATCTCCAAGAAAATGTTTGTTTGTGGTGAAGAATAAACACCATCACCATCAACCCCACCACATCCCATCCCTAACCCTACTCCCTGGCCTGCACACTCAACTGTCTCATATTTACACTTAGTCCAGCGGTCGTGGAGCATTTCTGGAACTTCCAGAAAGTACCCACAGGAGGGTGATTGATAAGTTCGTGGCCTAAGTTTGACAGCTTAGTTATACAGTTCTCGTTACATGCATACGGGGTTCTACGTGTTTGTGTGTCTGTGTATACCTACAGTATTTGTGTCAATGTTTATGTGTGTGTGGGTGAACCGCTGTGTGCGTCTCTGTCTGTCTCTGCCTGTGGGAGAGTCTGTGGTAATGGTGGTGTTCGTGATACCATGTCTCTGTGCGCATGTCTGTGCCTGTATGTGCTTTGCTTCTGTTCAAATATGAAACTAACTTTATTAGTAAAGTACTTGCATGTCAACTTATACTACATTGAGATTCGTGTTTTTGCAGATATTCGCAGTGGAGTAGAGAAATGCAATAAAATCAGCGAGAACCTAACACCTAAGGGCTGTCAAACTGATAATATGCACACCGATTTGAGGTACAGATGGATTTGCGGTGGGGTTCCACTCGGATATCGGTGTTCTGACAGATTTGTGGTGTCTGCGTTTTTGGAGTTGTGACGAATCTCAAAGTTGTTTCATTTATAGATGCTTTAATAGAAGATGCAGTTATGAACTTTGTTCTTGCTATGTTTAAGGTGGAGACAGAGATTTTGTTGGAATAGTTCTTGTTTGGGATAATCGAATTTGCATGTGGGTGTATCAGTAGTTTCGGGATGTGGATAGATATGGAGGTGCATACGGATTTGGAGGTGCGCACGGAATTCGGGTCCTCACGGATGTGGGGTCTCTGCAGATTTGGAGTGTGACCAATCTCAAATTGCTTTCATTGATAGACACGTTAATCGTACTTTTAAACTTTGATCTCAGCTCGTAAATTTTTATGGTTCAGTTTGTGAACTGTTTGAAATTATTCTTACTTTGCGAGAATCTAATGTGCATGTGGGGTTGTCAGCGGGTTTGGGGTGCTCCTTTATTTGTCGATGTGCGTACACCTGGAGACGGACATTGATTTGGGGATACGCAGAGCTTCAGCGGTGGGTTGTCAGATATGGTGGTGGGCGCAAGGGTTGGTGATGTGCACAGTCTCAGGGGTGCGTTGTCGAACGTGGGGTTTACGCAGATTTGGGTTTAACACAGGTTTGCTTGACTCGGCGTATCAAGATTTGCAGAAGAATTTTGGGCTCCGTGCAGATTTTTAATGTCGAGGGAGATATTTCCTGAAATGTTTGAAAAGATTCTTGCTCAGGGACCATCTAATGTGCATGTGGGTGTGGCAGTGTGATTGGGGATAACCTGAGGTGTATGTCGGGATATCTGTGGGTTTGGGGTGTTCGTGAATTTGCGGAGGCACACGGATTTGCGTTCCACAAGGATTTTACACCCATGTGGATTTGTGGATGTTCTCAGATTTATCAGCGCATCGGCAAATACGGATTTCGAGGTGTCGGTGCATTGTGCGCGGGGAGGGAGAGCGACACATCTCAAGGATGTTTCTTTTATAGAAACTTTAATGATAATTGCACCTTGAATGTTGAAAATTGTTCTTGCTATCATTGAAATGTGAGCCAGTTATATTGTGAACTGCTTGATATAAATCTTGCTCTGGGATAATTTAACGAGCATGTGGGAGTGTCAGCAGGCCAAGGGCAGAGACACACTTGAGGATGAAAGGCCAAATACCACGGGGCATGTGTTCAGGTTGAAAGCGGGAACACTACCTCATTAGTCCGAGACTAATGGACTTCCTCATTAGTCCAAAATAACACTGTCCTTCTTTGCAATGTTTATTTCTTTTGTGATTTGGCCTAATTTTGTATATATTTCCTAACTACTGCTGTAAAAAAAAACAAATTATATAATAGTGTAATGTTAAACCTGACTCCAATGTTTAAAGGAGAATGCGTTGCAAGTTTATAGTTTTTATACACACAGTGGTGAGTGTCTGGAATGAATGACAGGGGTGGTTGCGGAGGCAGATGCAATAGAGGCTGTTGGATATCTCATGAATGTGAGGAGAATAGAGGGATGTGGACCTTGAGTAGTCAGAAGGATTTTTTTTTAAGGGATGAAATGCCCAGTTCATTTGTTTCTGAACAACACAGTCAGCAGCAGGGCCAGTTCCCCAGCTGTACTGTTCCGTGTTGGTGAGGCCACAGCCGGAGGACTGTGTGTATTTCCGGTCGCCCGCCTCAGGAGGGATGTGATTAACCTGGAAAGCCGCTGTACCGTTCCGTGTTGGTGAGACCACAGCAGGAGGACTGTGTGCATCTCTGGTCGCTCGCCTCAGGAGGGATGTGATTAACCTGGAAAGCAGCTGTAATGTTCCGTGTTGGTGAGACCACAGCCGGAGGACTGTGTGCATCTCTGGTCGCCCGCCTCAGGAGGGGTGTAATTAACCTGGAAAGCCGCTGTACTGTTCCGTGTTGGTGAGACCACAGCCGGAGGACTGTGTGCATCTCTGGTCGCTCGCCTCAGGAGGGATGTGATTAACCTGGAAAGCAGCTGTAATGTTCCGTGTTGGTGAGACCACAGCCGGAGGACTGTGTGCATCTCTGGTCGCCCGCCTCAGGAGGGGTGTAATTAACCTGGAAAGCCGCTGTACTGTTCCGTGTTGGTGAGACCACAGCCGGAGGACTGTGTGCATCTCTGGTCGCTCGCCTCAGGAGGGATGTGATTAACCTGGAAAGCAGCTGTAATGTTCCGTGTTGGTGAGACCACAGCCGGAGGACTGTGTGTAACTCTGGTCGCCCGCCTCAGGAGGGATGTGATTAACCTGGAAAGCCGCTGTACTGTTCCGTGTTGGTGAGACCACAGCCGGAGGACTGTGTGCATCTCTGGTCGCCCGCCTCAGGAGGGGTGTAATTAACCTGGAAAGCCGCTGTACTGTTCCGTGTTGCTGAGACCACAGCCGGAGGACTGTGTGCATCTCTGGTCGCTCGCCTCAGGAGGGATGTGATTAACCTGGAAAGCCGCTGTACTGTTCCGTGTTGGTGAGACCACAGCCGGAGGACTGTGTGTATCTCTGGTCTCTCGCCTCAGGAGGGATGTGATTAACCTGGAAAGCCGCTGTACTGTTCCGTGTTGGTGAGACCACAGCCGGAGGACTGTGTGCATCTCTGGTCGCTCGCCTCAGGAGGGATGTGATTAACCTGGAAAGCCGCTGTACTGTTCCGTGTTGGTGAGACCACAGCCGGAGGACTGTGTGCATCTCTGGTCGCTCGCCTCAGGAGGGATGTGATTAACCTGGAAAGCCGCTGTACTGTTCCGTGTTGGTGAGACCACAGCCGGAGGACTGTGTGTATCTCTGATCGCCCGCCTCAGGAGGGATGTGATTAACCTGGAAAGCCGCTGTACTGTTCCGTGTTGGTGAGACAACAGCCGGAGGACTGTGTGCATCTCTGGTCGCTCGCCTCAGGGGGGATGTGATTAACCTGGAAAGCCGCTGTACTGTTCCGTGTTGGTGAGACCACAGCCGGAGGACTGTGTACATCTCTGGTCGCTCGCCTCAGGAGGGATGTGATTAACCTGGAAAGCCGCTGTACTGTTCCGTGTTTGTGAGACCACAGCCGGAGGACTGTGTGCATCTCTGTTCGCTCGCCTCAGGAGGGATGTGATTAACCTGGAAAGCCGCAGTAAGGATTCACGGCTTTTGTAGCCGGGACTGGAGAACTCGAGTCAGAAGGAGACGGGATAATTGCTGTGCACTGATCCCAAACCGGAGGGTGATCCAACACTGATTCTGGCCTCCACCTCCACAGGCCCCACTGTCACGATCCGATTGTAGGTTTGTGCAAAGGTTACACGTGACACAAATTGCTCGTAACTGAAGCTGTTGTACATAACTCAGAAACACGCGATTCGCATCGGAAATACAACTCCCGTTGCTAACCGTACAAGATGGACTCACATTCGCTATGAACTACAACTTCTGTCACCGCGCTCAGTCGGCGGCAGCTGACGAACATCCGGGCCATATGGAAGTTGTAGTCCAAATGCTTTGACTCCTCACTCGATCACAGATTCAGGACTCTTCTTCAACCGGCACAAACATCCACCGGATCGATTCACCAAGACATCGAAAAAGAACCACGCCCGTTGTTCCGGACAGCATGGCCAACCCCAGCAAAGGCAGAATCTCGCTGAACTCCGCGATGGATGCTGACAACAAATGAGGAGGGGCCTATCGTAGCTCAAATGAATGTCCATCACTTGCTGTCACTGGCTGAGGTGCCTGTCTGTCAAAAAAGAACGTACACGGTGATTAGTTAATATGAACGTCATTAATGGAGTGTGGCCTTGAAAAAAATTTAGAGTGTTACCAGTCAGAGAAAAGATGTTGACTTCAGTGGATGTACGTCCACATCACGTTTGCCTTACTAACGATATTTACTACTGGATTAAATGAAATTAGTGACGGTTATAACCGATGTGCTGGATTGTACTGATCAGACATCTGGTCGGACTGAGGAAATTAAAATTATTGTGAAAGCTGCAGAAAAGTATCTGAGTGTAACTAGTGTTATGTGGGAAGCTATAAATGGAGCTGTGATGATTTGTATCCCAGTTTAGTTGTGAAGGTACCTAATGGGATTAAAATATCACAGTGGAATGCCAGAAGCCTGATTTATAAAGCTAATCACGTTGATGTATTGGTGTCATAAAGGAAATATTTGGTCACTCCTGCAAAACCAGCAAAACCTACGTTGTGTTTGAGATGTCTGTACTCATTTCTTTTTGCCGTTTTTAACCTGGAAAAATATTCCTATGTCAAGTGGAGAAGTATACCTGAAACAAGGAAACTGGTGTCAGTTAAAGTGAGCTCGGACACGTACAATTTCCAATGTAACAGTGCAAAATAAGTGAGTACGGTACTGCCTTTTTTCCAGAAAGCGAATGGCCCCTTCCAAAGCGAATGTCGATAACGTCACTCCGCCGCAGTCTGACACATAAATGACCATGTGTAGAGTGTCACTGAGAGGGTGTGGTTTGGGAAATGTAGCCGTGCAGTGAAAAACAATGCTTCCCATCCCTTCTCGAGTAAGGTTGTCAAAGATCACAGAGAGAATACGTTAGAAGGGGGTTGACAGGGACACGATGGAATTATGCAAGGATGCAATACTCTTGACGTGAAGTGATGTCACACCGCTTTATGCATCAGCGATGTGACATCACTTGGAGAATTGTGATCAGGTTTGGACATCTTATGTCAGAAAGAATGTACTGAAACCGGAGAGTTTTCAAAGATGTCTCGCGCAAATGATTCCAAGATTAATTGGCTCGTCATAGGAGAAGCCTTTGATGGCTCTGGCCTGTATTCACTAGAATTCAGAAGAATGAGGGGTGACCTGTTTGCAACCGATCGACTGGTGAAAGGCCCTGATGGTGGATGTGGAGAGGACGTTTTCTATATTGAGATAGTCTAAGACTAGAGGAGGCAGACTCGGAATAGATGGACGCCCTTTTACAACGGGGATAAAGAGGAATTTCTTCAGTAAAAGAATGGTGAATCAATGGAACTCTTTCCCAGAAAAAGCTGTGAAGGCCAAGTTTTACCTGCAGTATATTTAATACTGAAGGGATACGGCGAGAGGCCAGAAGGTTGATTCTGAGAGGAAAAAATAGATCCGTTATGATGAAATGCCGGGCGTAGCCAACTTGATGGGCCAAATGGAATAAATCTACCCATGTATTCTGTGGACTTAGGGAATGGCGGAACAGATGATGGATCGCATGGGTCAATTGTGTTCCTGTGTCTTATGGCCTTACGACAGAAATGAAATTAATACTGAAGAGAGGAATGATTGAAGTACTGAATGAAGAGAGGGCAGCGGCTTGTGCAGAATAAGACCGGGTCTATGTCAAAATGGTGGAAGAAGGGAGACAGATTTCACAGGGAAATACATACAGACCATTAGTTTTACATAGGCTGTCGTAGCTCGCAAGAAAAACATAACCTAGAAGTGTTTGCATTTGTGTATGGTAACACGAAACAGTGTCAGAGCGGGAAGCTGTAATCATCCATTCATCAGTTTACCGGGGAAACGATCAGTATGGAATTTCATCCACGATCCAGTTTTGCAAAATAATTTTGCACTTACATGTATGTTCAACACCAATCTGCATTTTCCTTTCGAGTTAATTCTCCTCGTAATTAGAGGGTTCGCTCTGCAGAGGCGTTGAATCTAATATCGTGTTTCTACAACTGTTATGAATTTTAAATTTCGTAAATCGTGATGTTCTCAGAACAGGACCGGACCAACACTGCACACGTGCCGTGTGTGGATTTCTCTAACGGTAAACGAGAGAAACAATAAACCCTTGCACACTACTTCACTTTTTAAATATATACCATTTCTGTTTTTGCTCGAGATTTAATCTATTCAATATACGTACACTGTCATTCATTTACTTATTTAATATGATTATTATAGTTTTCTTTCTTCTATATTATGCATTGCATTGAGCTTCTGCTGCTAAGTGAACACATTTCACGACACATGTCGTTGATAATAAACCTGATTCCGATTCTGAGAGGACAAAAGATGTTGGCGTTAAGAAGAAGCCGCACTGCATCGTAATGGAGCATCGCGATCCCGGCTGCATTTTTCGTTCCGTCCACTTGATGTCCCCATACCTCCAACCATCCGCAGCTCAATAGCGGCGATTCAGGGAGGAGCCGAGGAATGGACTCAAACATGTCGTGACATTATATATTCGGCTCCGTGGATCAGAAACAAATCCAATTGTAAGTTTTCTTGGTCTTCTCAAATAAATCTCTGTGACATTCGTGTGTCTGCTATATAAGCAAATAATCAAACAGCCTTGGGGGGTGAGGAGGGAAAACGTTAGTGGCTCAGATTCGGAATCAGGTTTAAGATCACGGGAATATATCGTGAAACATATTGCCTACCGCCAGCAATACTTTGAACGAATAATAATAAAACCATAAATTAATAAAAAAGTTAATAATTATATAAGCAAATGAAAATCAAATCGTAGTGCAAAAAGGGATGGAAAATACTGAGGTAGTGTTTATGGATTCTCTGTCCACTTAGAAATCCGATGGCATCCCTAATTAACCTTTTTCTTTCGGGAGCGGGAGATGCTGTGTGTTTTTTTTTCTCTCATCGATGTTGGTTCTTTTAAGAATTACCGGGAACCAGAGAAAAGATGCATCTCGAAATTCTTCCTCATTCCGTCGGCAACTCAATTTCATAGCTCTACCTGAATAACATTTTCCACTTAGTAAAAACCCTGAAACCCATTTTCTAATGGGCATCCTCGGCAAATCTATAGAAGAGTACGATTGATGGATCAATGGAAGCTCAACCAGAGTGTAAATACAACAAACTGTGCAAATGCTAATATAAATAAATAGCAATAAATAAAGAGACATGAGATAATGAGACAAAGACACCTGGAACGTGACAGCATTGGTTGCGGAATATTTCAATGATGAGGAAGTGGATTTCATTGTCGGTTTGCCCTTTTAATCAAGAGCCTGATGGTTGAGGAGAGTAAATGTTCCTGAACCTGGTGGTCTGAGTCCTGAGGTTAGGGATCTCTATTGCTCGATCCCGCCTTCCTGCGATAGCGTTTCATATATATAAGCTCGATAGTTGGGACGGCTTTAAGCGTGATATACAACGCCAACTCCGCGAATTTTTCAATGATTTTCCCTTCAAAGGCAGCGTTTCCATACCAGGCTGTGTTGCAATCTCTCAATATACCCTCCATTGCACATCTGTAGAAGTTCTTTGGAGCGGGTGAGGTGCCGAAGGATTGGAGGATAACTAATGTTCTTCTGTTATTTAAAAAAGGCTCCAAAATAAGCCGCTGACACTGACAGTATTGTATTCTAAGGAACCAAATATATAAATAGTGTATTACGCTTAACTGGGCCATTGGTTAATTAGGGTAACTGCTTATTCGGGACAACTCTTAAAGAACAGAATCTAATAGAGAAAATAGCTGGGCTTTCCTATGCCGCTTAATTGGGACGGGAAGTTTCCAACTAGCGTCAGTCATTTATACTTCTGTGGCCGTTAGAATCTACACCGTGCATAGATCAAATATTTCTAAAATAGCCTTCGTTGTGTATGCTTGTGTTACGTTAATTATTTGCGTCGAAGGAAGCAGAATTAAAAGAAGGGTCTATTTTGACTTCCTCTACTGGAGCAAGTCGATAAATAGGCAGATAATTTCAGCATGGCATAGATGGTCCGAAGGGTTTGATTCTGTGCTGTTCACTTCTATGAAGCTATGACTGCAATTCTAATCATTCGACTACCTACCCCCGTCACAATCTCACTAATCGCTGAATCTACTTGTATACCAGCTGTCTGATCTTTTGTCCGAACTCTCTGCTTCCCGTTCCCCTGCCAAGTTAGCTTGAACTCTCGCCAACAGCTCCAGAAAAATTGCACGCAAAAAGATATTGGACTCCCTCGAGTTCAGGGGTAACCCATCTTTTTTGTGCATATCATAGTCATTCCCAGAAGAAATTCCAATGACCCAGAACCGTGAAACCCTGCCCCTTGCCACCAAATCGTCAGCGACATATTCATCTGCCAAGTCATCCTATTCTTCCCCTCACTGGAGCGTGGCATAGACAGCCACCCAGCGATTACTCGCCCTGTGGTCCTGCGTTTCAAGTTGCTGCATTGCTCCCTATATTCTCCATCCAGGATTTCCGTCGCTATCTTCCCCTAGCATTGGGGCCAAAATGTACCACGACTTCTGACGGCTCACCCTCCCGTTTTAGAACACTGTGATACCAATCTGAGACATCCCTGACCCTGGCATCTGGGAAGCAACATACCACCCAGGAGTCTCTCTCCATCTCCAGTGCTCTCATTGTCTCGACCATTTGTTTCCGAACCACAGAGCCAGACTCAGTTCCAGAGACCTGGTTCATACAGACGGTATTGGGGAACGGAAGCTGCAGCCGGATTACCTTCGGCTCGTACGGAGAATGAGAAGATGAAGGGACGGAGCTGCAGAGAGATAATGCCTTCCTCCACCTCCTCACTATCAGTTCCAATATTGGTGCTTGATTGTGTTGATGCCACAGGTTGATGTCAAAAGCGACTGAGGTCTCTCATAGTAAGTTCCGGCTATCCAGCCATTACAGTTAAAATGCTCAGGGATCTTGACAAGGTGAATTTGGAAAAGCAGTTTGCTCTTTTGTGTGAAAAATCTCGCAGGATCTTGGGGGATATCACAATGGTCCATGCACCCATGAACAATACATCATTATTCATTTTTTCAATATTTTTCTGTGTAATTTATGGTAATGTTATGTATTTGCACATTAATCTTGTCGCAAATCAGCAAATTTCTATCATATAAGTCAGCGGTAATAAAACTGATTCTGATTTAGAAATGGAGGTATGAAGGGTGGCAACGTGCTTCTTCAAAGGACAGAAGAGGAAGTATTTGAGTACATTTAGAGATGGATGAATTAATGATCGGCTCAAAGATGAACAACAACAATGGGAGAACAGAATGCATATTTCAGGTGGCAATTCGATCACTCGTGAGCGTATTAAACAGGTCATAGACTTAGAAAAGAACAGCAAGGAAACAGGCCCTTTGGCCCATCAAGTCTATGCTGAACCATTTAACCTAACTACACGCATTGACTTGCACTGAGAGCATAGCCGTCCAGATCCCCACCATCCATATACCAACCCAAACTTCTCTTAAACGTTGAAATGATATTCACATGTACCACTTGTGCTGACCACTCTCTGAGTGAAAAAGGTTCCCCTTATACTTTAAGGTGACTCCATTAACCGGGAAATGAGGTATATGTGTTTATTGTGAGAACTGGCAGTTGAGTTTCAGATTGTGTGAAATGGAAGATAATTAAGTTAATTAGCTTTTGGTTGGTCTGGGGGAGGGGCTTAGCTTTGGCTTTTTTTTTGTTTAGTCTGAGGGTGGCTGTTAACCAGACAGGTGACAATTGCAAGCCGTATATATATATATACATATATATTTATGTTTTCTTTTTTTTCTTATTTTGTTGTGGACTTCCAGGTTTTTGTTTTTCCACTATTTTTGTAAATAAAAGCACCTCATTCTATTTTTGCGGCTCAAGCCACCTGGCTATTCTTCTTAGACAGTTGACCCACGGTTATTTGTGACAGGGTGTCAGCGGATTTGGGGTGTGCTCTGAAAAGGGGATAGCGCACATTTAGGGATTTGTGTTGCGCCCGGATACAGGGTGTATTCATTCTCCAATATGGCGGTGCGCACTGATTTGCGAACTGTGCAAACCCAGATTTGGATGTGTCAGCTGCTCTGGAATGGGGATTTTTAATATTGAGACCGCCATCTCAAGTTATTTTGTCAACTCTTTGAAATAATTCCTACTCTGAGAATTATGTTTGTGGGGGTTGTCAGCGTGTTTGGGTGTGTGCTGCGTTGGGGATTGAACTCTGATTATTGGTGGTTTCTGGGCACATAACTTCGCGGTGCATATGGATTTGGGGGTGTTGACGAACATGAGGGTTTGCAGAATTTGCCGTCACATCCGTATCTGAGTGCGTGGGCCGATCTGGAGATGCAACCACATTTCTGGTGCACGGGGATTTTAAGTGTACAGACAGGCATGTTTGTATACTTTGGAATAATTGCTGCTCTGAGATAATTTACCACATGTGGGTGTGTGAGCGTGTTTCGGGTGTGCACTGTTTCGGGAATCGTGCCGATTTAGGTCTGTTTTGCACATTGTTTTGGAGTTACATCCAAAGTAATATGTGTCGGCCGATCTGGTTGCAAACTAATGTTGGGGTGCGTGGGGATTTTTAATGTTGAAACAGCCATTTTCTGACAGCCAGTTTGAAATTATTCCTGCTTTGAGATAACCTGTTATGATTGTGGAGGTGTCAGCGTGTTTGGGGCGCGCACTTATTTGGAGATTGCGTAGATTTAGAGAGGTGTCGTTAAATGTGAGGATGCACACTGGTTTAGGGATGCGAACAGATTTAGTGATATGTCCGCCAATATAGAGGTGCGCACTGATTTGGTGATGCTCTCTAATATAGAGCTGCGTCCGCCAATATTTTCGGATTCCGGAGTTCTCACAGAAATTTGTGGTATTGCGGATTTAGAGTTGTTTCATTTATAAGTAATTTTGTAATAAATGTGCTTTCAAATTTGAACTATTCCTGTCCCTTAATGGTCGAGTCAGCAATGTTGTGAATGCTTGAACTGATTCCTGCTCTGGAATGAGGGAATGTCAGCGAGTTTAGAATTTGGGGTACGCACCGATCTATGGGTGTGTTGTCGAATTTGGTGATATGTGTAGATTTAGCGGGATGTTGCATGGGGTTGCACGTGTTATGAATTTCACCCAGATCTACGGATCTGGAGTTGCACACGAATTTTCCGCTGCGTGTGGTTTTTAATGCCCAGTGTTACGATACGGCAAAAATAAATATCGAATGAGACACTTTTTTTTTACAAACAAATAAAGATTTATTTAAACTATGCTCAATAAAAATGAAAAGTAAACAAACGACTAACTTAACCAGAAGTTAACTGCTGTATGGCAACTCGAACAGTTCTTAAAGTGATAAATGCGAAAGTCATAACACAGCCCAACCCTTTCTGTTCTTACAAGGCAGGGGTTATCTCGGATGCAGGTTACTATTTCCGGAACGAAGATCCAATAAGGTTGATTCTGTATTACCGCCGACGACGCCAACTTTACTCGATCCTTCGGGTTTTCGTACGTCGGTAAATCTTCACTCTCCGATACTTAGACTTTAAAATTAAATCGAAGATACATCAAACATAACTGGCAGCGATTTTCAAAACTGCCGGCACAACGACAATCTACCTTACAGTAAGAATCAATACTCCACTTTAAAACAAAATTGCGTCATGAAACCAAATAAGCAGCATAACTGTGTAACGGACGCCTTAAAAGACGTCCCAACAAAAACTCCTGCGTCACAGCAGGCTTACCCCGTTTTATACCTTTTGGAACAGGCCACCACATAACTACAGACTGGTCGGAAAACTACATCATGTGACCTCATACTGGCGGGAAAATACATCACCCCACCATCACAAGACGTTCACCAGATACTCGATTACATCATGGTCACAAGACAATCACAAGATACCCACGAGGTATGTGACACCAGGCAGCCATTTCCTGATCTGTTTCAAATTATTATCCCTCTGGGATAATTTAATGTGTGTGCGGAGCTGACAGCGGGTTTGGAGTTGTGGAAGTATATGACTCTTTGGCTATGTATGGGGGTAACCTAATCACTTGTGAATACTCTTAAAATTTAGCTCGGAAGACTTGGGATTTAGCCAAGTACTTGCGAGTCTGAGAATTCAGCTCATGCCCTTGCTAAAGTTTAAAGAAGAATGTTATGGCACCACATTTACGTCATGCTCCTGTTTGTCGAAATCTAACGCTAAGTTCACAGTCAAGCAATGTGATTGTTAAGTGCTTTAAGTAAGCTGTGCCTATTTCATGAAGCGGGTATGCAAGATAAGCAGAACCTCTGAAAAACGCTGTTATCAAAAAGGCTTGCCATGATATCATGTATAAGTAAAGTCTTTTAGTGTGAAACAATTCTGTGAGTCGGTCTGATCTATTCTGTCTGCTGCTCCTGAATTATTTTTCCCCCCGCAACAAGAGCGCAAATTGTTTTCGGAATTGTGCAGAATTAGCACTGTATCGTCCAATATGCAGTGTCCACGTTTTTGATTTGGGGAAGCGCACAGATTTAGTGGTCTGTTCTCGTATATGGAGTGGATACGGATTTGGGATTATACGGATTTGGGATTTGAGCCTGTCAGCGGATTTGGAGTTGCACACAAATTGAGGTGCGTGCCGATTTTTAATGTAGCGGCTGCCATTTTGTGAACTGTTCAGGATCATTTTTACTCCGGGATATTCTAACGTGCATTTGGAATTGTCAGCGGGTATGGAGTGTGCTTTTATTTGCGGATGTTGGCAGATTTCCGAGTGCACACGGATGTGCTGATGTGGGCAGATTTAAGGGGATGTGGTCGAAAGTGGCGGTGGACACCGATTTGGGGTTATACCCAGATTTGGTCTGTCGGCGGAGTTGGAGTTGCAAACGAATTTTGGAGTGAGTGCGAATGTTTAGTATCGAGACAGACATTGTCCGAACTATTTGAAATTATTCTTTCAGATTTGTGATTTGGAATGTTGATAAAGTGTTACCAATCAGAGAACAGACTGTGAAATCCGTGGATATATGTCGTCATCCCAGTTTTCTTACTAAATATACTTTACTGGTGGACAAAATGTAGATTGTGAAGTTTATAACGGATGCGATGAATTGTGCTGATTAGACATCTAGTCGTACAGCGGAAATTAAAATGATTGTGGAGGTTAAAGGAAGGTATCTTGGTGTAAATGGTGTTATGTGGGAAGCTGTAAATGAAGTTATGATGGGTGGGGTATCTCTACCTCGCAGCAGGGCATAACGTTGTGAATATGAATGATGTGTGTGAGGCACTTGTAGAAATATTTGTTTCAATGGGTATTAAAGCGGTTTAATGCTTCATGGGATGAACGTCTGCCATGGATGAGGACGATGTGGATCTTTGTAATGACAGGTTATGGCTCATTATTCAGCAAACTGCTTTGGCAGCGATCCCCATGAAAACGGGCATTAAAATAGGAGAAAGTCTGTACCATGGTCAGCTGAGGAGTTTGCCGAGGCAAATAGTGAGGGAAATAAGACGTGTAAGAAATTTCAGAAGTATTGCTCCCCGAGTGACCTTATTAAATATAAAAGGGCAGAGGCCGTGGTGAAGGCCCAACACAGATTACAGAGGAGGAGGCGTTTGCTGACCTGCGGCGAATTGGAGTGGATAATTCGCCAGGGCCTGACAAGGTGTTTTCTCGGATCTTGGGGTGCCCTAATACAGATAGATCGGAGTTCTAAGTAAATTTATTTTCGAAGTACACGTATGTCAGAATATATGTACATTCTTAAACTCAATTTTCCTGTGTGCACTCTCACCAAATCTCCAGAATTGTATATATAACAGGATCAATCAAATAACAACCAGGGTACAGAAAGAAACCAACTGTGCAAATGATTATATACATAAATGGCAATGAATAACGAGACATGGGATAACGAGATAAATATTCCAAAGTGAGACAATTCGTTGTGAGAACATCGCAATGATAGGACAAGTGAAGTTGAGTGTAGTTATCAATTTTATTCAAGAGTCTGATGCTTGAGGGGTAGGATCTGTTCATCAACCTCGTGGTTTTCTGAGGCTCTTGCACCTTCTGCTGATAGCATTAGCATGACCTGCGAGGTGGGGATCTCTGGTGCTGGATGCTGCTTTCCTACGACAACATAGATGTGTTCAACGGTTGGGCTTTACCCGTTATGTATTGGGCCGAATCCGCTATTTTTACACATTTTTCAGTTCAAAGGCTTTGATCTTTCCATACTAGACTGTGATGCAGCCAGTCAAAATACTCTCCACTACACATCTGTAGAAGTTCTTGGCATTGCGTAAGGAACTGAAGGCTTGTAGGATGGCTAATGTTATTCCGTTATTGAAGAAAGGCACTAAAATAAATCATAAAATTATTGGGCGGTGAAACTGATATCAGAAATGGGTAAGATATGGGATGGTATTATAACGTCTAGGATATATAAATATCGGTTTAACAGCTTATTTAGGAGAATTCTCAAAGAACAGATTCTTAACGAGAAAATAGCTGGGAGATCCTTTCTTTATTTGCGACACGATGCCACTTAACTTGGACAGAAAACTGTTACCGAAACATTTCTAACTAGTCACGTGCACCTTTCTAAATACTCACCTGCACTTTCTTGGCCGTTAGAGCATCCTGTTTTAAAAGACGTCAGTTACCGAATTGAAAAGGAATGATAGTTGACACCACTTCAGTGATCGGGTACCCTATGGTTAGAGGGTCAGACAGGTGACTCTGTGGACGCAGGAAGGAAACTCAGGTGGTTATTTGTTTCTCAGGTACCAGGGTCCCGGATGTTTCTGATCGCATCCACGGTATCCTGAAGCGGGAAGGAGAACAGCCAGAGGTCACGGTACATATTGGTAGCAACGACATGGGTAGGTAAAGGAAGAAGGTCCTGAAAACAGATTACAGGAAGTTCGGAAGGAAGTTGAGAAGCAGGACCTCAAAGGTAGTAATCTCGGGACTATTGCCTGTGCCAATTGACTGTGAGTAAAGGAATAGAGCGAGATGGATGATAAATGCGTGGCTGAGGGATTGAAGCTGTGGGCAGGGATTCAGATTTCTGGATCATTGGGACCTCTCTTGGCGCAGGTGTGACCTGTATAAAAAGGACGGGTTGCACTTGAATCCCAGGGGGACCAATATCCTGACGGACAGGTTTGCTAATACTCCTGGGGAGAGTTTAATATAGAATTATTGGGGGTGGGAACCGAACTGAAGATATGGAGGAAGAGGCAGCTTGTAGACAGTTCGAGAAGGAGTGTAGGCAAGTGATAGAGAAGGGAGGCTCTCAGACCGATGGTTTGAGTTGTGTCTATTTTAATGCAAGGAGTACTATGCACAAAGTTGATGAGCTTAGAGCGTGGACCTGTTCTTGGAATTATGATGTTGTGGCCATTACAGAGACTTGGATGGCTCAGGGACAAGAATGGTTATTTCGAGTACCAGGTTTTAGATGTGTCGGAAAGGATAGGGAAGGAGGCAATTAGGTGGGGGAGTGGCACTGTTGATCAGAGATTGTGTCACGGCTGCAGAAAAGGAGGAAGTCATGGAGGGATTGTCTACGAAGTCCCTGTGGGCGGAGGTTAGGAATCGGGGCCAATAACTCTACTAGATGTTTTTATAGACCACCGAAAGGTAACAGGGACATCGAGGAGCAGATAGGGAGACAGAAAGGAGTCATAATAACAGGGTTGTTGTGGTGGGAGATTTTAATTTCCCAAATATTGATTGGAATCTCCCTAGAGTGAGGGGTTTAGATGGGGTGCGGTTTGTTAGATGTGTTCAGGAAGGTTTCCTGACGCAACATGTACACAGATCAGTCTACTGGAGGAGGGGATGTAGTTGATCTGGTATTGGAAAATGAACCTGGTCAAGTGTCAGGTCTTTCAGTTTTACAGTATTTTGCAGATAGTGATCGCAATTCTATCTCATTTACCATAGCATTGGAGAGAGATAGGAATAATCAAGTTAGGGAAACGTTTAGTTGGAGTAAGGGGAACTATGAGGCTATCAGGTAGGAACTTGAAAGCATAAATTCAAAACAGATCTTCTCAGGGAAACGTACCAAAGAAACGCGGCAAATGTTCAGTGAATATTTGGTGGGGTTCTGCGTAGACACGTTCCAATTAGACAGGGAAATGATGGTAGAGTACGGGAACCGTGGTGCACAAAAGCTGCTGTAAATCTCGTCAAGAAGAAAAGAAGAGCTAAGGAAAGGTTCAAAAACTAGGTAATGATATAAATCTAGAAGATTATAAGGCTAGCAGGAATGAGCTTAAGAATGGTATTAGGAGAGCCAGAAGGGGCCATGAGAAGACCTTAGAAGATAGGATTAAGAAAAAAAATCAAGGGATTTTACAAGTATTTGAAGAGAAAGAGGATAAGACGTGAGAGAATAGGACCAATCAATTGTGACAATGGAAAAATGTGTATGGATCCCGAAGAAATGGCGGAGATATTTAATGAATACTTTGCTTCAGTATTCACTTTGGAAAAGGATCTCGGTGATTGTGGGGTGACCTGCAGTGGACTGAAAAGGTTCCGAATGTAGATATTAAGAAAGAGGATGTGCTGGATCTTTTGGAAAGCATCAAGTTGGATAAGTGACCAGGATCGGACGGGATGTACCCCAGGTTAACGTGGGGAGCGAGGGATCAGATTGCTGAGCCTCTGGCAATGGGCTTGACATCATCAGTGAGAAAGAGAGAGGTTCCAGAGGACTGGAGGCTTGCGGATGTTGTTCCCTTATTCACGAAAGCGAATAGGGATAGGCCACGGAATTATAGACCAGTGAGTCTCACTTCTGTGGTTGCTGCGTTGATGGCAAAGATCCTGAGAGGCAGGATTCCTGAACATTTAGAGAGGCAGAATATGATTCGGAATAGTCAGCATGGCTTTGTCAAAGGCAGGTCGTGCCTTACGACTCTGATTGAATTTTTGTGAGGTTGTGACTAAGCACATTGATGAAGGCAGAGCCACAGATGCAATCTATATGGATTTCAGCAGGATATTTTATCAGGTGCCCCATGCAAGGTTTATTGAGAAAGTAAGGAGGCATGGGATCCAAGGGGACATTACTGTGTGGATCCAGAACTGGCTTGTCCATGGGAGGCAAAGAGTGGTTGTAGACGGACCATATTCTGCATGGAGGCCGGTGACCAGTGGTGTGCCTCAGGGATCAGTTTTGGGATCCCTACTGTTTGTGATTTTTATAAATGAACTGGATGAGGAAGTGGAGGGATGGTTTAGTAAATTTGCTGATGACACAAATGTGGGGTGTGTTGCGAATAGTGCAGAGAGTTGTCAGAGGTTACAACGGGACATTGATAGGATGCAAACCTGTGCTAAGAGGTGGCAGACGGAGTTCAATCCAGATAAGTGTGAGGTGGTTCATTTAGGTGGGTCAAATATGATGGCAGAATGCAGTATTCATGGTAAAACTCTTGGTATTATAGAGGATGAGAGGGATCTTGGGGTCCGAGTCCATAAGACACTCAAAACTACGACGCAGTTTGACTATGTGGTTAAGAAGGCATGCGGAGCATGGGTCTTTATCAATCGTGGGATTGAGTTTAATAGCCGAGACAGCTATATAGGACCTTGGTCAGACCCCACTTGGAGAACTGTGCTCAGTTCTGGTCGCCGCTCTACGGGAAGAACGTGGAAACCATAGAAATGGTGCAGAGGAGATTTACATGGATGTTGCCTGGATTGGGGAGCATGGCTTATGAAAACAGATTGAATTAACTCGGCCTTTTCTTCATGGACAGATGAAGATGAGTTGTGACTTGATAGCGGTGTGCAAGATGATAAGAGGCATTGATCCTGTGCATAGTCAGAGGGTTATTCCATAGCTGAAATAGCTAGCACGAGAGGGCATAGTTTTAAGGTGCTTGGAAGTAGGTACAGAGGAGATGACAACCGTATTTTCTTTACACAGAGAGAGGTGTGGAATGGACTGCCGGCGCAGTGATGGAGGCGTATATGGGACGATAGAGGTGTTTTAGGAGAGTCCTGGATGTCAACATTGGTCATAGAAAAATCGAAGACTATGGGTAAAGCCTAAGTAGTTCAAAGGGGCTGTATTGTGCTGTGTATTTTCTATGTTTCTGTGTTTCTTTTCCTCTTGAAATGTACGCCAACATTAATTTGCCTTCACCACTGACTCAACTGGAGGTTAACCTTTCGGGTTTCCTGTACAAGGAATCCTAAGTCCCTTTGCATCTCTGCATTTTGAATTCTATCCCCATCTAGATAATAATCTGCTTGTTTATTTATTTCACCAAATTACATGACCATACACATTCCAACATTGTATTTCATTTGCCATTCCTTTGCCCACTTCTCTAACCTATCGAAGCCTCTTAAGGAGTCTTAACAAACAGGAATATGCGGATTTAGATACCAGACTCTGATTTATAGACAAACTTCTGGAGTGTTTCAGGTCTGATTAGTGTTTAGGGATCGGGATGTGACTGGGTTGGAGGTCGTATTATATTTTAGGTTAAGGATGTGGGGAGGTAGAGGTCAGATTGGCGTTTGGGGACGGCTCTGGGCGAGATGTCTGGTTATGTTTTATGGAGAGTGAAGTGTGGTGCTGGAGGTCAGATTAGATTCGAGATTACGTTGAGAGATGTGGGGTGCCGGAGTTTGTTAGATTTCAGATTAAAGTTTAGGGACAGTGTTGAGGGGATTTAGAGTTCAGTTTATGATTTAAGGAATGGGACGTTTGGAAGCTAATTTTCATATTAGGGTAAGTGGCGGGGATGTAGGAGGTTACAGAGCAGATTAGGATCGGGGGTTGGGATAGGATATTATGAATGGACAGATTTAGGTTTGGTGACAGATATTTAGTTTGGTTTGATATCTAGAAGACAGGTTGGGTATAGGGGCAGGGTTGTGAAGGAGTTAAAGATCAGATTGGGTTTAGTAATAAGCATGTTGGAGTGTTAGATACCAGTATGGGTTTAGGGATAGGAATACATGGAGTGAGAGGTCAGAATGTGGTTTAGGGACAGCTATGTTGGGGTCGTTAGACGTCACATGAAAGGTTAGACGTCAGATATGGGAAGTTAGAATTCAGATGATGATTTAGCCAGGGATGCTGTGTGTTAAAGGTCAGATTAGGAATGAGGGACAGTGATGTGTTTGAGTAATAATGGGCAGCGAGTGTGGAGATTGAATGCCAGATTAGAGAATGGGGACTGAAGATATGTCTTGGCCCGAAAGGTCGACGACTTACAGTTTTCAATCGATGATGCCTGATCTGCTGAGTTCCTCAAGAATTGTGTGCGTTGCCTATCTTACCACTTGTAATCTTAATCCTTTCCGTTCGATTGCCTCTCATTCTGTTACTGTTGATGACTGGCAAACCTGTCTCTATAACACAGGTCACCTTGTACTGGTAACAACTTCGTAAACCTTTTCTGCACCCTCACTCAATTACACACACACACACACACACACACACACACACACACACACACACACACACACACACACACACACACTCACTCTCACACACACACACACACACACACACTCACTCACACACACACACACACACACACACACACACACACACACACACACACACACACACACACACACACACACACACACAAACACTCCACTCAGACAATCCCAGACGTCTCTCCCTTACAAGCACTTTCCAATCTCCCTCCATTTTCTCGCGGTCCACAGCACTGCTGCTTCCAATGCCTCTTTCATCAGGACGACCCCGGGAGTAACAGCTTGGAGCCCAGACGGTGGATGAGAAGATCTGGAGACCGGACCGGATACATTGAAGCTGCATCTGGGTTGCGCTCAGGCCGCGACTTTATTAATGAATTGAACCACCGAGGTGATCGGGTATTTCACCGCGCTGATCACCTGCTCTCTGAATTTCGACTGAGTCACCGCGTAAATAAATGTGTTCGTGCACAAGCTGAAATTCCTCATCGAAACGCCGACCCAATGAAATATCCATTCGGAATCATTGAAATTGAAACCAAGAGCTTTGACCTGATAATATATGAAATTTACAACCAGTGTCATCCACAAGAGGATGAAGCTGCCGGAGATGGTGAAGAGTAAAACCACAGACCTCCTCCTGCTCTCCATCTCCGGGTCACTGCGGTTCTCTCCCTTGCTCTGACCCTTCAGCCCCTTACGGACCCGACTGGCCACTAAAATGTGTCTGACTGTCAGAGCGTTGAGCAGCAGGATCCCAGCGAAAGGGAGCAACGGAGTTAAAACAGTCTCCACCCAAGCCTGTGCTACCCACCCGGGGTCAGTTTTAACTTTGTCCCTGAGTCCACAGAACCACGGCACATTGTTGATGATCACTTTGGGTTCCAAGAGGAAGTAACGGGGAATGTTTTTCAGAAAGAACAGTACGCCGGTTGCTGTTAGTACCACAGCCGCAGTTTTCCCGGTGCAATATTTTGTTTTCAGCTTCTGACAGCAAATGGCGACAAACCGATCAAAGGTGAAAGTGACGGTGAACCAGACAGAACAGTCTGTGGCTGCGAACCTCAGTACGTTGATAACCCTGCACACAGGGGTAATGTTCAAAAAACTGTACTTAAAGTAATTGTTTCTTAGCCGGTACAAAATGCCTTCGAAGACAATAGTCAGTAGATCCGCCGCTGCCATGGCCACCAGGTAGCGAGTGGTGCAGGTAGAGAGGCCGCACTTTCCCCGGGACAAGATCACAATCGCCAGTAAATTCACTGCAGAAAGAGGGAGAGAGAAAGAGAGTCAGGGAGGAAGAAAAGGGAAGAGAACAGACACTCGGCATTACTGAACACAATCACCGGGTTTTTGCTAAAGTTCAGAAGTGCGAGAATGTGTAAACAGCTGCTAATCTAACATCTGACAAGCCTCACACTATCTCTGAACTCTCTTCTTCACTGTTCAAATAAGGCGATCTGTGACTAATCTTCGGTGCTAAAAACCAGTTGCATGAACAACAGCGATCGATGCTAATCCTGATTCCATCGCTGATGGGGCCGGTTTCTCTGATTGAGCCGTGACTGAGCAGGCCACGAGGAACTCGGCATCTGGTGGGGCTGAGGAGGGGCAACGCACACAAAGCACTGGATGGTCACGGCAGCTCGAGAACTTTTATGGAATTGAACAAACACTGACCGTGTCGGGCCCTTTTTCAGGACGAAACGATGCCCCAGTTTACGACGGGTCTCAGAAGGAATGTGAGGTTAACTTAGTAAACAGAGGCTGAGTGGCTCCGTTATTGGTTTAATTCTACAACGCAGAGCAATTCCATAACACACTTCAGGATGTCCGAGGACATTGATTCAGACCCAATTATTGACCAGCAGACAGTGGGATCCGACTACGACAGACTCAGCAGTGAGACATAAAACACAGGGCCAGGTGTTTAGTCTGATCAATATCTCAGAGACAGTCAACTTCACAATGTAAAACCCTCCCGGTCGCCCAGTCGCATCTTAGGTGCGGGGAAAATGTCTTTATCCAGCATGGGGCATAACTCTGGACGAATGGTCATACACCATGTGTATGAAAAAAATAAACTGGTAACGCACGTCTCCTTAAACATTAGAGTTAGGTTTAAAATTGTTCTACTATATATATATTTACAGCACTAATCAGTAAAAAAATACAAAATTAGGCCAAATTACAAAATAAATAAACAGTTTTATGTTGGACTAATGAGGTAGTCCATTAGTCTCGGACTAATGAGGGAGTTTTCCCCCTTTCACCCTGAACACATGCCCTGTGGTATTTGGCCTTTCATCCTCAAGCTGTCCACTGTGTCTCTGCCCTTGACCTGCTGACACTTCCACATGCTCGATAGATTATCCCAGAGCAAGATTTAGATAGATAGATAGATAGATACTTTATTCATCCTCATGGGGAAATTCAACTTTTTTTCCAATGTCCCATACACTTGTTGTAGCAAAACTAATTACATACAATACTTAACTCAGTAAAAAATATGATATGCATCTAAATCACTATCTCAAAAAGCATTAATAATAGCTTTTAAAAAGTTCTTAAGTCCTGGCGGTTGAATTGTAAAGCCTAACGGCATTGGGGAGTATTGACCTCTTCATCCTGTCTGAGGAGCATTGCATCGATAGTAACCTGTCGCTGAAACTGCTTCTCTGTCTCTGGATGGTGCTATGTAGAGGATGTTCAGAGTTTTCCATAATTTCCATAAGGCTACTCAGCGCCCTTCGCTCAGCTACCGATGTTAAACTCTCCAGTACTTTGCCCACGACGGCAAGCAGTTCACAAAATAACTGGCTCACATTTCAATAATAGCAAGAACAATATTCAACGTTCAAAGTGCAATTATTATTAAAGTTTCTATTAGATAAACATCCTTGAGATTTGTCGCTCTCGCTCCCCGCGCATAATGCACCGACACCTCGAAATCCGTATGCACCCATATTCTCTGATGCGCTGATAAATCTGAGCACATCCACAAACCCTCACGGGCCCAAAATCCTTGTGGAACGCAAATCCGTGTACACCCCTAAATCCACAGACATCCCGGCATTCACCTCAGATTATCCCCAATCACGCTGTGACACCCACATGCACATTAGATGGTCCCTGAGCAAAAATCTTTTCAAACATTTCAGAAAATGTCTGCCTCGGCATTAAAAATCCGCACGGAGCCCAAAATTCTTCTGCAAATCTTTATACGCCGAGTCAAGCAAATCTGTGTTAAACCCAAATCCGTGTAGACCCCACGTTCGACAACGCACCCCTGAGACTGTGCCAATCTCCAACCCTTGCGCCCACCACCATATCTGACAACCCACCGCTGAAGCTCTGCGTATCCCCAAATCAATGTCCGTCTCCAGGTGTACGCACATCGACAAATAAAGGAGCACCCCAAACCCGCTGACAACCCCACATGCACATCAGATTCTCGCAGAGTAAGAATAATTTCAAACAGTTCACAAACTGAACCATAAAAATTTACGAGCTGAGATCAAAGTTTATAAGTACTATTAATGTGTCTATCAATGAAAGCAATTTGAGATTGGTCACACTCCAAATCTGCAGAGACCCCACATCCGTGAGGACCCCGAATTCCGTGCGCACCTCCAAATCCTTATGCACCCCCATATCTATCCACATCCCGAAACTACTGATACACCCATATGCAAATTCGATTATCCCAAACAAGAATTATTCCAACAAAATCTCTGTCTCCACCTTAAAAATAGCAAGAACAAAGTTCGTAAGTGCATCTACTATTAAAGCATCTATAAATGAAGAAACTTTGAGATTCGTCACAACTCCAAAAACGCAGACAGCACAAATCTGTCAGAATACCGATATCCGTGTGGAACCCACCGCAAATCCATCTGTACCACAAATCCGTGTGGATATTATTAGCTTGACAGTCCTTATATGTAGGTTCTCACTGATTTTATTGCATTTCTCTACTCCACTGCGGATGTCTGCAAGATCACGAATCTCAATGTAGTATAAGTTGAAATGTAAGTACTTTACTAATAAAGTTAGCTTCATATTTGAACAGAAGCGAAACACATACGGGCACTGGCACAGGCTCAGACATGCGCACAGAGACATGGTATCAGGAACACCACCATTACCACGGACTCTCCCACAGACAGAGACAGACGGTGACGCACACAGCGATTCACCCCCACACGCATAAACATTGACACAAATACTGCAGGTATACACAGACACACAAACACATACGCACACCAAGCACAGACAGACACGCACAGTACAACAAATGAACAAACAGATCTGCACACTGAAACCCACTCATAAACAGGCACAGAAAACAGACAAATGCAGACACAGAAATTAAAAAAGAACAAAGAGTCAGAATGAGACACGCAACAGCAACAGATACAGAGATACACAACAAACAGACACACGGAATCACACACAGAGACATAGACGCATGCACATGCACACAGACACTGACACAAACACACGAACACACAAAAGACACACACACGCACGGTGACATGCAGACACGTGAGATACAAACACACACACACACACACACACACACACACACACACACACACACACACACACACACACATACACACACAAGTACACACATACTTTCACACATCAACACAGACATACAATCACACAATCTCAGACTCCAGCAGTCATATGCAGACCCTTAGATGTGGACACACAAACCGCCACACACACTCACATTCTCCGTTGCCAGAAGCATTTACACCGACAGAAAGTATCACAAACACACGCACACACACCGACATACAACCACACACAGACACCCACACATAGACACTGACGTAGGCACACACACAGAGAAACAAAAAAGCACACACACATACAGACATAAAAATAATGACACACACACTCCGACACAGGCATAAACTGAGACACACACCAAGACACAAACACGGACACACGCACATACATCTCGACACCGTCACTGACAAAGACCAACAAGGGTACGTACACAGCCAACCAAAGAAACCCAAACAGATACAGCCACGCACATACAGGCAGATAGAAACACACACTCACGCTTGTAAACAGCTTGTAAACACACACACTGTCACACGTATAAACCCGTGTTGACGAGAGCTGTATAACTAAGCTGTATAACTTAGGCTACGAATTTCTCAATCACCCGTCTGCGGACACTTTCTGGAGATCCCAGATCCGGATGCTCCACGACGCTGGACTAAATGTCTTAATGTGGGAGGGGACTATGTTGAAAAATAAATGTGCTATGTTTTCTAAAATTGACTCCTTATACCTTAGGCCACGAACTTATCAATCACCCTCATATGGTCAAAGGCATAAACACACAGACAGACGCCCACGGATGTACACACATCGACAACTAAACTATCTTCTCCGCCTCTCCAGCTCTCTGTCGTGTTCTGTGGCACTTTCGGGTGTTATTATTAATACATACTCATCCCCAGCTGAGACAGCTGAGTTTGTGAGCCGTGCAGTCTGGTCCGGGGTGGGTCCTGGTGAGGTTACAAGGTGTTATGATTAAAACATGCTCACCCCCAGCTGAGACAGCGGAGTGTGCAGGCCAGGGAGTAGGGTTAGAGGTGGGTCCTGGTGAGGTTACAGGGTGTTATGATTAAAACATGCTCACCCCCCAGCTGAGACAGCGGAGTGTGCAGGCCAGGGAGTAGGGTTAGGGGTGGGTCCTGGTGAGGTTACAGGATGTTATGATTAAAACATGCTCACAATGAGGCAACAGTGTATCTTTTTCTCAGAGCAAACATTTTTTTCAATGGTGATGAACGTAGACATGTTTTTGACCCAGGATAAAATTTGGAATACCCCCGGTACCCTGAGGGGGGTTAGTGATAATCAGGAAAGATGGATCAAGTTACATTCAAAGCAACACCTACAAAATACTGAAGAAACTCAGCAGTCCAGGGAGCTTCTGTAAAAAATTGTATTGTCGACATTTCGGGCCGAAACCCTTAATAAGGACTTGGAAGAAGAAAGAGAATTTAGAGCAAGAAGACGCGGGGAGGTGTGAGGAGTGAAGAAGGCGGACAATGTGTTAGCAGTTAGGTGAAAGCTGGAATGGGGCGGGGTGAAGTGAGTTTGTGAAAGAGATAAATAGTTGGAGAGAGAAAAATTTGATAGGAAAGGGTACAAGATCATGGAAAAAAGGGTAAGGGCGAGAGGAAGGGAGTTGATCGGCAGATAAGGAGATAAGGCAAGAGAGGGAAACAGGAATGGGGGAATGGTGAAGAGGGTGCAGATTGACGGAAAGTTCCAGTGATCAATATTCACGGCATCCGGTTGGATCCCACCCAGACGGAACATAAAGTGTTGCTCCTCCAACCTGAGTGGCCTCATCGCACAGGAGAGGAGGCCACGGACTGACGTGTCGGAATGGGAATGGGAAGTAGCATTGAAATGCGAGTGTTGAGTTCATTTCCAGTATATGGAGATTTTCCCGTGTTTAAGGTTGCATTCAGATGAGGTGCGATCAGACTTGCTGCAGAATGACAGTGAGAGATAGTTTTATTCCAGAGGATCTTCTATACGATTTCCCCAACTAAAGGTCGAAGGTCACACAGACACAAACAAGAGGGGGTGAGATGGGTCTGATGGTGTTTTGCTGGAAGAATGCTAATCCCAATTTACAGCCCTTAGTACCGTCACATTATCCATTCTTTGCCGTTTCACAATTAATTCACTACATTAATCGCGATCTGTCACCGTGGGGATTGCACGTGTCTAAGGTCATCGGTTTGGAAATAGTTTCAATATCTTTATTTCTGAATCTGTTGAAACCTCTCCCTGTAGATTCGCTAAATGGCATTAAAAACCCCAGGCTTCTGCTGCTTTAACATTTCATTCCGACAGATCGCCGGTAGCACGGGGGACGAATCACTGGGCAGAGAAAATGTCTTCAATGTGGGATACTTACAAGAGTGTGCGGAAAATATTGTACGTGTTCATTGCTGTCTTTGGAGTTCCTGGTGAGTGTGCACTCTTCATGTCTGGTATTTCTATGTATTTCTATGCCGGGGTTAGAACTCAATGTATTTAAGTAAACTACTTAAGAACTTTTTAAAAGCTATTATTAATGCTTTTTGAGAGAGTGATTTAGATGCATATCATATTTTTACTGAGTTAAGTATTGGATGTAATTAGTTTTGCTACAATAAGTGTATGGGACATTGGAAAAAATGTTGAATTTCCCCATGGGGATGAATAAAGTATCTATCTATCTATCTATCTATCTATCTATCTATCTATCTATCTATCTATCTATCTATCTATCTATCTATCTATCTATCTAACCTTTTCCGATCAGTTTACCAGCTTCCAACTTGATGACTATTGCACATATATCCGTCAGAAATATCAATCCTGTCAATTCGACATCTGATTTTTCATATTTAATGACCAATAAAACAAAACTTCTGTCACAACCTCCGCCGGCAGGGATCGACCCGGACGTTTCTCGTCCCTTTAATGACGCCTTTTCCAGGGTAGTCCCAGTGAAACTCTCCGGGAAGGTGTGATTGGAAGGGTTTTACTGGGAATTCGTCCAGAGTTATGCCCCATGGTGGAGAAAGGCATTTTCCCCGCACCGAAGATGCGACTGGGCGACCGGGTGGGTTTTACATTGTGAAGTTCACTGTCTCTGAGATATTGATCAGACTGAACACCTGGTCCTGTGTTTTATGTCTCCCTGCTGAGTCTGTCATAGTCGGATCCCGCTGTCTGCTGGTCAATAATTGGGTCTTATCAGCTGAATCAGTGTCCTCGGACATACTGAAGTGTGTTATGGAATTGCTCTGCGTTGTAGAATTAATCCATTAACGGAGCCTTTCAGCCTCTGTTTACTAAGTTGACCCGGCATTCCCTCTGAGACCCGTCGTAAATTGGAGCATCGTTTCGTCCTGAAGAAGGGCCCGACACGGTCAGTGTTTGTTCAATTTCATAAAAGCTCTCGAGCTGCCCTGACCATCCATTGCTTTGTGTGCGTTGCCCCTCCTCAGCCCCACCAGATGCCGAGTTCCTCGTGGCCTGCTCAGTCACGGCTCAGTCAGAGAAACCGGCCCCCATCAGCGATGGAATCAGGGTTAGCATCGATCGCTGTTGTTCATGCAGCTGGTTTTTAACACCGAAGATTAGTCACAGATCGCCTTATTTGCACAGTGAAGAAAAAGGTTCAGAGATAGTGAGACGTGTGTCAGATGATAGATTGCACATTATCGCAGCCCTGAACTTTAGCCGAAACCCGGTGATTGTGTTCAGTAATGCCCAGTGTCTGTTCTCTTCCCTCTTCTCCCTCCTTGTCTCTCTCTCTCCCTCTCTCTCCAGTGAATTTAGTGGCGATTGTGATCCTGTCCCGGGGAAGTGCGGCCTCTCTACCTGCACCACTCGCTACCTGGTGGCCATGGCAGCGGCTGATCTACTGACTATTGTTTTCGAAGGAATTTTGTACCGGATAAAAAACAATTACTTTAAGTACAGTTTTTTGAACATCACCCCTGTGTGCAGGGTTATCAACGTAGTGAGGTTCGCAGCCACAGACTGTTCTGTCTGGTTCACCGTCACTTTCACCTTTGACCGGTTTGTCGCCATTTGCTGCCAGAAGCTGAAAACAAAATATTGCACCGGGAAAACTGCGGCTGTGGTTCTAACAACCACCGGTGTACTATTCTGTCTAAAGAACATTCCCCGCTACTTCCTCTTAGAACATAAAGTGATCATCGACAATGTGCCGTGGTTCTGTAAACGCATGGACAAAGGTACCACTGACCCCGGGTGGGTAGCACGTGCTTGGGTGGAGACTGTTTTAACTCCGTTGCTCCCTTTTGCTGTGATACTCTTCCTCAATGCTCTGACAGTCAGACACATTTTAGTGGCCAGTCGGGTCCGTAAGGGGCTGAAGGGTCAGAGCAAGGGGGAGAACCGCAGTGACCCGGAGATGGAGAACAGGAGGAGGTCTGTGGTTTTACTCTTCACCATTTCCGGCAGCTTCATCCTCCTGTGGATGACACTGGTTGTAAATTTCATATATTATCAGGTCAAGGCAATTGGTTTCAATTTCAATGATTCCGAATGGATATTTCATGCGGTCGGCGTTTTGATGAGGAATTTCAGCTTGTGCACGAACACATTTATTTACGCGGTGACTCAGTCGAAATTCAGGGAGCAGGTGATCAGCGCGGTGAAATACCCGATCACCTCGGTGGTTCAATTCATTAATAAAGTCGCGGCCTGAGCGGAACCTAGATGCAGCTTCAATGTATCCCGTCCGGGCTCCAGATCTTCTCATTAACCGTCTCGTCACTCAGCTGTTATTCCCGGGGTCGTCCTGTTGAAAGGGGCATTGGAAGCAGCAGTGCTGTGGACCGCGAGAAAATGGAGGGAGATTGGAAAGTGCTTGCAGGAGAGAGAAGTCAGAGATTGGCCGAGTGGAGTGCTTGTGTGGGGGCGGGGTAAAGAGAGACTGGGAGATCGTGAATGATTGTGGGTGTGTGTGTGTGTGTGTGTGTGTGTGTGTGTGTGTGTGTGTGTGTGTGTGTGTGTGTGTGTGTGTGTGTGTGTGTGTGTGTGTGTGTGTGTGTGTGTGTGTGCTTGAGAGAGAGTGCAGAAAAGGTGTACGAAGTTGCTGCCAGTACAAGGTGACCTGTGTTAAAGCGACAGGTCGGCCAGGCATGAGACTTGAGAGGCAACCGCACGGCAAGTATTAAGATTACAAGTGGTCAGAGAGGCAACGCACAAAATTCTTATGGAACTGAGCAGGTCAGGTATCATCTATTGAAAATTGCAAAACGTTGACATTTCTGGCCAAGACGTACCTTCAGTCCCCATGCTCCAATCTGACGTTCAATCTCCACACTCCCCCCGCCATTATAAACACAAACACATCAGTGTCCCTAATTCCTAATCAGAATCCTTTATTATCGCCGAGTATGAGGACACAAACAAGGAATTTGATGCTGGTTTCCTTGAGCTCTCACTGTACAGATTTAAAAACAAACAAAACAATAGTGCAAATAATCATAAACTCTATGCAATGAGGTCCTTCTAGTTGAATTTACGGGTGGACTTGATTTATAATAAACTAAAATTCAAGTCTTGATAACACTGATGGCATACGGAAAGAACCTGTTCTTGTACCTATTTGTCCTGGCATACAGTGATCTAAAGCGCCTACCAGAAGGAAGGAGTTGGAACAGGTGATGTCCAGGGTGTGATGGGTCTACAATAATACTGCTTGCTCGCTTCCTGACTCTATATGCATATAAGTCCTGGATCAAGGGCAGCTTCACACCAATAATCCTTTCCGCAGCCCTGACGGTTCTTTGAAGTCTACTCTTGTCTTGTTTGTTAGCTGATCCAAACCAGACAGTGATGGACGAACAGAGAACAGTCTGGATTATTCCTGAATAGAATTGAATCAGCAGCTCCTGAGGCAGGTTGTACTTCCTGTGTTGACGTAGAAAATTCAACCTCTGCTGAGTCTTTTTGATAAGAGTGTCCGCGTTGGGTGTCCACTTCAGGTCCTGGGAGATTGTGACACCCAGAAATCTGAAGGTCTCCACAGCAGACACAATACTGTTGCGTATAGTGAGTGGGGGGAGTATTGGGGGCCTCCTCCTAAAGTCCACAGTCTTGAGCGTATTTAGCTCCAGATTGTTCTGACCACACCAGCGGGCCAGCCGTTCCACCTCCCGTCTGTATGCAGACTCATCACCGTCTCGGATAAGGCCAATGACAGTTGTGTCGTCTGCAAACTTCAGGAGTTTAACAGATGTATCCTGTGAGGTGCAGTCATTAGTGTAAAGGGAGAAGAGCAGTGGGGAGAGCTCACATCCCTGGGGGGCACCGGTACTGATTGTCCGGGTGCTAGAGATGATGCTCCCCAGCCTCACTTGCTGCACCCTGTCAGTCAGGAAGCTTGTGATCCACTGACAGATGGCGGGGGAGACAGTAAGCTGGGTGAGTTTGGAGTGGAGGATTTCTGGGACAATGGTGTTAAACGCCGAGCTGAAGTAAACAAACAGGACCCTCA
Organism: Hemitrygon akajei; assembly: GCF_048418815.1. NCBI lineage: Eukaryota > Metazoa > Chordata > Chondrichthyes > Myliobatiformes > Dasyatidae > Hemitrygon > Hemitrygon akajei. Next base: position 7,227,445 of record NW_027331930.1, on the reverse strand, counting down.
CAGAAGTTCCTGGGTTGTCGAGGTGTTGTAGAATGTAATGCAGTCCCATGTTGACCGCATCATCCACTGACCTATTTGCCCGATAAGCAAACTGCAGGGGGTCCAGCAGGGGGCCCATGATGTCCTTCAGGTGAGCCGACACTCGTCTCTCAAAGGACTTCATGACCAGAGATGTCAAAGCAACAGGCCTGTAGTCATTTAGTCCCTTGACAGTGGGACCACTATCTGACCACTAAAACATCGCGACCCTGCCTTAATCCTCATCTGAATTCTAAGTTCCTATATCTGAAGTCTAACGCTTCATGTGACCTCGAACTACCTGACATCGCTGTCCCTAAACCACATTGTAAGCTTTTACTCCACACATTCCTGTCCCTAAACCCAAAATGATATCTACCTCACCCACATGCTTGTCATTAAACCCAATCCGACACTTAAATCCTTCACAAACCTGCCGTATGCCTAACCTGACTTCTAACACCCCAAAACCCGTCACCTGACATGAATCTGTCCTCCCATTAATTCCATCCCAATCCCTGATCCTAATCTGCACTGTAACCTCCTACATCTCCGCCCCTTACCGTAATATGAAAACTAACTTCCAAACATCCCATTCCTTAAATCATAAACTGAACTCTAAATCCCTTCAACACTGTCCCTAAACCTCAATCTGAACTCTAAAAACCTCTGGCACCCCACATCTCTCAGCCTAAACCCTGAATCTAATCTGACCTCCAGCACCACACTTCCCTCTCCATAAAACCTTACCAGACATCCAGACCACCACCACCATTTCCCCAAACGCCAATCTGACCGCTACTTCCCCACATCCCTGACGTTAAACATAAGTGGCCTATAACCCAGCCACGTCCCCGTCCCTAAACGCTAATCAGCCCTGAAGCACTTCACATGTTTGACTATAAATCATCATCTGAAATCGAAATCCGCAGATTCCTGTCCCTTAAGGCCCCCTAAGTCTCAGGGCCTAAGAGGCCTCGATAGTTTAGGGGAATGGGCAAAGAAGAGGCAAATGAAATACAATGTTGGAAACTGTATGTCCATGCACTTTGGTGGAAGAAATAAACGGGCAGACTATTATTTAGATGGTGAGAGAATTCAAAATGCAGACGTTCAAAGGGACTTGGGAGCCCTTGTTCAAAATGCTCTAAACGTTATCCTCCAGGTTGAGTCGGTGGTGAAGAAGGCAAATGCAATGTCAGCGTTTATTTCTAGAGGTGTAGAATATTAATACAGGGATGCGATGTTGATGCTCTACAAGGCTCTGCTCAGAACACACAGAGTATTGCATGCAGTTTCGGAATCCTTCACTTCTCATTTTTAGGATCTTTTTTATTGGTACATAATCTTCTACTGCTATACAATGATACAAGATTTCAACAAATTAATATGTATACAATTAATAAAGCTGAAGAAAACAAGCTGATCGTAATATATAAAATTGAAATATATATATAGATATATATATATATATATATATATATATGAAGAAAAGAAGGGAAAAAAAAGAACCCCCGTCTAACTAAGAAAAAAAAAACCCACTGACTACAAAAAAAAAGGGAAACAAAAACGATTAGGAATCAACCCCCTCGGAGCAATACGTCTTACCATCATCTATATATATAAAGAGAAAGAGTCATCAACCGCTAATTCATGTTTATATAGAATAAGATTGGACGGAAACCTTATAAAATAATTCAAATTAAATGATAATATTTGGCAAAAGAGCCCCATCTTCTTTCAAAATCGAACCGGGGATCAAAAGTTCTACTAATTTTTATTCCAAACTGGGACATAACAAAGCTTGAGAAAAACTTTCGATTAATGCAGAGGCCGGAATCCTTATTTTAGAAATGATATACTGATATCGGAGAGGATTTAGAGAATATTCAGGAGAATGATTCCAGGAATGAACGGGATACCGTATGAGGAACGTCTGACAGCCCCTGGGCTGTCTTTCCTGCAGTTCAGGAGAATGAAGGGGGATCTCAAAGAAACATTCCAAGTGTTAAAAGGCCAGAATAGATTAGATATGGCAAAGTTATTTCCCATGGTAGGGGATTCTAGGACAAGAGGACACGACTTCAGGATTGAAAGACGACCTTTAAGAACGGACATAGGGAGAAATTACTTTAGTCGGAGGGTGGTAAATCTGTGGAATGTGTTGCCACGTGGACCTGTGGAGGCCAAGCAAAAGCTTACCTGACCTCTGACTCTCCACATCCCTCACCTTAAACATAATCTGACCTCATTCCTGTCCCTAAACGCGAATCAGATCTGAACCGCCCCACATGTCTGACCGTAAATCATAAACTGAAATCGAAATTCACAGATCCCTGTCACTAAATCCTAATCTGAACGAACATTGATGCATGGGCCAGGACAACTTGGAAGGGTTGCGTAATACTGCATCTCGAGTGAAGAGATCAAGAAACACAAGGGATGATTTTCCCACTGCCCCCATAATCACAACCGAATCAAACAGTGACATGCTCTTCATTTTCCCAGTCAGTGAAAAAGCCAAGATACCAAGAAGGCGAGAGGGATCCGATTAGTTAAACTGGAACCACAGAAAACAAGTCGCCCTAAACTCTCAGTGACAGGGTGGAGTGACTCTGAATCTCCAGTAAACCCTGTTGATATAAACCGGGCGACCCACCACACCCAGATGCAAAATACAGATTACCGTAAACTTAAAGTAGGGAGGTTCCGTCTTACTTCGAGATGAAGCCTCAGACGGAAATTGTTAAAGTAGAATCAAATAACGAGATCTGAAATACCTTAAACTCGGGATGTCATGGTTTCCATTATCTTTGCCCGTGGGAGTGTCACAAGCCTGGCCTGAGCAGCGCTGCTGGGTCGCCCTGGTGAGGGTATCGAATGATTAAAGTCCTGAATTACCCCCAACGAAAACAGTTTACATTACTGATGACGCGTTCCAGTACACACCTGGTTAATTAAGCCGTGTTTTTTGGACGAGGTTAATGAAAGGCGTGGGGCAGATAAAAGTTGTTCTGCCAGAGCCCCACATTCCGGTTTACCCTAAACTCCACAAGTCTATCTCCCCAGCCCAACATGTACATCGCCAGCCTTACCGTTAACCATAATCCTACAACACAAACATCCCGGACTGCACCCCGACTAACTCTGGCCACAGCCCCACGAACAAGCTCACTTAAAACCAGCTCTCTTCCACCCCGCTCTCTCCCCATGTGGAGACCTGCATCTCCATCTCCCGACCCTACCCAGAAACTAACACCTACTCCCCTCCTACACACCCGTGTAAACCCTAACCCACACCTCGACACTCATTCCCTGAAATTCAACATCATCCCCCACTTCAATCACTTTGTAATCCTATCACCTTAGCATATTCATAGCAATAAGCCTGAAATTTGTGTGAGGGCGAGGAAGATCCCAATAAGGCAGTGGTTAACCGTGGGGCAGAGCAATGTGGCAGGGTGGAGAGACACTGAATACCGAGAGACGAAATCAAGAAGCACAAGGGCGATTATTTTCCCTCTTCCCGCATAACAACAACATAACTATTACATTGTGGTGAGGAGGTGGGAACAGACAAATGGTTTATGCTTTACTCGACACACGGAACATAGAAGAGTACAGAAGAAGAACCGGCCATTCGGCCCTCGTGTTGTGCCGAGCCAGATCCAAAGCAAATCAAAAGCACCCGAATACTAATCCCTCCTACCTACACCATGTTCATATCCCTCAACTTCCTGACATCCATGTGCCTATCCCACACGACTCTTCAGAACCTCTCATGTATTTCCTTCTACCACCATACCAGGCATCCACGAGTCTCTGAATAAAATTATAGGCTTGCACACACAAAGACGACAGAGTGCACTGATTGAAGGGACTTATTGGAGCCGGAAACCTGCAATTAGCGGTGTTCCATAGGGTTCTGTGCTGGGAGCTCTGCTGTCTGTGATGTATATAAACGACCAGGATGAAGATGGAAATGGGTGGGTTGGTAAATTTGCCGATAATTCCAAGATCTGTGCAGCTTTGGATCATGTAGAAAACTGGCAAAGAATGCAGCACAATATAGATCAGTTGAAGATAATGGCTGAGAAATTGCAGATGGGGGTTAACTACGATAAATGAAAGGAGATGGCAAGATCCTTAACAGTGTTGCTATGCAGAGAGATCTTGTGATCCAAAGCATTATCTCGTTGAAAGTGGCTATACAGGTCGATGTGGTGGTTAAAAAGGGTTATGGAATTCGTGCTTTTATTAGACCAGAAATAGAGTTCAGAAGTCAGCAAATTATGCTGCACCTGTATAAAACTGGTTATGCCACATCTGGAGTATTGGATACGGTTTTGATCACCCCAATATAGAAAGGATGTTGAGGTTTTGGGGAGGGTGCTGAGGAGATTTTCCAGGATGCTGCCTGGTTCAGAGGACATGTGTTACCACCAGAGTCCGGATAAACTTGATTTGATTCTTCCGGAGCGTTGGACGCAGAGTGGAGATTCGATGGAGGCTTATAAGATTATGAGAAAACATAGATAGAGTGGACAAAATCTATCCCTTTCCCAGGGTTGAAATGATTAATACCAGAGGACATGCATTGCAGATGAGAGAGGGTAGGTTCAAGGAGAATGTGAAGGCTGCGTGCGTATTTGGAGATGTGCACAGATTCTGGAATGTCAGCAGATCCAGGGTTGTGCTGAATATCAAAATTGTACAAATTCTACATACGTTGATAACAAATATACTTCAAACTTTGCACTTTGCTCTTGCCATTTGCTTGAAGGTGGAGGAGGCCATTTTGAAAGTCTGTACTTGCAGGCCTCCATTTTGAGATCACTTTGAACTGAATCTTGCTCTGGGATAATCTGATGTGGATTTGGGGTATCACCCGAAAAAGATGTGTGCGCTCTTGGGGATGCTGATGGATTCGGATTGTGGGCGGATATGGGGTGCGCATTGATATATAGGTGTCGGCCTGTTTGAGGGGTGTCGGAGGATGAGATGTTTAGAACAGTAATGAAGCCGCTCCAACTCTCTTGGTTGTTGGCTAAAACCAGTTTCAATGTGGGTCCTGGCGGTGGTCACAACATCCATTATCGTGTCAGTAGCTTCCACTCAGTTCACCAGTGAGCTATGCAAGTCCCTGGTGGAGACAGAGGAATACCAGCGCACACGTATGTTGGAGTGTTCTTCATTGCCGTTTCTGTGACTGTTCTGTTTGGCCAGTCTGGGTTGTTAGCCCTGAGCGAAACTCTCAGCAAATATTTAGTTGGAAAGCTATTGGAAGTTATTCTAAGTAACCGGATATAGACGTACTTGGAGAGCCAGTGACTGATTAGGGATAGTCAATATAGCTTTGTGCGTGATGCTTCCATATCTAATCAATCTTACAGAGTCTTCAGAGGTGCTTACTAAGAAATCTGATGGAAGAAAGTCAGTGGATGTGGTCTACAGGTAATTTAGCAAGGCCATTACCGAGGTCCCGCTTCGGACTTGGTTCAGAAGGTTGAGCCGCTGGGCATTCGGAATGAGGTAGTGAATTGGAGGAGGCAGAGTGTGGAAACAGTCGGTTGCCCTCTGACTGGAAGCCTGTGACTAGTGGAGTGGCGCAGGGATGTTGTTGTTTGTCATCCATATCAGCAATCTGAATGTTAATGTGATGAACCGGATCAAATCTGTGGATGTCATCCAGATTGTGTTGTATTGTAGACAATCAGAAAGGCTATCAAAGTTTGCCGGGGGATTTGGACCAGATGGACATTGCAGATGAATTTTAATGCAGACCAGTGTGAGATGTTACACTTTGCGTGGACAAATCAGGTGATCAGTTGAGCAACGGGGAATGCGGTAGAAGAGAGGGATCTAGGAATACAGATTCATAATGACTTGAATGTGGCGTCACAGGTCGATAGGGTCGTACAGAGAGCTTTTGACACTTCGGCATTCAGAAATGAAAGTATTGCGTACAGAAGATGGTATGGTATGTTGAAACTGTATAAGATGCTGGCGAGGCCGCATTCGTGTAGCTTTTGTTGCAAACCTACAGGGAAAATATGAATCCGATTGAAAGAGTGCAGAGAGAATTTACAGGAATGTTGCTGAGAATTGAGCAACTGAGTTGTAGGGAAAGGTTGAATAGGTTAGGAATTTATTCCCTGGAGTTTAGGGAAATGATGGGAGATTTCAGACAGATGTGCAGTCATTTTAAACTTGTTTGGATGTGTTACACGCATAACCTCTCAAATTGTGTTGTGGTGCCATAAGGTTTCGAATTTACTGGCTGAAATGGGACAATGACGCTTACGGATGCGGTGGTTCAAGTTGATGTGAACATGCTGGATTGATTTGAGGGGCAAAGAAATGACCATCCTGTTAAATGTGTGTAAACATCACAGGGAGAGAGGGTTTAGTTTTGGGTGGATATGTTCTTCTCTCGCTCGGGATATGTTTTTGCTGGATGATGCAATAAGTTCCACTGTGGCTTTCCTGCTAACGCCACCCTGTTATTTTTTTTCAATGACTTTAGTTGACTTAATAAATTCCAAGGATTCTGTTATGACTGGGAGTCTTTTGGGTGATCAGTATTTTAAAGAAAATTATTATGATAGGATAGAACATTTTTACAGGTGTTTCTAAAAATAATTTTACTGGGAACGTTGGTGTGGCTGTTTTTGTGCCTGAATTGCAGAGAACGATAAAGAAACGACGTACTAGCCATTTTCCAGTTTGTACATCAGAATTAGTTGCCGTCATTTTAGGCTTAAAGTGGGTGGGTGAAACTTGTCCTTGCAAAGTTGTAATTTGATCAGATTCCTTTTCGGTGTTGATGAGTCTTTAAGATGGTCATTCTAGCAGTCGGTAGGGTTTACTGTTGGAAGCTCAGCCAACATAATTGCATATGCGATGTGCTGGATTAAGAGATCGGTTTCCTTTGGGTCCCTGCACAGAGACATGTTGCCAGCAATCAATGGGCTGATTGTTCTGCTACAAAAGCTGTGTTTGTCTGTACGCAGATTTCGGGGTGCACGCGGATTAGGGAGCAGCATTGGATTTGCGGGTTTCCCTCCGATTTGGTGGTGAAGGCTGATTTACGGGTGCATACAGATTTGAGGGTGTGCACGGATTTGAGGATGGGCACGGATTTGAGGGTGGGCATGGATTTGAGAGTGGGCACGGATTTGAGGGTGGGCACGGATTTGACGGTCGGCATGGATTTGAGGGTGGGCATAGATTTGAGAAATCTTTTCTTAATGCAGGTCAGATGTCGGCAGGAAAGAATGACGTGTGTTGCTGTATGATCAGTCACATGCCCTGACAACACTCTTGTGATAATATTACAATGTATGTTTTAATCGTATTTGGAAGTTAGGGCATCTTCCTTTCTGATGGAATCTGGCAATTCTAGTGCCGACTCTGAAACCTGGGAGCTCCCCGTCTGATTCTTCTGGTCAGAGGCTAAATCGTTCATAAATCATTGATGTAAACTCATGGAATTTATGGTGATAGAGCGTTTGGATTATATTCTGGAAAAGAGAGGTGATACAGCGTTGTATCAGAGTGATTTTCGGAATTGTAGAAAACATCCGATTCAGTTTTATGTTTGGAAGATGAGAATAGGAAAGTACTGTTAAATAAAGATGTTGTAATAACAGTATGTTTTGATGTTGAAAAGGCAGATGATATGTTCTGGAATGAAGTACTTTTGATTAAATTACGGAAATTAGGAGTGAATGCGAGATTGTATGTTTATCAGACTTATTTATTTCGGCAGTCGATGCAGGTGAGGGTGGGAAACTCATATTCGGACCCTACATGGCAGTATTGCACTCCTTTAATATTATGATTAATGATATTCTGTCTGAGATAGGTACTGGGGTGGGTAAATCACAGTATGTAGATGATGCAGCTTTATAGATTAGCGGTAAGAAAATCTATTTTGCTGCATTTAGGTTGTAATTAGCAGTTAATCGGTTGGAATATCAGGTAAATCGCTCCGGATTGAAGACGTCAGTAGCTCATACACACATCGGATGAATAGGCCTGCACTTGATTTGGATTCTATGCTCAGACTCTTGAAGCCGCGTTGTGGCAAGATTTCCGGTTTTGGGAAATGAACCTGGTCTGGCGTCAGACCTCTCGGTGGGAGAGGATTTTGGAGGTAGCGACTACAACTCTATCTCCTTCACCATGGCGTCTGGAGAGGGATAGGAGCAGACAATTTGGGAAAACATTTCACTGGGGTAAGGGGAAATACGATGCTATTGAGCAGGAACGTGGAAACATAAATTGGGAGCAGATGCTCTCAGGTGAATGCATTGCAGAAATATGGCAATTGTTCCGGGAATATTTTATGGCATTCTGCATAGGTATGTTCCATTGAAGTGAGGAAAGGGTGGCAGGGTAAAAGAACTATGCTGTACAAAGGATGTAGAAAATCTCGTTAAGAAGAAAGGAAAAGCTAACAAAAGTTTCAAGAAAATAGGTACTATTGTAGCTCTAGAAAATGACAAGAGTGAGCAGGAGCCATGAGAAGGCCTTGGCGAGCGGAATTAAGGAAAACCACAAGGCTTTCTACAATAATGATGATGAGCCGTGTGAGAATAGGGTACAATTGTGGAAAAATGTGCATGGAGCGGAAGGAGGTAGCGGAGGTATTTAATGAACACTTTGCTTCAGTATTCACCAGTGAATAGGACCTGATTGGACTGAAAGGCTTGAGTGTATAGTCATTAAGAAAGAGGATGTTCTGGAGCTTTTGAAAGTTAGATAGGTCGCCGGGACCGAATGAAATGCACCCTTGACTACTGAGGGAAGGGAGGGAAGGGATTGATGCTGGAGTGGTGATAGGTAGGTCAAATAGAGAGAAGTAGTTGCATCCAAGGTCACGGCACCGGAAACTGAGTGACAGTCAGGAAGGAGAGTGCAGCGCACCCCTGTGGCTATTCCCCTGAACAACAGGTATATCACTTTACACACCGGTGGGCTGGGGGAATGACCTCGCAAAGGAAAGTCACAACAGCGCACCCCTGTGGCCATCCCCTTGAACAACAGGTATATCACTTTACACACCGGTGGGCTGGGGGAATGACCTCACAAAGGAAAGTCACAGCTGTTGGGTCTCTGGCGCTTGGTATGGCTCTGCGGCTCAGATGGGAACGGGGTAGAGTAACAAGGTTCTGCAAAGGAAGTTCAGGAAGTGAGGTGCTAATTAAAGAGACAGCTCATCCAGGGCTGTGATCGCAGGACTGCCATCTATGCCATGTGCCAGGAATAGGAAGGATAAACTGTTTAACACGTGGCGAAGGAGTTGGTGCCAGAGGGAGGGCATTAACTATTTGGATCGGTTGAGCCCACAGGGATTGCAGTGTGCACAGAGTGTGCGTGTGTTGGTGGAGAGAGGACATCGTTGATGGAGGGTCAGTGAGCACACAAACACAAGCATTGCAGTGTGAGGGAGGGGAGTCAGGAGGGAAAAGGGGAATGAGGAGGATGGAGTTAGGGTTCCATTACAAAGCCCCAGAGTCACAAAATCATCCTCCTCTGGAATCGGTCCCATTCCCTACCCCTGGATGGGGGTGAGCATTGAGTTGCCTTGCCAACGAGAAAATAAATCGTTCTTATGCCCCTGGTTAACACACTTCTTTAATAAATTTACGTTGATCTTGAACATTGAAACGTACTGTTTGTAAAACATGTACTGATGTGAAATGGTCTCAGTGAAGGTCCGAGAGTGGAAAATGAACCGGTGTTCAGCCCCACTGCTCCGTGCCAGACAAGATCCCCCATCGGAGTCTGTCCCATCTGTCTGTGCTTGACACGTTTCACTCTGAAGTTTCCTATTTCTGTCCCTGTCCCAGTGTCTGTTATTTTCCTTCTCAACCCCGTTCCCTGTCTTCTCCCCAAGACCTTCGACGCCTTTAGGAATCCAGTACTGGTCAGTCTCCGATTATGTAAACACTGTGATCCGGCCTCTGAGCGGTCCATGGCAATGAATTCCACAGCTCCCTCATCTCTCCCTCCCTGGAGTGAGGTTGCTGGAGTTCCAGCAGGTGGGATGACTGAGTAAATTCTGTGCTCTCTCAGGACAGAAGTGTGGCCTCTACTTATTGTGAACTCGTTGGAGCCTCTCAGGGTGGGTTAACTGAATGAAACTCTCCCCACACTCTGAACAGGTTTACAGCTGCTTCCGTTGCGTGAAATGTCTGACGTTTCAGTTGCTCAGGTAACTGAATGAATCTTTTCCCACACTCGGAGCAGGAGAACGGCCTCTCCCCAGTGTGAACGCACTGCTGTTTCTGCAGATCGGATGCCTGGATGAGTCCTTTTGCAAACAAGGAGCAGGTCAACAGCCTGTGTCAGCCTGCTCTATGGAATTTTGTCTCACCTTTACAATCTGAGACTGAGTCGGGAAAAGATACCGGTGCTGTGGAAGACTTCCTGCTTGGTTCCTTTGCTCAATAAGGCGACTCCATCTGAACTTAATGACGACAGACTAATTGCCCTCACATCCCCTGTGATGAAGTTGATGGAGAGGCTGGTCCTGACTTACCTTGGACGCTCTGGAGTTTGTCTACCAATCTCATGAGGGTGTGGATACATAATCTACCTGTTGCAGCGAGCTCACTCCCATTGGCATTGTGAGAATCGCTTTTTTAAAAAATATTTCGCTAGTGCCTTCAATACAATCCAGTCACGTCTTCAGTGCAACAACCTGCAAAGGATGGGCGTAGACAAACTCACTCACTCCTGGGTTACTGCCTTCCTGACAGACAGACCCCAGTTTGCACACCCGGTGGTTCTCTGCCGGAAGTGGTGATGAGTGGTACTGGAGACCAACAAAAAACTGTCCTGTCCACGTTTCTGTTCACACTATTATCTCACCTCCCCCCACATTCTTACTCCCTCTTTTCATTTCCAGTCCTGAAGAAGGGTCTTGGTCTGAAACGCCGACTGTTCTCTCCTCTCCATAGTTGCTGCTGGCCCCTCTGATTTTCCTCCAGCATTTCCCGTCTGTTGCTTTGGATTTCCGCATCTGCGCATTTTCTCCTGTTTGTTCACATGCGCATGCGCAGAGGTCGGAGGACATCCCGAATATCGCGCATGCGCTCAGTTGACGAGGGGCTCACAAGGACCGGTCGTAGGTAGGAGGGTCTCCGGGAGGAAATTAATCTCCGGCGTCTGAAACGTGATTGAAGGGTTATTACTGTGAGATCCTGCAGCACTGGTCCTGCATCCTAGGACAGCCCCGGTCGGTTCCCTCTCTCTCAGCCCCACGATCCGTACCCGGGCCCCGGAGAGTTTTCAGCTCATGAGCGCGCCATTTCTCCCGCGCATGCGCATCGCTGGATCTTTCGGTGGCTGATAGATAGGTTTCCCTTTCGTGTAGCCTTCTGGGTAAAGAAGCAGCCATGGATGACACTGCCAGCGTTGTCCTGGTACAGTTGAAGGAAATGCGAGCGAATGTATCTCCCAAACACTGCCGAGATGCAGCTATATAAATGCAAGGATTAGTAATTCGGAACAAAAATATATTTCCGAGTTAAGCTTGGAAGAAAAGTCGACCTTCCAATCAGTAAAAATGTCATTTAGTGCTGTATGGCAAAAACAAAATCCTTCTGTCAGATTTAGTTCTGTCTGGATATAAAACAGCATTTTTTAAAAACATCTCTTTATTGTTTTTACGGAGTAAAAAGAAAACAATATATATATCATAAGTTGAAAATATAACAAAGTTGAAGAGAAAAAAAAAAGAAAAACAATATATATATATATATATATATATATATATATATATATATATATATATATAAAGACGTGACCAACCCACGATGAAAAAGAAGCAGTCAATTCAGTTCATTACTTTCATCATCTTGAACATTATTCTCCAGGAACTTGTAGAAAATGTTCCATATTTCTCAAAATTTGTCAAGTTTGTTTTTTGTAATGTAGCTTATCTTTTCCAGAGCAAGATAAGTAGTCATTCCTTTCAACCACTGTGAGAATCCACTGGTTGATGGTTTCTTCCATGAATAGGCTATGCAGCGTTTAGCTTCCAAAAAACAAATGTTAAGCGGAGACCTCACATTTTTGGAGGTTACAAAGTCATTTGGTTAAATATTCAGAATACATAATTTAGGATTGAGGGGCACCTTTTTCCCAATAATCTGAGTAATCAAATCCAGCACCTTCTTCCAGAAACAAATTATCTGGGGGCACTCCCACATACAATGAAACAAAGACCCTTTTGATGGTTACATTTCATGCAAGTGTCTGGAATGTTGGGGTTAAAATGATGCAATCTGACTGGAGTAATGTACTGTCTGGTTTTCCATTTATATTGTAATAATTTAGAGTGAGTGTTCACTGATTGGGTTTGAGCTAAGGAACAAGCTTCTGACCATTATTTTAGAGATAGATTCTCATTCAAATCAATTCTCCATGCTTGAAGTATGTTGTTCGATGACTCTTTGCATCTGTTTGCAAATAAATTGTATAGTACAGAAACATGTCCCCTAGCTTCAGATAAATTCAGAGTGATGTCTTCTAGGGTAGATAAAGGAGGGAGTTTCAAACTGTTGCCTTGCCTGGACATAATAAAACTTAGCAACTGAGGGTGCTTAAAAAAGTTTTGTTGGAATTCCATATGTGGCCTTAAGTTCTTCAAATGACATGAATGTATCGCCCTTATAAAGATCAGAGAACTTTACTATGCCTCGGGTCGACCAAGTTTTAAAACCAGGGTCTGCTCTGCCGGGCCTAAAGCCATCATTACCAAAGTGGGGGTAAATTGGGATAACTGTGATGTCTCTCCCAAATATGCAACAGCATCATGCCAGATCATCATTGTATAGTTTTAAAAAAGGATTTTTAGTTTGTTTAATCAGTTTTTTCTTATCTGCTGAATACAAATAAAGATCTAGAGGGATATTGATCGACTGGGATTCCATTGAGACCCAAGTAGGGGGGTGATCCTCAACAAAGTAGAACATTCCTGCTCTAATTTGGGCCGCCCAAAAATACCATATAAGATTTGGTAGCTGTAGGCCACCTCTATCAAGACCAAGGAGATGGTGGTGGACTTTAGGAGATCTAGGCCTCATATGGAGCCAGTGATCATTAATGGAGAATGTGTGGAGCAGGATAAGACCTACAAGTATCTGGGAGTACAGTTGGACGAGAAGCTAGACTGGACTGCCAACACAGATGCCTTGTGCAGGAAGGCACAGAGTCGACTGTACTTCCATAGAAGGTTGGCGTCATTCAATGTCTGCAGTGAGATGCTGAAGATGTTCTATAGGTCAGTTGTTGAGAGCGCCCTCTTCTTTGTGGTGGCGTGTTGGGGAGGAAGCATTAAGAAGAAGGACGCCTCACGTCTTAATAAGCTGATAAGGAAGGCGGGCTCTGTCGTGGGCAAAGTACTGGAGAGTTTAACATCGGTAGCTGAGCGAAGGGTGCTGAGTAGGCTACGGTCAATTATGGAAAACCCTGAACATCCTCTACATAGCACCATCCAGAGACAGAGAAGCAGTTTCAGCGACAGGTTACTGTCGATGCAATGCTCCTCAGACAGGATGAAGAGGTCAATACTCCCCAATGCCATTAGGCTTTACAATTCAACTGCCAGGACTTAAGAACTTTTTTAAAGCTATTATTAATGCTTTTTGAGTTAGTGATTTAGATGCATATCATATTATTACTGAGTTAAGTATTGTATGTAATGAGTTTTTGCTACAACAAGTGTATGGGACATTGGAAAAAATGTTGAATTTCCCCATGGGGATGAATAAAATATCTATCTATCTATCTATCTATCTATCTATCTATCTATCTATCTATCTATCTATCTATCTATCTATCATACGGCAAATATAATAGGGAGAGTCTGAGTCTTGGACGTCTATTATTCCAGATAAAGTCAGAAAAAAGAAAGATGATGGAGGAGAAAGTGGGATAGATTGAAAAAAGGTACAGGAACTTCGGGAAAATTGACATTTTTAGAATGTTTACGCGTCCAATTAGAGATATAGGCAATTTCGACCATCTATTTATAAGTTAAATGACTGAGTCTGTGAGAGGATTATAATTAGTTGGGATAATTTAATCAATAGTAGGAGTGATTTTAACACCCAAATAAGTAAAACCCTGTACTGACACCATGAATGGAGTTTGAAATGAGGAATTGAGTCTCTCATCTTTATCCATGAATAATATTACAGATTTATTGTTGTTTATTGTTTAGCCTGCAAAAATACCAGAAGTACCTATCAGGTCAATTAAGGCAGGTTATGTTTATTTCAAGTTAGAACAAAACAAAATTACGTCATCCGCGTACTGGGCTATGCGATGTTCTATATCTCCTATAGTTATTCCTCCTATTATAGCCTCTTTTCGAATTGCCATAGCAAGCGGCTCAATGGCCAGGATAAACAGGAGGGGAGATGGGGACAGCCCGGTCTTGTTCCCCTTTGGAGTTTGAAAGGTGCCGAAAAAAGCCCATTAGTTAAAATTTCAGCCTGTGGGTTAGAATAAAGAAGCTGTATCCATCGTAAAAATTTCCCCCCAATACCGAATCTCTCTAAAACTTTAAACAAATATTGCCATTCTACTCTGTCAAAAGCTTTCTCGCCATCCAGTGACAGAATAGCGCTATCAGAGCTTTCAGACTTCTCGTAGAGTATATTAAGCACTCTTCGGATGTTGTGGAAACCCTGTCTTCCCTTAACAAAACCATTTTGGTCAGGGTGGACTATCTTCGGCAAGAATGGCTCCAGCCTCCTAGCTAATACCTTACAAAGAATTTTGAGATCATTATTCAGAAGTGAAATTGGTCTATAAGATCCACATAGGGACGGTGATTTTCCAGGTTTTAGTAGTAGTGTAATTACTGCCATATTAAGGGAGTGGGGAAGGGATCCAGTATCAAATGACTCCTGATACATATCAAGCAGAGTGGTATTAATTTAGTTATGAAGATTTTATATATTTCAATCGGAATGCCATCAGGCCCAGGACTTTTCCCTCCCTTCATATTAGTTATGACTTCAGACAATTCTTTATCCTCTAAGTTATACTCCAGCGAGGTCAAGGACGTTTCATCCAGGGGTGTAAATTCTAGCAAATCCGGAAATTCCTTCTGTATTTGTGGAGTTGTATCCGAATATTCTGATGTATACAAATTTTGGTAAAAACTCAAAAAGATATTATTTATTTCTTTTGGGTCAGCAGTTGTCACCCCCTCATCTGATTGTAGGGAGTTTATTGACCTTTCTGTTTGTATCTGTTTGATACACCAGGCCAAGAGTTTACTAGCCTTTTCACCGTGCTCATAATAGGATTGCTTCAATCTCAGCAAACTGACCCGTCTGACAGTGACTGCAGGTCAGGGTAGGAGACAGCCGGAGAGACTACATCTGCTGACCCGTCTGACAGTGACTGCAGGTCAGGGTAGGAGACAGCCGGAGAGACTACATCTGCTGACCCGTCTGACAGTGACTGGTCAGGGTAGGAGACAGCCGGAGAGTCTACATCTGCTGACCCGTCTGACAGTGACTGGTCAGGGTAGGAGATAGCCGGAGAGACTACATCTGCTGACCCGTCTGACAGTGTCTGGTCAGGGTAGGAGACAGCCGGAGAGACTACATCTGCTGACTCTGTCAGTATCAGCCCCAGGACACTGAAGGCCTGTGTGAACCTGCTCTCTGGAATTTTGTCTCACCTTTACAATCTGAGACTGAGTCGGGAAAAGATACCGGTGCTGTGGGAGACTTCCTGCTTGGTTCCTTTGCTCAACAAGGCGACTCCATCTGAACTTAATGACGACAGACTAATTGCCCTCACATCTCCTGTGATGAAGTTGATGGAGAGGCTGGTCCTGACTTACCCTGGACACTCTAAAATTTGCCTACCAACCTCATGAGGGTGTAGATACATAATCTACCTGTTGCAGCGAGCTCACTCCCATTGGCATTGTGAGAGTCTTTTTTTTAATTTCGCTAGTGCCTTCAATACAATCCAGTCACGTCTTCAGTGCAACAACCTGCAAAGGATGGGCGTAGACAAACTCACTGACTCCTGGATTACTGCCTTCCTGACAGACAGACCCCAGTTTGCACACCCGGTGGTTCTCTGCCGGAAGTGGTGATGAGTGGTACTGGAGACCCACAAAGAACTGTCCTGTTCACACTATTATCTCACCTTCCCCCAGATTCTTACTCCCTCCCTTCCTTTCCAGTCCTGAAGAATGATCTCGGTCTGAAACGCCGACTGTTCTCTCCTCTCCATAGTTGCTGCCGGCCCCTCTGAATTTCCTCCAGCATTTCCCGTCTGTTGCTTTGGATTTCCCACATCTGCAGATTTTCTCCTGTTTGCTCAGATGCGCATGCGCGGAGGTCGGAGGTCATCCCGAATATCGCGCATGCGCTCAGTTCACGAGGGGGCCACAAGGACCGGCCGCAGGTAGGAAGGTCTCCGGGAGGGGATTTAATCTCCGGCATCTGAAACGTGAGTTAAGGGTCATTACTGTGAGCTCCTGTTGCATTGGTCCTGCACCACAGGACAGCCCCGGTCGGTTCCCTCTTTCTCAGCCCCACGATCCGTACCCGGGTCCCGGGGAGTTTTCAGCTCATGAGCTCGCCATTTCTGCAGCGCATGCGCATCGCTGGATCTTTCGGTGGCTGACAGGTTTCTCGTTCGCGGGGCCTTCTGGGTAAAAGAGTAGCCATGGGTGACGCTGCCAGCGTTGTTCCGGTGCAGTCGGAGTAAATGTGAGCGAATTTATCTCCCAAACACTGCCGAGGCCCAGCTGTATAAATGCAAGGATTAGTAACTCGGAACAAAAATATATTTCCGAGTTAATCTTGGATTAAAAGTCTACTTTCCAATCAGTAAAAATGTCAATTAGTGCTGTATGGCAAAAAAAATCCTTCCGTCAGATTTAGTTCTCTCTGGGTAAAGAAGGATATAAAACAGCTTTGTCCTCGATGCCAGCTGAGTTATGGCATTCACATCACAAAAGTGCCACATTCCAATGAGAATAACTACTTTCATGTCATTGCCATCAATGGGTTCATCACTGTCAATCAACTGGGGGGAGGGAATCCAAGGAATTAGAAAATCTCCAGGATCAGACATGTAGAAACAAGTTCTCTTTGCAGTGTTGTGGGACATGGCCAGAACTGAAATAATACCAAAGGACAAATTGAGCCAAATCACAGGTTGATTGAAGACAGAAATAGCCCATTCTGATGCAGACAGGAATACAGTCGGAGAATTCGATGGTCACTCTGGATGCCTGATCCTTGCCTTGTTAGAAGGTGAGGAGTTCATACAGAAACAAAGAAATCTACATTTCATTACACGCCCTTCGCCCCAGAATGTTGTGCAGATCATGCAATCTAACTGAGAAACTGCCTAGAATCTCCCTACTACATCGCCCTCTATTCATCCTAGCTCCATGTATCTATCCGAGAGTCTCTTGAAATACCCTATTGTATCCACCTCTCCCACCTTCGCAGTGTATTCCACACACTCACCACTCTGTGTGAAAAACTTACCTCTGACATCCCCCTCGTACCGACTTCCAAGCACCTTAAAACTATGCTCCCTCCTGTGAGCCATTTCAGTCTTGGGAAAAAGCCTCTATCCCTCATCATCTTATTCACCTTTCTGAATTGCCAGATGGTTGATCCCAGTGAGATGCCATTCTCCTTCTCTCAGTGTGGGAAGGGATTCACTCACAGCCTACTCGCCAGTGAGCTCACCGTGGGGAGAGGCCATTCACCTGTGAGGGAGGGGAACTACTCAGTCATCCAGCCTGAAGATACATCAGCAAGTTCACACCACAGTGAGATGCTCCACCTGTTCTGCAAGCGGGAAGCCATTCATTCTATCGTTGATGCTGGCGATACTGTACATGGGGTCCTAGTGAGAGTGGACATGGAACACTGTGTACAGGTCTGGTCTCCCTCCCGGAGTCAGCCTCTGGGATGCAGGGAATGAAGAGAAGGTTTCCCACATTGACTGATGGGGTGGGGGTGTGTGTGTCCACTGAGATATTACACAGGCTGGGACGGTCTCAAAAGTAGAGAAATAAGAGGTGGTCTGACTGAGACAGTCTCACATGAATTTCCCCACCCAGAGTGCAGTGAATCTTTGGAATTTTCTCCACAAGGTTTCTAAGTTCAAAAGGCAAATTCAGGGCCACAGCGGTGACGGAAACACTGCGGGAAAGTGGCGATGAATGAAGGGCAGAGAAGGCACACGGGGTCGAATGGCCACACCGATCATGTTTATTTCCTAAAGCACAAGTTTACCTGTGCAGTCTTTCCCTTTGGGCTTCAGCCTGTCGGATTGCACAGAGACGCGGTGAGAGTTCCGGAGATCCATTGGCAGCCACTGCGGGGCATCTCCTGTCTCCCAGCAACAGGGGACGGGTCTGGGAGGCAGCTTCGGACAACCGGCTCCGATCCACGGCGGGGAAAGACCAGGCACTCTCCGTGTTGCTGAAACATCTCACGGACTCTCACCCAGTCTCCTCACCTCTGCCACCTGAAGGAATTAAGACCCCGGCTGGTGTTGCAGACTTTCCCCGAAGTACCGCTCCCGATCTCCAACTTCTCACCGGGTCCAGTCGCTTCCAGTTCCATTCTGAGCGCTCGGTGTCCCGCCCAATGACACGCTCCACCAATGAGAGCATGTTTGTTCCAGCGCTGTTCTCTGATTGGCTGTGAGTTTGTCTGAGGTCGGGCTGCTGCCGGGAGCCGGAGGTGTCAGTCACAGTTTGTTCTCAGAATCAAAGCAAGTTCCCTGAGGCTCAAAGTTCAAAGTAAATTTTATTATCGGAGTACAAATAAATCACCACATAAAGCACCGAGATTCATTTTCCTGCACACATACTAAAAAGAATTCTGTAGAGTAGTAACTATAACAGCGTCATGACAGATCAGCCAGAGTGCTGAAGGTAACAAACTGTGCAAATGCAAATATGGAGAAACAGGATAAATAACAAGAGCATGAAATAACCGCAGCGGCTGCTGATGGATCTCCGGAGCTCTCACCGCTCCCCTGTGCAATCCGACAGGCTGAAGGCCAAGGGAGAACAAGGCGCAAAGGTAAACTCGCAATTTAGAAAATAAGCAGCAGGCGCTGACGTGGCCATTCGGCCCCTCACTCTGATTCTGTTATTCACTCAGAATCACTATTTTCCTGCCGAGCCCCCAAATATGACCTCGGGTTTTGAGTCTGTGGCGCTTGGCTACACACTCCACCCGGAGGAAACATCATTCCTGGCCCAGCCCTGCGAGACTGTGTCTGTCTCTTATTTCTCTCATTCGGAGACAGGCCCAGTGTGATCATTCGTTGTGGGAGCATCTCAGCGGATGGGCAAGTCAGCGTAGTTATCTTTGATTTGTTCAAGAGCCTGATGACTGAGGGGTAGTAACTGTTTCTGACCCTGGTGGTGCGAGTCCTGAGGCTTCTACCCGAGTGAGGCACGAGAAAAGATCCTGGCCTGGGTGGTGAATATCTCTGATGATGGAAGCTCCGACAGCGTTTCATGTCGATGTGCTCGATGTTGGGGACGGCTCCACCCCGTGATGTACTGGGCCGAATCCAATACCTTGTGACGTAGAATGTCCCGTCCTGTGCTTTTTCCTGCAGCCACAGGTCGGTCATCACCACTGTATCTGTCTCCTCACCGCACAATATCCTCCACATCCCCACTCGCATGGTATGAACTCATTTAATAATCATTTTAAATATTTACTGTCCCATCGTGTCACCCCCCAGCCTGACTCTCTTTATACCTGCAGAAAAGTAAAAACGAGCTGCTGGGGTTACACAGCTCGTCAGGCAGCATCTGTGGAGGGAAATGGAGAATCGACATTTCGGGTTGAGACAGTCCAGATGAAGGATCTCGACCCGGAAAGTCGATTGTACATTTCTCTCTGCAGTTGCTGCCCGACCCACTCAGTTCTTCAAGCCTCATGTTTCTTACTCGAGATTCCAGCATCTGCAGTCTCTTTTCAGAACTTGTCCCTTTCAGTCCGGCCTCAGACTGAACCAGGCTCTTCTCTCCGGCTTCATTTCTGTTCTGCTTCTTCTTTAGCCCATCACGCCGATCGGGACACAGGCGGCCACCAGCAGCTCTCCGAGGGTTGATCAGCCCTGTGGCCTCTGCTTTCACCACACAAATTCAATCGTCTTCCAGGGGAAGGTCCTTCTGATCCCAGGGATGAGGCCTGTGGAGATTCAGTTGACGTTTCTGTCACACTGGGCTTTTATGGGATGGGTTTGCTAGCCCCATCCCCAACACTCCTCCTTTCATAGCCGGGCTTAGGCAGTCCATGGCTGAGTTTTCATTCTGTTCTGACCAGCTTAATCTGTTTCTGATCCTTCCCTGATATAGATACCACAATTCCTTCCCACAGAGAGCAGCTTAATGTTCATTCCCTGAGTCTGCAGCGCGTGTAGTGGACAATCACGGTACTGCAGGGGATCAGCAGCTCCCCGAAAGTGAAAGCATTCTGAATCAGGAAGTGCTGGGAGTTAACATGGCTTCGAAAGGACCGGCCGAGAGTTGGACCGAGGAGACAATTTGTCCCGTCTGCCTGGATTTCTTCACCGATCCGGTTATACTGGAGTGTGGACACAACTTCTGTCGCTCTTGTATCACACAGTGTTGGGAAAGGGAGGAGAGAAACTCCTGCCCGGAATGTAGAGAGGTGTTTGCTGACCGCACCCTCAGGGTGAATCGGGCCTTAGCAAATCTGGCTGAAAAAGCTCGAAATCTAAACCTGAATCCGAAAGGGAAGGAAAGTAAACGTCACTGCGAGGAACATGAGGAAGAACTGAAGCTGTTTTGTGAAACGGACAAGACACTGATCTGTGTGATCTGTGCAGCTGTGCAGGAACACAGAGAGCACCGCTTCAAGCCGATTAAAGAAGCTGTTAAAATCTACAAGGTAATCTAACGTTAATTTGATACTTAACACATTTCCTTTCTCCTACATAATATCACATGAGCCTCCAAAACAAACACATCACTCTCTGCAACTTCCGCCATTTCCAACGGGATTCTAGCATCTCTCCGTCCCACAGCCCACCTCCGCACCCCGCAACTCTCCGCTCTCCATACGGATCGCGCTCTACGTACTGTATCGCCCTGATCCACTCGCTCCTCCCCACTGATCTCCCTCCTGGCACCGACACCTGCAAGCGGGACAAGTACTACACCTGACTCCTAACCTCCTCCCTCGTCACCATTCAGGACCGCAAACAGCCCAGTTCCTCCCGTTTCTTCCATGGTCGATTGTCCTCTCGTACTAGATTCCTTCTTCTCCAGCTCTTTACCTCTTCCACCTGTCCCCTCCCAGCTTCTCACTTCATCACCCTCCCCCACGTTCCCCCTCACGTTGTCTCATCCGTCAGCTGTCAGCTGGTTCTCATCCCCAACCTTTTTATTCTGGCTTCTGTCCCATTCCTTCCCAGTCCTAATGAAGGGTCTCATCCCGAAACACCGACTGTTTATTTCCCCTGAATAGATGCTGCCTGACTCACTGAGTTCCTCCGGCATTTTGTGTGATAATCGGGTTTGATCACCTGTTTCTTTTGATGCATCTTTGTTTCTATTTCCTTCGCTCTCTGACTTCCAGGATCAGCTAAAATCTTCCTTAGACTCTCTCACAAAAAAGAAATCATACTTCCAGAAAAAGGAGCAGCAACAGAAAGAGAAGATTTCCGGAGTTCGGGTGAGGCTTCCTGAGCGGAATTTCTGATATTACAGTCGAGTTTTGCTCCCTTTAATGCAGAATAGCTGAGTATCGCAGCTCCAGTGACCTGGGTTTTATCCTGACCTCTGTTGCTGTCTGTGTGGAGTTTGCATGCTCTCCCTGTGACCACAAGAGACTATGACACATCCCAAGGGCATGCCGGATGAATGGCTAATTACCGTTAACCCTGTAAAGGTGGGGAGGGTGTGTGTGTATCAGATGGGAGTAAATGGGTCAATGGGGAGAATAGATTTCAGGAAAACGTCAGTGAATGGGGTTGATGGGAATGTTTCAGAGCTAGCATGGACATTAATGGACCAAATGGTCTCCTTAATGTCATCAGGAAATACAACACAGCAATACAGTAAATTAATCTTCACTTTCATTTGACAGAAACAGTCACCCAGCATTCAGACCTACATCACATCCCAGTTTGCTGAACTGCGCCAGATTATCACTGAGAAAGAGCAGAGCTTACTCAGGGATCTCAAAGAAGAAGAGAAGAGGATTCTCGACAAAATGGAGAAAAATCTTCTAGCTCTCCAAGAGAATATAAGGATTATTCAGGAGGAAATCACTAAGTTAAAGGAACAGATGGATCAAAAAGACGGTGTGATATTTCTCAAGGTGAGGGATTACATTTCAATTTGTTTCTGTCAAAGGGCACTAAATGAACAGTGGTATATTTGAAATAAACACAGCACAGCGGCCAATTCTAACAAATCAATTGCCGCTGCTGGTGATCTCACACAGATTGTTCGACCTGTATGACGCACACGTCAATCACACGAATAATCACCTTCCAAAATGTCGAAGATTTGTATTCGATCCTTTATCTGCAACAGACAATCATGAAGCAATGAAACTTCAGCGTAATTAATCGTAAATTAATCAGCAACAAAGCGGTTAACAAACGATATGATATCCATCCGTCCTCAGCTCAAGACTGCCCAGAACAAAGCACGAATACGTAACTTATTCCCTTCACTATTACCACACCCCACACGCGTGACTAGTTACCATAACAATCACGTAACAGAACACAATGCAGACAGGGCAATCAAAGACAGAAAACAGATGCGTCGCTCCTAGACACAGCATTTACAAATGGCAGTAAACTGTTTTTCACCAGACAACTGATCCTCCACACTGCCAAGAGTCTTACCATTAATACCATATTCTGCCATCTTATTTGACCTACCAAGTGAACCACCTCACACTTATCTGGGTTGAACTCCAAACTGCCACTTCTCAGCCCAGTTTTCATCCTATCGATGTCCTGCTGTAAACTCTGACAGCCCTCCACACTATCCACAACATCCCCAGCATTTGTGTCATCAGCAAATTTACTAACGCATCCCTCCATTTCCTCATCCAGGGCATTTATAATAATCACAAAGAGAAGGGGTCCCACAACAGATCCCTGAGGCACCAACCTCCATGCAGAATATGACCTGTCTACAACCACACTTTGTCTTCTGTGGACAAGCCAATTCTGGTTGAACAAATCAATGTCCCCTTGGATCCCTTGCTGAAATCCATATACTCTACATCTACTGTTCTACGTTCATCAATGTGTTTTGTCACATCCTCAAAAAATTCAATCAGGGTCATAAGGAACGACCTGCCTTTGACAAAGCCATGCTGACTATACCTGATCATATTATGCCTCTCCAAATGTTCATAAATCCTGCCTCTCAGGATCTTCTCCATCAACTTACCAACCACTGAAGTAACACTTACTGGTCTATAATTTTCTGGGCTATCTCTCCTCCCTTTCTTGAATAAGGGAATGACCTCTGCATCCCTCCAATCCACTGGAACCTCTGGTCCCCATTGATGATGCAAAGATAATCACCAGAGGCTCAGCAATCTCCTCCCACAGTGGCCTGGGGTACATCTCATCCGGTCTCCTATAGAAACAATCTCCTCCCACAGTGGCCTGGGGTACATCTCGTCCGGTCTCCTTTAGAAACTATCTCCTCCCACAGTGGCCTGGGGTACATCTCATCTGGTCTCCTTTAGAAACAATCTCCTCCCACAGTGGCCTGGGGTACATCTCGTCCGGTCTCCATCAGAAACAATCTCCTCCCACAGTGGCCTGGGGTACATCTCGTCCGGTCTCCATCAGAAACAATCTCCTCCCACAGTGTCCTGGGGTACATCTCGTCCGGTCTCCATCAGAAACAATCTCCCACAGTGTCCTGGGGTACATCTCGTCCGGTCTCCATCAGAAACAATCTCCTCCCACAGTGGCCTGGGGTACATCTCGTCCGGTCTCCATCAGAAACAATCTCCTTCCACAGTGTCCTGGGGTACATCTCGTCCGGTCTCCATCAGAAACAATCTCCTCCCACAGTGGCCTGGGGTACATCTTGTCCGGTCTCCATCAGAAACAATCTCCTCCCACAGTGGCCTGGGGTACATCTCATCCGGTCTCCATCAGAAACAATCTCCTCCCACAGTGGCCTGGGATACATCTCGTCCGGTCTCCATCAGAAACAATCTCCTCCCACAGTGGCCTGGGGTACATCTCGTCCGGTCTCCATCAGAAACAATCTCCTCCCACAGTGGCCTGTAGTACATCTCGTCCGGTCTCCATCAGAAACAATCTCCTTCCACAGTGTCCTGGGGTACATCTCGTCCGGTCTCCATCAGAAACAATCTCCTCCCACAGTGGCCTGGGGTACATCTTGTCCGGTCTCCATCAGAAACAATCTCATCCCACAGTGGCCTGGGGTACATCTCGTCCGCTGTCCATCAGAAACAATCTCCTCCCACAGTGGCCTGGGGTACATCTCGTCCGGTCTCCATCAGAAACAATCTCCTTCCACAGTGGCCTGGGGTACATCTCGTCCGGTCTCCATCAGAAACAATCTCCTCCCACAGTGGCCTGGGGTACATCTCGTCCGGTCTCCATCGGAAACAGTCTCCTCCCACAGTGGCCTGGGGTACATCTCGTCCGGTCTCCATCAGAAACAATCTCCTCCCACAGTGGCCTGGGGTACATCTCGTCCGGTCTCCATCAGAAACAATCTCCTCCCACAGTGGCCTGGGGTACATCTCGTCCGGTCTCCATCAGAAACAATCTCCTCCCACAGTGGCCTGGGGTACATCTCGTCCGGTCTCCATCAGAAACAATCTCCTCCCACAGTGGCCTGGGGTACATCTCGTCCGGTCTCCATCAGAAACAATCTCCTCCCACAGTGGCCTGGGGTACATCTCGTCCGGTCTCCATCAGAAACAATCTCCTCCCACAGTGGCCTGGGGTACATCTCGTCCGGTCTCCATCAGAAACAATCTCCTCCCACAGTGGCCTGGGGTACATCTCGTCCGGTCTCCATCAGAAACAATCTCCTCCCACAGTGGCCTGGGGTACATCTCGTCCGGTCTCCATCAGAAACAATCTCCTCCCACAGTGGCCTGGGGTACATCTCGTTCGCTCTCCATCAGAAACAATCTCCTCCCACAGTGGCCTGGGGTACATCTCGTCCAGTCTCCATCAGAAACAGGCCATTCGGTCCATCATCTTCTATCAATTTCCCTGCTTCAAAATTCTCCTCCCACATACTCACCACACCCAGCAACACAGCACCGAACTCGATGGTCGCTCACGTGTTTATCCAGTTTCCCCATTACATTCAATCTCTGCTGTTCCGCTTCAACCACTCCTGTGGCAGCGAGTTCCACTTCACTAAATTTCTTATGGGATTTATTAAAATCAATCTGGAATTTCACCTCCCACAATTCTTCCCATAAAGAGAGGTACTTCACCCCCCACCTCTCACAATTAAATCCATCACTGATCTTAAATTCCTCCATCTTGTCACCCTGATATCATATCCAGATGAAAATGGACAACCTGTCCTGTCTTCCCTGTAAGTTTCATCCTCTTAGTAATGGTCTGACATTCAGAAACTTTCCCTGTCATTTACCCCGTGGTTCTCTATTGTCCATGTGTGTGAGTGGGAATTTTCAACACCTTGTAATGATTTGGATGAAATTCAGGATGTGGACAGTAAGTCCAAGTCTAATCAGATTTGTGTTTGATTTATTTCAGGAGGAAGCTCATTGGAACAGGAGGTAGGACATACTTTTTTGTGAAAACCTGTATAGTTCAAAATTGCAGTTCATAACCAGCAGTTTAATATTTACAGGATTAATGATGATGTCCAGGAATTGTCAGTGACAGATGAGGCCCTACCGGTTGAAAAATTTGATCACCTCTATTTGTTGAACACAGTGCTGAGAGAAACACTTGATGCCATTAACCGAGGTAAAACTTACAAAGATTCATTTCTCCTTGTTCAGTTGCGTTCTAATTTGAAGCAAGGATTGTCTATAATTATAGGAGGAGAACCTATATTTATAATTATAATTAAGGGGAACCAAAGTTTATTCCACATCAACCCCACCGACTGGGAGCGATCACTGTCACATGGTCAGCTGGAGAAGTCAGACCCCTGAACACACCAGCACAGGGTCACAATACAACCAATACACGGGACTGGCAGATGAACCACTGTGTCCTGATCCCAGGCACACTGCACTAACACGCCAAAACATGAATTTGAATCCTTCCACAGGAGCTGGGAATTTAATACTGACGATAATATTGTAGGGAATAAAAGCAGGTATCAGTGTGGTGACCGGGATTGTCAGGGAAATACACAAGTCCTTTGTGAGCTGGGAGTGCAGACTCTGACTGACACAGGTCTTCACCCCACCCCCTCCTGAATGTGTGGCTGAGAAGCTGGTGCAGGGGGCAGAGCTTCAGCTTCTTGGATCATTGGGATCTCTTCTGGGGGAAGTATGACCTGTTCAAAAGTGACAGGTTGCACCTGAACCCGAGGGGGAACAATATTCTCTGAGAGAGGTTCGATAGAGCTGTTAGGGAGGGTTTCAACTAATTTGGCAGTGGGGTGGGAACGAGAGTGAAGGGACTCTGGATAGGACTGATGATAAAAATACAAAGATAGCGTGCAGTCAGACTGTCAGATAGGGCGGACAGATGCGCGGACAAAATTACAGCCAGCAGGGTGAGTATCAGTGCATTAGGGATGCAGAATTAAAAAGGGTAGCAGATACAGTACATAAAGTGTTATATCTCAATGCATGGAGTATGAGAAATAAGGTGGATGATCTTGTTGCACTATTACCGATTGTCAGGTATGATGTTGTGGCCATCACGGAATCGTGGCTGAAGGACGGTTGTAGTTGGGAGCTGAATGTCCAAGGTTACACAATGTATCGGAGGAAGGAAGGAAGGCTGATGGGGTGGTGTGGCTCTGCTGGTAAATCAGCAGCTAGATGTGACATAAGATTGGAAGATGTTGAATCTTCTGGGTTGAGGTAAGGAACTGCAAAAGTAAAAATGACACTGACACCAGTCATATACAGGCCTCCCAACAGTCAGTGGGTTGAGGCCCACAGATTACAACTGGAAATAGAAAAGGCTGATGAAAAGGACAATGTTATGATAATCATGGGAGATTTCAACATGCAGGTCAATTGGGAAAATCAGGTTGGTAAAGGATCTCAAGAGAGTGAGTTTGTTGAATGCAATGTGATGACTTTCTAGAGCAGTTTGTCGTTGAGCCTACTCGGGGAACAGCTCTACTGGATTGGGTGTTATGTATTGAACCAGAGGTGAGTAGTTAAAAGAACCCTTAGGAAGCAGTGCTCACAACGTGACTGAGTTCAACTTGATATTTGATAAGGAGAAATTAAAGTCTGCCATTGTAGTATTTCAGAGGAGTAAAAGAAATTCCAGTGGTCTGAGAGAGGAGTTGGCCAAAGCAAATTGGAAGGAGATGCTGGCAGGGATGAGAGCAGAGCAGAAATGGTGTCAGTTTCTGGGGAAGTAAGAAAGGTGAAGGATAGATGTATTCCAAAAATAAATAAATACTCAAATGGCAAAATAGTAAAACCGTGGCTGACAAGGGAAGACAAGTTAATGTAAAGGCAAAAGAGAGGGCATACAACTAAACAAAAATTAGCAGGAAGACAGAGGATTGGGAAGCTTTTAAATATCTACAGAGAGGAACTAAGAGGATGATTGGGTGGGAAAAAATAAACAAGAAATCGATTTGAATTGAATTGACTTTATTACTTACATCCTTCATATACATGAGGATTAAAATCTTTACGTTACGTCTCCACCTAAATATGCAATGCGCAATTTGTAGTAATTTGTAATGAATAATATGTACAACCGGCTGGTCAATATAACAGAGAAATACAGTTGTCTCAGCATGAGTTAATCAGTCTGATGGCCTGGTTGAAGAAGCTGTCCCGGAGCCTGTTGCTCCTGGCTTTTATGCTGCAGTACCGTATCCCGGATGGTAGCAACTGGTACAGTTTGTGGTTGGGGTGACTCTGGTCTCCAAAGATCCTTCAGGCCCTTTTTACACACCGGTCTTTGTAAAACAAGTTAGCAAACAATATCAAATTGTTTTTCAAGTATTGTAAAAAAAAACAGAGATGAGAGTGGATATAGGACCACTAGAAAATGAGGCCGGATATATAATAACGCGGGATAAAGAGATGGCAGATAAACCAAATATTTTGCACCAGTCTTCACCGTGGAAGACACTAGCACTGTGCCCGGTGTTGAAGAGTGCGAGGGAAGAGAAGTGAGTGCAGTTACTGTTACAAAGGAGAAGGTGGAGGACACTCGCACTGTGCCCGGTGTTGAAGAGTGCGAGGGAAGAGAAGTGAGTGCAGTTACTGTTACAAGGGAGAAGGTGCTCAAAAAGTTGAAAGAACTAAAGGTACATAAGTCACGCGGACCAGATGAACTGCACCCTAGTGTTCTGAAAGAGGTTGCAGTAGAAATTATGGAGGCATTTCAAATGATCTTTCAAAAATCGTTGGACCCTGGCATTGTGCCAGAGGACTGGAAAATGGCAAATGTCACTTAGCCCTTTAAGTAAGGAGGAAGGCAGCAGAAAGGAAGTTATTGACCATTTAGCCTCACCTCTGTGGTTGGGAAGAAATTGGAGTCAATTGTTAAGTATGAGGTTATGGAATACTTGGTGACACTGGACAAGATAGGACAAGTCAGCATGGCTTCGTTAAGGGAATATCCTGCCTGACAAACCTGTTGGGATTCTTTGAGGAGATTACAAGCAGGATCGATAAAGGGGATGTAGTGGATGTTGTATATTTGGAATCTCGGAAGGCCTTTGACAAGGTACCACACATGAAGGTGGTAACCAGGTTAAGACGGCATGGTATTACAGAAAAGTTACAGGCATGGTTAGAACATTGGCTGATTGGTAGGAAACAGCGAATGAGAGTAAAGGTTTTCTGGTTGGCTGCCACTGACTCGTGTTCCACAGGGGTCAGTGTTAGGACACCTTCATTTTATGCTGTATATCAAGATTTAGCTGATGGAACAGACCATAAGATATAGGAGCAGAAGTAGGCCATTTGGCCCATCGAGTCTACTCCACCATTCAGTCATGGGCTGATCTAATTCTTCCGGTCATCCCCACTCCCCTGCTTTCACCCTATACCCTTTGATGCCCTGGCTAATCAAGAACCTATCTATCTCTGCCATAAATATGACTTGGCCTTAACAGCCACTTGTGGCAACAAATTCCATAGATTTTCCACACACTGAATAAAGTAGTTTCTCCGCATCTCAGTTCTAAAAGGACGTCCTTCAATCATGAAGTCATACCCTCTTGTCCTAGAGTAGATGGCTTTGTTTCCAAGTTTGCATATGATAACGAAGATTGGTGGAGGGGCTGGTAGTGTTGAGGAAACAGTTAGGCTGGACAAGGACTTGGATGAGGAGAATGGGAAAGAAAGTGGCAAATGATATACAATGTTGGGCAATGCATGGCCATGCACTGTGGTCGTAGAAATAATGTGCAGATATTTTTTTTCAAATGGGGAGAAAACCCAAAAAGCTGAGTTGAAAATGGACTTAGTAGTCATTCTGCAGACACCCTAAAGGTTAACTTGCAGGTAGAGTCAGTGGTGAGGAAGGCAAATCCAATGTTAGCATTCAATTCAAGAGCAAGGATGTGATGCTGAGGCTTTATAAGGCACTGGTGAAGCCTCACCTTGAGTATTGTGAACAGTTTTGGGCTCCTCATCTAAGAAAAGATGTGCTGGCATTGCAGAAGGTTCATTTCATAAGGATGATTCCAGGAATGAAAGGGTTATCATACAAGGAACGTTTGATAACTCTGTGTCTGTACTGGCTGGAATTTAGAAAGATGAGGGGGGATCTCATTGAAACCTTTCGAATTTTGAAAGGCCTAGACAGAGTAGATGTGGAAAGGATGTTTCCCATGGTGGTGGAGTCTAGGACAAGAGGGCACAGCCTCAAGATAGAGGGGGGTCTATTTAAAACAGATGCGAAGAAATTTGAGCCAGCGGCTGGTGAATTTGTGGAACTTGTTGGGTGTATTTAAGGCAGAGCTTGATAGGTTCTAGATTGGACACAGCATCAAATGTTACGGGGAGAAGGCCAGGGAGTGGGGCTGAGGAGGGAAAAAAAGGATCAGCCATGATTGAATGGCAGAGCAGACTCGATGGACAAATGGCCTAATTCTGCTCCTATGTCTTATGGTGATCAGACCACTACATTGAAGCATTGTGAGAATGAGCTCGGACACACCAACAAGCATTGACATGGGTCAAGATTTCATCTCGGGAGAAGCACACACAGCATAACCGGCCTGGCAAAGCTCCCTCACACACATACACAGGAAGGACTGGCAGATTGTAGTCAGAGCCTCAGCAATGTACGTTGTTATTTCCCTCAGTAACCTGGAAACCAATCTCTTCAGAGAAAGTCATTTATTCATTTAAACAACTCAGTCAAGTGTGACACACGGCCACAGAAATAGGCACACATTCCCATTTAGGATTGAAATCTTCCGTCCTTACCCAGTCTGTCTGTTCTGTGGCACTGAGCTGCCCTCTGACGTGATGTCACATCAACACTTCACAGACAGACTCCGGGGTGAGATTCCTCAGGAGGATGATCTGGGAGGGTTTAACGGATGTTGAACCCACGGCCCACTTCATCAATCTGCAAGACTAAGATGTCTTCTTGAGCATGGACCATTTGTGTGTGTTTGCACCCCCCACCCCCATCCCTCTAACCATTTCCCATCTGTGTACCTGCCCAAATTTATTTTAAAATCTTTTATTTTTACCTGTTTGTACAGCGTCTGATGGTAAATTCCATTTACCAACCTCCCTCTCTATGAGAATGTTACCCGATAGACCACTCAGAAAAATTTCCCATCTCACTTTCAATCTGAGGCCTCTGGTTCTGTACTCCCATATCTTGGAAAAAGAAATGCTATTTAAGCCCCTTATGAATTATTTACCTCAATAAGGGGTCATACCTGAACATCCTACACGACAGCTGAATAGCCCAAGCTTATCCACTCTCTGTTTTTAACCCAAGCCCCCAGTCCTGGTAACATCCTCCTGAAGCCTCCTGTCCAGTGTAATGACATCCTCCCCATACTCGGGAACTGGAAATGCAGAGAATGCTCCAAGTGTGGTCTATCAACGACATCAAAGGCCTTGCTGAATTTCCTGTGGACAGTGTGGAATAGGCTGATGAATACACGACTGAAGGTGTTTTTTTTAGATTGGGACAAGAAGGGCGGCGTGGGAGCTAAATTCTGAAGAAAGGCAGTTCTGTAAAAAACTTCGCGTACAAGAACGGCGAGACTGCGCAGGACAGCGCGGACAGTTTAAAAAGATGACCACCCTATACAGCGGGCAGCGGAGTGGGTGGCAGCAGAGTGTAGGGCTTTGGCTCAACGGGCTTAGGCGGAAACGGGAAGAGTCGAGAGCGAGGCACCGACTCTTTTTCTCCCCTTGGCAAATCGGCCCAGATGGATGGGGGAACAGCAGGGCACATGATCTAACGGTTTAAAAAGTTCCTGTGTTTGGCGAAGTAAGTGGGTGAGTAGACCTATCTTTCTTTGTTTCATTCCTGTAGAATTAGGTAGGTTGTCTGCAGGGTTAGTGCTTTGTTCAGGGTGTCAGATGTGGGAATCCTGGGAGACCTCCAGCCTCCCTGATAGCCACATCTGCACCAGGTGAACCGAGATTCAGCTCCTCGGAGACCGTGTTAGGGATCTGGAGCTGCAACTTGATGACCTACTGCTTATTAGAGAAAATGAAGAGGTGATAGACAGGAGCTACAGGGAGGTAGTCATCCCTAGGCTACAGGGGTCAGAAAACTGGGTGACTGTCAGGAGAGGGAAGGGAAATGCCCGGATAGTGGAGAGCACCCCTGTGGCTGCCCTCCTCAGCAACAAGTATATCGTTTTGGATGCTGTTGAGGGGGATGACCTGACAGGGGACGGCCACGGTGACCGGGTCTCTGGCACTGAGCCTGGCGCTGTTGTGCAGGAGTGAAGGAGGGAGAAGAGGAATGCGGTAGTCATAGGGGATTCCATAGTCAGGGGAACAGACAGGAGATTCTGTGAGCCTGGTAGAGATACCCGCATGGTGTGCTGCCTCCCGGGTGCCAGGGTACGGGATGTCTCGAATCGGGTCCAGAATATCCTGAAGGGAGAGGGCGAGCAGCCAGCTGTCTTGGTTCATGTTGGTACCAATGACATAGAGAGGAAAAGGGAGGAGGTCCTGAAGAGAGATTTCCGGGAGTTAGGAAGGGAGCTGAGAAGCAGGACCTCCAGGGTAGTAAGCTCAGGATTGCTACCTGTGCCACGTGCTAGTGAGGGCAAGAATAGTAGGATCAGGCAGATGAATGCGTGGCTGAGAGACTGGTGCAGGGGTCAGGGCTTCAGATTCTTGGATCATTGGGATCTCTTCAGGGGGATGTATTACCTCTTCGAAAAGGACAGGTTACACCTGAACCCGAAGGGGATCAATATCATAGCGGGAATGTTTAATAGAGCTGTTAGGAAGGGTTTAAACTAATTTGGCAGGGGGATGGGAAACCGGAATGATAGAGTGGAGGAGGGGGAAAACAGAAATAAATCTAAGATAGTGAGCAGTAAAGATGTCAGGAAGGACAGGAAGGTGATGCGGCAAATTTGCAGCCACTGGGATGAGTTGCAGTGCAATCAAAACAAAAAGTACCAAATACTGGGCCTAAGGTGTTAAACTTAAATACACACAGCATAAGGAATAAGGTGGATGATCTTGTCGTACAGCTACAGATTGGCAGGTATAATTTTGTGGCCATCACTGAGACGTGGCTAAAGGATGCATGTCTCTGAGAGCTGAACGTCCAAGGATACACGGTGTATCGGAAGGATAGGCAGGTAGGCAGAGGGGGTGGCGTGGCTTTATTGGTAAGAAATGATAATAAATCATTAGAAAGAGGTGACATAGGATCGGAAGAATCTTTATGAGTTGAGCTAAGAAATCGCAGGGGTAAAAGGACCCTGATGGCAGTTATCTACAGGCCTCCTAACAGCTGCAGTGAGGTGGACTACAAATTACAACAGGAAATAGAAAAGGCTTGCCAGAAGGGCAGTGTTATGATAATTGTGGGGGATTTTAACATGCGAGTGGATTGGGAAAATCAGGTCAACACTGGATCTCAAGACAGAGAATTTGTAGAATGTCTACGGGATGGCTTTTCAGAACAGCTTGTTGTTGAGCCCACTACGGGATCAGAGGTACTGGATTGGATATTGTGTAATGAACCAGAGGTGATTAGAGAGATTGAGGTGAAGGAACCGTTAGGAGACAGTGATCGTAACATGACTGAGTTCACCGTGAAATTTGAGAAAGAGAAGCCGAAATCCGATGTGTCGGTATTTCAGTGGAGTAAAGGAAATTACAGTGGCACGAGAGAGGAACTGGCCAAATTTGACTGGAAAGGGACACTAGCGGGAGGACGGCAGAGCAGCAGTGGCTGGAGTTTATGCGAGAAGTGAGGAAGGTGCAATACAGATATATTCCAAAAAAGAAGAAATTTTCGGATGGAAAAAGGATGCGACCGTGGCTGACAAGAGAAGTGAAAGCCAAAGTAAAAGCAAAGGAGAGGGCATTCAAGGAAGCAAAAATTAGTGGGAGGACAGAGGATTGGGAAGTTTTTAAAAGCTTACAAAAGGACCGATAGAAAATGATGCTGGAGAAATTGTAATGGGAGATAAGGAGATGGCTGAGGAACTGAACGAGTATTTGCATCAGTCCTCACTGAGGAATATATCGGCGGTATACCGGACACTCAAGGGTGTCAGGGAAGAGAAGTGTGCGCAGTCACAATTACGACAGAGAAAGTACTCAGGAAGCTGAATAGTCTGAGGGTAGATAAATCTCCAGGACCAGATGGAATGCACCCTTGAGTTTTGAAGGAAGTAGCTGTGGAGATCGCGGAGGCATTAGCAATGATCTTTCAAAAGTCAGTAGACTCTGGCAATGGTTCCGGAGGAGTGGAAGATTGAAAATGCCACTCTGGTATTTAAGAAGGGGGCAAGGAAGCAAAAAGTAAATTATAGACCTGTTAGCTTGACATCGGTGGTTGGGCAGTTATTGGAGTCAATTGTCAAGGATGAGGTTACCGAGTACCTGGAGGCATATGACAAGATAGGCCAAACTCAGCATGGTTTCCTTGAAGGAAAATCCTGCCTGACAAACCCATTGAAATTTTTTGAGGAGATTACAAGTAGGCTAGACAAGGGAGATGCAGTGGATGTTGTGTATTTGGATTTTCAGAAGGCCTTTGACAAGGTGCTGCACATGAGGCTGCTAAACAAGATAAGAGCCCATGGAATTACTGGAAATTTACATATGTGGATAGAGCGTTGGCTGATTGGCAGGAAACAGAGTGGAAATAAAGGATCCCATTCTGGTTGGCTGCCGGTTACCAGTAGTGTTCCACAGGGGTCCGTGTTGGGGCCACTTCTTTTTACGTTGTATATCAACGATTTTGATTATGGAATAGATGGCTTTGTGGCTAAGTTTGCTGATGATACAAAGATAAGTGGAGGGGCCGGTAGTGCTGAGGAAACAGAGAGTCTGTAGAGAGACTTGGATAGACTAGGAGAATGGTCAAAGAAGTGGCAAATGAAATACAATGTTGAAAAGTGTGTGGTCATGCACGTTGGTAGAAGAAATAAACGGCAGACTATTATTTAAATGGAGAGAGAATTCAAAGTTCTGAGATGCAACGGGACTTGGGAGTGCTCGTGCAGGATACCCTTAAGGTTAACCTCCAGGTTGAGTCGGTGGTGAAGAAGGCGAATGCAATGTTGGCATTCATTTCTAGAGGAATAGAGTATAGGAGCAGGGATGTGATGTTGAGGCTCTATAAGGAACTGGTAAGACCTCACTTGGAATACTGTGTGCAGTTTTGGGCTCCTTATTTAAGAAAGGATGTTCTGACAATGGAGAGGGTTCAGAGAAGATTCACTAGAATGATTCCGGGAATGAGAGGGTTAATATGAGGACCATTTGACCGCTCTTAGACTGTACTCCGTGGCGTTTAGAAGAATGAAGGGGAACCTCACAGAAACATTTTGAACGTTAAAAGGCATGGACAGAGTGGATGTGGCAAAGTTGTTTCCCATGGTGGGGGAGTTTAGTACGAGAGAGCATGACTTAAGGATTGAAGGGCGCCCATTCAGAACGGAGATGCGAAGAAATTTTTTTAGCCAGAGGGTGGTGAATCTGTGAATTTCTTGCGGCAGTGGAGACCAAGTCATTGGGTGTATTTAAGACAGAGATTGATAGGTATGTGAGTAGCCAGGGCATCAAAGGTCATGGTGAGAAGGTGGGGGAGTGGGAAAATGGGAGAATGGATCAGCTCATGATAAAATGGCGGAGCAGATTCAATCGACCGAATGGCCGGCTTCTGCTGCTTTGACTTATGGTCCTATTTGAATGTACCAGTATACGGAATAAGGATCTTGTAGCACAGGTAGAGTTTGGCAGGTACAAACTTAGGCAGGTACGACTTTGGTCGAAGGAATTAAACACATAGACAATTCTGTAAACAGGGCGAAATTCAAAAATCAGAGGTGCAAAGGGACATGGGTGTCCTTGTGCAGGATTCCCTGAAGGTTAACTTGCAGTTTGTGTCAGTGGTAAGATTGGCAAACTCAATGTTTGCTTTCATTTCGAGAGGATTAGAATACAAGAGCAAGGATGTAATTCTGAGGTTTTATAAGGCATTGATCAGACCACACTTGGAGTATTGTGAGCAGTTTTGGGTCTCCTCTATCGGAAAACATGTACTAGCATTGGAGGGGGTCCAGAAGATTCAGAAGAATGATTCCGGGAATGAAAGTGTTAACATATGAGTAGTGTTTGATGGTTCTGGGCCTGTACTCACGGGAGTTTAGCAGAATAGCTGATTTATTATCCCCATCAACCCTATTCTCCCGCCTCCTCCCCATAACTTTTGAGATTCTGACTAATCAAGATGTTTACTTATTAACTTCTGCTTTAAAAATCAAACAGGAGAAAATCTGCAGATGCTGGTAATCCAAGCTACACAGGTCCTGATGAAGGGTCTCGCCAGATCTCTCTGACACCTGTCTGGAGAGAGTTGATGTTGGGAGGATGTGGGTGGGTCGAGAACAGTAAGCACAGCCTCCGACTATAGGGATGTCCATTTAGGACAGAGATGAGGAGGAATTCCTTTATCCACAGGATAGTGAATCTGCCACAGGCAACTGTGGAGGCCAAATAATTGAGTATATTTAAAGCAGAGTAACACACACAAATTGTTGGGGGAACAGCAGGCCGGGAAGTTTCTATGGAAAAGAGTAAACAGTCCACAGTTCAGACTGAAACACTTCATCAGGACCTGTGTTGCTTAAGGGTCTCTGCAAATTCATCCCCTGTCCTAATGAGGGGCTGCGGGGGATGGGGTTGTGGGAAAGGGGACAAAGTCATCCTCACCTGCCATCTTTGCCCCCTCTAGCTTCTCATTAACTCTAGACACACAGTTCACCCACGGGGTTTCCACCCCTCCCCCTCCTGGTTCAATCTGCCATTCATCTCTCCCCTACTGGTTCCCATTATCACCTCCTTTACTGTCTCAAACCATCACACTCCCCCACTTCACACTCACAAATGAATGTGAACATTGAATGACGGGCCTGTTCCTGTGCTGTCCGATTCTATGTTCTCTGTTCCCAGTTTTGAAGAATGAGAGGAGATCTCATGGAAACACAAAATTCTTTCAGGGGTCAACAGGCAGGAGTCAGGGAGGATGTTTCCCTGTTCAGTGGAAAACCCTTGGGGAGACATTAGTTGTCCACCCGCTTTCGTCGGGTCAAACCTCCCCCCGATCCCCGGGACCCCGCTGCCCGAGTCTCCCCCCCCCCCCCGATCCCCGGGACCCCGCTGCCCGAGTCTCCCCCCCCCCCGATCCCCGGGACCCCGCTGCCCGAGTCTCCCCCCGATCCCCGGGACCGCGCTGCCTGTCTCCCCCCCGATCCCCGGGACCGCGCTGCCTGTCTCCCCCCCGATCCCCGGGGCCGCGCTGTCCGAGTCTCCCCCCGATCCCCGGGGCCGCGCTGTCCGAGTCTCCCCCCGATCCCCGGGGCCGCGCTGCCTGTCTCCCCCCCGATCCCCGGGGCCGCGCTGTCCGAGTCTCCCCCCGATCCCCGGGACCGCGCTGCCTGTCTCCCCCCCGATCCCCGGGGCCGCGCTGCCCGAGTCTCCCCCCGATCCCCGGGGCCGCGCTGCCCGAGTCTCCCCCCGATCCCCGGGGTCGCGCTGTCCGAGTCTCCCCCCGATCCCCGGGGCCGCGCTGTCCGAGTCTCCCCCCGATCCCCGGGGCCGCGCTGCCCGAGTCTCCCCCCGATCCCCGGGGCCGCGCTGTCCGAGTCTCCCCCCGATCCCCGGGGCCGCGCTGCCCGAGTCTCCCCCCGATCCCCGGGGCCGCGCTGTCCGAGTCTCCCCCGATCCCCGGGGCCGCGCTGCCCGAGTCTCCCCCCGATCCCCGGGGCCGCGCTGTCCGAGTCTCCCCCCGATCCCCGGGGCCGCGCTGCCCGAGTCTCCCCCCGATCCCCGGGGCCGCGCTGTCCGAGTCTCCCCCCACGATCCCCGGGGCCGCGCTGCCCGAGTCTCCCCCCGATCCCCGGGGCCGCGCTGCCCGAGTCTCCCCCCGATCCCCGGGGCCGCGCTGTCCGAGTCTCCCCCGATCCCCGGGGCCGCGCTGCCCGAGTCTCCCCCCGATCCCCGGGGCCGCGCTGTCCGAGTCTCCCCCCCGATCCCCGGGGACTCTCTAATTCTCTGCTTCTCCCCCCAGTCTCTGTCACCCTGGATGTGGAAACGGCGCATCCGTGGCTCGAGGTGTCTGAAGATCGGAAGAGTGTGAGACGGACCTGGACCCGGAGGGATCTCCCTGACACCGGGAAGAGATTCACACACTGGGAATGTGTACTGGGATCGGAGGGATTCACATCGGGGAGACATTACTGGGAGGTGGAGATGACGGGGAATCGGCGCTGGTGTCTGGGAGTCGCCGCAGAGTCTGTGGAGAGGAAGGGACGGGTCAGACTGAGTCCGGAGACCGGATTCTGGGTCATCGGGCGGGATTGTGACGTGTTACATCGGGATTGTGACGTGGACGGTCTCCCCTCCCCCGGGTCCCGTCTCGCTGCCGGTCCCATCCCCGGGAGGGTGGGAGTTTATCTCAGTTACGAGTCCGGGACAGTTTCATTTTACAACGCGGAGACCAAGTCCCGTCTCCACACCTTCACTGGGAATAAATTCACGGGGAAACTTTATCCTTTCTTCGCGCCCTGGGATGAAAACCAATGGCTGAGAATCTGCTCCGGTTCCGCTCCGGGTCTGTAAACGGGTCGGGTCCCGGGACCGGCGTCAGGAGTAAAGTCCCTGTAAATATAAATGTGCGGAGAGTGCAGCTAAATACGTGGCTAAGGAGATGGTGCAGGAGGGAGGGCTTCATGTTTCTGGACAATTGGGCTTTGTTCCCGGGAAGGTGGGACCGGTTCCGACGGGATGGTTTGCCCCGGAACTGGAGGGGGACCAACATTCTTGCGGGTAGATTTGCCAGTGCTGCTGGGGGGGGGGGGGGTGGGGGTTAAACTAGATTTGCAGTGGGAGGGGAACCAGAGTGTTAGAGCAGATAGTGAGGTGGAGGAGGATAAAGGTCATGCGAGAACTGCATGTATAGACAGAAATCAAAGGTTTGTACATTAGGTTGTAAATTAATTTTCAGAGCTTTAGAAATTGTAGAAAATAAAGATTTTCAAAAAGATTTTGATGAAGAACATGACCAGAACATATGTGAAAAAGTGGCTACTTCAGTTTTACACCTATCGCAATAATTGTCTATGTTAGGAAATATTTTGGATAGTCTCTCCTTTGTGAAATTGTAACAGTGAACAATTTTAAATTGAATTAAACACTGATTGGTTCATATTAAAGAAGAATTGACCATCATTAACAAAGGTCATATTAAGTTCTCTCTCCCAAACTTGTTTAATCTTTAATGATTAAGGAGATCTGTTTTTTTTTTGCAGATTTATTTATTTTTATTATCATTTATTTTGTGATGGTCGATTGATGACATTTGAAGAGTTAATTAGTAAATATTCTCTCTCTCATACACACTTACTGCAATATCTTCAGGTTAGAGATTTTTACAAAAATAATTATCTCAGTTTCCATATATGCAAGAATCTGATTTGTTGGATACTGTTTGAATATGAATCCTTCAGTAAGAGAATTTGTAATTCTCATTGTAGAATTTATAATTTATTTTTAATACATTAATACAAAAAGATAACCTCCCACCTAAGGTTTATACATGATAGAAATATTTGTTGTTTCAGACGTGATAGAGGGGGAGGGATGAAAGGGGGAGGAGTGGCATTACTAGTCAGGGAAAATATCACAGCTGTGCGTAGACAGGACAGACCGGAGGGCTTGTCTACAGAGGTCATATGGGTGGAGCTGAGGAACGGAAAAGGTGTGACCACACTAATAGGGGTGTATTATAGACCGCCCAATAGGCAGAGAGAATTGGAGGAGCAAATCTGTATAAAGATAGTAGACCGATGTAAGAAACAGGAAGTTGTAATAGTAGGGGATTTTAACTTTCCACATATTGACTGGGACTCCCAAACTGTAAAAGGGCTAGATGGCTTAGAGTGTGTGAAATGTTTTCAGGGAAGTTTTCTAAATCAATATATAGAGGTACCTACGAGAGAGGATGCAATACTTGATCTCCTATTAGGAAACCAAACAGTCAGGTGACAGAAGTATGTGTAGGCGAACATTTTGGGTCCAGTGACCATAATGTCATTAGTTTCAAGTTAATCATGGATAAGGATGGGTCTGGTCCTCAAGTTGAGGTTCTAAATTGGAGAAGGGTCAATTTTATGGAAATGAAAAAGGATCTAGGAAGAGTGGATTGGGATAATTTTTTTTTTCCTGACAAGGACGTGTTCAGTAAGTGGAAGGCCTCCAAATGTGAAATTTTGAGGGTGCAGAGTTTGCATTTTCCTGCCAGGATTAAAGACGAAGTTAACAGGCATAGGGAACCTTGGTTTTCAAGGGATATTGGCGATCTGGTTAAGAAAAAGAGAGAGGTGTATAGCAGGTAGAGGCAACAAAGAGCAAATGAGTTACTTAAAGAGTATAGAAAACGTAAGAAAATACTAAAGAAGGAAATCAGGAAGGGAAAAAGAAGACATGAGGTGGCTTTGGCAGATAATGTGAAGGAAAACCTGCAGGGTTTCTACAAGTATATTAAGAGTAAAAGGACAGTAAGGGACAAAATTGGTCCCCTAGAAGATCAGAGTGGTCGTCTATGTGTGGAGCCTTATGAGATGGGGGAGATCTTAAACAGTTTTTTTGCATCAGTATTTACTCAGGAAACTGGCATAGTGTATATGGAAGGAAGGGAAACAAGCAGTAGTGTCATGGAACATTTGTAGATTAAGGAGGAGGAGGTGCTTACTGCCTTACAGCGAATAAAGGTAGATAAATTCCCTGGGCCTGACTTGATATTTCCTCGGACCTTGAGAGAGACTAGAGTAGAAATTGCAGGGGCCCTGACAGAAATATTTAAAATTTCTTCAGCCACGGGTGCAGTGCCGGAGGATTGGAGGGTAGTTCATGTTGTTCCGTTGTTTAAAAAAGGCTCCAATGGTAAACCAGGTAACTACAGGCCAGTGAGCCTGACATCAGTAGTATGTAAGTTATTGGAGGATGTTCTGAGAGATCGGATTTACAAGTATTGGGACAGCCAAGGGCTGATTAAGGATAGTCAGTACGGCTTTGTGCATGGTAGATCGTGTTTAATGAATCTCGAAGAGTTTCTCGAGGTGGTTACCAACTAAGTAGGTGAAGGAAAGGCTGTGGATGTTGTCCACATGAACTTTAGTAAGGCCTTTGACAAGGTCCCACATGGGAGGTTAGTTCAGAAAGTTCAGACATGAGGTATCCATGGAGAGGTTGGAGAGATTGAAAGAGTGCAGAGATTTACTAGGATG
Organism: Hemitrygon akajei; assembly: GCF_048418815.1. Taxonomy (NCBI): domain Eukaryota; kingdom Metazoa; phylum Chordata; class Chondrichthyes; order Myliobatiformes; family Dasyatidae; genus Hemitrygon; species Hemitrygon akajei. Next base: position 7,186,218 of record NW_027331930.1, on the reverse strand, counting down.
TTGCCAGGTCTTCAGGAGTTGATGTACAGGGAAAGATTGAACAGGTTAGGACTTTATTCCTTGAAGCGTAGAAGAATGAGGGGAGATTTGATAGAGGTTTACAAAATTATGTGGGGTATAGGTAGTAAATGCGAGTAAGTTCTTTCCATTTAGATTAGGAAAGATAAATATGAGAGGACATGGTTTTAGGGTGAAAGGGGAAAGGTTTAGGGGGAACATTAGGAGGATCTTCACACAGAGAGTGGTGGGAGTATGGAACGAGCTGCCATCTGACATGGTAAATGCAGGCTCACTCTTAAGTTTTAAGAATAAATTGGATAGATACCTGGATGGGAGAGGTCTGGAGGGTTACGGACTGGGTGCAGGTCAATGGGACGAGCGGAATAAAGTTTCCGCACAGACTAGAAGCACCAAATGGCCTGTTTTCTGTGCTGTAGTGTTCTATGGTTCTATGGAGTGAAATAAACACGAAATAAGCATTGTCGATTGATTAATTTTAACTCGTTCACCGCATCTGTCAACCGAACAGAAACACCGGGGATTCAGCAGCAGTTGCGGGCGGCGGGTCCTGAGCTCCCCCGGGTCCTAAAGTCCACCCGCAATGAGACAGGTTAAATGGGACAAGTGGGGGCGGTGCTGACCAGAAAAGACAGTGAAGATTGTTCATTAAGTTCATCTGCCATTTCTTTGTCCCCCATTACTACTTCACCAGCATCATTTTCCAGTGGTCCAGTATCAACTCTCATCTCCCTTTCACTCTTCGTGTAACTGAAAACTAAACTTCCAGTATCCTGATTTATATTATTGGCCAGTTTGACCTCATATTTCGTCTTGACCATTCTTATGGCTTTTTTCGTTGCCTTTTGCTGGATTTTAAGAGCATCCCAATAATCCAACATCCCACTCACCTTTGCTACCTTATATGCCATTTCCTTAGGTTTAACACAATTATTCCATGCCTTTTCCAGCTCAAACTGTGAATTAATTTAAAGTCAGTCCCATAATTTAATAGTTTTTATTTGAAAACTATCTACCCTTGCAAAGATTGTACTGAAGACTGCATTTGATTTTTCTTCAGCCTTGTACGCTTCACATTGAAATAGTATGTGTTTCGACAGTTTCATAATGACAAAATGTACACAACACAGAATGAAGTTTTCCAATTAGTTACAAGGCATAATTAAGCATAATGTGGGCATTGCTAAGTCGAGTCAATATCATTCCTTGCCTTGTTTTAAGCCCTTCTTCTATAAACCCAACAGGTTTATGTATTCTGTAAAGGTGTCTGTCCTTATGTCCATTATCCTACGTCTTGCCATAAGCCCGTAAATCTTAACACTACCAACCCTTTAGCTTCTAATTTGCTAAGTGGAAGGTGTATATCCACAGCTTAACATTTAACAGCTTTTGGTGCTAAATAGTCAACATCATCATTTCCCTCAACAGTGTGATGTGCAGGGCCCATAATGTGCAGACATATAAATCAAACTTTATATATGAAATACGGTTTGACAAGTTTCCAACAGTCAATCTGACCTACTGCCAGAATGACCTGTTTAAGACTCATCAAAACCGAAATGTATTCTGACCAATTTCCTCCACCCACTGTAAGCCTATATTGTTGGGAAAGAATTCTGCTTCCTTTGCTGATAAATGGCTATAGGTAATTTCCTTATCATTACCTGCAATTCAGGCACACAAAAACAGCCACACCAACATCCCCAGTTAACTTATCTTTTGATTCATCTGTAGAAATGGTTACTGTATGATAATAACTTTCATTAATATACTGATGAACCAACAGACTCTCAGACAGAACCCAATCCGATCGTGTAACCTAAAATCAACTGAAGTCATTGGAAAAAAACAAGGTGGGGTTACAGAAAAAGCTACAGTGGGACATATTGTATCATCCAATGCACCCATATTCCCAGCGTGATAAGAACCCAGCCACCCAAACCAAAAACACTCTTCTTATGATGTCCCCAACCGTCCTCCAGCACACCTTTAACAGGATGATCATTTCCTTGCCCCCGCAAATTAATCCAGTATGTTGACATCAACTTGAACCTCTGTTACTTTGAGGGCAATTGTTCCATTGCAATCAGTAAAGCCAAAACAGGAGACAACATTACCGCACCAGAACACAATCTTAAAGTCTGTAATTGTATCACATACAAACATTTTTAATTTGAAGATGAAGCTGATCCATAGGCCACACAGACATAATCAAGAACAGATGAAATTAAACAAATATAATTGGTCAACAAAGATTTTCATGTTGCACCCAAGAATACCCACATAGATGTCTGAGGAGATTTAAAGCTCCTTTACATTTATCAATTATTTTACTGATAGGTGCTTCCACGTCAGCTTATTATCCATCCACATACTGAGAAATCTTACCACTGACACTTCTTCAAAATATTAATCATATAATTTAAAATCAAGTGCAAGTCTATTAATGCTGTTTATAAACCACGTAATGTGTTTTAACGGCTGAAAGTTTAAAATCCTCACCAATCTGCCCACTGTTTGACCTATTAATTGTAAATTGCAATTAATACCTCTAATCTATAAAGCTACGTCATCTGTATATTGTGATTTACCCAGGGTATCCCATTTTCCCATCTCAGAGAAAATATCATTAATCATGATATTAAATAATGAAGGGCTACAAATACTGCCTTATGGGATCCCATTCTCTATCTCATAGAAACACAAACATAACATGCCGACCGGTATTTGGACAGTCCATCCAAAAAAACCTCAGAAAAATTATATAATGTCCCCCTCACTCCTAATTTAATCAAAAGTCCTTTCTTCCATATCATTTCCCTTTTCAGTATCAAGAAATACTGCTATTACAACATCTTTATTTAATTGTGCTTTCCGAATATCATCTTCCAAACCTAAAACTGAATCTAATGTCATTTCACCCTTCCAAAATCCACTCTAATAAAACACTTTATCACCACACTTTCCAAAATATAACTCAAGCGCATGATTACCATACATTCCATAAGTTTACATAAATGAGACATTCACGATATAGGCCCTTAACTAGAAGGATCAAATGGGGATCTGCCAGGTTTTAGAATAGGCACTACTATTTCCATTTTCCATGAGGAAAGTAGGTGCACAATTCAAACATTTAATATTTTCACAAAAGCGAATTATATACAATTACAATTTCATATATCACACTTTCCTGGGGACACCCCAATGCATTATTAATAGACTTCTTAAATTCATACAAAGAAATCTCTCCATCAGTGATACTATCATTGCTACAGCTGACTTCCAGCACATCAGGGTATCCACTGAAAAACATATCCCTACAATGTTTAACTTCTTCGCTTAAATTATCCTGATTATGAATCTCAGCAAATGACCCAGCCAGTAACACAATCTTCCCTGTTTTACTAACAATCATTTTGCCCACATTAATCAACACTGGAATATGATGATCCCCACAAATCCCCCCATTTTCTAAATCATATCCCGAACAATTCCAAGTTTGATATCCCTTCCAATATTATCTCCAGTAAATCTCCAGTAAATCACCTACTTCCTCTCCACACATCACATCACATAAAAACTCACATTCCCAATTTGCTTCCTGTCCCGTTATAAATCCAAATCCAAACTTATAAAGACAGGAAGTCTGACTGACATTCACATAAACTAATCACCCTCCGAGTTCCCATTTGAGCGACATGCACTACAGCCAATGACGGCAGGGGTCAGTGTTACGTCAGAGCTACGATAGGCTGGAAGCAATCGGCCCATGATCAGCCCCTCCTCTTCCGCTCCATCGCCATGGCGGAGATCAGCGATGCGCTTCTGTCGGTGTCGCCGGCCTCGGCGCCCACAAGGACGGGTGTGATTCCCCTTCGCGCCTCGGTGGGTCTGTTTCGGTGACGTCTGTGGTGGCTGACGAAACAGGCTTTGACAGGGAGCGAGCGAGGACAAATGACTACAACTCCCAGAAGGCCCCACTGATGACGTTGTGGTGTTGTTCAGGGGTAAGGTATAAAAGAAAATGGAGGAAAATGTAATGCATTATGTTTTCTGTACTGTGTCGTGCCTTGAATGAAAAATTAAATTAAAAGAGAGATTCCAGCGAGAAATAGATAGAACATAGAACCATACAGCACAGTACAGGCCCTTCGGCCCATAATGTTGTGCCGACCCTTAAACTCTGCCTCCCTAAGGTTAAATTCCATTATATATCTGTCTAGTAGACTCTTAAACTTCACTAGTGGATCTGCCTCCACCACTGACTCGGGCAGTGTATTCCACGCACCTACCACTCTCCAAGTATAAAATCTTCCTCTAATATCCCCTTGATCTTCCCTCCCCTTACCTTAAAGCCATGTTCTCTTGTATTGAGCAGTGGTGCCCTGGGGAAGAGGCGCTCGATGTTCACTCTATCTATTCCCCTTAATATCAACTATACTTCTATCATTTCTTCTCTCAGCCTCCTTCTCTCCAGAGAGTAAAGCCCTAGCTCCCTTAATCTCTGATCATAATCCATACTCTCTAAACCTGGCAGCATTCTGGTAAATCTCCTCTGTACCCTTTCCAATGCTTCCACATCCTTCCTATAGTGAGGTGACCAGAACTGGACAGAGTACTCCCAAGTCTGGCCCAACCAGAGTTTTATAGAGCTGCATCATTACATTGCGACTCTTAAACTCTATCCCTCGACTTATGAAAAGCTAACACCCCATAAGCTTTCTTAACTACTCTGTTTACCAGTGAGACAACTTTCAGGGATGTCAGAAATAACTCACACCATGAGTCTCAGCAAACTGCAAAGCGGCAAAGCTTTATTTTTCACGAGTCTGCAGAGTCGGACCCAAAACTGCTCCAGCAGTATTGAGCCCAGAGCATTACATTTCACTTCCTTTTATACAGTTTCAAGTAGGTTATCACGTGTCCCTCAGTTGCTGTATCATTCCTACAATTATTCATAGTCAACTCCACTCTCCCCCTCCCCACAGGCTTGTACATTTCGGGGGTCACATACACATTTTCTCATATCCTCTGTCCTTGGAGTTAGCCATCCGCAGAGCCATGTCTGCCAAGTTTTCAAACACTTATCGGCCTTGGAGTTAGCCACAAGAGTACAGCTTATCTCCATCTGTTCCATCCACCTCCGCTCTCAGCTCCTAGCTCAATGACTCCTTTTTAGTTCTTCATGATTACCACAAGGTACAGATTGTACCTATACAGTTTTGCAAGAATCTTATATCCTTATTTAGCAATGTGTCAGCATATGTTTTGTAAGTTTAGATCTTAGCACAGTCTAACCTTAACCCTTTCTCTTCTTACAATTCCACCCTTTTTCTTTTTAGAGTGTGCTAAGGATTTGTCCAGGGATTCCACTCTTCCAGTTCTCTGCCTCGTTGCAACAGCATTTTAGCCGGGTCAGCTGGGTTCAAGCTGGGTTCCCTGGCTGCATTACCTGTACTACTACTCGCGTTATTAATACTCTCAAGCAGGGTATTAAGCATGGTAATATGATTATCATTATGAGTATTCCGCCAAATATTAACAGGGCTATTCGCCACCAGCTTCCTCCCAGCAGACTATCCAGCCAACTCAGGTTCCCTAAGGATCTCCAAGTTTGTACTGGCACATGGGCCAACTTCCGAATTTTGTCGGATATTTTCAACACTGCCTTTCCATTGTCATTTATCTTTAGGCAACAGTTTGTCAGATTGAACTTTCCACAGACCCCTCCCTCGGAGGCCAATAGGTAATCCAATGCTAATCGATTTTGGTATATGGCTGTTCTCATCTGGCTTTGCTGCTCAGCCAGCAATTCCAGAGCCAATGCGGTTTGGTTGGTGATCACCTCTACTACAGCTTGTAGGCGTATTATTCGATTTAACATATATACCGGGGTTCGGTAACCCCATGACCCATCCTGGGCCCAAGTTGCTGGTCCGTAATATTCAATGATGCGTGCTGGAGGCCACTCGTCGCCCCATTCTCCCACCTTTATCTCCCGCTTCTCCCTTCTCAGTGAGTCAAATAACTTGATTCCCAATTCCCTATCTTCATCCTGGGGTAGGAGGAAGAACTCTGGCCTTATAAGGCCTAAGAAACAAACTCCTCCCCATCCTTTCGGCAATTTGGTGTATGCCTGATTCCCACAAATCCAGAACAGACCTTCTGGAACAAATCCTCCTTTCTTTGCTTTCCGCCAGGCTTTCCAAACACTGGGAATTCCTTCGTACGGGTTATGCCCACTGCAATTCCAGATTCCCGAATTGTTTCCCATAGCCGTACAATTGTCCTTTGCCCCTTTAGTTATGTACCAAGTCGGCTCCTCGGGCCACCAAGTGGCATTATTTTTTGTTTTAGCCAACTTTATACTCTGACATGGGCTTTCTCCTACTTTCACCTTCCCTTTTCTTTTTCCCACATACAGAATTAAATATATTACAGTCAATAATGTAACAGTCCACATTGAGTTCATTTTTGTTGCCTTTTCAGTTTCACCACCAACGGTTCTTCACTGGGAACACAGGTCCACTCCGTGTGTCCCTCTGGCTTAACTGGTCCCTTTATTCTGGATGCGTGGGTCCACCCTTTCTCTTTTGTTCGTACGGCCGCCTCGGTGGTTAACAGGACCTGGAAAGGGCCTTCCCACTGTGGTTGTAACTTCTCCGGCTTCCAGGTCCGTACCAGAACCCAATCTCCAGGCACGATCTGATGTAAAGCAAAGTCGAGCGGCGGAGTCTGGGCCAAGAGACCCTTCTTCCGCAGTTCTGCAAAGGAACGAGATAGTGCCAGTAAATAGTTCCTTATAAAAATATCACCCCCTTGTAGCGTGGGGTACCCTTCTACCTTATTCCAATACGGGAGTCCAAACAGCATTTCATAGGGGGAGATTCCTATATCCTTCCTGGGTGCTGTTCGGATTCTTAACAGGGCGATGGGGAGACACTTAGTCCAGGGTAACTTGGTTTCTAGCATTAATTTGGTCAATTGCGCCTTTAAGGTACTGTTCATCCTTTCCACCCGTCCCGAACTCTGGGGATGCCACGGGGTATGGTATTTCCATTGGATACTCAATGCATCACAAATCAACTGGTGCGTCTTGGAGGCAAAGTGTGTCCCTCTGTCCGAGTCTATGGACCCCATGATCCCATATCTGGGGATTATGTTTTCTAGTAGTATTCGGGCTACTGTAGGCGCATCGGCCTTTGTGGTCGGGTATGCTTCCACCCAGTGGGTAAAATGATCCACTATTACTAACAGGTACTTCCATCTCTGCACTGAGGGTAGTTCGGTAAAGTCGATCTGGACTCTATGGAACGGTCTCATGGCCAGTGGCTGGCCACCTCTTGGAGTGGATCGCATCACTTTCTTGTTTATCCGCTGGCACGTCGGACATCCAGTTATCTCTTGCTGGGCCAGTGTGTATATTCCTTTGCATACATAGTCCCTCAGAATTGTGTCGCACATGGCCTGTACTCCCCAGTGGGTTTGATGGTGCAACTGTTGGAGGATGTTGCGGGTTACTTCCTTATTTAGTACCTGTCTCCCATCCGGGACCGTCCATTTACCATCAGTGTCTTTTCGGGCTCCTAGTTGGTTCATGCTATCAATCTCTATTTGGGTAAACATAGGTTGTTTAGTAAGTCCTTCCCTCACTGGTATCAAGGTCAGGAGTTGGATCGGGTCTTCAACGGCTGCTCGTTTGGCCTCCCCATCGGCTAGACGGTTCCCTACTGCTTCAGGTGTTGATCCTTTTTGGTGTCCGGGTACATGTACTACCGCAATCTCAGTTGGTAGGGCCAGGGCTCCCAATGTCATACTTATCATTTGCTCGTGTGCCAGTCCCTTTCCTCTGGCCGTTATCAGTCCTCTTTCTTTCCATATCTTCCCAAAGGTATGTACTATCCCATAGGCGTACTTAGAGTCAGTGTATATTGTTCCGATCCTCTTCTCCAATATCCTCAGAGCCCTCTGGAGTGCGTATAATTCGCATGACTGGGCCGACCAGTTTCCCGGTAATCTCCCGGACTCCACTATTCTTTCAGTCTCTCCGTCAATGATGGCATATCCGCTGTGCCGTACTCCATCAATACATCGTGAGGATCCATCTATATACAATTCCTGTCCTTCTCCCAGGGGAACTTCCTGTAAGTCCTCCCGGCTCTTTGTTTGCAAGTCCAACAATTCAATACAGTCGTGTTCTGACTCCTTTTCTTCTAGTCCTCCATAGAGGAACTGGGCTGGGTTGCAACTGGAATCCTTTGCGAAGTTTAGGTCTTCTCCGGTCATCAGTATAGTTTCGTACTTTAGAATGCGGGAGTCAGTGAGCCACCGATGTGCCTTCTGGGCTAGTAGGGTGCTGACCGAGTGGGGAGAATGCACTGTGATCTTCCCTCCAAAGGTTAGTTTCCGGGCTTCCTCTACCAATACCGCTGTCGCTGCCACTGCTTGGATACAGGTGGGCCATCCACGCGATACCGGGTCTAACATTTTTGACAGGAAAGCCACGGGTTGCCGCTTTCCTCCTCTTAGTTGGGTGAGTACCCCTTGGGCCATTCCTTCGGCATTGTTGACGTACAGCTGGAATGGTTTTTCCAGGGCTGGCAAGACTAACACCGGAGCACGGATCAATTGCCCCTTGATATAGTTGACTTTTTGCTCCTCTTCCTTTGTCCATTTTACTGTTTGCTCATCTTGCCCGAGTTTATCATACAGAAATCTCACCAGGGGAGTATAATTCTCAATCCAGATTCGACAATACCCCACTAACCCCAGGAACTGTCGTATCTCCTTCTTGGTACGAGGTAGCGACATCCCTGTTATTCCAGCTATCCTTTCTGGGGTAATGCTTCGCTGTCCCTTACTGACCCGGTGTCCCAGATACCTTACTTCCTTTTCCACGAATTGTAACTTTTTCTTGGAGACCCGTAGCCCCTTTTTCCCTAGGAAGTTCAGTAATCTGATGGTATCTTCCTGCACCCCTTTCTGTGTTGGCCCGGATAGTAATAAATCATCCACATACTGTAGCAGTTGGTTCTCTGGAGCACATTGGAATTCCGCTAGTACTTGCTCCAAGACCTGCCCGAATAGGTTAGGTGACTCAGTGAATCCTTGCGGCAGGACCGTCCATCTGAGTTGTCTTTTCCGCCCTGTTGTAGGATTTTCCCATTCAAACGCAAACATGTCCCGACTGCTTTCTTCTAGCGGGCAACTCCAGAAAGCATCTTTTAGATCTATTACACTGAACCATTCATGGTCAGGGGAGATTTTACTCATCAGGGTGTACGGGTTGGGTACTACCGGGTATCGGGTCTGGACTACTGCATTTAGACCCCGCAGGTCTTGTACCATCCGATAAGTCCCGTCCGGTTTTCGCACCGGGAGGATGGGGGTATTATATGGCGACATACATTCTTCCAGCAGTCCATCTGCGATCAGCCCTTCAATTACCGGCTGCAGCCCTTTTCTTCCTTCCATCGCAATGGGATACTGCTTCCTCCTTACTGGGCGACCGTCCGGTAGCAAGGTGATCTGTAGAGGGCTGATGTTCAATCCTCCCCTATTTCCCTCTCTATACCACACCTCGGGCTCTATTTTCTGGTCGTCCTCTTCTTTTAATGCGAATAATTTTACTATTATTTCTCCATTGTTCGGCACTGTTCCAATGCCCAGTTGCACTTGCAGGTCCCTTCCTAATAGGTTGAATCCTGCCGAGGGCAGCAGGAGAAGGTCTTGCCTTGTTGCCCTATCTTCATATCCGACTTCCACATTGTCCACAATGGACACTTGTATCGTTTTTCCTCCGATACCGGATACCTTCATTACTCTTGTTCCTGTTCGGGCGCCGGGAGGTATCTGGATTACACTGGATCTTTCAGCACCCGAATCTACCATAAAGGTTGTATCTGACCCTTGGGGACCTAATTTCAGATTTACCAGGGGTTCCTGTCGATAGTTTCTTCTCCCCAAGGGTAGGAACCCCCGACCCCCCTAGTCTTCGTCCTCCATCATGGCATATGACCTGACCTCTCGCCGATACTTAGGACATTCCCGTTTAAAATGTCCTTCCTCGTTACAGTGGAAGCATCTTAGAGTCCTTCGCGTTTTCCTTCCTGGTTCTTGGCCATTGCCTCGGTCTGACCACGTTCCCCTCTTTTCCCTGTTTTCTGTGGTTACTTGCCGTACTGTCTGAACCATTATCCTAGCGGTCTTTTTCTGTTTCTCCTCGTCTCTTCTTACAAACACCTTCTGCGCTTCTCGCAGTAATTCACTCAAGGGTTTTGAATTCCAGTCCTCTATCTTCTCTAGTTTCTTCCGAATGTCTGGCCAGGCTTTCGATACAAATTCTACCCTAATTAGCTGTTGTCCCACCTCTGTCTCCGGGTCTACCCCCGCATATTGTTGCATATTTTTCCGAATTCTATCCAGGAAGTCAGTTGGGGTCTCATCGGGGTTCTGGTGGCTTCCGAACGCCTTAGTGAAGTTATGACCCTTGGGGACCGCTTGTCTTATTCCCTTTATCAGGAATTCCCTCATGTCTCTCATGTTTCCTTGACCTTCTCCGGTCTGCTTATCCCAGTTCGGGTTTAACAGGGGAAACTTAGGTTCCCCGGCATTCCCCTTCTCCTTTCTCTCTCTCCTCTTCCGCCTGCCGTTGCGGATCATCCGGATGCGGAGCACTAGCAGCTTGTTCGGGCTGCTGGGGCCGGGGAACATAAGGGGGAGGTAGATGATTCAACACTTCCCAAGGAGGCTCTTCCTCCTTAGTTTTAGTTTCTAGTTTAAAACTTCTTGCGGAGTCTCCTGGTCCGGGAACCCAGCAAGAGGCATACTCATTTTCTTCCTCTCTCACATTTGGTTTAGAGTTTACATATATGTTTAAGGCCTGTCTAACCCAATCCTCATCTGACCCAAATGGTGGCCACCATACCGAGGACCCTTTTATTGGCTGTTTGGACCATGATTTGCAATATTCTACCATTCTCTTTTTCTGCTTTCCCTTTGTTCGTCCATATCCCCATCCTGCAAACATTCTACCGAGGGGGCTATCAGGAGGTACCTTCGGGAACAAACCCGAACTCTCCGGCTCCTCTTCCTTTGAGCTTCCCCCTCCCATTATTCCCTTCCCGGCCCGGTTCTTTTTACTCTAGGTGTCGTCACACCTAGTTTACCCGGTCACACCCACCTAGATCTCAGTTAGCTAGTCTCACTTACCCGGTGTGCCGTAGAACCGTCTCCTTTCCTCCCTGCTTTGCCGCCTTGCGCTGTCCGGATCTCACTCGCTCAAGCCGTTTCAGACGACGAGCAAGGAATCAGGGACTGCCGAACTCGGCAGGGTGCACCTTCTCCGATGTCCTTCCTCTCGCCCTCCACGACCGGAGTGGGGATCCCGGACGAGACCCCCAGCTGTCAGAAATAACTCACACCATGAGTCTCAGCAAACTGCAAAGCGGCAAAGCTTTATTTTTCACGAGTCTGCAGAGTCGGACCCAAAACTGCTCCAGCAGTATTGAGCCCAGAGCATTACATTTCACTTCCTTTTATACAGTTTCAAGTAGGTTATCACGTGTCCCTCAGTTGCTGTATCATTCCTACAATTATTCATAGTCAACTCCACTCTCCCCCTCCCCACAGGCTTGTACATTTCGGGGGTCACATACACATTTTCTCATATCCTCTGTCCTTGGAGTTAGCCATCCGCAGAGCCATGTCTGCCAAGTTTTCAAACACTTATCGGCCTTGGAGTTAGCCACAAGAGTACAGCTTATCTCCATCTGTTCCATCCACCTCCGCTCTCAGCTCCTAGCTCAATGACTCCTTTTTAGTTCTTCATGATTACCACAAGGTACAGATTGTACCTATACAGTTTTGCAAGAATCTTATATCCTTATTTAGCAATGTGTCAGCATATGTTTTGTAAGTTTAGATCTTAGCACAGTCTAACCTTAACCCTTTCTCTTCTTACAAGGGATCTGTGGACATGTAGCCCCAGATCCCTCTGCTTCTCCACACTTACAAGTATCCTGCCATTTACTTTGTACTCTGCCTTGGAGTTTGTCCTTCCAAAGTGTACCACCTCACCCTTCTCCAGGTTGAACTCTATCTGCCACTTCTCAGCCCACTCCTGCATCCTATCAATGTCTCTCTGCAATCTTTGACAATCCTCTGCACTATCCACAACACCACCAACCTTTGTGTCTTCTGCAAACTTGCCAGCCGATCCTTCTTCTCCCACATCCAGGTCGTTAATGAAAATCACGAAAAGTAGGGGTCCCAGAACTGATCCTTGTGGGTCACCACAAGTCACAACCCTCCAATCCGAATGTACTCCCTCCAGCACAACTCTCTGCTTTCTGCAGGCAAGCCAATTCTGAATCCACCTGGTCAAACATCCCTGGATCCGATGCCTTCTGACTTTCTGAATAAGCCTACCATGTGGAACCTTATCAAATGCATTACTAAAATCCATGTAGATTACATCCACTGCACTACCCTGATCTATATGCCTGGTCACCTCCTAAAAGAACTCCATCAGGCTTGTTAGACACGATCTTCCCTTAAGAAAGCCATGCTGACTGTCACTGATCAGACCATGATTCTATAAATGCCAATAGATCCTATCTTTGTGAATCTTTTCCAACAGCTTTCCCACCACGGATGTAAGGCTCAATGGTCTATAATTATCCAGACTATCCCTACTACCCTTTTTGAACAAGGGGACAACAATTGCCTCCCTCCAATCGATGTTAAAGCTATATTTCTCCTAACCTGTACATAGGTAATTGTACCCCAACACGGCAGGACTGTGGGCTTAGTTGGACCCCACTTGGGAGTCCTGTGTTCAGTTCTGGTGGCCTCACTACAGGAAGGATGTGGATACTATAGAGAGTGTAGAGTAGATTTACAAGGATGTTGCTCTTGGATTGGAGAGCATGCCTTATGAGAATAGATTGAGTGCAGGCCTTTCCTCCTTGGAGCGACGGAGGATGAGAGGTGACCTGACAGAGGTGTATAAGATGATGAGAGGCTTTGACCATGTGGATAACCAGAGGCATTTTCCCAGGCTTGAAGTGACGAACAAGAGGGGACGTAGTTTTAAGCTGCTTGGAAGTCGGTACCGAGGGAATGTCAGGGGTAAGTTTCTTACACAGAGAGTGGTGGGTGAATGGAATGCACTGCCTGCAGCGATGGTGGAGGTGGAAAGAATAGGATATTTTAAGAGACTCTTAGATAGGTTCATGGAGCTTAGAAACATAGAGGGATATACGATCAGGAAATCCTAGGCAGTCTCTAGAGTAGGTTACATGGTCTGTACAACATTGTGGGCTGAAGAGCCTGTAATGTGCTGTAGATTTCTGTGTTCTGTGTCAAAGACAGGCAGAGGGATTAGTTTAAATGGACAGGAGGACAGCATGGAAAGGTTGGGCCGAAGGGCCTGTGTTAGTGCCGTAAGGGAGGGGTTCTGTCCCAACCATCGACTCTATTCCCCTCAACAGATGCTGCCTGACTTGACAACGTGCTTGAAAAGTTGCATTCAGTTCCGCTTAGCATTCTGTACAAAGGATGTTTTGTGCTGGAAGAGTGCAGAGGAGATTCATCATGATTGAACGGGCTTGTGTTCATAAGTCCATAAGGCATAGGAACAGAATTAGGCCATTCAGCCCATTGAGTCAGCCACCTTTCCATCATGGCTGATCCCAGATCGCACTCAATTCCAGATATCTGACCTCCCGCCATATCCTTTGATGCCCTGACCGATCAGGAAACGGTCAACTGCCGCCTTGAATAGACCCAGACACTCGGCCTCCACCGCAGTCTGTGGCAGAGCATTCCACAGATCCAATACACCTTGGCTAATAAAAAAAATAAGCTGCTTACCTCTGTTTGAAAAGGTGGCCCCTCGACTTTGTGGCTGTGTCCCACCACAGGAAATACCTTCTCCACATCCACCTTATCCAGTCCTTTCAACATTCGGTAGGTTTCAATGAGATGCCCCACATTTTTCTGAGTTCCAGTGAATACAGGGTCAAAGCTGCCAAGTGCTCCTCATATTTTAACCCCTTCATTCCCGAAATAATCTTTCTGTACCTCCTCTGGATTCTCTCCAATGACAACACATCCTGTCTGAGATATGGGCCCCACACTGTTGACAATACTCCAAGTGTGGCCTGACTCGTGTCTTATAAAGCCTCAGCATTATCTCTTTGCTGTTATGTTCATGGGGCGAGATTGGACTGTGTTGATCTACAGGGGGATCTTGGAATCCGAGTTCATAACTCCCAGATAGTGGTTCCATTGTGAGGCAGTTATGTTGCAGATGTATAAATCTCTAGTTTAACCACATCTGGAGAATTGCATTCGAATACAGGAATAATACGGAGGTTTTGGATGGTGAGTGGAAGAGACTTAACAGGATGCTGCCTGGATAAAGTGAGACCGGAAAATCTCGGGGAATTTTCTCCTGAGTGGCAGAGGCTGAGGGAGGTCTGACAGACGTTTACAGGAATGTGAGAGGCACAGACAGAGTGGACAGCCGGGATTTTTTCTCTAAGGAGGAAATGTCCAATGCCAGTGAGCATGCACTTCAGTAGAAAGGGGGAACACATCCTCATTGGACCTTTTTGCACTATTGAAGTATTTTGTAATTTAGTGCATTTTGTATCTTTTCTCTGCATAGCTGCTGTTGAAAAAAAAACAATTAGAAAAGACAATGATGTTAAAAACCTGACTCAGGATATTTAAAGGAGATTTGCGTTTCAAGTTTTGTTTTTCATTCCCATAGTGGTGGGTGTCTGGAGTGAATATCGGGTGGTGGTGGAGGCAGATGTGATAGAGGCTGTTAGATACCACGTGAATGTGAGGAGAATGGAGGGATGTGTTCCTTGTGTGGGCAGAAGGGATTGGTTTAGTCAGGCATGAAGTGACCAGCTCAATTGGTTCAGAACAACACAGTGAGCAGAAGGGCCAGTTCAAGGACAAGTACAGCAAGCAGAGCAGGTAAACTGGATAAAGTGATCCCACTCAGAGAACAGACTGTGACGTCAGTGGATATATGCCGGCATCACAGTTCTCTCACCAAAGATACTTCACTGCTGGATAAAAAGAAGTTTGTGATGTTTATAACCGATGTGTTGAATTGTACTGCTCAGACATCTCATCCTACTGAGGAAATTAAAATTATTGTGAAAGCTGCAGAAAGGTATCTCGGTGTAACTGGTGTTTTGTGGGAAGCTGTAAATGAAGCTCTGATTTGTGGGGGTTTCTGCATCCCAGTCTACTTGTGAAGATATGTAATGGGATTGAAATATTGAAGTGAAATGCAAGAAGCCTGATTTTACATGGGCAACACTTTAAGCAGTTTATTTCTGATTTGTCAGATTCTTCCGATGTTATATCTGTTCAGGAAACCTGCACATTTTAAGTTTTATTGCTGTGCAGGATTATATTGTCGTTTGGCTTGACAGGTTAGTTGGTAGAGGGGTGGTGTTGTCAGTTTTATAAGGAAAGGGGCAGAGTATAGTGTTGTGAATGGGAATAAAATGTATCATGAACTTGTAGAAAATCTTGATTCAACAGGTATGTGTGTAATTTCCTTTTGTGAAAATATTAACTTTCTGAATCGTATTTGGAGGTTTGGCCATCTACTTTTCTCATGGAAAATGGTTGTAGTAGTTCCCATTCTAAAACCTGGATCTCCCCGTCTGATCCTCCTTCTTGTAGGCCAATATCATTAAAGTCTCATTTATGTAAACTTGTGGAATGTATGGTAATCGAGTGTTTGAATTATATTTTCGATAAAAGAGGTAATTTCACATTTTATCAGAGGGGAATTTGGAACGGTAGAATAAGACCATAAGACAAAGGAGCAGAAGTCGGTCATTCGGCCCATCGAGTCTGCTCCGCCATTTTATCATGAGCTGATCCATTCTCCCATTTAGTCCCACTCCCCCACCTTCTCCCCATGACCTTTGATACCCTGGCTACTCAGATACCTAGCAATCTCTGCCTTACACGCTGTACATGCCTGTACATGCTGGAATTAAGGAGATTGAGAGGGGATCTGATTGAAA
This sequence comes from Hemitrygon akajei, assembly GCF_048418815.1. Lineage (NCBI taxonomy): Eukaryota > Metazoa > Chordata > Chondrichthyes > Myliobatiformes > Dasyatidae > Hemitrygon > Hemitrygon akajei. The sequence goes on along the minus strand of NW_027331930.1, from coordinate 7,170,130 downwards.
CATATAAGATTATTAAGGGATTGGAAAAGATAGAGGCAGGAAATATGTTCCAGATGCTGGGAGAGTCCAGTACCAGAGGGCATGGTTTGAGAATAAGGGGTAGGTCATTTAGGACAGAGTTAAGGAAAAACTTCTTCTCCCAGAGAGTTGTGGGGGTCTGGAATGCACTGCCTCGGAAGGTAGTGGAAGCCAATTCTCTGGATGCTTTCAAGAAGGAGCTAGATAGGTGTCTTATGGATAGGGGAATCAAGGGATATGGGGACAAGGCAGGAACCGGTTATTGATAGGAATTGATCAGCCATGATCTCAAAATGGCCGTGCAGGCTCGAAGGGCCAAATGGTCTACTTCTGCACCTATTGTCTATTGTCTATTGTCTATTAAATAACATTGGAATCAGTCTGGGTTTGGAAGATCATATTAGGAAAGTACAGTTAAATAAAGATGTTGTAATAGCAATATTTTTATTATTGAAAAGGCAAATAATATTTATTGAAGGATGGACTTTTGATTAATATTTGGAAATGCAATTGAGAGGGCTATTGTACAATTTTTTCTGATTGTTTCTATTTGTACGTCTTGTAAAGGTATGATGGGCAAGTATGACATTGAATTCATTTTTATATTTGGAAGATGATATTAGGAAAGCACAGTTAAATATAGATGTTGTGTTATGCCATCGGCCCCCTCCTTTGTGAGAATCTCAAGAACCCTAGTCAAGGGGGGGTCAACTGACCCAAAAGAGGAAGAGACGTGCTGAATAGACGCAGAAAAATGGGAGAGAGAGAGAGAGAGAGACCACGTTCTCCCAAGAAGCAGAATAAAGGTGACATTGACTGTTGTCTCATGGAGACCACGTGAAAAGCCCTCGGGCAAAGTGGGCTGGTTGAGAGAGAGATCGCATTACCTGCAACTTGATTGACACCTGCGATCCCGTGAAGAAGTATAAAGGAGTGTCTGGGGGGGGGGGAACCCTCAGACGCACCCAGGAGACGAAGGAAGCACGGTACCGATTCCCGTGGGAGCGGGAAGCCATTCTGAAGGAAGCCACGTGCGTTAGATTCCAACTTTTGAATCTGTGACTAGAACCAACGAAAGACTGCTTTTAGCTAACAACGGGGAAGTCTGCTCCCCTGATTCCAAGGATTTTGCTCTGCCAAGACGACGGGCAAGTGTTTATCTTTTCCAAATCATCTCTTTCTCTCTACAACGTGAAAACCCCAGCGGTTCCCAAAAGGGAAAAGCCTGCAAACTTCTGAGTGACTCTTTATATTTCAATTGGACTTTGTATTAACCCCTAGACAACTGTAGAGCTTATTTCTGATTGATTATGGTTACACCGGTGTTTTAGATTGAGTTTGACGATGTATATGATCTGAATGTTTTGTATTAACCATACGTTTGTGCCCTTTTGGAATAAAACGTTTGAAAATAGTAGCATCCGACTCAGCTGATCCATCTATCTTTGCTGGTAAGTTACCTGGTTACGGGGTTACGTAACCGTTGTAACAGCAGTATTTTCATTATTCAAAAGGCAGATGGTATTTATGGAAGGAAAGGATTTTTATGAAATTGTGGAAATGAGGATGGACGGGCTATTATCTAACTTTGAGTTGTTTTAATTGAACGTTTTGTATCAGGTATGGGTGGGAAAGTTATATTCAGGTTGTTATGAGATAGAGACTGGGATCCCACAGGCAGTATTTATTATTTTATATTGTTATTAATAATATTTTTCTCTGAGATAGGTTTTTCATTCTGTAAATCCCTATATGCAAATGATGGAGGTTTATGGATTAGAGGTAGAAATTTCACTTTTATTGTATATAGGATGTGTTAACAATTAGTAAGGTCGAACAGTCGGCAAATAGATGGGATTTAAGCTTTCAGTAGCAAAAACACAAATTATGTGCTTTACAAACAGGATTAGCAGACCTGCACTTGATTGGAAATAATATGGTCAAACTCTTTAAAAGGTGTCAGTGGTAAGATTTCCAGGCATGTGGACGGATAATAAAAGCTGACATGGAAGCACCGGATCAGAAAATAATTGATAAATGTAAAGAAACTTTAAATACTCTTCATTATCTCTGTGAGTATTCTGGGGTGTTACATGAAAATATGTGTTGACCAATCTCGTTTGTTTAATTGGATCTGTTCTGGATTATGTTTGTGGTTTATAGATCACCTTCTTCTTCAACTTTATGATGTTTGGGTGTGATACATTTTGTGCTTTAAGATTGTGTTGTGGTTAAGTCAGGTCGTCCCCTGTTTCGGCTTTACTGGTTGAAATGGGACAATTGCCCTTACAGGGACAGAGGTGGAAGTTGATGTTAACAAATTGGATTGAATATCCTGTGCTAAAGGGTGGTTGGGAACATCACAAGAAGAATGCTTTTAGTTTTGGGTGGCTGGGTTCTTATCTCGCTGGGAATATGGGTGTATTGGATGATACAATATGTTCCACTGTAGCTTTCTCGGTAACCCCACTTTGTTGTTTTTTCCAATGACTGTAGTTAATTTTAGGTTACACAACTGGATTCTGTTCTGCCTGAGAGTCTGTTGGTTCATGAGTATATTAATGAAAGTTATTATCATACGGTCAGCATTTTTACAGATGGATTAAAACATAATTTAACTGGGAATGTTGGTGTGTCTGTTTTCATTTTTTGTGTGCGCCTGAGTTGCAGGTAATGATAAAGAAATCACTTACCAGCCATTTGTGGGTCTATGGAGCAGAATTCTTTGCTTTGATTTTAGGGTTACAGTGTGTGGAGGAAATTGGTCTTTGCAAACTTGTAATTTGTTCAGATTCTCTTTCGGTTTCGATGAGCCTTAAAACAGGACATTCTGGCAGTAGGTCAGATTGACTGTTGGAAACTCATCAAGCATTATTTCATATACAGAGTTCGGTTCATATGTCTGCACCTTATGGGCCCTGCACATCGCACTGTTGAGGGAAATGATGGGCTTGACTGTTTAGCAACAAAACCTGTTAGAAGTTCAACTGTGGATATAGACATTCCACTTCGCAAATCAGAAGCTAAGGGGATGGTAGGGTTAAGAATTCAGGACTTATGGCAAGATCTGTAGGAAAATTGACATAAGGACTGATGCCTTTACAGAATACATAAACAAGTTGGGTTTATGGAAGAAGGGCTTAAAACAGGAAGGGAAGGAATGATATTGACACGACTTAGAATTGCCAACACTATGCTGAATTATGCCTTGTATCTAATTAGAAAACTTCATTCTGTGTCATAGGACCATAGAACCATAGAACATTACAGCACAGAACAGGCCCTTCAGCCCTCTATGTTGTGCCGACCCATATAATCCTTAAAAAAAGTACTAAACCCTCACTACCCCATAATCCTCTAATTTTCTTTCATCCATGTGCCTGTCCAAGAGGTTCTTAAATACCCCTAATGTTTTAGCCTCCACCACCAACCCTGGCAAGTCATTCCAGGCACTCAGAACCCTCTGTGTAAAAAAACTTACCCCTGAAGTCTCCCCTAAACTTCCATCCCTTAATTTTGTACCTATGCCCTCTGGTGTTTGCTATTGGTGCCCTGGGAAATAGGTACTGACTATCCACCCTATCTATGCCTCTCATACTCTTGTAGACCTCTATCAAGTCCCCTCTCATTCTTATACGCTCCAAAGAGAAAAGTCCCAGCTCTGCTAACCTTGCTTCATATAACTGTCGTGTACATTTTGTCATTATGAAACTTTTAAACACATACTATTTCAGTGTGAAACAGATATGGGTGAAAAAAATTAAATGCAGCCTTCAGTACAATCTTTGAGGGTTGATAGTTTTCAGATAAAAACCTTATTAAGTTATAGGACTGACTTTAAATTAATTCACAGTATTGAACAGGCAAAGGCATATAATAATGGTAACGTCCCAATTGTATAGGGATGTTACTCTAGGTATGATGGCTTAACAGAGGTGGCTGACAGATGTGGGAATAGCAGGAGAGACATGTCCCACCAAAGAAGTTCTCAAATGGCAGGGGTAGGAATCCGTCGCTGACAAGGGAAGTTAAGGACTGTGTTAAGCCTAAGGAAATGGCATATAAGGTAGCAAAGGTGAGTGGGATGTTGGATTATTGGGATGCTCTTAAAATCCAACAAAAAGCAATGAAAAAAGCCATAAGAATGGTAAAGACGAAATATGAGGGCAAACTGGCCAATAATATAAATCAGGTTACTAAAAGCTTAGTTTTCAGTTACATGAAGAGTGAAAGGGAGATGAGAGTTGATACTGGACCACTGGAAAATGATGCTGGTGAAGTAGTAATGGGGGACAAAGAAATGGCAGATGAACTTAATGAACAATCTTCGCTGTCTTTTCCAGTCAGCACCACCCCCATTTGTCCCATTTAACCTGTCTCAGTTCGGGTGGACTGTAGGACCCGGGGGAGTTCAGGACCCTATTCTATTCTGTTGTTGGATGCGATGAACGAGTTAAAATTAATGGATCGATAATTCTCATCTCATGATTATTTCACTCTCTGCATATTTACATTTACAGTGATCTTACTCCTGACGCCAGACCCAGGACCCGACCCGTTTACAGACCCGGAGCGGAACCGGAGCAGATTCTCAGCCACTGGTTTTCATCCCCAGTCGCAAAGTAAGGATAAAGTTTCCCCGTGAAGCTGTGGAGATGGGACTTGGTCTCCGCGTTGTAAAATGAAACTGTCCCGGACTCATAACTGAGATAAACTCCCACCCTCCCGGGGATGGGACCGGCAGGGAGACAGGATTCAGGGGAGGTACGAACTTTCATCATGTCATAATTCCGAAGTAACATGTCATAATACCGCCCAATGACCCAGAATCTGGTCTCCGGACTCAGTCCGACCCCTCTCTTCCTCTCCACAGACCCTGCAGCGACTCCCAGACCCCAGTCCCGAATCCCTGTCACCTCCATCTCCCAGTAATGTCTCCCCGATGTGAATCCCTCCGATCCCAGCACACAAGCCCGATTTGTGAATCTCTTCCCGGTGTCAGGGAGCTCTCTCCGGGTCCGGGTACATCTCACACTCTTCCGATCCTCAGACACCTCGATCCACGGATTCGCCGTTTCCACATCCAGTGTGACAGAGACTGGGGGGAGAAGCAGAGAATTAGAGAGTACCCGGGGATCGGGGGAGACTCAGGCAGCGCTGCTCCAGAGATTGGGGGAACACTTGGGCAAAGTGTCCCCAGGACCAGTGGAAAGCCCGTGGGCCTTCAGCGCAGTCGGGTTGCCGACTGGCAACCTTCCCAGGGAAGCGGGTGGGCAACTAATATCTGTGCAATATCTTTCCGCTGGACGGAGAGCAGAGATTTCCCGATCAAACAGACACAAAATGCTGGAGGAACCGAGCGGATCAGGCAGCATGTGTGGAGAGAGATGGACAGTCTACGTTTCAGATCGACATCTTCCCTCAGGAACAAAAATGAATAGGGGAGAGAGACAGCAGAAACGAGTGCAGGAAAGGGGTGGATTAAGATGGGAAGGGGTTGAGTGAATGGATTTAAACAGGAGGTCACAGAGGCTCTTTGGCCCAACTTGTTCGTACCGACCAGCTTGCTTTAATGAGCTGGTCCCATTTGCCCATTATTCCTTTCCCCCTTTGTTATCCACGTCCCTGGCATGATGTATTTTAAAACATTGTCACTGTACCCAACTCTACAGTTGATCAAGAGCCCGGTGTACTATACCATGAATTTTAGTGTCACCCACAAACCTACGAACTGTGTCATCTACGTTCTCATACAATTCATTAATATGAATGACAAACAACCCGGCCCCAGCACCGACCTCTGCAGGTCACAGGCCTCCAGTCCTCTGTGTTTAAGAGACACTTGGACAGACACTTCAACAGGCAAGACACAGAGGGAGACTGACCTAATGCCGGCCAATGGGATGAATGTAGATGGGTAAATAGATCAGCACAGAGGCGATGTGTCAAAGGGAACATTTCTATGCTGTACGCACCCCTGTGCTGATAATTCCAAATGGACAGTGACCCCTGACCTTTGACTCCTCAGTCAGGGGAAACATCCTCCCTGTATCCTGCCTGTTGACACCTGAAAGAATTTTGTGTTTCCCTGAGATCTACTCCCATTCTTCGAAACTGGGAACAGAGAACATAGAACAGTACAGCACAGGAACAGGCCCTTCATTCAATGTTCACATTCATTGAGTGTGAAGTGGGAAGTTGAAGGAAGTTGAAGTGGGAAGTAAAGGAGGTGATAATGGGAACCAGTATGGGAGAGATGACTGGGCGAATGAACCAGAACCAGGTGGGGGAGGGGTGGAAAGCCTGTGTGTAGTGTTACGTATTCAGGCAACAATAAATATATGTGAGTTAGGCAAGGGTTTTTATAACAAATAACACGTTTATTAAACACTGAAAACAAACCCCCCAAAAGTAAACAAACACTATTGTAACCGGAAAACAGCTGCTGTGCTTAAAGCGATGCAGCTCAAACAGTTCTTAAAGCGATGTTGCAATAACAGTTCTTTAAAAGTGGTATGCCAAAAGTTCAAAATGCTCAGTCCATTTAAAAGGAGAGACTTTTTAAGGCGATTTAAATTCTCTTCCACGTCGTTTTTCTTCAATCTCCAAAGTCGAACTCTTCCCATGTAGAATTTTATGAAACGTAACGGCTTAAAGGCACTGACCTTTTCTTCCACACTGTCCTCAATCTTCTGCTATCCCGCAGAGATTAACATGAGAACAGTCAACGAAATCCTTCCGAATGAGGATCACACAAGGTCGAACCCATTCCACTGTCGAAATTCGATTCTCCTCGATCTTTAACTCCCGAACTTTTATCTTCACTATCCACAGTAAAGAAACTGCTGGCAATGACCTTCTAAACTTTAGGCATTAGATAAAACTTCATTTTTCAACTAAACTGCGTCATCACATTAAATCACGCAGTGGCATGAAGTCAACATGGCAAATCCAGTCACAAACTGCCCCTCCCCACAGGGTGGGGTCCTCCTCTTATACCCTGTAAAAAAAACCTGTCACATGATCTCTACTGGCGGGAAAATGACGTCACTCCATCACAAGACCATTACCTCAAGTCCAGTATAGCTTCAACCCCAGTCACGTGACAAGGGTACCACTGTCACGTGTCACGAGTACGTAACAGTAGACATAACAAGAAGTTGGAGGGGAACAAAGATGGGGGATGGGTATTCCTTTGTCCCCTTTCCCACAACCCCTCATTAGGACACGGGATGGAAATGCACAGATCCTTAAGCAACACAGGTCCAGATGAAGGGTTTCAGCCCAAGCCGTTGACTGTCTGCTCTTTTCCATAGATGCTTCCTGGCCTGCTGAGTTCCTCCAGCATTTTGTGTGTGTTAATCTAGTTTAAGTATACACAATTATTTGTCCTCCGCAGCTGCCTGCTGCAGATTCACTATTCTCTGTCGAAAGGAATTCCTCCTCGTCTCTGTTCTAAATGAGCATCCTCCAGTCGGAGGCTGTGCCATCTGTTCCTCGACCCACCCACATCCTCCAGACATCAACTCTCTCCAGACAGGAGACCAGGCAAGACCTCAATCAGGACCTGTGTAGCTTGGATTACCAGCATCCGCAGATTTTCTCATGTGTGATCTTTAAAGCACAAGTTGATAGGTAAACTTCTTGATTAGTCAGAGTCTCAAAAGTTATGGGGAGGAGGTGGGAGAATAGGGTTGAGGGGGATAATAAATCAGCCATTCTTCTAATCTCCAGTGAGTACAGTCCCAGAACCATCAAATATGTCTCATATGTTCTCTTTCATTCCCAGAATCTTTCTTGTGAACCTCCTGGACCCTTTCCAATGCCAGCACATCTTTTCCGATATAAGGGACCCAAAACTGCTGACAATACTCTAAGTGTGGTCTGACCAATGCCTTATAAAACCTCAGCATTACATCCTTACTCTTGTATTCTAATCCTCTCGAAATGAAAGCAAACATTGAGTTTGCCGATCTTACACAAATTGCAAGTTAACCTTCAGGGAATCCCGCACAACGACACCCAAGTCCCTTTGCACTTCTGATTTTTGAATTTTCTCCCTGTTTACAAAATTGTCTATGCCTTTATTCCTTCTACCAAAGTGCATGCACGACTTCCCTACCCGATAATCCATCTATCACTTATTTGCCCATTTCCTGATCTGTCTCTGTCCTTCCCCAGATTCCGAGCTTCTGCAGCACTACTTGCACCTTCACCTATCTTCATATCATCTACAAGCTTGGCCACAAAGTCAACAATTCTGTCATCCAAATCATCCTTCTGTCTATCTTGGCTTTGTGTTCCTCAAAGAATTCCAACAGATTTGTCAGGCAAGATTTCCCCTTAAGGGAAGGCATGCTGTCTTTGCCCTATTTTATCATGTGCCTCCATGTACCCGAAAGCTCGTCCTTAACACTGGACTCTAACATCTTCCCAAGCACACCACATCCAGACTAACTCACCTATAATTTTCTTTCCCCAGCTGCTTTGCCTTCTTAAAGAGTGAAGTGACCTTTGCAATTTCCAGTCATCTTGAATGATCTATTGATTCTTGAAAGATCATTACTAATGCCCCCATAATCTCTTCAGCTAACTCTTTCCGAACACTGGGGTGTAGTCCACCTGGTCCAGGTACCTTCAGACCTTCGATCGTCCCACGCACTCTCTCCTTAGTATTAGCAACAGCACTCATTTCTCTCCCCTGACACTCTCACATTTCTGACGCACAGCTGTTATCATTCACAGTGAGGATTGACACACGATATTAAATAAGTACCTCTGCCATGTCCTTTGTCACATTTCTCCTCTCCAGTGTCATTTTCTAGGGTAGTGGTCACCAACCTTTATAAGCCCAACATCTACTACCTCGGCCGCAGTAAAAGGCGAGATCGACTCCAAATTGATTAGTCACACGCATGCATACCGGGGCAGAAAAGACCGGAAGTAAAATCCCGCAACACGGAAGTAGAAATAATGCATAAGTGCCAGGGGTGCCCACTCTGTTTTGTACCATGGACTGCTTTAATACTGAGAATATTCTTGCGGACCAGCCGACGGGGGTGGGGGGTGTTAAACACGACCTTCGCAACTCTTGGCACCAAAAGTAATATTGGACACGGCCTACCCTACCACACTGAAGTCTACTGGTTGAGCAGAGGTGTTGTGCTCAAACATTTTCTTTCAATTATGTGCGGAAATTTGACTATTCATCAATCAGAAAGGGAAGCCAGTGGCAGAGTTCAATGACCCAGACTGGCTTCACGATCTTGCATTTTTGGTGGATATAACAGAACACTTAAATGTGCTTAATGTTAACATGCAAGGCCCAAACAAACTTGTTACAGAATATTACCACAGCATTTGTGCCTTTCAAATTAAATTAGGCCTGTGGGAGATGCAACTATCCCGGAGCAACCCAGCTCATTTCCCCTCTTTGCAGTCTGTGTGTGTCGCTCATGGTAATAATGACAACATGGACAGCTATAAGGACAAAATATCACGGCTGGAAAGTAAGTTTCAGAATCATTTTCAAGTCTTTAGTCAGCTCGAGGAGGAATTCTCACTATTTTGCTCGACGTTTGCCGTCACCGCAGCATCAGATATGCCGGAGGAACTCCAAATGGAACTAATTGAAATTCAGTGTAACTCGGCTTTGAAATGTAAATTTGAGACTGTGAGTCTGGACTCATTCTATCAATACCTCGGACTGATGTACCCCAAGATGACAGACTTTGCCTCAAAGATCCTTTTCATGGTCGGGACAAGATATCTCTGTGAGCAGGCGTCCTCCGTAATGAACATTAACAAATCCAAACTGCGCTTGCAGCTGACACACAAACATCTAAATGACATTATGAAAATCGGAACTGCCCAGAAACTGGTCCCTGATGTTGACAGGCTGGTTAAGACCAACAGATGTCAGGTGTCTGGAAGCAGCAAGTGAAAAATGAGTGACACTGTTTGATGCTCTGCGACATGTAAGCAAAATGCATTATGAAATATTGAGTGTCACAATCTCAGCCAACGTAGCATCGTTTCTTCTCTCCCTCAGCACAACTTTGTTGTAGCCTACGACTGTAAGTTAATACCAATCATAAAAATAATGCTTGCTCGGCAATCTTCTTCATGAGAAACAGAATTTGTGAAGTGAAACACTTTGTAGTTATACCAGAGACTGAGCCACATGAGAGCAGGCTGAAAAAACGGAGGCAACGAAAGCTGCGTTGGCACGTGCCCGACTGATCTGGCCCGCATGAAGCTGCATTTTGCCCAATCCGGCCCGTGACCTAAAATGAGTTTGACACCCCTGAACTACTACATCTCCTTTATACTACTTGTAACTCCTCAAGGAATTCCAACAGGTTCGTCAGGCAAGATTTTCCCTTGAGGAAACCATACTGACTTTGTCCTATCTTGTCCTGTGTCACGAAGTGTTCCATATGGTCATACTTAACAATTGACTCCAACATCTTCGAAACCACAGAGGTGAAGCTAAGTGGTCTATAATTTCCTTTCTGCTGCCTTCCTCCTTACTAAAAGAGTGCAGCGACAGTTGAAATTTTCAGGTCCTCTGACACGATGCCAGAGTCAAATGATTTTTGAAAGATCATTTCAAATGCCTCCAAAATGCCTATTGCTACCTCTTTCAGAACACTAGGGTGCAGTTCATCTGGTCCGGGTGACTTATGTACCTTTAGGTCCTTCAGCTTTTTGAGCACCTTCTCCCTTGTAACAGCAACTGCACTCACTTCTCTTCCCTCGAACCCTTCAACACCGGGCACAGTGCTAGTGTTTTGCACGGTGAAGACTGGTGCAAAGTACTCATTTAGCTCATCTGCCATCTCTTTGTCCCCCGTTAATGTATATCCAGCCTCATTTTCTAGCGATCCTGTTACCACTCTCATCTCTTTTATTTTATTTACCTACTTGGGAAAAAAAAAACTTCTACTATCCACTTTGATATTGTTTGCTAGCTTGGTTTCAAATTCCATTCTTCTCCTCTCAATTATTATTTTAGTTCCTCTCTGTAGGTATTTAAAGCTTCTGAATCCTCTGTCTTACTACTAATTTTTGATTTGTTGTGGCCCCGCTCGTTTGCCTTTACAATAGTTTGTCTTCCCTTGTCTGCCACGGTTGTACTATTTTGCCATTTGAGTATTTATTTATTTTTGGAATACATCGATCCTGCACCTTCCTCATTTTCCCAGAAACTGACACCATTTCTGCTCTGTTGTCATCATTGCCAGCATCTTCTTCCAGTTTGCTTTGGCCAACTCCTCTTTCAGACCACTGTAATTTCCTTTACTCCAGTGAAATACTACAACATCAGACTTTACTTTCTCCTTATCAAATTTCAAGTTGAGCTCAGTCTTGTTGTGAGCACTGTCTCCAAAGGGTTGTTTTACCTAATCACCTCTGGTTCAATACATAACAGCAGCAGGAGACAGGTAGGAGACAGGTGTAGCACTTGTCCCGCTTGCAGGTGTCAGTGCCAGGAGGGAGAGGAGCGAGTGGATAAAGGAGTGACGTAGACAGCGATTCTGAGTGGGCTGGGTGTAGGGAGAGATGTGTTTGGTGGTAGAATCCGGCTGGAGATGGTGAAAGATGTCAGGATAAGTTGGATGTAGAGGCTCGTGTTGCGGTAGGTCGGACTTTGGAGATTCACTTGACGATGGGGTCAGTATCGAATTCAGGTTGATTTTACCTTGTAGATTTTAACAGCTTCTTTAATTGGCATGAAGCGGTGCTCTCTGTGTTCCTGCGCATTTCTACAGACCAGACAGATCAGTGTCTTGTCCGTTTCACAAAACAGCTTCAGTTCTTCCTCATGTTCCTCGCAGTGAAGTTTACTTTCCTTCCCTTTCAGATTCAGGTTTTGATTTCGAGCTTTTTCAGCCAGATTAGCTAAGGCCCGATTCACCCTGAGGGTACGGTCATCAAACAACTCTCTACATTCCAGGCAGGAGTTTCTCTCCTCCCTTTCCCAACACCGTGTGATACAAGAGCGACAGAAGTTGTGTCCGCACTCCAGTAATACCGGATCGGTGAAGAAATCCAGACAGACGGGACAAATTAACTCCTCGTTCCAACTGTCGACCGGTCCTTTCGAAGCCATGTTAACTCCAGCACTTTCCTGATTCAGAATGCTTTCTACTTTCGGGGAGCTGCTGATCCCCTGCACGCTGCAGTGTCGGGCTCTGACCGTGGATTTGCTGGATGTGTTCATTGGGGGAAAATGTGGCTATTTCCATATCAGGGTGGGATCAGAAAAATGTGAAACAGGTGGGAACAGTAAAGAAAACGTGGCCCTGGACTGTCTAAGCCCGGCTGTGAAAGGAGGAGGGTTGGGTTTGTGAAAAAAAAACAGTGCGACAGAAACGTCGACTGAATCTCCAAAGGCCTCATCCCTGGGATCAGAAGGACCACCCCTGGGATCAGAAGGACCATCCATGGGATCAGACGGACCATCCCTTGGAAGACGATTGAAGTCATGTGGTGAAAAAAGAAGCCACAGGGCCAATCAACCCAGGCCCTGGATTGGGATCTCTGGTGAGCTGCTGTTGGCGACCCGTAGCTGCTGAAGAAGAAGCAGAACAGAAATGAAGCCGGAGAGAAGAGCCTGGTTCAGTCTGAGGCAGGACTGAAAGGGACAACTTCTGAAAAGAGAGGCCCAAGAGACTGCACATGCTGGAACCTGCAGTAAGAAACATGATCCTGGAAGAATTGTGGTGAGAAATGTACAGTCGCCCTTCCTGGTCGAGATCCTTCATCTGGAATGTCTCAACCCAAAATGTCGATTGTCCACTTCCCTCCACAGATCGCTGCAGTTGCTGCCTGACCCGTTGAGTTCCTCCAGCGTTTTTTTTTATTTTTCTCGGGAAATAAATAACGAGAACATGAAATAACTGCAGTGGCTGCTGATGGATCTGAGGTGCTCTCACCGCAAAGGCAAACTTGTGCTTTAAAAATAAGAAACAGGTGGATGCATCGCCATTCAGAACATGCCTGACCTTTCACCTCAGCGCCACTTTCATGCAAAGTTCCCAACATCACTGAGACACCAAATTTGCCTTTTCAATTCAGAAACTTTTTTGGGAAAATTCAAAAATATTTGCCGCACTCTGGGTGAGAAACTTTCTCTGCATCTCTGTCCTGCTGAGCTGACCTCTGATTTTCAGTCTGGATCCCTGGTTCCAAACCACAGCCGGGAAACATCATACCTACCGCTACCCTGTCCGTATAATCTCTCTAAGGACACCTCCTCATCCTTCCATCCCCCAAAATCAATCTGGGAAACCTTCTCTTCATTCCCTTCATTCCACAGACTGACTCTCTGGGAGAGAGACCAGACCTGTACACAGTGTTCCATGTACGCTCTCACCAGGACCCCATATACCTTCAGAGGAGATCTTTATTCTTCTATTCAAACCTTCCTTCCAATTCAATGCTCTTCATTTAATATCGAACTCAAACAGTGAACAGACACAACACAGCCTCAGCCATGAATTTAAAGGGAAGGTGTTGCAACAGTTTGAGCTTCATACCGGGGGCCACGGAGCAAGCAGGGTGACACAAAGGGAGGAATGTGGGAGTGTTGTATGTCTGAGCCCAGCTGTGTGTGTTTGTGTATCAGAATCAGGTTTAATATCACCGGCATATGTGGTGAAATTTGTTGTTTTGTGACAGCAGTACATTTTAATACATAGTAATAAAAAGTATAAATTACAACAAGTATGTACAACATTATATTTAAAAAGTAGTGCAAAAGAGAGGGAAAATACTGAGCAAGTGTTCATGGGCTCATTGTCCATTCAGAAATCTTATAGCAGAGGGAAAAAAAGCTGTACCTGAAACAGTGAGTGGCTCTTTAGGACCCTGTACGCCCTCCTTGATGGTAGCAATTAGAGGAAGGCATGTCCTGGGTGATGGGGGTCCTTAATGATGGATGCCACCTTTTTGTGGCATCATCTTTTGAATTTGTCCTGGATGCTGTGGAGTCCAGTGCCCATGAAGGAGCTGGCTGAGTTTACAACTTTCTGCAGCATTTTCCAATCCTGTGCAGTGGCCTCTCCGTACCGATATCACCTTTCTCACTTTTCATTGTTTAAGGATGAGCACATTACACATGTGCTACATTTACTGAAATTATGCAGCGTATTAATTTAAAATAAAGGACCCAGTGCTTTCCCGGTGTAGATGATGATTAAACTCTTCTCAGGCTTCCAACCGGGTACAGGTGTCTATTTCAATCAACATGCCAATACCAAACTCTGCATCTTCGTCAGGGACGACACCTGGGCATGTCTAATCGGGGCGGCTGACGGAAATATATATACCACTGGAATAGACATGCCCAGGCATCATCCCCGATGAAGATGGCAGAGTTTGTAATGGAAACATCGGTTAAAGTTGACATCTGTACCCGGCTGGAAGCAGGAGAAGAATTTATTATCCTGTTAAAAAATTCATCATCATCGAAGTGAGTTCCTTTATCTTATTATAGAAGTGATAGATTTTTCAGAAGTGCTGTTTTTTTTTGCCTTACACTTCTTGCCATCGTTCTCAGCTCTTTGTTTAGTTTGCTGAGGATTTGTATGTTCGTTTGTACTCTAAGATAAACTGGAATTTTGAAATTAAGCTCACTAGTTATTTTTAACTCCTGAAAGAACTCTAAGCATCAGAAATTAAACAAGAGTTTCCACAGGAGAAGAAATCAGTCATGATGGGATGACAGGCAGACTGGAAGGGCCTAATGTTCTAATTTTGCTCCTTTATCTCATGGCCCTTCGGTCTATGAACTTGTGCAGCCACATTTGAGGCTCCACGACGATGGGAGACCATAAGATACAGGAGCAGGATTCGGCCATTCGGCTTGTGACGGGCAGCGCTCGATAAACACACTCCTTACACACGCAAATATTGTCTTGTCATTCTGTTGTCATTCGGCTCACTGTACGCACTTCAATGTCGTTAACGTTATTTTTAATAAAGTGTTTTAAACCGGGTTGATAAGCTCGGGTTGGCTTAGTGGTCCCTTTCCGAACATACATGGCATCAATGTCTCTGGTGATGGGGATGCGTAAATATGTATATGTTGTTTGTATACCGGATACAGATAGATAATTATGTTTATTTTGTAACAGGATTGTAACTACATTGTGGATTGCATCATGGTCTAACTTTGGTGCAGTCTTCAATAAACTTTGTGGGTAATTAAAGATGGTGTGCCCTGGTTCCCAATAAATGGGCCTGATCGCTCTTGCAAAAATGGGAGAGGCTATTTCAGACATTTTCTCATTGAAGTGCCGAAGGGGAAGGTGAGGTGGGAACATTCACTCAGGGGGTGAGAGTGTGGAACGGGCTGCCAGCGCAAGTGGTGGATGCGGCTTCGGTTTCCACATTTAAGAGTGATCTGCACAGGTAATGAGGGCTGGGATTTGGGGAGCGACGCATCCGGTCGATGGGTCGAGGCAGCACGGTAGTTTGGCGTCTGATAGGTGGGATGAATGGCCTGTTTTTGGTTCTATAATTCTATGTTCACGGTCAGAAGCGACTCTTTAACGGTGTGTCCCACATTTCTCTCCCTCACGCTGCTTTGGCCAGGGTAAAGCGGGTAGGAATCAGTGACCAACGATTCGGTGTGATACGGCTATTTTTATTTGTTTGTATAAAATTTGTGTTTTTTAAATTTAAATATGGCTCGTGGCTCCTACATCACGATGGGAGGGTGTCTGCTGATGATCAGTCCTCCCCCCTGAGTGTGGCCAGTCTCACAGGTAACAACAATCGAGCTCATCATTCCAGAAGCTTCTGTCCACTGCGTCAACATACGGACATGGGCCCGGAAGAACCCTGAGGATCAGAAATCAAACAGAATGTGCACAGAAGAAGAAATCAGTCATGGTGGGATGGCAGGTAGACTCGATGGGCCTAATGTTCCCATTGTGATCCTTTCTATCATGGCCTTTCGCTCTATCAACCTGTGCAGCTGCTTTGAGGGAATCCTCCAACGTCCTCACATTCAGAAGTGTTGGAATCTGCCGAGGGAGATGGAGGGTTAATGTAGAACTGGCTCGTCTACGGTGAGGGATGTTTACAGCCTTTCCCCAACCGTTTCAAGTTCAAGTTCCAGTTTGCCGTGATTCAGCCGTACACCCGCATACTGGCTGAAACAAAGCAATGCCCTGGGCAAATTTCCTACTCTCCCTCTCTAAAACCTCCACGACTTTCCTATCAGGAGGAGACCAGAACTGACACAAAACTCTCAGTGTTGTCTAACTAGATAGATAGATAGATAGAACTCAGTAAAAATATGATATGCATCTAAAATCACCCTCTCAAAAAGCATTAATAATAGCTTTTAAAAAGTTCTTAAGTAGTTTACTTAAATACATTGAGTCCTAACCCTGGCACTTTAACCTATCTTACTCCTGGCAGTTGAATTGTAAAGCCGAATGGCATTGGGGAGTATTGATCTCTTCATCCTGTCTGAGGAGCATTGCATCGATAGCAACCTGTCGCTGAAACTGCTTCTCTGTCTCTGGATGGTGCTATGTAGAGGATGTTCAGGGTTTTCCATAATTGACCGTAGCCTACTCAGTGCCCTTCGCTCTGCTACCGATGTTATACTCTCCAGTACTTTGCCCACGACAGAGCCCGCCTTCCTTACCAGCTTATTAAGACGTGAGGCGTCCCTCTTCTTAATGCTGCCTCCCCAACACGCCACCACAAAGAAGAGGGCGCTCTCCACAACTGACCTATAGAACATCTTCAGTATCTCACTACAAACATTGAATGACGCCAACCTTCTAAGGAAGTACAGTCACATGGCCCTTGAGATTAATGTCCCGACTAATGAAGTCCAAAACTCCATACACATTCTTAAACACCCGACCAGCTACATTGTAAGGATGTGATGATGTGGGCAGCAGGGAGAATATCCCTCTAGGTTTGTCAACCTCCTCGTGGATACACGTCTTCATTATCCAGGTCCCCCAAGAGTCTTTATTGGGATCTTTCTCCTCATTAACCTCATTTTAATGTTTGAAGTTACCTGTATGTTCAGCTGGTGGGGTTATTACTGATGGACTGGGAGAGACAACACAGTGTGGCCCTGTCCTGAGGCTTTCTGAAGGAAATCTGCTGTTTGATCCTCAGACGGGCTCTGTTCAATGTTGGGATTCTGTGCCTCCCCGTCCCGGAGTGTTCTGCCCAACCCCCAACAGTGCTCGGCATTGTTTTACCAAACCTGTCTGTCTGCTTCGGCTGCAAGTCCTGACTGTTGCTAAGTCCTGTGTGTTTGCTTAGTCTGCTCGAGGTATGTAACATAGAAACACAGAAAACCTACAACTCCATGCAAGCGCTTCGGCCCACAAAGCTGTTCTGAACATGTCCCTACCTTAGAACAAACTAGGCTTACCCATAGCGCTCTATTTTTCTAAGCTACATATACCCATCCAGGAGTCTCTTAAAATACCCTATTGTTTCCGCCTCCACCACTGCCGCCAGCAGCCCATTCCAAGCACTCACCACAATCTGCGTAAACAAATTTACCCCTGACATCTCCTCTGTACCTACTTCCAAGCATCTTAAACCTATGCCCTCTCGTGCTAGCCATTTCAGCCCTGGGGAAAAAGCCTCTGACTATCCACACGATAAATGACTCTCATTATCTTGTTACCTACCCCGTAACTGGGTGTCTAACCAGCAGAGAAAGAAGAATTCGTTGGAGTCTGGTGGTAACAAACTAAAGGTGTTTATTAATAAAAATAAGCAAAGACCATATCAATAATGCAAATATACATATAAAACAAGTTAGCAGTAACAAACATAAAAGTGTAAGAATAATAATAATCAATAATAAACAAGCTCTATCGATGTCTAGGGGTAAATAAATTGTCATAGAAAAGTATAAAGTTCAGTTCAGTTCACGAGTGCTGATGTAATTATGGTTGTTGGATTGTAATCAGAGAGAGAGAGAGAGAGAGAGCGAGTGAGCGAGATGTAACAGCTACAGTCAGGCAAACCTTCCTTTGCTTTCTTAATCCGTCGTATCGATGTGGTCATTCAGTTATGACCTCCGTCCTTCTGCTAGACCATTCTTCTGTGGTGGACTCGTCGCTCTGGCATGAGTGGACACACACACACACAAGTCCCCACCGGCCCTGTTTTAACACTGTGAACTTTACTGACCCACCTCCGAAGCCCCCACCTTTCTTGTGGGTTACAACACTCAATCAGTGTCCACTGGCGTGTCTGGAGGGTGTCTCTCCAGACCTGTCTTTTATCCCTACTCACGGGGACTCAGCTATCCATCACTCCTGAATGACTGTGTCCATCAAATAAGGCCACTCCTTCAGTCCGCTGAGGAATGTTTATGAGCAAACTATTGTCCTTGCAGCGAAACAGTAAATAATTCAAAAAGGAGTCACAATACGGTTAATCAGCAATTTCCCCCTCTCTCTTACCTGTCGCCGATGTTCTTGCTTGTTTTTCCATCTCTCTTTCTCATGGTCAGCATAGCAACAGTAATAGTTCGTGTTTCTCGGGGGGGGGGGTGGTTAACTCTTCACCCCATTGTCCATCAGGTCTGTTCATCACCCATAACAATCTTGTACACCTCCATCAGGTCACCTCTCATCCTCTGTCGCTCCAAGGAGGAAAGGCCGTGTTCACTCAACCCTATTCTCATATGCAAAGCTCCCTTTTCATAAGGCATGCTCCCTTTTTAAAGGAGAACGAGAGAATCTGCAGATGCTGGAAGTCCAAGCGACACACACAAAATGCTGGGGGTACTCATCAGGCCAGGCAGCATCTATGGAAAAGAGTGCAGTCGACGTTTTGGGACTTCATTGGTGGATCAACTCCAGTAACACATTCAGTAACAGAAAGAGAAACAAGGAATGACCCAACATTGTCGGAAGTCTATGACATCACCATGCAAGGATGGCCAGCTCATAGGCAGCCCTATGTTTCCAGCGCTCTCAGTGAGATGAGACCAACTGTTGGTAAGTCAAAGAACGCTCATGTGCCTCGTGCTGTGTTTCCCTCTAAACTGTGCACCAGGGTGTTAGAAACTCTGCATGAAAGACAGCTGGATACAGTGAAGATGAAGAGTCTCGTCCGGAGTTACGTGTGCTGGCCAGGAATGGGAGATAGATTGCAGACTTGGACAAAAGCTGTTTGGGATGCCACGAAGTTCAAAATGCACCCCTACCGGCACCGTTACGCCTGTGGGAATGGCCGTCTTCATTGTGGATGGATGTGCATATTGACTTTGCTGGGCTTTTCATGGATTCCGTGTTTCTGGCTGCTGTGGATGCTCATTCGAAGTGGCAGAAGGTCATACCAGTGAACTCGATCACTCCGCTCTTCCTCCACTCTGACAACTGCCTTCTCCACAAGTTGCTGATGGTGAACAAATTATGTGTGACAATGGACCAGAATAGACGTCAGAAGAGTTTAGACTATTCATGCAGGAAAATGGCATAAGATATTTCAAATCAGCTCACCACCACACAGAAACGAATGGGTCAGTTGAAAGTTTTATCCAAACCTTCAAGCATTCGAACAAAACTATGGACAAGGAGGACATTTCTCTGAAACACAAGGTGAACAGCTTTTTTCTTTTTGGTGCATTGGAACTCAGACCATGCGACGACGAATCAAACACCTGCAATGATGTTCATGAACAGGAGTCTGAGATCTTGCCGAGATATCCTGAAACCAGATCTATGGAGGAAGAGCAGTTGAGCCGGTTTCCAGCAGATCGGCACGGAACTTCGAGATTGGAGAAAAGGTCCTAGCAGGTGATTACCGAGAGGACAAGTGGATGCTGGAGACTCTGTATGGAGACGGCACGTGGACCAGATATTGGATGCTCAGCTGAAGAACAAATCTGGGTCAATTGCATCCAACAAGATGGACACATTACAGCCACTAGACTTACCTCACAATGACGATCATGTCACTAACAGCAATTTGACACCGGCAACTGAGAATGTCGGTGGTTACAGAAAGACTTAACGAAGTAACAGACTAGGTCCTGTTGGCTGAATAAAATGCTGATGCACAGGTCTAATAGCAAAGCCAGTTCTCTATGACAACAAGTGATACACAGTATAATATCATCAGTGAAATTCCTGAAACTTGGGTGTCGTCACTGCTCCAATCCATGTCTCTACTTCTAGACCTTGCCAGCAGTTTCCCTTCATATTAGCATTTTTTATTTAAACACTGCGGCACAGACCAGGGCATTTAGCCCATCTAGACCTTGCCAAGCTATTACTCTGCCTGCTCCCACCGATCTGTACTGAACTCTCCCACATATGTAGTCATCCAAAACTCTCATCAATGTTGACATTCTGCTGACAGCTCGTTTCACACACCCACCATACTCTCAGTGAGGATGTTCCCTTAAAATTTTCACCTTTCGCCCTTAACCGATCATCTCCGCATGTAGTTCGCCCAAGCGAACTGGAAAATTTTAGCCACGCTATCTGTATCCTCGTAAACTATACACACCTATCAAATCACCTCTCCTTCGAACTGAAATTTACCCATTCAATTTTTCCCTATAACCAAGGTCTTCTGGTATCAGTAACATCTTTGTAAACATCATATTGAATTCCTTGAGGGTGTGACAAAGTGTTCTGATGAAGTTAGAGCAGTGGATGTGGTGTATATGGATATTGGTAAGGCATCGGTTCCTCATGTTAAGCTCAGTCAGAGAGTCAGGAGGCACGGGATGTGCGGATACAGAATTGTCTTCTCCATAGAAGGTAGAGGGTGGTTCAGATAGAGGGTATTCTGCCTGGAAGTCAGTGACATGTGGTGTTCTGCAGGGATCCGCTCTGGGATGTGTGGATACGGAATTGTCTTCTCCATGGAAGGTAGAGGGTGGTTCAGATAGAGGGGATTCTGCCTGGAGGTCAGTGACATGTGGTGTTCTGCAGGGATCCGCTCTGGGCACATTGATCTTTGCAATTTTTATAACAGCATAATAAAAACAAAATCCTGGAGGAACTCAGCAGATCAGGAAGCATCTATGGAGATGAATAATGAGTTGATGGATCAGGCTGAGACCCTTCATGCGCAATGGAAAGGAAGGGAGCAGAAGGGAGAATAATAATGCTGTGAGAGGGGAAGGGGAACAAGTGGGCAGGTGAGGGGAAAGGTGAGTAGGTGGGGGAAGGAACATGAAGTATGAAGCTGGGAGATGACAGGGAGAAAAGATAAATGGCTGAAGAAGGAATCTGATAGGACAGTAGTGTGGACCATGGGGGAACGGTATTGGGGAGGGGTACCCGAGGAAGGGATGTGAGGAGAAAAGGGGATGTGAGAGTGGAGCCAGAATGGAGAATGGGAGAAAGGGGAGGGGGGATAAATACAGGAACCTGGGGCAATCCTTGTTCATGCCGTCAGACTAGAGGCTCGGCAGCCGGACGACCACTCAGAGCAGAGTTAAGGAGGAATACCTTAGCTGGAGAGTAGGGACTCTGTGGAATGCGGTGGAGGCCGAGTACGTGGTGTTACTCCTCCAACCGGGGAGTTGTGTCACAGAGGCAGTGGGGAGGGCATGGACAGGCATGTTGGAATGAGAAAGGGAAGGGGAATTACAATCGGTGGCCAGCAGGAGATTCTGTCTATAAGACACAGGAGCAGGATTAGGCCATTCGGCCCATCCAGTCTGCTCCACCATTTCAGCTTGGCCGACCAGGATTCCACTCGACCTCATGTTCCTGCTTTCTCGACATATCCTTTGATGTCTTAACCAATCATGAACCTATCAATTTCCACTTCAAAAATACCATCGTACTTGGCCTCGGACACATTCCACAGATTCACTACTCTCTGGCTAAAATATTCCTCTTGAACTCTGCTCTAGGTGGCCATGCCTTAGTTTTGCCCTCCAGTTCTGGATACCCCCTTCAGAGGAAACATTATTTTCACATACAAATTATCTAGTCCTTTCAACATGCTGGAGGTTACAATCAGATCTCCCCCGCATTCTTCTAAATTCCAGTAAGCTCAGGCCAAACGCTGCCAAACTCTCCTCATATATAAACCCCATCATCCCTGAAATCATACTTGTAAAACCAGAATCATCCGTTGTTTTCGATAGAGCAAACGTACTGAACAACACAGGTCCCCAACAGGTGTCAGGTTTCGCGACTGAAGAGCAGACTGGACGCCATCAGTGACCCTGACAAACTCACAGGCGAAGTGTCACTTCATCGGGTGGGGTCTGTTAGGATTCTTCAATGTTGGTGATTGAGGAGATGAACGGGAAAGTGTAGCAATTGCTGAGACACAACGGAGGTTAGAAGCAGAGATTGGAAAAACCTGTGTCCAACCTGAAGGGGCAATTAACAATTAGTGTCCAGGCTGAAGGGAGATTTAACAAGTATTTGTAAGAATTACAGAGTCACAGATAGAATAGACAATGGGTTTTGTTGTTCAGTGATTGAAATATCACTGACTAGGTGGCATGTATTTATGCTGAGAGGGGCTATGTTGAAACGAGATTTGCGGGGCAAGATTTATTGACGTATTGTGATGGGTGAATGAAATTCCCTTCCAGAGGTGCCCAAAATGGAAGGAGTCTACCCCTCCTACACATCTTCAATGGCTTCGTGATATTATGTCTTATTTAAATTTAGAAAAAGTTCCGCTGCTCAGTCTTAAATTCGAAACAATCTTTTTATGATATCTGGGGACCTTTCCTAAATTACTTTTCCAATTTATAAAGTATAACATTTTTTTTCTTTGGTATTTGGTAGGGGTTTGACTTTTTTTATATAAAAAAATTATTTTATGATGTATGAACTATCTTTAAATTTTTGATTACAGAGTGGTAAAATATTTTGATCAATTTTATTACAATATATGAATGTACACAAGTTATTTTGAGATGTATTATTGTGTTGCACTCTGTAAATCTTGTTTTTTTCTCTTCTGAATAAAAAATATTGTAAAAAAAAAAGGAATGTTGTTCCACCCTTGGACTGGATAGAGCAAATCCAGCTGATTATATCAGTTATTGTGAAATCTTCATCACCATCCACACCCTTATAGCAATAAATCAAACCTACATTCCTTTTGTGACAATTCCAGGTAAACTTATTATCAAAATACGTATACGTTATCACATACTTTGCGGAGAATCAGAACCTTTCAGCCATTCAGAAGAAAAAAAACTGAAGAAAAAGACGGAGAAACAACCAATGGTCTGGGAAAATAAATAGCAAGCAAGAGCACATGTCGAAAGCTGCCAAATGTTTATCATATGTTAACCCTTTCATATCCACAATCATCCTTGTGAACCTGGAATCAACCAGAGAGGACAAAAGTACCCAACAAAGCAGTGCCCCAATAGCTGTCAGGTCTGGTCACTGCGGAAGAGACCGGATACAGTTGGTGACCTCGAGAAACTCACAGGCGAATTGTCATCTCCCCTGGGGGACCATTTGGGACCTTGAATATTGGTAGGTAAGGAGGTGAATTGTCATCTCCCCTGGGGGGACTCTGGGACCTTGAATATTGGTAGGTAAGGAGGTGAATTGTCATCTCCCCTGGGGGGGGGGGACTCTTTGGGACCTTGAATATTGTTAGGTAAGGAGGTGAATTGTCATCTCCCCTGGGGGGACTCTTTGGGACCTTGAATATTGGTAGGTAAGGAGGTGAATTGTCATCTCCCCTGGGGGGACTCTTTGGGACCTTGAATATTGGTAGGTAAGGAGGTGAATTGTCATCTCCCCTGGGGGGACTCTTTGGGCCCTTGAATATTGGTAGGTAAGGAGGTGAATTGTCATCTCCCCTGGGGGGACTCTTTGGGACCTTGAATATTGGTAGGTAAGGAGGTGAATTGTCATCTCCCCTGGGGGACTCTTTGGGACCTTGAATATTGGTAGGTAAGGAGGTGAATTGTCATCTCCCCTGGGGGGACTCTTTGAGACCTTGAATATTGGTAGGTAAGGAGGTGAATTGTCATCTCCCATGGGGGGGCTCTTTGGGACCTTGAATATTGGTAGGTAAGGAGGTGAATTGTCATCTCCCCTGGGGGACTCTTTGGGACCTTGAATATTGGTAGGTAAGGAGGTGAATTGTCATCTCCCCTGGGGGGACTCTTTGGGACCTTGAATATTGGTAGGTAAGGAGGTGAATTGTCATCTCCCCTGGGGGACTCTTTGGGACCTTGAATATTGGTAGGTAAGGAGGTGAATTGGCAGGTGTAACACTTGTTGAGACACGAGGTAGATAACAAGCAGAGATTGGACAAACGTGTTGTTTTCTCTGGAGCTGTGGAGGCTGAAGGATAACTTAATGAACTTTTGTAAGATTACAGAGTCACAGATAGAATAAGCAATTGGTTTTATTGTCCCAAGAGTGAAATATCACAGACTAGGTGGTGTGCATGTGCGCCAAGAGTGGTTAAGTTGAAAGGAGGTGTGCGGGGCAATTTTTGTTGACACATTGTGTTGCCCTTCCAGGGCTGATACTCGAAACAAATACAACGAAGAATACTCGAGAACAAATAGAAAGAGAATGTGAAGAAAATTGACAAGTGGGGGCTTTGAGCTCACCAACTAAGTTTTCCTGACCTATGAAGGGTCAAAGAACAGGACATACAAGACCAGTGAAAAAGGATTTTCTTCTGCAGGCCGCATATTCCTCGTAGTCCCATTTCCAACCTCACATCTGCGATAGTTGGTCTCCTACAGAGTTACACCCGCCTGCACACTTGAAGCGTCTGCTTTTATGCTCCTTTCTTACAATTCAATTCTTGTATTCCAGTGTTATTGGCTGTAGGACATGTAGGCCACTCCCACACGGCACGTGGTTTTTCAGGGTCCATAAGAAGATTTCTTTGAGAGATGACAAATCCCAACTGGGGATGTGGAACCCACTCTTCTCTATTTTCACAGACAGGCGATTCCTGAACAGGCACTGAAGAACCGGACTTACATCTGTTACCTGCTCCCCAGAAGAGTTTCAAAAGATCAGAATGTCATCGAGGTGCACGAACACGAACTTGTCAAGCATTCCCCTCAGAATGTCATTAATAAATGTCTGAAAGACAACTGGATATTATCAATCAGCATTCATGAAGATCTGTCGGGGCATTAAAAGCTGTCTTCCACTCGCCCCCTTAATGAATACGAATTAAGTTAGAAGCATTCCTCAGGTTCAGTTTTACGAGAATAGTTGCCCCTTGCAGTGATTCAAACACTGTGTTAATTATTGACAAGTGGGAGTGAGTCACAGTGTTATTTTTGTTAAAGCCACTATAATCGATGCAAGGTCTCAAACGCCCATCTTTCTGATCACACAAAGAACCCTGCTCCCGCTAGGGAAGTGCAGGATCTGAAAAACCCTGCGGAAAGAGCCTCTTGAATATACTTGTCTTGACCAGCATTTCGGGTCCTGAGGGAGAGAAGGAGTCGTTCATGCGCTGGGCAGGTCCCTAAAATAACTTCATGACACAAACATAGCGCCGATGGGGCGGTGTGTGCGTTTGCAATCTGTTCACTGGAAACCCCGAGGAGGTCGGAATACTCCTGGGAAACCTCTTGGGATCGTCATAGGTCGAAAACTTGGGAATGTCAGAGGCAGGAACGGAAACAGGGGTTACAGTCTCGGGATCTCCGTGAGCTTCTGGGAATCGGCCCAAGATAGGGCCATTCCCATGTTTCTGACTTATGATGATCCCAGGAAGTTTCGCAGGACCATAACGGGGCCATGCTCTGAAAACCACAGAAACCCTCAGCAGAAGCGGACCCCAAGGGAATAGATAAAGTGAAATCTATCAGGAAGCACAGGACCTCTGAGACGTGACAAACATTTCCTGGCTCAAGTGGTCTCCCGTCAAGAGCGCTGGTACTCAGGTGATGGTCTAACTCAGACACTGGTACTCCTACTGGTCGGTCAACCGCAGATCGTAAAAAAATACCTGTCGGTCTGGAGTCTATAAATGGCCAGGGATGTGGGATCTTAGGGACCGTCACGGAACTCCATCCAACAACCAGCACGTCTGGACTGTGGGAGGAAACCCACACGGTCTCGGGGAGAAAGTACAAACTCTTTACAGACAGCGTCCTATACGGCACCCTGTACTCTGTGGCCACCTGTACTGTAAAGCACTGTGCGAACCACCACGCTACCGTCCCGTCTTGTACACAGGAGTACGGTCGGATTACAATTATACTTCAAAATGAACTTGAGGATTATTGACAGTACCCGCTATCAATTGGATAGGGGGGTATTTCCACGTTGTCTCTTTCTGCACCTGAATCACTCCGTCTACTCACACTCACGTCCCAGTGGAATTTTGTACCGCTCGCTAAAATCGGCAAAACCTTCTTCTAGACGACCAACGAATCTGGAGCAAATTGTTTTAGTTGTTTTTGTTTGTAAAGAATGAATATCTGTTGAATAATGTTAATGCACTATTCACTTTTTGACACAGGGGGTCCTGGAACAAAATCAATATTCTGATTCCGCCTCACCAACACCCTGACCAATTGTATTTCTAAACCAGAACCCATTTCATACCTCGAACGGGCTAAACAAACACACAGGCCGGTATCCCAGCAACAGTAAGGACTTGTAGCCGAGGCAGACAAACAGGTTTGGTAAAACAATGCCGAGGACAGTTGGGGGTTGGGCAGAACACTCCGGGAGGGGGAGGCACAGAATCCCAACTTTAAACGGAGCTCCTCTGAGGGGCGAACAGCAGATTCCCTTGAGAAAGCGACAGGACAGGGCGAAACAGTGCAGTCTCTCCCAGTCCATAACTAATAACCCCACCACTGACAATTTTAATCTTTAAAATGGATTTAACGAGGAGGAAGAATCCAATAAAGACAAGTGACGGATCTGGACAATAAAGAGGTGTCCAAATCAAAGTGGCAGGGTCAACGGAGGCGGTATGTCCACTAGGATATCGGCAAACCTAGAGTGGTATTTCCTCCTGCACGCATCATCACATTCTTATAACGAATCTGGTAGGGAGTTGAAGAAAGCGTATGGTATTCTGGCCTTCATTAGTCGGGGCATTTATCTGCAGAACAATGTCGCAAGTCTCTAAAAGTCTAGGTAGGCGACACTGAAAACTTTCTGTCAGTCCGGGTCGCCTCTTGATAGGACAGACGTGGCAGTTGTTCGAGAGGGTGCATATAAAATTGTTGTTTAGTTTTAGCTGCATGCTGAAACACAATAAACTGGAATTGGAGCTTGAAGCGGTCGGGGAAAGGCTGCTGGACTGTAAACATCCATCACTGCAGACGAGCCAGCTCTACATTAACCCTTCATCTCCCTCGGCAGATAATAACACTTCTGAATGTGAAGATATTGGAGGATTCTGTACAAAACAAATCATAGCACAACGGAATGTATTAAAACGATGCAATCAATGTGCAGGGAAAATAAAAGATGCACATAAAAATAAGAAGACTACATTGTGTTGTAGACTCTGGGAAAGTGAGTTTATAGATTGTGGAATCAGTTGTAGACTCTGTGAAAGTGAGTCTGTCGGTTGTGGAATCAGTTGTAGCTTCTGAAAATGAGTCTGTCGGTTGTGGAATCAGTTGTAGACTCTGTGAAAGTGAGTCTGTCGGTTGTGGAATCAGTTGTAGACTCTGTGAAAGTCAGTCTGTCGGTTGTGGAATCAGTTGTAGACTCTGTGAAAGTGAGTCTGTCCGTTGTGGATTCAGTTGTAGCTTCTGAAAATGAGTCCGTACGTTGTGGAATCAGTTGTAGACTCTGTGAAAGTGAGTCTGTAGGTTGTGGAATCAGATGTAGACTCTGTGAAAGTGAGTCTGTAGGTTGTGGAATCAGTTGTAGACTCTGTGAAAGTGAGTCTGTCCATTGTGGAATCAGTTGTAGCTTCTGAAAATGAGTCTGTAGGTTGTGGAATCAGTTGTAGACTCTGTGAAAGTGAGTCTGTCGGTTGTGGAATCAGTTGTAGACTCTGTGAAAGTGAGTCTGTCCATTGTGGAATCAGTTATAGCTTCTGAAAATGAGTCTGTAGGTTGTGGAATCAGTTGTAGACTCTGTGAAAGTGAGTCTGTCGGTTGTGGAATCAGTTGTAGACTCTGTGAAAGTGAGTCTGTCGGTTGTGGAATCAGTTGTAGACTCTGTGAAAGTGAGTCTGTCCGTTGTGGATTCAGTTGTAGCTTCTGAAAATGAGTCCGTAAGTTGTGGAATCTGTTGTAGACTCTGTGAAAGTGAGTCTGTCCATTGTGGAATCAGTTGTAGCTTCTGAAAATGAGTCTGTAGGTTGTGGAATCAGTTGTAGACTCTGTGACAGTGAGACTGTCAGTTGTGGAATCAGTTGTAGACTCTGTGAAAGTGAGTCTGTCGGTTGTGGAATCAGTTGTACACTCTGTGAAAGTGAGTCTGTAGGTTGTGGAATCAGTTGTAGACTCTGTGAAAGCGAGTCTGTCGGTTGTGGAAACAGTTGTAGACTCTGTGAAAGTGAGTCTGTCGGTTGTGGAATCAGTTGTAGACTCTGTGAAAGTGAGTCTGTCGTTTGTGGAATCAGTTGTAGACTGTGAAAGTGAGTCTGTCGGTTGTGGAATCAGTTGTAGACTCTGCGAAAGTGAGTCTGTTGTTTGTGGAATCAGTTGTAGCCTCTCTGAAAGTGAGTCTGTCGGTTGTGGAATCAGTTGTAGACTCTGTGAAAGTGAGTCTGTTGGTTGTGGAATTAGCTGTTGACTGTGAAAGTGAGTCTGTCGGTTGTGGAATCAGTTGTACATTCTGTGAAAGTGAGTCTGTCGGTTGTGGAATCAGTTGTAGACTCTGTGAAAGTGAGTCTGTCGGTTGTGGAATCAGATGTAGACTCTGTGAAAGTGAGTCTGTAGGTTGTGGAATCAGTTGTAGACTGTGAAAGTGAGTCTGTCCATTGTGGAATCAGTTGTAGCTTCTGAAAATGAGTCTGTAGGTTGTGGAATCAGTTGTAGAGGAGGCCATGGATAGACATATCAGAATGATAAGTCTCCTCTAATGTCAAAATGAATCCAAACTCAGGTTGGAGGAACAACACCTTATATACCGATTGGGTAGCCTCCAACCTGATGGCATAAACATTGACTTCTCTAACTTCCGTTAATGCCCCTCCTCCCCTTCTTACCCCATCGCTGACATGTTTCCCTGTTCTCCATCTACCTCTGGTGTTCCCCCCCCCCTTCTTTCTCCCGAAGCCTCCCGTCCCATGGTCCTTTCCCTTCTCCAGCTCTGAATCTCTTTCGCCAATCACCTTTCCAGCTCTTAGCTTCATCCCACCCCTTCCGGTCTTCTCCTATCATTTCACAATTCCCCCTCCCCCCACTACTTTCAAATCTCTTACTATCTTTCCTTTCGCTTAGTCCTGACGAAGGGTCTCGGCCTGAAACGTCGACAGCGCTTCTCCATATAGATGTTGCCTGGCCTGCTGTGTTCCACCAGCATTTTGTGTGTGTTGTTGTTTGAATTTCCAGCATCTGCAGATTTCCTTGTGTTTGCTGTATAGAATAGACAATTGGCTTAGTTGTCCCACGACTGAAATATCACAGACTAGCAGGCATGCATTTACGCCGAGGGAGTTAATTTGAATGGAAATATGCTGGGCAAGTTTTTGTTCACATATTTTGGTGGGTACATGAAATGCCCTCCCAGGGCTGATACTCGAGGCAAGTATGACAGAGGAAATAAAGTGCCTTTTAAATAGGTGTTTGAATGAACTGGGAATGGACAAGTGGGGACTTTATATCAGCAGATGGCATTAGTTTAGTGGGGCATTAAATGATACATTAATGATATGTTTCCAGTCTGTATTGTTCAGTGTTTGATGTTGATCGGAATGTTGTTCCACCCTGGGACTGGATACAGCAAATCCGGCTGATTATATCAGTTCTTGTGAAATCTTCATCACCATCCACACCCTCATAGCAATACATCAAACCTACATACTTTCTTGACAGTTCCACACAAATTTATTATCAAAACCCGCATACGTTACTACATACCTCATGGGCAGATTCCATTTCTTGTAGCTGCTGAGAAGAAAAAAAACACAACAGAATTTAATAAACTCTATGCAGTGAGAGTCAAAGATGGAGAAACAACCAAAGTACAGGGAAAATAAATTTGCAAATAAAAAATATGATGATGAAATTGAGTTGTAAACTCCTTGAATGTGAGTCTGTAGGTTGTGGAAGGAGTTGAGATTTGTTGGTGATTTAAGTTAGCCACAGTGGTTCAGGAGCCTGATGGTTGTAGGGGAACAACTGGTCCTGAACCTGGTGGCGTCGGACCATAAGGGCCCAGTATCCCTCTCCCAGATGTACTGACGAGAAGAGGGCATGGCCTGAATAGTGAACACTGAATTTTGTCAGTGTTCCATGGGAAGGTATACAATGGTGTGGACGGGTTTGTCTGTGATGGACTGGGCTGTATCCACCCCTTTCTCTACACTTTCTCTTCATTAGATTGCTTTAGTAAACATAACAGGATGTCGTCCAGGACTACAACACCTCACATCTGCGATAGTTTGTCATAAATATTCATTCTGACCTGTCGGGGTATTAAAAGCTGCCTTCCACTCATCCCCTTTATGAATGCGAATTCAGTCAGAAGAGTTCCTCAGGTTCAGTTTTGTGACAATAGTTGGAATAGTCCTGGGATCATCATAGGTCAAAAACTTGGGAATGTCAGAGGCAGACTCGGAAACAGGGATTACAGTCTTGGGAACTCTGTAAGCTTCTGGGAGTCAGCCCAGGATGCTGCCATTGGGCCATAACAGGACCATGCTATGAAAACCACAGATACCGTCATGTGAGATTGACCTCAGGGGAAGAGATAAGGAGAAGTCTTTATTTGTCTTCCATTGTGTGATGCACCATCAATAACTCTCCAAGACATGAGGCGAGATATTGGCTTTTATTGACTGGAAGAAAGAACAAGCAGTAATTGACCACCATACTACATCCAGGAGACTGGGGGCCGGGCTCAGGCCTCAATCGCCTTATTACCGGGGTCTGTGGGAGGAGCCACAGGAGCAGTCAGCAGGGGGGCGTGTCCAGACAGGTATATGTAGTTCACCACACTGTGTCTATTCTGCCCCTGAATCTCTCCGTCTACTCACACTCACGTCCTAGTGGGATTTTGTACCGCTCGGTAAAACCGGAAAACATTCTTCTAAACGACCAACGAATCTGGAGCAGATTGTTTTACTATTTTTTGTTTGTAAAGAATGAATCTCTGTTGGAGTGTGTTTAATGTACTGTTCACTTTCTGACACAGGGGGTCCTGAAACAAAATCAATATTAAGATTCCGCCTCACCAACACCTGATCCAATTGTATTTCTAAACCCGAACCCCTTACGTACCTTGAGCGGAATAAAAATCCCAGCAACAGTCAGGACTTGTAGCCGAGGCAGACTAACAGGTTTGGTAAAACAATGTCGAGGACAGTTGGGGGTTGGGCAGAACACTCCGGGAGGGGGAGGGGGAGGCACAGAATCATGTTTACACAGAGCCCGTCTGAGGGGCGAAAAGCAGATTTCCTTGACAGTGTGTAACTGTGGGGGCTCTCCTAGTCCACGAGTAATAACCCCATACTGAGCATACACGTAACTTTAAACATTAAAACGGGTTTAACGAGGTGGAAGATCCCAATAAAAACACGTGGGATGCCTGGATAATGAGGACGTGAGCCAATTCAAAGTGGCAGGGTGAAGGGATACGGTTTATCCACTAGCAGGTCACAAACAAGGGGGATATTTCCCCGCTGCTGCATCATCACATCCTTACCATGAAGCTGGTGGTGTGTTTCAGAATGCGTATGGTGTGTTGGCCATCAGTCGTGGCATTTATCTCAAGAACCACGTTGCAGCTCTCCAAAAGTCTAGTTAGACAGCACTGAGAATTTTGTGTCGGGTCTCGTCTCCTCCTGATAGGGAAGACGTGGATGTCTTTCGAGAGGCATAGGAATTTTACCAGGGCATGTTTAGTTTTCTCTGTGTGCTGGTGTACGGCTGAATCACGATAAGCTGGAACTTGAACCTGAAGCGGTAGGGGAAAGGCTGCTGGAATGTAAACATCCCTCACTGTAAACCAGCCAGCTCTACATTAACCCTCCTTCTCCCGCGGCAGATTCCTACACTCCTGAACGTGAAGAAATTTGAGGATTCTGTACAAAACCGGGCCCCAATGGTGACGCTGTGGATAAAATCTTCTGGAATGATGAGCTGGATTGTTGTTACCTGTGAGACTGGCCACACTCAGGGTGGAAGGCTGATCATCAGCAGACATCCTACCATCGTGATGTAGGAGCCACTCAACATGTTTAAATGACAAAAACACAAAGTATAAAGCAAATTAAAATATATCTGAATCGCTGCTGCCTGTCGGTTACTGGTTCATATCCGCTTTACCGGGGAAAATCACCGTGAGAGGGCAGAAATGCGGGATCCACTGTCAGAGAGCCGCTGCTGACCGTGGTGAACATAGAATCATAGAACCGAAACAGACCATTTGGCCCATCTAAATGAGCTCTTGCATAAACAGAATTATGTGTCGGTCTCCAGTATACAAACGACATATACACATTTACCCATCCCCATCACCAGAGACATTAAATATTCCACCGTGTATGTTGGGAAACGCACCACAAAGCCAACCCGAGCGCATCCCCTCTGTTTAAAACCCTTTTATGAACACATTGAATTGAGTACATTCAGCCGAACGACAGCAGGACGGCGAGTGTGTAAGGAATGTGTTTACCAAACGCTCTCTGTCACAAACCCAGTGGCCAAGTTCTGCTCCTATATATTATGGTCTATGGTCAGAGATCCCTCAAAGTAGCTGGTCAAGTTGGTAGACAAAAGACCATGTTACAAAGGATTAGGCCATTCGGTCCATCGAATCTGCCCTGCCGTTCCGTCATGATTGATTTCTTCTCCTGTTGGATCTCTCTTCAATTTCTCATCCCACTGTTCGACAGGGAGTCAGACATAACGTGTGACCTTATTTTCAAGATTTTGGCTTGTCTTAGAGGACAAGCACAGAAATAGTAAGGAAACCATATACAGAGCTGAGAAACGATGCTAATGCTAAGAACTGTAAGGCAAAGAAATACAAGATGGTGCTTCTTAAGTCAATTATTTTGATAATAAGGTAAAAAGACTATTCACAAGATACTAATGAATTAATTAATAGGCTAATAAACCCTTCCCGGGCTTCCAGCCGGGTGCAGATATCGATTCAAACGATATTCCGATGACAACCTCTGCCACCTTCATCAGGGATGATGTAGGGACATGTCTAGTCCAATGATGCCCAGGCATCATCATCCGGTGTCATTTCAACTCGCCTGCAGTGGCTGGCGTCTATCCACACACTTTTAACTTCTACCTGAACTGCTGAATTGGTAATCAACCGTACTTGGTAAGGACCTTCCCTCCGAGCTTCCAGGGGTTCCTTATGCGGTTTCCTGACCAGGACCCAGTCGCCATGAATCAAGGTATGTCCTCCCGCTAATGGACCACTTCAAGCAGCAGAAACCGGCTGAGAATCAGACTGAGCAGAATTGTCAGTTTTGCAAAATTATCTACTAAACTATCTGACATAACATGTCTATCAGCCTCTCTGAGATCGAGAGCTTCCTGTAGTGACAGACGTCGTCCCGTCACCACCGCCATCCCATCGAGGAATATAGTCCTTATTGCACCTTCCTTGCATGTTATTGTTCTTACACAGTCATGATCTTCATATTCTCCAATATCCACTGACAATAGTGTATATTGTATATAACAGTGTATAACAGTCTAAATTCCCTTCTGCCCAAGTCTTTAAGCTTTCTGCTTTACGATGTGGCACTTGCTTGGATCACTTGTCATTTTTTCCAAGGTCTGATGGTTGATGAAAAAAAAACTCCTGTTTCCTTTCATAATCTCCATCATCAGTCTCGTGTGTCTTCACTCTCAGCTCTACCAAACCAATTACTTCATTACTGTCATCACCGCTTCAGCCACTAGAGGTCTCTGTTCCATCAGTATCACTTCGTGAGGTCCCAGAGGAAGGCGATGGAGATGTGAAGAGAAGACAGTCGGTGAGACGGGAGCCAAATTTGCGGAAGTTGGGGAAGCCAGTGGTCATGCTGTAAAGTTTGGAGGCGAGGCAGCCGGATAATGATGTTACTCCCCCAACCAGGGAGTAGTCTTATCGTAACAGTAGAAAAAGACCATGGACAGGAATGTTGGAATGGGGAGTGGTATTACAATGCGTAGCCAACTGGAAATCCTTTCCATAAGATGACAAGACATTGGAGCAGAATTAGGCCATTCAGCCCATTGAGGCTTCTCGGCTATTCCTGCATGGCTGATCCCACTCAACTCCGTACACCGCCTTCTCGCCATACCCTTTGATGCCCTGACCAGTCAAGAGACTATCAATTTCCGCTTTGAATCTACCCACGGGCTTCCACAGATTCACTACTCTCAGCTAAAAAAAAAATCCTCCTTACCTCTGTTCTGAAAGATCTCCCCTCAATGTTGAGACTCTGCCCTTTAGTTCTGGATACCGCCCACCACAGGAAACATCCTCTCCACATGAATCTTATTTAGTCTTCCAACATTTGATAGGTTTCAATGAGATCCCCCGCATTGTTCTAAATTCCAGTGAGCACAGGCCCAAAGCTGCCAAACATTCCTCTTATGTTAACCCCTTCATTCCCAGAATTACCTGTTGTAATGGATAGAGCAAAACTACCTGACAAAGCAGCTCCCCAATGGGTGTCAGGCCTGGTCACTGCATAGAAGACTGGAAACA
Organism: Hemitrygon akajei; assembly: GCF_048418815.1. Taxonomy (NCBI): domain Eukaryota; kingdom Metazoa; phylum Chordata; class Chondrichthyes; order Myliobatiformes; family Dasyatidae; genus Hemitrygon; species Hemitrygon akajei. The sequence continues at coordinate 7,135,303 of NW_027331930.1, read as the reverse complement.
GTCAGTGATCCCGAAACATGCACAGGTGAAGTGTCACTTCTCCTGGGGGTGACTGTTCGGGGCCTTGAATATTGCTATATGAGTACATGAATAACCAGGTGTAGCACCTGTTGAGATCAGACGTAGATTGAAAGCAGAGATTGGACAAACTTGTGCTGTTTTCTTTCCAGCTGCGGCACCCGAAGGGAGATCTAACCAATGTTTGCAAGATTACAGAGTCACAGATAGACTGGACACAGGACTGAACAATCACAGACTAGGTGGCATGCAATTACACTGGGTGGGGTGAAGGTGGAAGTAGATGTGTGGGGCAAGTTTTTGTTGGCACATTGTTGTGGGTGCATGAAATGCCCTTCCAGGGTTGATACTCGAGGTAAATACGACAGAGGGAATCAAAAGTCTCTTAAATAGATACATGAATATGCAGGGAATGGATAAGTGGGGACATTATATTGGCTGATGGCGTTAGTATAGTGGGGCATTAAATGATGAATTAATGGCATGTTTCTCGACAGTTTTTTAAAGAGTTCGATGTTGATAAGAATGTTGTTCCACCCTTGGACTGGATGCAGTAAATCCGGCTGATTACATCAGTTCTACTGCAATCTCCATTACTATTCTCACCCTTAAAGCAATAAATCAAACCTGCAATCCTTCTTGACAGTTCCATGTAAATTTATTGTCAATTCCCGCATGTTACCACACACTTCATGTAGATCAAATTTCTTGTTGCTGCTTAGATGAAAACAGGCTCTACAGAATTTATTGAAAACTACTCAGGAAGAGATAAAGACAGAGAAACAACTAATGTTCAGGAAAAATAAAGTTTGAAAAGAAAAAAAAACACGACATCATTGAGTTGTAGGCTCCTTGAAAGTAAATCTGTAAGTTGTGGAATCAGCTGAGATTTTTTGGAGATTTAGGTTATCCACACTGGTTTGGGAGCCTGATGGATGGTTGTAGGGTAACAGCCTCTACCATTAAGATCCCTAAATGGACATTGAATCTTTGGACACCACCTCACTTATTTTAACCCAGGCAATCTGTTCATATTCTATATCTTCACAGTATGATCCGGGTCAATTTTGACCAGGCCCAATAATCGCCTCATAAAAGTGTCTATACCAAATTTTGAACCAAAAATCTCTTTAGAATGTATAAATGGCCTATCTGACAGTAATAAATTGGTGATTAATCCTTAATTAATGTCTCAGAAATCTAAATTCCATTTCAATAAATAAGGGTCAAATTTGACCAGGAACAGCCTCAGTATACAAAAAATTGTAACACGTGTACAAAAGTATAACATTTTAAATAGTTCCATTTGGCGCATTTCCGGTCACTTTAGGAAAAGTCATAAAATTTCGGCTGGAAATAGCATTTAGGGTGTTTTTTTTTCCTGTTGTGAAATGTCAAAACGGGTCAAATTTGATCCGAATGGTATGTAAGGGTTAATATACAGCGTTTCTGTCTTTTTTTATCAATCCAGTATATGTATACCATAATTGTCTTACTTATTTATTATTATCATTTCAAATGTTATCTATTATTATTAATATTCAAATTTTTATTGTTATTATTATTATTACTATTATTAGCTCTGCTACATTATATATTAAATTCAACTGCTGCTACTAAGTTGACAAATTTCAGGTCACAGGCCGGTGATAATAAACCTGATTCTGATTCCAGTTTCCACCGCCCAGCTGTCATGGCGAGAGGCGGGCATATCCTGAATGATGGTTGTTTTGATGACGGTTGCTATTTCCTGTGGCAGTGGTCGATGTGAATGTGCTCAGTGGTGTGGAGATGAAGAGGACATATCGAGAAGAGGCCATATCCTGAATGGTGGTTGTTTTGATGACGGTTGCTATTTCCTGTGGCAGTGGTCGATGTGAATGTGCTCAGTGGTGTGGAGATGAAGAGGACATATCGAGAAGAGGGCATATCCTGAATGGTGGTTGTTTTGCTGATGTTGCTATTTCCTGTGGCAGTGGTCCATGTGAATGTGCTCAGTGGTGTGGAGATGAAGAGGACATATCGAGAAGAGGGCATATCCTGAATGGTGGTTGTTTTGATGACGGTTGCTATTTCCTGTGGCAGTGGTCCATGTGAATGTGCTCAGTGGTGTGGAGATGAAGAGGACATATCGAGAGGAGGGCATATCCTGAATGGTGGTTGTTTTGTTGACGGTTGCTAATTCCTGTGGCAGTGGTCCATGTGAATGTGCTCAGTGGTGTGGAGATGTTTTCTTGTGACGGACTGGGCTGTATCAACCCCTTTCTCTGCACTGTCTCTTCACTCGGTTATTTAAGGAAACATGACAGGAAGTTGTCCAGGAATGAATAACGTGGAGCAAATTGAACAATTAGATATGCAAAGGCAGTTGGTGGTTGATTTGTCTGAACATCTAAAATTGCAAATGTCATACACACTTCCAGAGCTCTGTGGTTGGGAAGATGTCGGAGACCATTAGTAAGGATGAGCTTTCAGGGTACTCGGAGGCACATGAGGAAATAGGGAAAAGTTTCCTTCAGGAAAAATCTTGCCTGACAACTCTATTGGAATTCGTTTTGCAAATAGAAATAGCAAGATAGACAATGTAGTATTGGTATATGTTGTGTATTTGTGTATCAGAAGGCCTTTGACAAGGTGAGGTTGCTAAACAAGATAAGTGTGCAGGATATGACAGAAAAAATATTAGAATGGATAAAGCATTTGCTGATGGGCAGCAGGCAAAGAGTGGGAGTAACGGAGCCTTTCCTGCCAATGTCCAGTGAGGTCCCACACTGGTCAGTGTTGGGACAGTCTCTTTTATTTATCTATGTCTATGACTATGTCTATGTTTATTTATCTATATCATTTGTCTATGATTTCAGTGATGGCTTTAATACTTTAGTGTCCCAGATTGTGGACAACACGAGGTAGATGGAGGGGCATGTAGTGCTGTGGAAGCAGGGCATTGGATAGATTAGGAGAACAGTCAAAGCAGTCACAGATGGAATACAGTGTCGGAAAGTGTATGGTCATGCATTTTGGTAGCGTACACTATTCTTCTAATCAGAGACAACATTCAGATATCCATGGTGCGAAAAGACCTGTGTGTCCTTGTGACAGATTCCCGAAATGTTAATTTGTAGTTTGAGTCATTTGTGAGGAAGTTGTTTGAGGCGTTTTCAGCATTCAATCCGAGAGAACAAGAAGATAAAAGCAAGGATGTAATATTGAGGGTTTATAAGCCGATGGTGAGGCCTCACTTGGAGTATTATATGTAGTTTTGGGTCCGTTATATTGGAAAGGATGTGCTGACATTGGGGAGGGTTCATAAAGAAGGTTGACAAAACTGATTCAGGAATGAAAGGCTTATATGAAAAGCGATTGACGGCGCTGGGTCTGGATTCACTGGAATTTAGAAAAAGGAGGGAGTACTAATTGAATCCTACTGAGTATTAAAAGGGCTAAAGTGGATGTAAAGACGATACTTGCAGTGTGACAGCCTACGACCAGCCTCAGAATACAGGGCCATTCCTTTCGAACGGAAGTGAGGAGGAATTTCTTAACCAAGTGTGGTGAATCTATGGAATTCTTTCACACGTGGGCTGTGGCGTCCTCGTCATTGGATGTATTTAAGGTAAGCATGTGAGGAAGGAATTTGATAGGAGAGGAGAACGGGAAGGAGAAGGGGTAACAGAGAAAGGTGATGGAGATGTGCTGACAAGACAGGAGGTCTCCTAAACGGGGATTATTAAATTTGATTTATGAACATATAGGATTGCATCGGCCCTTCAGGCTCTTCCAGCTGCGCTGCCCAGCTAACCCCCAATTTAATCCTCGTGCAATCACCGGACAATTTACAATGGCCAATTAACCAACTAACCTGCGCAGTCACGGGAAATCAGTGAATATTGCATTTTCCAGAAGGCCTTAGACAAGGTATCAGGCTGCCTGGCAAGACAACATGTCTGGATAGGGCGTCAGCGTCTGCAGATCAGTAGGAGGCAAAAAGTGGGAGTAAAAGGAATCTTTGCTGATTGGCTGCCATCGACCAGTGCTGTTCTCCAGGGTTAGGTGTTGCGACTGATCTTTCAATATTATTTGTCAACGATTTCGATGCTTGAATTGATGGCTTTGTGACCGGGTTTGCAGATGATATGGAAATGGACGGAAGGGCACACAGACCCGAGGAATCAGGATTCAGCCCCTGTAATAATGATCAGGGAGGCCGAGAGAGAATCTGTAATTACCGACCGGTACCTTTATTGACTCAATGAAAGAACCCGTGAATTTACCTATAGATGTTCTATAGGTCAGTTGTGGAGAGCGCCCTCTTCTTTGTGGTGGCGTGTTGGGGAGGAAGCATTAAGAAGAGGGACGCCTCATGTCTTGATAAGCTGGTAAGGAAGGCGGGCTCTGTCGTGGGCAAAGGACTGGAGAGTTTAACATCGGTAGCTGAACGAAGGGCGCTGAGTAGGCTATGGTCAATTATGGATAACTCTGAACATCCTCTACATAGCACCATCCAGAGACAGAGAAGCAGTTTCAGTGACAGGTTACTATCGATGCAATGCTTCTCAGACAGGATGAAGAGGTTAATACTCCTCAATGCCATTAGGCTTTACAATTCTACCTCCAGGACTTAAGGACTTTTTAAAGCTATTAATGCTTTTTGAGACGGTGATTTAGATGCATATCATATTTTTTTTACTGAGTTAAGTATTGTATGTAATTAGTTTTGCTACAGCAGGTGTATGGGACATTGGAAAAAAAAAGTTGAATTTCCCCATGGGGATGAATAAAGTATCTATCTATCTATCTATCTCTATCTAACCAAATAGCTTTGAGCTCACCAACTAAGTTTTCTGCTGTTCCATGAGCAGTTAAAGAGCAGAACATATAATACCAGTGAAAAATGAGTTTCTGGTGCTGGCTGCATGTTCCCCGTAGTCCCGATTGGAATATCCTCGTGTCCGTCGGGCACCTCGCATTCACCACGGTTGCTCTCACTGTCTCCACACTTGCAGCGTCAGCTTTTATATTAATTTCTTACCAATTCAAACGTCCCATTAAAGTGACATTGACCGTAGGTCGCGGAGACCAGTCCCACATGGCACGCAGCTTTTCAGGGTCCATAAGAAGATTTCCAATTGTATTTCTAAACCCGAACCCCTTACAGTACCTCGGGAGGACTAATCAAACACATCATGCCGGTATCCTAGCAACAGTAAGGACTTGCAGCCGAAGCAGACAAACAGGTTTGGTAAAACAATGCCGAGGACTGTTGGGGGTTGGGCAGAACACTCCGGGAGGGGGAGGTACAGAATCCCAACTTTAAACGGAGCCCATCTGAGGGGAGAACAGCAGATTCCCTTGAGAAAGCCACAGGACAGGGCAAAACTGCAGTTTTTCCCAGTTCATAAGTGATACCCCCGCCCACCTGAACAGACAGATAACTTTTAACTTTAAAATGGGTTTAACGAGGAGGCAGGTCCCAATAAAGGCAAGTGGGCGGCCTGGATAATGAGGACGTATGCCAAATCAAAGTGGCAGGCTGAAGGGATACGGTAAATCCACTAGTTTGTCGACAAACCTAGAGGGATATTTTCCTCGCCTCCCGCATCATCACATCCTTACAATGAAGCTGATGGTGTTTAAGAACACTTATGTTGAGTTGCCTCCATTAGCCGGGGTTGTATTCCAAGAACAATATTGCATGTCTCTGAAAGTCTAATTCGATGGCACTGAGAATGTTGTTCACTTCTGGTCTCCTCCTGATAGGGAAGACGTGAATGTTTTCCGAGAGGGTGCATGGGAAATTTAACTCGGACATTGTTTTATTTTAGCTGTGCGCTGGTGTACGGCTGAATCACGATAAGCTGGAACTTGAACTTGAAGCGGTCGGGGAAAGGCTGTTGGAATGTAAACATCCCTCACCCTAGACAGGCCAGCTCTATATTAACCCTCCTTCTCCCTCCGCAGATTCTGACGTTTCTGAATGTGAAGACATTGGAGGATTCTGTACCGTGGCGCCGTGTCCGTATAGTGACACTGTGGACAAAAGCTTCTCGGATAATGAGATCGATTGTAGTTACCAGTGAGACTGGCCACACTCAGAAGTGTTGGAATCTGCCGAGGGAGAGGAAGGGTTAATGTTGAGCTGGCTCGTCTACAGTGAGGGATGTTTACATTCCAGCGTCCTTTCCCCGCTTCACGTTCAAGTTCCAGTTTACCAGTATTCAGCCGTACACCAGCAAACGGGTAAAGAAAAACAATATCCTAGTAAATTTCCTATGCATCCTTTCTAAAACTTCTACGACTTTCCTATCAGGAGGAGAACCAGAACTGAACAACATTCCCTGTGTCGTCTAACTGGAATTTCCGAGAGCTGCAACATGGCTCCTGACATAAATGCCACAATTAATGAAAGCCTACAGACCGTACGTATTCTTAAACACCCTACCCGCTTCATTGTGAAGTGTTATGATGCGGACAGTGGGGAAAATATCCCTCTAAGTCTACGGACCTACCGGTGGATATAACATATCCCTTCAACCTGCCACTCTCAATTGGCACACATCCTCATTATCCAGACCTCCCACTTGTCTTAATTGGGATCTTCCTGCTCGTTAAACCCATTTTAACGTTTAAAGGTACCGTTATGTTCCGGTGGTGGGATTATTACTCATGAACTGGTAGAAACAACACACTTTCGCCCTGTCCTGAAGCTTTCTACAGGGAATCTGCTTTTAGGTCCTCAGGCGGGCTCCGTTTACAGTTGGGATTTACAACTGTTACAACGTAACAAATTAGTCAACAACCCAGAACTAGGCACACACAACACTAAGCGCAGCTATAAGCTAGATCCCAAATGGACACTACAAAAGTATCTCAACTGGGGACTCACTAACACTTCACTCACACGCCTACAACTCTATCAGAATTATATGGCTCTCAAAGAACACACAGAAGGCACACTGTTAGCACACAACCACAACACATCTCGGAACTCAAGTCCAAGGTCCTGGACTTGACTCACGCTGAAGATTCTGACTCAGACCTCTAATGGAACAGTTACCCCCAGATCCAAAAGATCACATTTCAGCACAAGATGTTGCTAAATCACTACTAGATGACATTGGCATAGGAGGTCTATTCTCCGGCCTCTCTAAAAAGAAAGATGAAGAGCCCCCCCCCCTTGATTGGGAGCCATACCCCCACACTAAAATCTTATCAGCAGAAGAAGATGATCGGGGGGGGGGGGGGGGGTAACTGTCTCAACAACATCAGATTTGGATGCAATCCCTTCACTAAGTTTTAAGTGTGAGGGTCTGACTGGGTAACAGTGTTCTGTTAAGGGTTCTGTCCAACCCCTAACAGTCCTCGACATTGTTTTACCAAACCTGTTTGTCTACTTCGGCTGCAAGTCCTGACTGTTGCTGGGATACCGACCTGCTGTACTTATTTAGTCCGCTCGAGGTATGCAAGGGTTTAGGGTTTTCAAATCCAATTGGACAGGGTGTTAGTGAGCATGAATCTCAATATCAATAATGGTTCAGGACCCCCGTTTAGGAAAGTATACAGTACATTCACATTGAATACGGTCCAACAGGGATTCATTCTTCACAAGCAAAAACAACTACAACAGTTAGCTCCATATTCTTTATGTTGTTTAGATGAATAGTTGCCAATTTTATTGAGCTGTACATAGTCCCACTGGGACGTGAGTGTGAGTGGTGGAAGAGACATCATACCCCGGCTGCCTACCTACCTTACAGCATGGACATTGATTTCCCAACTTCCAGGAATTGGTCAATGTGTGAAAATTATGAGGAGAAGGCAGGAGGATGTGGTTCAGAGGGCTAATAAATCAGCCATGATGGAACGGCTGAGCAGAGGTAATGGAGCAAATGACCTAATTCTGCTCCTATGTCTTATAGTCTAGTGCTCTCATTGATTTTGGAAAATAATTATCTAACCGACTTTACTTGAGACACAGGCACGGGGAACTGGAATTGCAGACACTGTAAGCAACGGTGTTGGTGGAAAACAGGAAGCTTGTGAAGTATTGTGGGAATGGGACAGGTCCCTCATGCAGACCATAGCATAACAGGACAACAGTGAAAACTGATCTACCCAAATATGAAGTTAGTACAGCTTTTACATTCCCATTTGATAAAATTACCAGTAAAGCTCCATTTTGATAGTTATCAGGGCCCACACTATTAATTCATGAATTCTTTCCATGATCAAAATGGAGCTTTACTGTTAATTTTGTCTATGGTCTGCATAAGGGACCTTTCCCATTCCCATAGTACTTCACAAGCTTCCTGTTTTCCACTAACACCATTCCTTACAGTGTCTGAAATTCCAGTTCCCTGCGCCTGTGTCTCAAGTAAAGTCGGTTAGATAATTGTTTTCCAAAATCAATTAGAGCACTAGCTCCATTACTTCTGCTCGGCCGTTCCATCATGGCTGATTTATTAACCCTCTCAACCACATCCTCCTGCCTCCTCCCCATCATTTTCACACATTAACCAATCCAGAAACTATCAACCTTTGCCTTAAATACACCGAGTGATGAGTTCTCCACCGCCGTCTGTGAAGAGAAATTTCATAGATTCACCACACTCTTCATAAATAAATTCTTCCCCATTTCCATTCAAAGGGAATGTCCCTCAATTCTGAAGCTGTGTCCTCTGGTCATAGGCTGCAACATGATAAACGTCCACTCTACATGGACTTTAGGCCTTTTTAATATTCAGTAGGTTTCAATTAGCACCCCTCATTCTTCTAAATTCCAGTGAATACAGGCCCAGTGTGCTCAGACACTGTTCATACAAGTTTTTGATTTCTGAATCAGTATTGTGAACCTCCATTGAATCTTCTCCATCATTTCCTATATTATGGACCTAAAACTACTTACAATTGTGCACTGATTCCTCATTTTACTAATCTATCTAATTTCTTGCTTCCTCAACACGACCTGCTCCCCACGCCCCCTTCCTGCCCTCGTGTTGTCTGGAAACTGGGCCAGCAATCCATCACTCAAATCATTGAGACGCAATATGAAAATAAATGACCCCAACAGACCCATGTGGCAGCAAACCAGAAAGGGCTCCCACTATTCCCACTCTTTGTCTGTTGCCAGTCAGCCAATACTTTATCCATGCCCATATCATTCCTGTAATACCCTGCACTCTTACCTTGTTTAGCAGCCTCAACTGGTCAAATCCCTTCTGAGAACCCAAATACACAGCATTCACAGATACCACTTTGTCCATCTTCCTTGTTATTGGCTCAAGGAATTCCAATAGATAAGCCAGGCAGGAATTTCCCTCACTCAAACTGTGCAGCTGTTGGCCTATTTTATAATGGGGCACCAAGTACCCCGAAACCTTTTCCTTATTAATCAACTCCAACACCTTCCCAACCACTGAGCTCAGGCTATTGGCTAAATCACTTCTTGAGGAGTGGAGTGGCATTTGTAATTTTAGACTTTCAGACTTTTGATCAACTCCGAAGACCCTTTGCTCATCTGATCCATCAATTTGTTCCACGTTATGATATTCAGGGACAGCCTACAGCCATGTTTACTTCAGGAACCTGGTGAAGAGAATGTGATAGACAGAGGCCAGTCCATCACAGGCAAACCTCTCCACACCATTGAATACATTCAGATGGACCACTGCCTCAAGAAAGCAGCAAGTATCATCAAGGACGCCCAGCATTCAGGATATGCCCTCTTATCACCACCACATCTGGAGACCTTTCGGTCTGACACCACCAGGTTCAGGACCATTTGTTATCTTACAGCCGTCAGGCTCCTGAAGCAGTGTGGATAATTTCAATCAGCAATAAATCTCAACTGATTCCACAACCGACAGACTCACTTTCATGGAGTCCACAACTGAATCCATAACCTACAGACTCACTTTCACAGAGTCTACAATTTTTTACACAGCCGACATAGTCACATTCAGAGTCTGCAACTGATTCCACAACCTACAGACTCACTTTCACAGAGTCTACAACTGATTCCACAACCTACAGACTCACTTTCAGAGAGTCTACAACTGATTCCACAACCGACAGACTCACTTTCACAGAGTCTACAACTGATTCCACAACCGACAGACTCACTTTCACAGAGTCTACAACTGATTCCACAACCGACAGACTCACTTTCACAGTCTACAACTGATTCCACAAACGACAGACTCACTTTCACAGAGTCTACAACTGATTCCACAACCGACAGACTCACTTTCACAGAGTCTACAACTGTTTCCACAACCGACAGACTCGCTTTCACAGAGTCTACAACTGATTCCACAACCTACAGACTCACTTTCACAGTCTACAACTGATTCCACAACCTTCAGACTCACTTTCACAGAGTCTACAACTGATTCCACAACCTACAGACTCACTTTCACAGAGTCTACAACTGATTCCACAACCGACAGACTCACTTTCACAGAGTCTACAACTGATTCCACAACCGACAGACTCACTTTCACAGAGTCTACAACTGATTCCACAACCGACAGACTCACTTTCACAGAGTCTACAACTGATTCCACAACCTACAGACTCACTTTCACAGAGTCTAAAACTGATTCCACAACCGACAGACTCACTTTCACAGAGTCTACAACTGATTCCACAACCGACAGACTCACTTTCACAGAGTCTACAACTGATTCCACAACCTACAGACTCACTTTCACAGAGTCTACAACTGATTCCACAACCGACAGACTCACTTTCACAGAGTCTACAACTGATTCCACAACCGACAGACTCACTTTCACAGAGTCTACAACTGATTCCACAACCTACAGACTCACTTTCACAGAGTCTACAACTGATTCCACAACCTACAGACTCACTTTCACAGAGTCTACAACTGATTCCACAACCGACAGACTCACTTTCACAGAGTCTACAACTGAATCCATAACCTACAGACTCACTTTCACAGAGTCTGCAGCTGATTCCACAACCGACAGACTCACTTTCACAGAGTCTACAACTGATTCCACAACCGACAGACTCACTTTCACAGAGTCTACAACACAATGTAACCTTCTTATTTTTATTTGCATCTTTTATTTTCCCTGCACATTGATTGTTTTGTCCGTGTCTGTCTCTTCCTGCATCGTTTTTAATACATTCCTTTGTGCTATGATTTGTTTTGTGCAGAATCCTCCAATATCTGCACATTCAGAACTGCAGGAATGTGCCGAGGGAGAAGGAGGATAAATGTTGAACTGGCTCGTCTGCAGTGAGGGATGTTTACATTCCAGCAGCCTCTCCCCGACCGCTTCAAGCTCAAGTTCCTGTTTATTGTGATTCAGCATACAGCTAAAATTAAACAATAATTTTATATGCACCCTCTCGAAAAACTGCGTCTGTCCTATCAGGTGGAGACCCGGACTGACACAAAATTCTCGGTGCTGCCTACCTAGACTTTTAGAGACCTGCGACATAGTTCTGCAGATAAATGCCCCGACTAATGAAGGCCAAAATACCTTACGCTTTCTTCAACCCCCTACCAGCTTCGTTATAAGAATGTTATGATGCGTGCAGGGGTAAAATACCACTCCAGGTTTACCGATCTCCCAGTGGACGTACCGCCTCCCTTGACCCTGCCACTTTGATTTGGACACCTCTTTATTGTCCAGATCCGCCACTTGTCTTTATTGGATTCTTCCTCCTCGTTAAATCCATTTTAAAGTTTAAAATGATCAGTGGTGGGGTTATTAGTTATTAGAAACTGCACTGTTTCGCCCTGTCCTGTCGCTTTCTCAAGGGAATCTGCTGTTCGACCCTCAGACGGGCTCCGTTTAAAGTTGGGATTCTGTGCCTGCCCCTCCCGGAGTGTTCTGCCCAACCCCCAACAGTCCTCGACGTTGTTTTGCCAAATCTGTTTGTCTGCCTCAGCTGCAAGTCCTGACTGTTGCTAGGATACCGGCCTGTGTGTTGGTTTAGCCCGTTCGAGGTATGAAATGGGTTCTGGTTTAGAAATACAATTGGACAGGGTGTTGCTGAGGCGGAATCTTAATATTGATTATGGTTCAGTACCCCCTGTGTAAGAAAGTGAACAGTACATTAAACACGCTCCAACAGAAATTCATTCTTCACAAACTAAAACAATTTGCTCCAGATTCGTTGGTCGTCTAGAAGAAGGTTTGCCGATTTTACCGAGCGGTACAAAATCCCACTGGGACGTGAGTGTGAGTAGACGGAGTGATTCAGGTGCAGAGAGAGACAACGTGGAAATAACCCCTTGTCCGATTTATAGCGGGTACTGTTAATAATCATCAAGTTCATTTTGAAGTATAATTGTAATCCGACCGTACTCCTGTGTACAAGACGGGACGGTAGCGTGGTGGTTCGCACAGTGCTTTACAATACAGGTGATCATAGAGTACAGGGCGCCATATACGACACTGCCGGTAAAGAGTTTGTACTTTCTCCCCGACACCGTGTGGGTTTCCTCCGGTTACTCTGGTTTCCTCCCACAGTACAGACGTATTGGTTGTTGGATGGAGTTCCGTGACGGTCCCTGAGATCCCACATCCCTGGCCATTTATAGACTCCAGACCGACAGGTATTTTTTTACGTTGATCCGACCAGTAGGAGTACCAGTGTCTGAGTTAGACCATCATCTGAGTACCAGCGCTCTTGACGGGAGACCACTTGAGCCAGGAAATGTTTGTCACGTCTCTGAGGCCCTGTACTTTCTGATAGATTTCACTTTATCTATTCCCTTGGGGTCCGCTTCTGCTGAGGGTTTCTGTGGTTTTCAGAGCATGGCCCCGTTATGGTCCTGGGAAACTTCCTGGGATCATCATAGGTCAGAAACATGGGAATGGCTCTATCCTGGGCCGATTCCCAGAAGCTCACGAGTTCCCGAGACTGTAACCCCCGTTTCCGTTCCTGCCTCTGACATTCCCGAGTTTTCGACCTATGACGATCCCAAGAGTTTTCCCAGGAGTATTCCGACCTCCTCGGGGTTTTCAGTAAACAGATTTCAAACGCACACACCGCCCCATCGGCGCTATGTTTGTGTCATGAAGTTATTTTAGGGACCTGCCCAGCGCATGGAAGACTCCTTCTCTCCCTCAGGACCCGAAATGCTGGTCAAGGACAAGTATATTCAAGAGGCTCTTTCCGCAGGGTTTTTCAGATCCTGCACTTCCCTAGCGGGAGCAGGGTTCTTTGTGCGATCAGAAAGATGGGCGTCTGACACCTTGCATCGATTATAGTGGCTTTAAAAAAATAACAGTGTGAATCACTCCCACTTGTCAATAACTAACACAGTGTTTGAATCACTGCAAGGGGCAACTATTCTCGTAAAACTGAACCTGAGGAATGCCTCAAACTTAATTCGTATTCATTAAGGGGGCGAGTGGAAGACAGCTTTTAATGCCCCGACAGATCATTATGAATGCTGATTGATAATATCCAGTTGTCTTTCAGACATTTACTAATGGCATTCTGAGGGAAATGCTTGACAAGTTCGTGTTCGTGCACCTCGATGACATTCTGATCTTTTGAAACGCTTATGGGGAACAGGTAACAGATGTAAGTCAGGTTCTTCAGTACCTGTTCAGGAATCGCCTGTCTGTGAAAATAGAGAAGAGTGGGTTCCACATCCCCAGTTGGGATTTGTCATCTCCCAAGGAAATCTTCTTATGGACCCTGAAAAACCACGAGCCGTGTGGGACTGGCCTACATGACCTACAGCCAATAACACTGGAATACAAGAATTGAATTGTAAGAAAGGAGCATAAAAGCAGAAGCTTCAAGTGTGCAGGCGGGTGTAACTCTGTAGACCAACTATCGCAGATGTGAGGTTGGAAACGGGACTATGAGGAACATGCGACCTGCAGAAGGAAGTCATTGGTCTTATATTTCCTGTTCTTTGACCCTTCATTGGTCAGGAAAACTTAGTTGGTGAGCTCAAAGCCCACACTTGTCCATTTAATTCACATGGTTCCCTTCGTTGTATTTGCCTCGAGTATCACCCCTGGAAGGGCACCACAATGTGTCAACAAAAACTGCCCCGCACACCTCCTTTCAACTTAACCACTCTTGGCGCACATGCGTACCACCTAGTCTGTGATATTGCGCTCTTGGGACAATAAAATCAATTGTTTATTCTATCTGTGACTCTGTACAAACATTCTTACAAACATTCGTTAAGTTATCCTTCAGCCTCCGCAGCCCCAGAGAAAACAAAACGTTTGTCTAATCTCTGCTTGTTATTTACCTCGTGTCTCAACAAGTGTTACACCTGCCAATTCACCTCCTTACCTACCAATATTCAAGGTCCCAAAGAGTCCTTGAGTCCTTATTATTAAAGAGTACTTTGATAATAAATTTACCCGGAATTGTCACGAAAGGAATGTAGATTTGATTTATTGCTATAACGGTGTGGATGGTGATGAAGATTTCACAATCAGCTGGATTTGCTCTATCCAGTCCAAGGGTGGAACAACATTCCTTTCTTTTTACAATATTTTTATTTAGAAGAAAAAAAACCGAGATTTACAGAGTGCAACACATAGATACATCTCAACATGAAGTGTGTACATTCATATATTGTAATAAAATTGATCAAAATATTACAGCATATCACATAAAGGTATACCACTCTGTAATCAAAAATTTAAAGATAGGTTATACATCATAAAATAATTTTTTATATAAAAAGTCAACCCCCTACCAACTACCAAAGAAAAAAACTGTTAAACTTTATAAATTGGAAAAGTAATTTAGGAAAGGTCCCCAGATATCATGAAAAGATTGGTTCGAATTTAAGGCTGAGCAGCGGATCTTGTTCTAAATTTAAATAAGACATAATATCACGAAGCCATTGAAGATGTGTAGGAGGGGTAGACTCCTTCCATTTTGGGCACCTCTGGAAGGGAATTTCATTCACCCATTACAATACGTCAATAAATCTTGCCCCGCAAATCTCCTTTATATATGAGGAGAGTTTGGCAGCGTTTGGCCTGAACTTACTGGAATTTAGAAGAATGCGGGGGAAATCTGATTTTAACCTCCAGCATGTTGAAAGGACTAGATAATTTGTATGTGAAAATAATGTTTCCTCTGAAGGGGGTATCCAGAACTGGAGGGCAAAACTAAGGCACGGCCACCTAGAGCAGAGTTAAAGAGGAATATTTTAGCCAGAGAGTAGTGAATCTGTGGAATGTGCCAGAGGCCAAGTACGAGGGTATTTTTAAAAAGGAAATTGATAGGTTCCTGATTGGTTAAGACTTCAAAGGATATGTCGAGAAAGCAGGAACATGGGGTCGAGTGGAACCCGGGTCGGCCAAGCTGAAATGGTGCAGCAGACTGGATGGGCTGAATGGCCTCATCCTGCTCCTATGTCTTATGGACAGAATCTCCTGCTGGCCACCGATTGTAATTCCCCTTCCCTTTCTCATTCCAACATGCCTGTCCATGGCCTCCCCACTGCCTCTATGACACGACTCCCCGCTTGGAGGAGTAACACCACGTACTTGGCCTCCACCACATTCCACAGACTCCCTACTCTCCAGCTAATTGCCCCAGGTTCCGGTATTTATCCCCCCCCTTCCCTTTCTCCCATTCTCTATTCAGGCTCCACTCTCGCCTCCTCTTCTCTACTCACATCCCTTCCTGGGGTACACCTCCTCCTTACCGTTCCCCCATGGTCCACACTCCTCTCCCATCAGCTTCCTTCTTCAGCCATTTATCTCTTCTCCCTGTCACTCCCAGCTTCATACTTCATGTCCCTTCCCCCACCTACTCACCTTTCCCCTCACCTATCACCTTCCCACTTGTTCTCCTTCCCCTCTCACGCCATTATTATTCTCCCTTCTGCTCCCTTCCTTCCCATTGCGCAAGAAGGGTCTCAGCCTGATCCGTCAACTCATTATTCATCTCCTTGGATGCTGCCTGACCTGCTGAGTTCCTCCAGAATTTTGTTTTTATTATGCTGTTATAAAAATCGCAAAGATCATTGTGCCCAGCGCAGATCCTTGCAGAACACCACATGTCACTGACCTCCAGGCAGAATACCCTCTATCTGAACCACCCTCTGAAGACAATTCTGCATCCGCAATTCCCCAAAAATTGAATTAATTTCAGTTCGAAGAAGGAGAGGTGATTTGATAGGTGTGTATAGCTTACGAGTGCATAGGTAGGGAGGCTAAAATTTTCTAGTTAGCTTGGGTGAACTACATGTGGAGATGATCGGCTAAGGGTGAAAGGTGAAAATTTTAAGGGAACATCTTCACTGAGAGTGTGGTGGGTGTGTGGAACGAGATGCCAGCAGAAGGTCAACATTGACGAGAGTTTTGGATGACTACATGTGTGGGAGAGTTCAGTACAGATCGGTGGGAGCAGGCAGAGTAATAGCTCGGCAAGGTCTAGACCGGCTAAATGGCCTGTTCTGTGCTGCAGTGTTTAAAGAAAAGTTGCTAATGTGAAGGGAAACTGCTGGCAAGGTCTAGAAGTAGAGACATGGATCGGAGCAGTGACGACACCCAAGTTTCAGGAACTTCACTGATGATATTATAGTGTGTATCTCTTGTTGTCATAGAGAATTGGCCTTGCTCTTAGACCTGTGCATCAGTGTTTTATTCAGTCAACAGGACCTAATCTGTTACTTCATTAAGTATTTTTGTATTTTTGGTTGCCAGTGTCAAATGACTTTTAGTGACATGATCATCATTGAGAGGTAAGTCTAGTGGCTGTAATATATCCATCTTGTTGGATGCAATTGACCCAGATTTATTCTTCTGCTGCGTATCCAATATCTGGTCCACGTGACGTCCACATGTTTGGTCTCCAACATCCACTGGTCCTCTCGGTTATCACCTGCTAGGACTTTTTCTCAAAACTTCAAATCTCAAAGTTCCATGCTGATCTGCTGGAAACCGGCTCAAATGCACTTTCTCCATAGATCTGGTTTCAGGATGTCTCGGCAAGATCTCAGACTCCTGTTCATGAACATCATTGCAGGTGTTTGATTTGTCGTCGCATGGACTGAGTTCCAATACACCAAAATGAAAACTGTTCACCTTGTGTTTCAGAGAAATGTCCTCCTTGTTCATAGTTTTGTTCGAATGCTTGAAGGTTTGGATAAAACTTTCAACTAACTCATTCGTTTCCGTGTGGTGGTGAGCTGATTTGAAATATTTTATGCCATTTTCCTGCATGAATAGTCTAAACTGCCCTGACGTCTATTCTGGTCGCTTGTCACACATAATTTGTTCACCATCAGCAACTTGTGGAGAAGGTAGTTGTCAGAGTGGAGAAAGAGCAGAGTGATCGACTTCACTGGTATGACCTTCTGCCACTTCGAATGAGCATCCACAGCAGCCAGAAACACGGAATCCATGTATATCCCGGCAAAGTCAATATCCAGAGATATCCATGATGAAGACGGCCATTCCCAAAGGTGTAACGGTGCCTGTAGGGATTCATTTTGAACTTCGTGGCATCCCAAACAGCTTTTGTCCAAGTCTGCAATCTATCTATATATTCCCGGCCAGCACACTTAACTTTCATCTTCACTGTATCCAGGTGTCTTTCATGCAGAGTTTCTAACGCCCTGATGCACAGTTTACAGGGAAATACATCACGAGGTCAACACATCACCATTCTTTGACATACCAACAGTTGGTCTCATCTCACTGAGAGCGCTGGAAACATAGGGCTGCCTATGGGCTGGCCATCCTTGCATGGTGATTTCATAGACTTCCGACAATGTTGGGTCATTCCTTATTTCTCTTTGTGTACTGAATGTGTTACTGGAGTTGATACACCAATGAAGTCTAAAAAGTCGACTGTGCTCTTTTCCATAGATGCTGCCTGGCCTGATGAGTTCCTCCAGCATTTTGTGACTGCTGCTTGGACTTCCAGCATCTGCAGATTCTTTCATTTTCCCTTACAAAGGGAGCATGCCTTATGAGAATAAGGTTGAGTGATCATGGCATTTCTTCCTTGGAGCGACGGAGGATGAGAGGTGATTTGATAGAGGTGTACAAGATAATGAGAGTTATTGATCGTGTGGATAGTCAGAGGCTTTTTCCCCAGGGCTGAAATGGCTGGCACGAGAGGGCATAGTTTTAAGCTGCTTGGAAGTAGGTACAGAGGAGATATCTCGTCAGGGGTAAGTTTGTTTACGCAGATTGTGGTGAGTGCTTGGAATGGGCTGCCGTCAACAGTAGTGGAGGTGGAAACAATAGGGTATTTTAAGAGACTCCTGGATGGGTATATGGAGCTTAGGAAAATAAAGTGCTATGGGTAAGCCTAGGTTGTTCTAAGGCAGGGACTTACTCAGCACAGCTTTGTGGGCCGAAGGGCTTGTACTGAGCTGTAGGTTTTCTGTGTTTCTATGTTACATACCTCGAGCAGACTGAGCAAACACACAGGCCGGTATCCTAGCAACAGTCAGGACTTGCAGCCGAAGCAGACAAACAGGTTTGGAAAAACAATGCCGAGCACTGTTGGGGGTTGGGCAGAACACTCCGGGAGGGGGAGGCACAGAATCCAAACTTTAAACGGAGCCTGTCTGAGGGGCGAACAGCAGATTTCCTTCAGAAAGCCTCAAAACAGGGCAAAATTGTGTTGCCTCTCCCAGTCCATCAGTAATAACCCCACTGGCTGAATATACAGGTAACTTAAAACCTTAAAATGGGTTTAACGATAGATAGATAGATAGATAGATAGATACTTTATTCATCCCCATGGGGAAATTCAACATTTTTTTCCAATGTCCCATACACTTGTTATAGCAAAACTAATTACATACAATACTTAACTCAGTAAAAATATGATATGCATCTAAATCACTCTCTCAAAAAGCATTAATAATAGCTTTTAAAAAGTTCTTTAGTTTACTTAAATACATTGAGTCCTAACCCCGGCACTTTAACATATCTTACTCCTGGCGGTTGAATTGTAAAGCCTAATGGCTTTGGGGAGTATTGACCTCTTCATCCTGTCTGAGGAGCATTGCATCGATAGCAACCTGTTGCTGAAACTGCTTCTCTGTCTCTGGATGGTGCTATGTAGAGGATGTTCAGGGTTTTCCATAATTGACCGTAGCCTACTCAGCGCCCTTCGCTCTGCTACCGATGTTATACTCTCCAGTACTTTGCCCACGACAGAGCCCACCTTCCTTACCAGCTTATTAAGACGTGAGGCGTCCCTCTTCTTAATGCTGCCTGCCCAACACGCCACCACAAAGAAGAGGGCGCTCTCCACAACTGACCTATAGAACATCTTCAGCATCTCACTACATACATTGAATGACAAGTAGAAAGATTCCAATGAAGACACTTGGGGGACGTGGATAATGAAGACGTGGGCCATCTCAAAGTTGGGATAGTGAAGGGATACGGCGTATCCACTAGGAGGCTGACAAATCTAGAGGGATATCTTCCCAGCTGCCCACATCATCACATCCTTGCAATGAAGCTGGTCGGGTGTTTAAGAATGCATATGGTGTGATGGACTTCATTAGTCGGGACATTAATCTCAAGGGTCATGTTGAGCTCTCTGAAAGTCTAGTTAGACGACACTGAGAGTTTTGTGTCAGTTCTGGTCTCCTCCTGATAGGAAAGTTGTGGAGGTTTTAGAGAGGGAGAGTAGGAAATTTACCCAGGGCATTGTTTTGTTTCAGCCAGTATGCGGGTGTACGGCTGAATCACAGCAAACTGGAACTTGAGCTTGAAGCGGTCGGGGAAAGGCTGCTGGAATGTAAACATCCCACCACGTAGACGAGCCAGTTCTACATTAACCCTCCATCTCCCTCGGCAGAGTCCAACACTTCTGAATGTGAAGACGTTGGAGGATTCCCTCAAAGCAGCTGCACAAGTTGATAGACCGAAAGGCCATGATAGAAAGGATCACAATGGGAACATTAGGCCCATCGAGTCTGCCTGCCATCCCACCATGACTGATTTCTTCTTCTGTGCTCATTCTGTTTGATTTCTGATCCTCAGGGTTCTTCCGGGGCCGTGTCCGTATCGTGACGCAGTGGACAGAAGCTTCTGGAATGATGAGCTCGATTGTTGATACCTGTGAGACTGGCGACACTCAGGGTGGAGGACTGATCATCAGCAGACACCCTACCATCGTGATGTAGGAACTATGAGCATATTTAAATGACAAAAACACAAATTAAAAAAAAATACACAAAGAAGAATAGCCGAATCACACCGAATCGTTGGTCACTGATTCCTACCCGCTTTGCCCTGGGCAAAGCAGCGTGAGGGGAGAGAAATGCAGGACGCACCGTTAAAGAGTCGCTACTGACCGTGAACATAGAATTATAGAACCAAAAACAGGCCATTCATCCCACGTATCAGACGCCAAACTACCGTGCTGCCTCGACCCATCGACCGGATGCGCCGCTCCCCAAATCCCAGCCCTCATTACCTGTGCAGATCACTCTGAAATGTGGAAACCGAAGCCGCATCCACCACTTGCGCTGGCAGCCCGTTCCACACTCTCACCCCCTGAGTGAATGTTCCCACCTCACCTTCCCCTTCGGCACTTCAATGAAAAAACGTCTGAAATAGCCTCTCACATTTTTGCAAGAGCGACCAGCCCCATTTATTGGGCACCAGGACACACCATCTTTAATTACCCACAAAGTTCATTGAAGACTGCACCTGTTAGACCATGATGCACCCCACAATTTAGTTACAATCATGTTACAAAATAAACATAATTATCCAGTATACAAACAACATATACACAATCCCCATCACGAGAGACATTGAATATTCCACCGTGTATGTTCGGAAAGGCACCACAAAGCAAACCCGAGCATATCGACCCCGTTTAAAACACTTTATTAAAAATAACGGGGAAGACATTGAAGTGCGTACAGTCAGCAGAATGACAACAGAATGACAAGACAATATTAGCGTGTGTAAGGAGTGTGTTGATCGAGCGCTGCCCGTCACAAGCCGAATGGCCGAATCCTGCTCCTGCACCTTATGGTCTCCCATCGTCGTGGAGCCTCAAATGCGGCTGCACAAGTTCATAGACCGAAGGGCCATGAGATAAAGGAGCAAAATTAGAACATTCGGCCCTTCCAGTCTGCCTGCCATCCCATCATGACTGATTTTTCCTCCTGTGGAAACTCTGTTTAATTTCTGATGCTTAGAGTTCTCCCGGGAGTTAAAAATAACTAGTGACCTTAATTGCAAAATTTCAGTTTATCTTAGAGTACAAACAAACATGCAAATTCTCAGCAAACTAAACAAAGAGCTGAGAACGATGGCAAGAAATGTGAGGCAAAAAGTCAGCATTCTGAAAAATCTATCACTTCTATAATAAGATAAAGGAACTCACTTTGATGACGATAGATTAATTAATTAAATTCTTCTCCTGCTTCCAGCCGGGTACAGGTGTCAACTTTAACCAATGTTTCCATTACAAACTCTGCCATCTGGGCAGACGCCTGGGCATGTCTATTCCAGTGGTATATATATTTCCGTCAGCCGCCCCGATTAGACATGCCCAGGCGTCGTCCCTGATGTAGATGCAGAGTTTAGTATTGGCATGTTCATTGAAATAGACACCTGTACCCGGTTGGAAGCCTGAGAAGAGTTTAAACGTCATCTACGCCGGGAAAGCACTGGGTCCTTTACTTTAAATTAATACGCTGCATAATTTCAACTGTGGGCACCAGAAATATTGGTGTATATTAGACCAATAGCAAAGGTAGGAAAGCTGCGGTCCTCAAGAGATATATTAGGGAGTGAGGTAGAAAGCTGAAACGCAGGACCTCAGGCGTAGTGATCCCTCGATTCTGCCTGAGCCACGTGCCAGTGAAAGTAAGAACAGGATGATTGACAGATGACAGTGTGGCTGTGAAACTGGTGCGGAGGGGCAGGGTCCGGGATCATTAGTGAACATAGGACCTGTACAACAGGGACTGTTTACACCTGAACTCGGTGGTGGGGTGGGGGGGGGGGGGGGGTGTGGGGGGAGGGTAAGTGTCTGCTGATATCCATGCGGGTAGGATTGCTACAGCTGTCCGAAAAGTTTTAAACTAATTTGGCAGCAGATCTGAACTGGAGTGATAGGGCTGAGGAGAATGTTGCTAGTTTTCAAACAGCGGCAGTGCGTAGTGAGACTGCCACCATTGAGAGGCTGACGATAGGGCAACATTTCAGTGGGCGGGATGAGTTTCAATGCAAAAGGGTGAGAAAATGGAAAAGGTGATGAATACGGAACTGAAGGTTTTATATTTGAATGTGTGCAATACATGGAGTAAGGGAGATGAACTTGTGTCACAGTTACAGATTGGCATTGTGGGCATCACTGAATGGTGGCTGAAGGAAGATTATAGCTGGGAGCTTCATGTCCAACGATACAGATTGTACTGAATGGACAGGCAGGTAGGCAGAGGGGTGGGGAGGTTCTGTATGTAAAAATGAAATCAAATCTTCTAACTGGTGAAATGGGATTGCAAGGTTTAGAATACTGACATATAGGGGTGAATCCTGATGCACTCAAATATTTTCTATTTCATATTCGTAATTACTTTTTTCACTTTTTGGTGATATATTTTCACATTGACACAAAAGAGTTTTTATTTCTGTTGATCAGTGTGAATAAAACAAATCTAAATGCACTCTGTCTCAATGTTGTAAAACAATAAAAGATGAAAACTTCCAAGGTGGCCGCATACTTTTTATAAGCACTGCAAGTGCAATTACGAAGAAAGCACGGCAGTGCCTCTCCTTCCTTTGAAGTTTGCAAAGCTGCAGCATGACATCGAAAACTTTGACAAACATCTACAGATGTGCGGTGGAGAGTAGCTGCATCGTGGCCTGGTATGGAAACAGCAAAGCCCTTGAAAGGAAAATCCTACACAAAGTAGTGGATATGGCCCAGTACATCACGGGTAAAACCCTCCTCTCCACCGAGCACATCTCTATGGAGTGCTGTCACAGGAAAGCAGCATCCATTATGAAGGACACACACCAACAAGGACATGCTCTCTTCTCACTGCTGCCATCTGGAAGAGGGTGCGGGATCCTCAGGCCCACACCACCAGGTCAGAAACAGTGACTACCCCTGAACCATAAAGGCTCTTGAACCAGAGGGCATAACTTCACCGAAATTCAGTAAACCCTTCACTGAACTGCTCCCACAACCTCTGGACTCACTTTCCAGGACTCTTCATCTCATGTTCTTGATCTTTATTTCTCATTTATTTATTATTATTATTTCCTTTATATTCACAGTTTATTGTCTTTTGCATTAAGTTTTTTGTCACACACATACACACACACACACACACACACACACACACACACACACACACACACACACACACACACACACACACACAGACACACACACACACACACACACACACTAGCAACAATCATCCTGGTGCACAAAAAGAATAGGGTGAGCTGCCTCCATGACTATCACCCAGTGGTGCTCACATCTACTGTGATGAAGTGCTTTGACGGGTTGGTCATGTCTGGAATCAACTCCTGTCTGTGCATGGACCTGGACCCACTGCAATTTGCGGATTGCCACAATATACCTACAGTAGATGCAATCTCACTGACTCTCCACTCAGCCTTAGATCACCAGGACAATAGCAATACACAAGTCAGGCTGCTGATTACAGCTCAGCGTTCAACAAAATCTGACCCTCAATTGTAATCAACAAGCTCCAAAACCTGGGCCTCTGTACCTCCTTCTGCAACTGGATCCTCACCAGGAGACCACAGTCTGTGTGGATCAGAAATAACATCTCCTCCTTGCTGACAATCAACACTGGCACACCTCAACGATGCGTGCTCAGCCCACTGCTCTACTCTCTCTACACCACGTCTGTGTGCCTAGGCTCATCTATAAACTTGCTGATGACACAACTATTGTTGCTGGAATTTCAGATGGTGACGAGGAGGAGTACAGGAGTGAGATAGATCAGCAAGTTGAGTGGTGTCACAGCAACAACCTTGCACTCAGCATCATGAAGACAAAGGAATTGATTGTGGATTCAGGAAAGGGAAGTCGAGGGAACACACACCAGTCCTCATCGTGGGATCAGAAGTGAAAAGGGTGAGCAGTTTCCATTACCTGCCTGTCAACATCTCTGAGGAACTATCCTGGGCCCAACATATTGATGCGGTTACAATGAAGGCACAACATCGGCTATATTTCATTCGGAGATTGAGGGGAATCAGTCTGTCACTTAAGACTCTTGCAAATTTCTAAAGATGTACTGTGGAGAGCATTCTAACTGGTTGCATCACTGCCTAGTGTGGAGAGGCCACTGCACAGGATCGGAAAATGCAGCAGAAAGTTGTAAACTCAGGCAGCTCCTTCATGGGCACTGGACTCCACAACATCCAGGACACATTCAAAAGATGATGCCACAAAAATGTGGTATCCATCATTAAGGACCCCCATCACCCAGGACATGACCTCTTCTCATTGCTACCATCAAGGAGGATGTACAGGGGCCTGGAGACAGACTCACTGGTTCAGGAACAGCTTCTTCCCCAGCCGGTGATATTAAACCTGATTCTGATACACAAACACACACAGCTGGGCTCAGACATACAACACTCCCAAATTCCTGCCTTTGTGACATCCTGCTTGCTCCGTAGACCCCGGTATGAAGCTCAAACAGTTGCAACACCTGCCCTTTAAATTCATGGCTGAGGCTGTGTTGTGTCTGTTGACTGTTTGAGTTCAATATTAAATGAAGAGCATTGAATGGGAAGGAAGGTTTGAATAGAAGAATAAAGATCTCCTCTGATGGTATATGGGGTCCTGGTGAGAGCGTACATGAAACACTGTGCACAGGTCTAGTCTCCCTACCAGAGTCAGCCTGTGGGATGAAGGGAATGGAGAGAATGTTTCAGACATTGATTTGATAGGGGGTGGTGAGGTAGTGTCCTCAGAGAGATTACACTAACTGGGCCTGTCTCAAAACTTGGACAAATAAGAGGTGGTCTGACTGAGATGGACACAGTCTCACAGGGTATTGACAGGGTGGGGGCAGCAATTACATTTTTCCTCACAGGGTGTTGAATAAGGGGTCACAGATTCAGATTCTGATGTCGGCTCACAGGACTTAGATGAGGAGTGCAGAGAACCTTTGGATTATTTTTCCCACAAGTTTTCTAAATTCACAAGGAATATTGAAGGGCTCAGCAAAGATGGGAACGTTGCAGAAAAGTGTCGCTGAGGTCAAAGATCAGCCATGTTCGGAGGAAATACCGAACTGGCGCAAGGGGCCGAATGGCCAAGCCTACTTATTTTTTTAAGTGCCCGGTCTTTCCCTGCCGAGGATCGGGGCCTGTTGTCAGGAGTTCCCTCCCAGACCTGACTCCTGATGCTGGGAGCCCGGATCTGGCCCGCAGCGGCTGCCGATGGATCTCCGGAGCTCTCACCGCTCCCCTGTGCATTCTGACAGGCTGAAGACCAGGGCAGAACAAGGCGCAAAGGTAAACTCGTGGTTTAGAAAATATGAAACAGACTATTCAGCCCCTTGCACCTGTTGTGCCCTTCACTCGGAACATAACACGATAAGACCATAAGACATAGGGGCAGAATTGGACCATCTGGCCCATCGAGTTTGCTCCGCCATTCGATCACAGCTGATCCGTTTTTTTCCCCCCTCAACCCCAATTCCTGGTCTTCTCCCCGTAACCTTTGATGCAGTGTCCAATCAGGAACCTACCAATTCTGCTTTGAATACACCCAATGAGGTAGCCTCTACAGCTGCATGTGGCAAACAGATTCCACAAATTCACCAAACTTTGTCTGAAGACATTTCTCCGATTCTCTGTTTTGAAAGGGCGCCCCCTTATCCTGAGGCTGTGCCTCTTGTCCGAGACTCTCACACCATGGGTAACATCCTTTCCACATCTACTCTGACTACCTGTTAACATTCAAAAGGTTTCAATCAGATTCCCCTCACCATTTTGAATTCAACCGAGTACAGACCCAGAGGCATCAAACATTCCTTGTATAATAACCCTTTCATATCTGGAATCATCCTTGTGAAATTCTATCCTCTCTATGTCTGACCTTTGAACTCAACACCACTTTCCTGCAATGTCCCCATCAGTGCAGAGCCCCAGAATATGTCTATTAAATTTAGAAACCCAGTGGAGAAAATTCCAAAGATTCGCTGCACTGGTGAGGAAATTTCTCCTCATCTCAGTCCTGCTGAGGTGAACTGTGATATTCAGTCTGTGAACCCTGGTTCCACAGTCCAGCCAGGGGAAACATCATTCCTGCCCCGACCCTGTCAATATCCTGTGAGATTGAGCCTGTCCCTTTTACTTCTCTAATTCTGAGACAGGCCCAATGCGATCAGTCTCAGTCAAACCACCTCCGATTTCACTCGTTTTGATACGATGATTGGTTGTGGGAGCATCTCAATGGACAGTAAGTGAATGTAGTCATCCTGTGTTGTTCCCGAGCCTGATGGTTGAGGGGCAGTAACTGTTCCTGAACCTGGTGGTGTGAGTCCTGAAGCTCTTGTACCTTCTGCCTGATTTCAGCAGCGGGAAAAGAGTCTGCCCTGTGTGGTGAGCATCTCTGATGATGGATGCTGCTCTACTCCGACAGTGTTTCATGTCGATGTGCTCAGTGGTTGTGAGGATCCACCCGGGATGTACCGGGCCGAATCCAACACCTTGTGTCGGTTCATTAGGAGGGTGATGAAATAGTTTGATCATCATGCCAATCTTTACCAGGCTGGGGGAGAGGGCCCCTCCCAGTCTGATCCTTGCTGCATGCCCGGAGATCACTCCCACAGCGCGCTGCCCCGAGATTACTGCAGTGGAGACGAGAGGGCCCTCCCAGTCTGATCCTTGCTGCATGCCCGGAGATCACTCCCACAGCGCGCTGCCCCGAGATTACTGCAGTGGAGACGAGACGGTCACTCACCTCTTTGCGGACTGTGGGCTGGCGAAGATCTGTGGAGAAAGATGCAAGGGCCGGGACTTCCGGTAAGATGGCGATTGCTTAGTTGCTCCGAACTTTTGTTCCGTTACTATCGCTATCTTTGCACTAAATGTCTCCATTTTTTAAACCTTAGTTAGGAACTTTTTCGGTATCTCTTACTTGCCTGTGAACACATCTAACTTACAATGTCTAGCAAGAGTTCTAAATCCGGGAGAAAGGAAGCTACGGCTCTCTCAGACGAGACCCTGGTTGCGCTCGGACAGCTCCTAGACGAAATTTTAAAGGAATTCAAAACCGCTTTCAAACAGTTGGAAGACAAACTGGATCGGATCAACGATAAAGTGGACAAACATGCTGAACACTTATCTCGCATCGATTCAACTTCTGAAGATTTAGAAAGTCGTGTTCGATACTTGGAGACTCTCTGTTCCAGCTTAGAGGAAAAATGTAACAAACTCCTTTCCAAAATGGTGGATCTCGAAAATCGCAGCAGACGCTGCAATCTTAGAATTCTTGGATTGCCAGAGGCCACCGAACAGGGATTAACAGTGAAGTTTTTCGCCGAGTTTCTCTGTGAGATATTCGGGAAAGATTTGCTTCCGAACCCGCCTGAGCTCGAACGGGCACACAGGGTCTACGTTTCCCCCGGAATTCTGGGCTCCCGCCCGCGACCAGTAATCTTGTGCTTCCATCAATACCAGATAAAACACCGTCTAATTGTGGAGGCACGTCGCAGAGGTTCTTTTACTTTCCAGGATACAACCATTCGCTTTGTGGAAGATTTTGCACCCCAGACCTTAAAGATGCGCGCTGAGTTTAAAGGCGCAATGAAAGTGCTTTTTGATCGTGGTTTTAAACCCTCTCTTCGTACTCCTGCCGATCTACGAATCAAGCTTAATACTGGAAAATACAAGTGGTTCAAATCAGTGAAGGAAGCTGAAGCATTTGTGGCAAGTCTTCCGACTATCCAGTCATCTTCTGAACCCGATCGGACCTCCTAAAACGGTGGATAAGTACTCCTCGTAGTAAAATTACTTTTTCTGGATTCAGACATTACTTGAATCACTCAGACATTATCCATTGAAACTCTAATGGCTGTTGACAATCTCTCCCTGGATTTGGTGTGTGTGTAATCTATTTTTATTCTTGTATAACTTTATCTACAGAGTTCTACAACTGACTCTGACTTGTTTTGGAGGTTTGAAGTCTTTAGTGAAGTCCTCCCTGTTTGTTGGTTCACAGTTTAATTGCTGATTTATTTTTCCTTTTTTTAATATTTATTTATTTTTTTCTTTCTTTCACCCCTTTTTTCTAATCTCTGAATTTTTTTCTCTCCTCTCTGTAAATGGTTGATAAATACTCGTCTTGAATTTATAATTTTCCCCTTCCTCTCTTTTTTTTTACTTTTTTTTCCCTTTCTCTTACTTTATTCTTCTATAATTTTTTGCGGGTAGGTTAGTTTTGGTTTTCTTCCGATTTTCTCTGTATTAAGTTTTATATTTCTGCAGAAGGTTTTCTAATCTGTAGTTATGTTTTCTAGTGCATAAACTAGTTACTATTTGCTATAGTATTTATACGGAACTGCTGTTAATGCCACAGATCTGGAAGTTGTATTTGGGTTAATTTTTTTGGTAGAGCTAGCTACTTGTTCTGGTAGCCGTCTAGTTTTGGGTTGTGTGGATGGGGTGGATTTTCCAGTTCCAACATCACTCACTGTATTTATTGTTTCTCTTTATTGCTCAGGACATGTATATGTTTTGATTTTACGAATCTATGTTTACGTCTATGCTCCCAGACTGCTATTGTACTGCTTGACTTTTTATCTGCCTGCTGCCTTTTATGCATTAGTAATTGATAATGACTAGTGCACTTAAATTTGTGAGCTGGAATGTAAAGGGATTGAATCACCCTGTTAAAAGGAGGAAGGTATTCTCACATATCAAACAACTTAAAGCTGACATTGCTTTCCTTCAAGAAACTCATATTCGTTGTTTTGATAACTCCCGGCTTCTGTCAAAGTGGGCGGGTCAGCATTTTCATTCATCCTTTGCCGCTAAAGCTAGGGGAGTCTCCATTCTTATTAACTCAAATATTCCTTTTGAACTCCATAATAAAATATCTGATACAAATGGCCGTTTTATTATTGTTTCTGGTAAACTATATAACACTAAAGTTGCACTAGCAAACCTGTATGCCCCCAACTTTGATGATGTTAACTTTTTTGAACGGTTTTTCCCCTCACTACCAGACTTAAACTCATACTCTCTTATACTGGGTGGTGACTTCAACTGTTGGTTGGATCCTAATCTGGATCGATCGTCCTCTGTTACCAGATCACCTACTAAATCTGCCTTAGCTATCCAATCGTTACTCTCTAATTTTGGTATCTCTGATATATGGCGTTTCCTTCATCCTACGGAGAGAGATTATTCTTTTTTCTCACATGTTCACCATACCTTCACTAGAATTGACTATTTCTTACTCGATAACCAACTTATTCCATTTGCCCACTCTTGTGACTATCAGAGTATACTGATCTCTGACCATGCCCCAATTACCCTTTCTCTGAACTTTCCTGGTCTCCCTCAGAGGAATAAACACTGGCGGTTTAATTCAACTTTATCATCGGATGATGATTTTTAAAAATTTATTAAGGATCAGATAACCTTTTATTTTAACACGAATACATCACCTGAAGTGCCATCCCAGATTGTCTGGGATGCCATGAAAGCATATCTGAGGGGTCAAATAATCTCTTACACAGCAAATCTCAACAGAAGATCCCGTGCAGATCGATTAGACCTCATTAACCAGATTAAAGAATTGGATCAACTAAATGCTCAAACTAAGAACCCTGAATTACACAAGAAGCGCGTTGAACTCCAAACTAAATTTAACCTTCTGTCCACTCAACCTGTCGAACGCCAACTTCTCGAAAGCAAGAGTCGCTTTTACATTCATGGGGATAAGACTGGTAAATTCCTAGCCAATCAGCTGAGGCGTTCCAAAGCCAAACAACATATTACAAAGATCCGGAAGGAGAACGGAGACTTTACATCGGATCATTTAGAAATTAATGACGCATTTAAAAAAATTTATTCTCGGCTTTATTCCTCTGAATCTCTGAATGACAATATCTCTGTTGATCAATTTTTACAGAATCTGAATATCCCCTCACTTTCATCTGATTTCAAAGCCAAACTCAATGCGCCTATATCATCAGAAGAAGTATCTTTTGCAATTTCTGCACTGTCCTCAGGGAAATCTCCTGGACCTGATGGGTTCCCTGTAGAATGTTATAAATCATTCTCTTCACTTCTTTCTCCCCAGTTACTTTCAGTATTATCTGACTCGTTTAATTATGGCAAATTGCCACCCTCTTTCAATGAGGCATCTATTATTCTTCTTTTAAAAAAGGGCAAAGACCCAACAGAGTGTTCCTCTTATAGGCCGATCTCTCTGCTCAATGTTGATGTAAAGATCTTAGCTAAAGTTTTGGCTCATAGATTAGAAACCGTTGTTCCCTCCATTATCTCTGATGACCAAACAGGCTTTATTAAAAACCATCTCCCTTTTTTTAACATTCGGCTTTTATTTAATATCTTATACTCACCTCCAAGTGGGATTCCTGAATGTGTTATTTCCCTCGATGTGGAAAAAGCATTTGATCATATGGAGTGGAACTACCTTTTTGCAGTCTTAGAAAAATTTGACCTTGGCCAAAGTTTCAACTCTTGGATCCAATTGCTGTACCTGTGTCCTACTGCTTCTGTTTTAACTAATTTTCAGAAATCCCAAGTACTTAATCTCAAACGTGGCACCCGTCAGGGATGCCCCTTAAGTCCCTTTCTCTTTGATATGGCTATAGAACCTCTGACGATAGCATTTCGAAACTGTCCTGAATTGACCGGGATTTGGAGAGGGGGTGTTGAGCATAAAGTTTCTCTCTATGCTGATGACTTATTACTCTTTCTCTCATATCCGTCTACATCCTTACCTCTAATGTTTTCACTTCTTGACCAGTTTAGCCAGATCTCTGGCTATAAACTTAATTTACATAAGATTGAACTTTTCCCAATTAATAAAGAAGCACAAGAACTAACATGTCGTGATCTCCCTTTTAAAGTAGTCCATAATCAATTTACTTATCTTGGAATTACAGTCACAAGGAAGTTTAAAGATCTCTTTCGTGAAAACTTTGCCAGTCTTTCATATGCTATAAAACAGAGTCTGGTACAATGGTAACCTCTATCTATGTCTTTGGTAGGTCGTATTAATGTTGTTAAAATGTATGTTCTCCCCAAACTTTTATACTTATTTCAATCTATCCCAATTTTTATTCCTAATTCTTTTTTTGATTCCTTAGACTCTATTATTTTGTCATATCTGTGGCAGAATAAGCGCTCTAGAATTAATAAAATCCATCTCCAAAAATCTAAAAAAGAGGGTGGCATGGCTTTACCTAACTTTTGTTTATATTATTGGGCAGCTAATATACGTTGTGCTACCTTTTGGTCTTTCTTCCACGGCCAACTCGAGTGCCCTAACTGGGTGGCAATGGAGTTGAGCTCCACTAAAGACTTGGCTCTGCACTCCCTAGTAGTCTGCCCAGATCAATAGCTAATCCTCTTGTTGGACACACTTTGCGTATATGGGCTCAGTTCAGGAAATGCTATGGTTTCCAGGGGTTTTCCGTTTCCAGCCCTGTCGCACATAATCACCTTTTTTTACCTACTATGTACGATTCAGCATTCCATGTTTGGTATAGGAAGGGCATTAGAGATTTTGAAGATCTTTTCATTGATAATCGCTTCGCTTCTTTTCAGCAGCTCTCTGTTAAGTTCAATCTGCCTAACGCTCATTTTTTCAGATATCTCCAAATCCGACACTTTATTGCTCCTTTAATTCCTAATTTTCCTGAAATGCCTGCGAAAAATGCTATGGACCTATTTCTTTCCATTAATCCACTAGGTAAAGGTTTAATATCAATTATCCGAGATAAACTAGCAGCCTTACGACGGGCCCCTGTGGATAAAATTAAAATGGCCTGGGAGCAGGATTTAAATATCTCCTTATCCGAGGAGAGCTGGGACTGAGTTCTCAAATCGGTTAACTCAACCTCTCTTTGTGCTCGCCATTGCCTTTTACAGTTTAGGATTGTTCATAGAGCCCATATGTCTAAATCTAAACTATCTCGATTCTACCCTAGCATTAGTCCGCTCTGTGATAAATGCAAGAGGGGCGTGGCCTCTCTCATCCATATGTACTGGTTCTGTCCTAGCTTGGAGAAATTCAGGAAAGATGTCTTCACTACGTTATCGTGTATTCTGAATCAGCACCTAGGACCAAACCCCTTAATTGCTCTGTTCGGTTTTTGGGGCGAAACAGATTTATGTCTGGGTCCGACCAAATGCCGAATATTATCCTTTGCCTCTCTCCTGGCTAGACGCTTGATCCTCCTTAGATGGGGAGATGGTGCCCCGTCCACTCATGCACAATGGCTTAACGACATTATGGCCTGCTTGGACCTTGAAAAAATTCACTATTCAGTTCTTAATTCGGATCTAAAGTTCCATAAGGTCTGGGGACCTTTTATCGAGTACTTTCATAACCTTCCTCTTGACTAGGGTTTTTTTTCTTCTTTTCGGTCCCTTGCTTTCAGCTCCCTTCAGCTGGTAGTAGGCATTATTATCCTCTGTAGCTAAGTGTATTCACAGTCTGGGAGTTTGACTGTCCTGACTTATACTCTCTATATTGGGTTGTGGTTGGTCTGGAGTTGTTGCTGTTTTTTCTTGTGTTGTGGGGCTTGGGGAGGATACTAAGCTTACTTGTCTTTAATTTAGGTGCTTTTTTGTTAAATTCTCTTCCTTTGTAGCATATTGTTATTGTATGCTTAATTTTACACTGTATTAATGTTCCTTATTGGGATTTGGGGTTTTTAATTTGTAAAATGTTTTGAAAAACTAATAAAAAAATTTAAAATAGATGCAAGGGCCTGTGTCATCCTGTGTTGTTCCCGAGCCTGATGGCTGAGGGGTAGTAACTGTTCCTGAACCTGGTGCTGCGAGTCCTGAGGCTCTTGTACCTTCTACCTGATTGCAGCAGCGAGAAAAGAGCCTGGCCTGGGTGGTGAGCATCTCTGATGATGGACGCTGCTCTACTCCGACAGCGTTTCATGTCGATGTGCTCAGTGGTTGGGAGGATCCACCCGGGATGTACCGGGCCGAATCCAACACCTTGTGTCGGTTCATCAGGAAGGCGATGAACTACTTTGTTCATAGTGCCAAACCTTACCTGGGGGAAGAGGAAAATTGCTAATGCCTCCGCAATCTCCACAGCTACCTCCTTCAGAACACGAGGGTGCATTCCATCTGGTCCTGGGGATTTATCTACCCTTAGACTGAGGGAAATGGCAGTCGAGATTTCGAGTTCAGACAGTCCAGTTGAAGGACTTGAAAGTCGATTGTACATTTCCAGGCATGCAGGAAATCACTCCCACAGCGCGCTGCCCCAAGATTACTGCAGTGGAGACGAGAGGGCCCCTCCCAGTCTGATCCTTGCTGCATGCCCGGAGATCACTCCCACAGCACGCTGCCCCGAGATTACTGCAGTGGAGACGAGACGGTCACTCACCTCTTTGCGGACTGTGGGCTGGCGAAGATACGTGGAGAAAGATGCAAGGGCCTGTGCCACAGCAGCTGCGTGACAGAAGGCTCACTGATCCTCGGGTAAAGACATTGCACGGTTTATCCCTGTGAATATTTCATGGCAAATAATGCTTATTTTGATTTAAAAAAAAACATCAACGTCTGGGCTCTGTGCAGAATTGTGGAAACTGGCCTTTCACTGGAGCTGGGACAGACATGGGTAAAGTCAAAAAGTTTCTTCAGGACTTCACCGACCAAAATAATCTTTTCCACCCTGTGACGTGGAATGTCCAGTCCTGTCCTTTCCCTGCAGCCACGGCATCTGTCTTGTCACAGCGTAATATGCTCTCGACATCCCCACTTTCATGGCATGAAGTAATTTAATAGTTGTTTTAAATAGTTACTTAACCCCGGTTTTACACCCCAGTCTGATTCTCTTTACACCGTGAGAAAAAAAATTAAAAACCGAGCTGCTGGAGGAACTCAACGGGTCAGGCAGCATCTGAGGGAAATGGCAATCGAGATTTCGGGTTGCAACAGTCCAGCTGAAGGATCTCGACCTGAAAGTCGATTTTACATTTCTCTCCACAGATGCTGCCTGACCCGCTCAATCCCTCGAGTTTCTTACACGAGATTCCAGCATCTGCAGTCTCTTGTGCCTCTCTGTTCAGAACTTGTCCCTTTCAGTCCTGCCTCAGACTGAACCAGGCTCTTCTCTCCGGCTTCATTTCTGTTCTGCTTCTTCTTCAGCCCATCACGCGTACAGGGGCACAAGCCGCCAACAGCAGCTCGCCAGAGTTCCCTGTCCAGGGCGAACGTTACCGGCCCTGTGGCTTCTCCTTTCACCGCACGACTTCAATCGCCTTCCAGGGGAAGGTCCTTCCGATCTCAGGGATGAGGCCTTTGGAGGTTCATTTGACATTTCTGTGCACTGCCACTTTTCGGGACGAGGTTGCAAACCCTAGGCCCAACGCCGCCCCTTTCGCAGCCGGGCTCAGGCAGTCCATTGCCGAGTTTTCATTTCTGTTCTGATCTGTTTAATGTGTTGCTGATCCCACCCTGCGACGGAAATTACCACTATTACTTCCCATTGAACACATCCAGCAGCAGAATGTTCATTCCCCGAGTCTGCAGCGCGCGTAGTGGACAATCGCGGTACTGCAGGGGATCAGCAGCTCCCCGAAAGTGAAAGCATTCTGAATCAGGAAGCGCTGGGAGTTAACATGGCTTCGAAAGGACCGATCGAGAGTTGGACCGAGGAGGCAATTTGTCCCGTCTGCCTGGATTTCTTCACCGTTCCGGTGTCACTGGAGTGCGGACACAACTTCTGTCGCTCTTGTATCACACGGTGTTGGGAAAGGGAGGAGAGAAACTCCTGCCCAGAATGTAGAAAAGTGTTTGCTGACCGCACCCTCAGGGTGAATCGGGCCTTAGCAAATCTGGCTGAAAAAGCTCGTCAAAACCAGAATCCGAAAGGGAAGGAAAGTAAACGTCACTGCGAGGAACATGAGGAAGAACTGAAGCTGTTTTGCGAAACGGACAAGACACTGATCTGTGTGATCTGTGCGGTTGCGCAGCAACACAGAGAGCACCGCTTCATGCCGATTAAAGAAGCTGTTAAAATCTACAAGGTAAAAACTAAACGTTAATTTAATACTTCACACATTTCCTTTGTCCTACATATCATCACACGATCCTCCATAACCAGCACATCATTCTTTGCAACTTCCGCCATCTCCAACGGGTTTCTAGCATCTCTCCGTCCCACAGCCCACCTCCGCACCCCGAACTCTCCGCTCTTCATACGGATCGCACTGTACGGACTGTATCGCCCTGATACACTCGCTCCTCCCCACTGATCTCCCTCCTGGCACCGACACCTGAAAGCGGGACAAGTGCTACACCTGACTCCTAACCTCCTTCCTCGTCACCATTCAGGGCCGCAAACAGCCCAGTTCCTCCCGTATCTTCCATGGTCGATTGTCCTCTCGTATTAGATTCCTTCTTCTCCAGCCCTTTACCTCTTCCACCTGTCCCCTCTCAGCTTCTCACTTCATCACCCTCCCTCACGTTCCCCCTCACGTTGTCTCATCCGTCAGCTGTCAGCTGGTTCTCGTCCCCAACCTTTTTATTCTGGCTTCTGTCCCATTCCTTCCCAGTCCTAATGAATGGTCTCATCCCGAAACACCGACTGTTTATTTCCCCTGAATAGATGCTCCCTGACTCATTGAGTTCCTCCGGCATTTTGTGTGATAATCGGATTTGATCACCTGTTTCTTTTGATGCATCTTTGTTTCTATTTCCTTCACTCTCTGACTTCCAGGATCAGCTAAAATCTTCCTTAGACTCTCTCACGAAAAAGAAATCAGACTTCCTGGAAAAGGAGCAGAAACAGAAAGAGAAGATTTCCGGAGTTCGGGTGAGGCTTCCTGAGCGGAATTTCTGATATTACTGCCGAGTTTTGCTCCATTTAATGCAGAATTGCTGAGTGTCTCAGCTCCAGTGACCCGGGTTCGATCCTGACCTCTGCTTCTGTCTGTGTGGAGTTTGCATGCTCTCCCTGTGATCACGACAATTTCAGACAGATCCCAAGGACATGCTGGATGAATGGTTAATTACAATTAACCCTGTGAAGGTGGGGAGGGTGTATGTGAATCAGTTGGGAGTCAATGGGTCAATGAGGGAGAATAGGTTTCAGGAAAACATGAGGGAATGGGGTTGATGGTAATGTTTCAATAGACAATAGACAATATGTGCAGGAGTAGACCATTCGGCCCTTCTAGCCAGCACCGGCATTCACTGTGATCATGGCTGATCATACACAATCAGTACCCCGTTCCAGCCCTCTCCCCATATTCCTTGACCCCGCTATCTATAAGAGCTCTATCTAACTCTCTCTTGAATGCATCCAGAGACTTGGCCTCCACTGCCTTCTGGGGCAGAGCATTTCACATATCCACCACTCTCCGGGTGAAAAAGATTTTCCGCATCTCAGTTCTAAATGGCCTACCCCTTATTCTTAAACTGTGGCCTCTAGTTCCGGACTCACCCATCAGCGGGATCATGCTTCCTGCCTCCAGCGTGTCCAATCCCTTAATAATCTTATATGTCTCAATCAGATCCCCTCTCATCCTTCTAAAGCCCAGTCTTTTAACATATGACAGTCCCGGTGTTACGGGAATTAACCTTGTGATCCTACACTGCACTCTCTCAATAGCAAGAATGTCTTTCCTCAAATTTGGAGGCCAAAACTGCACACAATACTCCAGGTGGGGTCTCACCAGGGCCCTGTACAGCTGCAGCAGGACCTCTTTACTCCTATACACAATTCCTCTTGTTATAAAGGCCAGCATGCCATTAGCTTTCTGCTGTACCTGCAAGCTTGCTTTCATTGACTGATGTACAAGAACACCTAGATCTCGTTGTACTCGTTCAGAAGTAGTATGGACCCCAATGGACCGAATGGTCTCCTTAATGTCATAAGGAAATACAACACAGCAATGCAGTAAACTAATCTCCACCTTTCATTCGACAGAAACAGTCACACAGCGTTCAGACCCACATCACATCCCAGTTTGCTGAACTGCGCCAGATTATCACTGAGAAAGAGCAGAGCTTACTCAGGGATCTCAGGGAAGAAGAAAAGAGGATTCTAAATTCAATGGAGAAAAATCTTCTAGCTCTTCAAGAGAATATAAGGATTATTCAGGAGGAAATCACTCAGTTAAAGGAACAGATGGATCAAAAAGATAGTGTGATATTTCTCAAGGTGAGGGATTACATTTCAATTTATTTTTGTCAAGTTGAACTAAATGAACTAAGCGGCCAATTCTACCAAATCAATTGCCGTTGCTGGTGTCCTCACACAGAGTGTTCCCCTTGCATGACGAACCTCCAATCACTCCGCTAATGACATTCTAAAATGTCGGAGATAAATATTTGATCCTTTATCAGCAACATACAATACTTAAGCAATCAAATTCCAGCATTATTAATCATAAATTAAACTGCAATGAATTGGTCAACAAATGATATGGCATCGGCCAGTCCCAGGATCAAAACAGCCCAGAACAAGGTACGAATATGTAACTTATTCCCTTCGTAATTACCACATCCCCACTCACGTGACTGGTTATCGTAATAATCACGTAACACAGACTACAATGCAGACAGAAAACAGACGTGTTGCTCCGACACACAGCATTTACAAATGGCAGTAAACTGTTTCTCACCAGACAATTGATGCAACTATTCAGGGTTTCTGTTTTCCCAAAACTGGACTTCCACAACTTCTGTACATCCCAGGAAAGAATGTAATCTTCTCTGAAATGATTTACTCTGATCATAACACAAGGCTGCTGATTGTGTCCTTAATTACCACATTAAATATCCTCTAAAACTCCCATTAACACCCAGTTCCAGTCATAGACTGTGAGTGTGTCTGGTGCGGTGGGTGTGAGAGTCTCTCTGTCAATCAGTGAGAACAAAGAATGTGACCCGCACATCAGACTTATCCTCCATATTCGGTTTCGGGCAGATTATGCAAACTTACACTGTCTCTTCTTTTTCGGATAAGTTTTACATGGGATTGTGTCCCATTCTTCATCGTGATAGAGCCATTCAGTCCATCTTCAAACAGATTCCTCTCTGTCAGAATCCTCCTGCCACCTGCTCACCACAACCAGCAACAGTGCCCCAAACTCCCTGGTCCCTCACTTGTTTACCCAGCCTCCCTATTACAGTCAGTCTCTGCTGATCCATTTCAACCACTACTGTGGCACTGAGTTCCACATCCCCTTCACTAAATTTCTTGTGGGATTTATTAAAAACCACCTGGCATTTCATCTTTGACTGAAGGTCTCCCCATAAATAGAAACATAGAAACATAGATTCAAATTTCTGGGGCATTGGAACCAGTTCTGGGGGAGGTGGGACCGGTATAAACAGGAGGGTCTGTACCTGGGCTGGACTGGAACCAATGTCCTAGGGGGAGCGTTTGCTACTGCTGTTCAGGAAGCTTTAAACTAATGTGGCAGGGTGATGGGAACAAGTGCAGAGAGACAGAGGTGTGTAAAATAAGGGTAGAAGCAAAAAGTAGTAAGGTGAAAAGTAAAAGTGGCAGGCAGGCAAATCCAGGGCAAAAAGCAAAATGAGACACTTTTCAACATAATTGTATAAGGGTTAAGAGTGTTGTAAAAACAAACCGAAAGGCTTTTTGAGTCAATGCGAGGAGCATTCGTAACAAGGTGGGTGAATTGAATGTGCAGACAGTTATTAATGAATATGATATAGTTGGGATCACAGAGACCTGGCTCCAGGGTGACCAAGGATGGGAGCTCAACATCCAGGGATATTCAATATTCAGGAGGGATAGACAGGAAAGAAAAGGAGGTGGGGTAGCATTGCTGGTTAGAGAGGAGATTAACGCAATAGAAAGGAAGGACATTAGCCTGGAGGATGTGGAATCGCTATGGGTAGAGTTGCATAACAGTAAGGGGCAGAAAACAC
The DNA here is from genome assembly GCF_048418815.1 of Hemitrygon akajei. Taxonomy (NCBI): domain Eukaryota; kingdom Metazoa; phylum Chordata; class Chondrichthyes; order Myliobatiformes; family Dasyatidae; genus Hemitrygon; species Hemitrygon akajei. Next base: position 7,096,172 of record NW_027331930.1, on the reverse strand, counting down.
TAGTGGGAATTGTGTACAGTCCACCTAACAGTAGTAATGAGGTTCGGGATGACATTAAACAGGAAATTAGAAATGCGTGCACTAAAGGAACAGTAGTTATAATGGGTGACTTCAATCTACATATAGATTGGGTGAACCAAATTGGTAATGGTGCTGAGGAAGAGGATTTCTTGGAATGCATGCGGGATGGTTTTCTGAACCAACATGTCAAGGAACCAACTGGAGAGCAGGCCATTCTAGATTGGGTATTGAGCAACGAGGAAGGGTTGGTTAGCAATCTTGTCGTGCGAGGCCCCTTGGGTAAGAGTGACCATATTACGGTGGAATTCTTCATTAAGATGGAGAGTGACATATTTAATTCAGAAACAAAGGTTCTGAACTTAAAGAAGGGTAATTTGAAGGTATGAGACGTGAATTAGCTGAGATAGACTGGCAAATGATACTTAAAAGGTTGACGGTGGAAAATGCAATGACAAGCATTTAAAGATCGCATGGATGAACTACAACAATTGTTCATCCCAATTTGGCAAAATAATAAACCAGGGAAGGTAGTGCACCCGTGGCTGACAAGGGAAATTAGTGATAGTATCAAGTCCAAAGAAGAAACATATAAATTAGCAAAAAAAAAAGCGGCACACCTGAGGACTGGGAGAAATTCAGAGACCAGCAGAGGAGGACAAAGGGCTTAGTTAGTAAAGGGAAAAAATATAATGAGAGAAAGCTGGCAGGGAACATAAAAACTGACTGTAAAAGCTTTTATAGATAAGTGAAAAGAAACAAAGACTGGTCAAGACAAATGTAGGTCCTTTACAGTCAGAAACAGGTGAATTGATCATAGGGAACAAAGACATCACAGACCAATTGAATAACTACTTTGGTTCTGTCTTCACTAAGAAGGACATAAATAATCTTCCGGAAATAGTAAGGGCCCAAGGGTCTAGTGAGATGGAGGAACTGAGGGAAATGCATGTTAGTAGGGAAGTGGTGTTAGGTAAATTGAAGGGATTAAAGGCAGATAAATCCCTAGGGCCAGATGGTCTGCATCCCAGAGTGCTTAAGGAAGTAGCCCAAGAAATAGTGGATGCATTAGTGATAATTTTTCAAAACTCCTTAGATTCTGGATTAGTTCCTGCGGATTGGAGGGTGGCTAATGTAATCCCACTTTTTAAAAAAGGAGGGAGAGAGAAACTGGGGAATTATAGACTGGTTAGTCTGACATCGGTGGTGGGGAAAATGCTAGAGTCGGCTATCAAAGATGTGATAACAGCACATTTGGAAAGAGGTGAAATCATCGGGCAAAGTCAGCATGGATTTGTGAAAGGAAAACCATGTCTGACGAATGTTATAGAATTTTTTGAAGATGTAACTAGTAGAGTGGATGGGGAGAGCAAGTGGATGTGATATATTTAGATTTTCAAAAGGCTTTTGACAAGGTCCCACACAGGCGATTAGTGTGCAAACGTAAAGCACACGGTATTGGGGGTATGGTATTGATGTGGATAGAGAATTGGTTGGCAGACAGGAAGCAAAGAGTGGGAGTAAACGGGACATTTTCAGAATGGCAGGCAGTGACTAGGGGGTACCGCAAGGCTCAGTGCTGGGACCCCAGTTGTTTGCAATATATATTAATAATTAAGACGAGGGAATTAAATGCAGCATCTCCAAGTTTGTGGATGACACGAAGCTGGGAAGCGGTGTTAGCTGTGAGGAGGATGATAACAGGATGCAGGGTGACTTGGATAGGTTAGGTGAGTGGGCAAATTCTTTGCAGATGCAATTGAATGTGGATAAATGTGAGGTTATCCACTTTGGTTGCAAGAACAGGAATACAGATTATTATCTGAAAGGTGGCCGATTAGGAAAAGGGGAGATGCAACCAGACCTGGGTGTTATTGTACACCAGTCATTGAAGGTGGGAATGCAGATAGATAGATAGATAGATAGATAGATAGATAGATAGATAGATAGATAGATAGATAGATAGATAGATAGATAGATAGATAGATAGATAGATAGATAGATACTTTATTCATCCCCATGGGGAAATTCAACATTTTTTTCCCCAATGTCCCATACACTTGTAGCAAAACTAATTACATACAATACTTAACTCAGTAAAAATATGATATGCATCTAAATCACTCTCTCAAAAAGCATTAATAATAGCTTTTAAAAAGTTCTTATGTAGTTTACTTAAGTACATTGAGTCCTAACCCTGGCACTTTAACATATCTTACTCCTGGCGGTTGAATTGTAAAGCCGAATGGCATTGGGGAGTATTGATCTCTTCATCCTGTCTGAGGAGCATTGCATCGATAGCAACCTATCGCTGAAACTGCTTCTCTGTCTCTGGATGATGGTATGTAGAGGATGTTCAGGGTTTTCCATAATTGACTGTAGCCTACTCAGCGTCCTTCGCTCTGCTACCTATGTTATACTCTCCAGTACTTTGCCCACGACAGAGCCCGCCTTCCTTACCAGCTTATTAAGACGTGTGGCGTCCCTCTTCTTAATGCTGCCTCCCCAACACGCCACCACAAAGAAGAGGGCGCTCTCCACAACAGGCGGTGAAAAAGGCAAATGGTATGTTGGCATACATAGCAACAGCATTTGAGTACAGGAGCAGGGAGGTTCTACTGCAGTTGTACAAAGCCTTGTTGAGACCGCACCTAGAGTATTGTGTGCAGTTTTGGTCCCCTAATCTGATGAAAGACATTCTTGCCATAGAGGAAGTACAGAGAAGGTTCACCAGATTGATTCCTGGGATGGCAGGACTTTCATATGAAGAAAGACTGGATCGACTAGGCTTATACTCACTGGAATTTAGAAGATTGAGGGGGGATCTTATTGAAACGTATACAATTCTAAAGGGATTGGATAGGCTAGATGCAGGAAGATTGTTTCCGATGTTGGGGGTGTCCAGAAAGAGGGGTCACAGTTTAAGGATAAAGGGGAAGCCTTTTAGGACCGAGATGAGGGAAAACTTTTTTGTACAGAGAGTGGTGAATCTGTGGAATTCTCTGCCAAAGGAAACAGCTGAGGCCGGTTCATTGGCTATATTTAAGAGGAAGTTGGATATGGCCCTTGTGGCTAAAGGGATCAGGGGGTATGGAGAGAAAGCAGGTACAGTGTTCTGAGTTGGATGATCAGCCATGATCATTCTGAATGGCGGTGCAGGCTCGAAGGGCCGAAGGGCCTATCCCTGCACATATTCTCTATGTTTCTATGTTTAACAAAGAAAACCTACAGCACAATACAGTCTCTTTGGCCCACAATGCTGTGCCGAACATCTACGTACTTTAGAAATTACCTCGAGTTAGCCATAGCCCTCTATTTTTCTAAGCTCCATGTACCTGTGTTGTAGTCTCTTGAAAGACTTATGAGACACTTCAAAACTCTCATCAGACTTATCCATATCCGGTTTCCATCAGATTACAGAAACTTTCACTGTCTCTTCTTTTTCGAATTAGTTTTACATGGGATTGTGTCCCATTCTCTGTCATGAGCAGGCCATTCTGTCCATCTTCTATCAATTTTCCCTCTGCCACAAACCTCCTGCCACCTACTCACCGCACCCAGCAAGAATGCCCCGAACTCCCTGGTCCCTCACGTGTTTATCCAGCCTCCCCATTACATTCAATCTCTGCTGTTCCATTTCAACCACTCCTGTGGCATTGAGTTCCACATTCTCTTCACTAAATTTCTTGTGGGATTTATTAAAAACCTCCTGGCATTTTATCTTTGACTGAAGGTCTCCCCATAAATAGAAACATAGAAACAAAGAAAATCTACAGCACAATACAGTCTCTTTGGCCCACAATGCTGTGCCAAACATGTACTCACGTCTTAATAAGCTGGTAAGGAAGGCGGGCTCTGTCGTGGGCAAAGTACTGGAGAGTATAACATCAGTAGCTGAGCGAAGGGCGCTGAGTAGGCTACGGTCAATTATGGAAAACCCTGAACATCCTCTACATAGCACCATCCAGAAACAGAGAAGCAGTTTCAGCGACAGGTTGCTATCGATGCAATGCTCCTCAGACAGGATGAAGAGGTCAATACTCCCCAATGCCATTAGGCTTTACAATTCAACCGCCAGGAGTAAGATACGTTAAGTGCCGGGGTTGATTGTATTTAATGTATTTAAGTAAACTACTTAAGAACTTTTTAAAAGCTATTATTAATGCTTTCTGAGAGAGTGATTTAGATGCATATCATATTTTTACTGAGTTAAGTATGGTATGTAATTAGTTTTGCTACAACAAGTGTATGGGACATTGGAAAAAATGTTAAATTTCCCCATGGGGATGAATAAAGTATCTATCTATCTATCTATCTATCTATCGATCTATCTATCTATTTATCTATCTATCTAAATTACCTCGAGTTACCCATAGCTCTCTATTTTTCTAAGCTCCATGTACCTGTGTGGGAGTCTCTTGAAAGACCGTATCGCAACCGCCTCCACCTTTGTTGCCGTCAGCTCTTTCCACCCATTCCCAAAAACGTATTCCTGACATCTCCTCTGTACTACTTGCAAGCACCTGTGTTCTCTCATGTTCGCCACAATGAGGTACTTTTTCCACCTTCGCGCATTCAAATCCATCATTGATCTTAAATTGTTCCATTTTATCATTCTGATATCTTATCCCGATGATAATGCACAGCATGTCCTGTCTTTCCTGTAAGTTTCATCCTCTCAGTAATGGTCTAACGTCCAGAAACTTTTCCTGTAATTTTCCCCGTAGTTCTGTATTGCTGGTTTGTGTTTGTGACTGTGGGAGTGGGAATTTTCAACACCTTGTAATGATTTGGATGAAATTCAGGATGTGGACAGTAAGTCAAGGTCTAATCAGATTGGTGTTTTTTTATTTATTTCAGGAGGAAGCTCATCAGTACAGGAGGTAGGACATGCTCTTTACTGAAACCCTGTATGGATTTGTAAAATACTTTAAAATTCCAGTTTATCACCAGCAGTTTAATATTTACAGAATCAGTGACGATGTCCAGGAATTGTCAGTGACTGATGACGCCCTACCAGTTGAAAAATTCTATCACTTCTATTTGTTGAACACAGTGCCGAGAGAAACACTTGATGCCATTAACCGAGGTAAAACTTACAAAGATTCATTTTTCCTTGTTCATGAAACACAATTAAGTTGTAAGTTGATGCAGGATTGGCTGTGATAATGGACTGAGGTGGAACTGAAATTTATTCCACATCACCCCCACAGACTGGGAGGCATCACTGTCACATGGTCAGCTAGAGATGTCAGACCCCTGAACACACCAGCACAGGGTCACAATACAGCCAATACACGGGACTGGCAGATGAACCACTGTGTCCTGATCCCAGGCACACTGCACTAACACGACAAGACATGAATTCTTTCTTCATGGCCTTTCCTCTTCTGGATCGGCAACTCTCACTGTTGTTAGATGGAGAAGAGGGGAGCAATAGTGATAGGGGGTCAATCATCAGGGGAACAGACAGGAGAATCTGTGGACATGAACGGGACACCCGAATGGTATGCTGCCTCCCAGGTGCCAGTGTCAGGGACGTCTCGGATCGTGTCTGCAGTATTTTGGATTGGGAGGGAAAACAGCCAGATATCTTGGTGCATTTTGGGACCAATTACATTGGAAGTAAAGGCAAAGAGATCCTGAAAATAGAATTTGGAGAGCTTGGTAGAAAGCTCAGAAGCAGCACCCCCAGGGTTGTAATTTCTGGATTACTGCCTGTACCAGGTGCTGGTGAGGGTAGAAACAGGATAATTTGACAGATTAAAGATGGCTGAGAAGCTGATGCAAGGGTCAGGGCTTCAGGTTCCTGGATCAATGAGATCTCTTCTGGAGGAGGAATGACCTGCTCGAAAGGGATGGGTTGCACCTGGACCTGAGGGAGACAATATTCTCAGAGAGGTTTGATAGAGCTGTTGGGGAGGGTTTAAACTAATTTAGTGGGGTGTTGGAACAGGAGTGAAAGGATAGGACTGATGGTAACAATGAAAGGACATATGCAGTCAGACTAACGGATAGGGCCATTTGCGAGGACAAAATTGCAGCCAGTAGGGTGAGTATCAGTGCATTAGGGATGCAGAATTAAAAAGGGTTGCAGATACAGTACACAAAGTGTTATATCTCAATGTATGGAGTATGAGAAATAAGGTGGATGATCTTGTTGCACTATTACCGATTGTCAGGTATGATGTTGTGGCCATCACGGGAATCGTGGCTGAAGGATGGTTGTAGTTGGGAGCTGAATGTTCAAGGTTACACAATGTATCGGAGGAAGGAAGGAAGGCTGATGGGGTGGTGTGGCTCTGCTGGTAAATCAGTAGCTAGATGTGACATAGGATTGGAAAATGTTGAATCTTGTAGGTTGAGGTAAGGATCTGCAAAAGTAAAAATGATTCTGACAGCAGTCATATACAGGCCTCCCAACAGTCACTGGGTTGTGGCCCACAGATTACAACTGGAAATAGAAAAAGGGGGTGATGAAAAGGACCATGTTATGATAATCATGGGAGATTTCAACATGCAGGTCAATTGGGAAAATCAGGTTGGTAAAGGATCTCAAGAGAGTGAGTTTGTTGAATGCAATGTGATGGTTTTCTAGAGCAGTTTGTCGTTTAGCCTACTCGGGGAACAGCTCTACTGGATTGGGTGTTATGTATTGAACCAGAGGTGAGTAGTTAAAAGAAACCTTAGGAAGCAGTGCTCACAATATGTCTGAGTTCAACATAAGTCACCCGGACCAGATGAACGGCACCCTAGTGTTCTGAAAGAGGTAGCAATAGACATCGTGGAGGCATTTCAAATGAACTCCCAAAAATCATTGGACCGTGGCATGGAGCCAGAGGACTGGAAAATGGCAAATGTCACTGAACTCTTTACGTAAGGAGGAAGGCAACCGAAAGGAAATTATAGACCAGTTAGCCTCACCTCTGTGGTTGGGAAGAAGTTAGTGTCAATTGTTAAGATGGTCCCGGTGACTTATGTACCTTTAAGTCTTTCAGCTGTTTGATCACCTTCTCCCTTGTAACAGTAACTGCACTCACTTCGTTTCCCTCACACTCTTCAACATATGGCACAGTGCTGGTGTCTTCCACGGTGAAGACTGATGCAAAATATTTATTTTATCTGACATCTCTTTATCCCCCGTTATTATATATCCGGCCTCATTTCCACTCTCATCTGTTTTACTTATTTACAATACTTGAAAAACAATTTGATAGATTGCCAGCTTGTTTTACAAAGACAGGTGTGTTAAAAATGCCAGAAGGATCATTTGAGACCTGAGTCAGCCCAACCACAAACTGTACCAGTTGCTACCATCCGGGATACGGTACCGCAGCATAAAAGCCAGGAGCAACAGGCTCCGGGATAGCTTCTTCAACCAGGCCATCAGACTGATTAACTCGTGCTGAGACAACTGTATTTCTATGTTATATTGACCAGCATGTTGCACATATTATTTATCACAAATTACTATAAATTGCACATTGCACATTTGATGAGGGTAAAACAGTGGATGATGTCTATATGGACTTCAGTAAGTCCCTTGACAAGGTTCCACATGGGAGTTTAGTTAGGAAGGTTCAATCGTTAGGTAGTAATATTGAAGTAGTAAAATGTATTCAACAGTGGCTGGATGGGAGATGCCAGAGAGTAGTGGTGGATAACTGTTTGTCAGGTTGGAGGCCGGTGACTAGTGGTGTGCCTCAGGGATCTGTATTGGGTCCAATGTTGTTTGTCATATACATTAATGATCTGGCTGATGGGGTGGTAAATTGGATTAGTAAGTATGCATATGATACTAAGGTAGGTGGCTTTGTGGATAATGAAGTAGGTTTTCAAAGCTTGCAGAGAGATTTAGGCCAATTAGAAGAGTGGGCTGAACGATGGCAGATGGAGTTTAATGCTGATAAGTGTGAAGTGCTTCATTTTGATAGTGTTACGATCCAGCAACAATTAATATATAATTGAGACAGGTTTTTGTTAACAAATAAAAAAATTATTAAACACTGCTTAAAAAAAACCCAGAAGTAAACAAAAGACTAACTTAACCGGAAGTCGGCTGCGATACGGCAGCTCGAACAGTTCTTAAAACGAGAAACGCGAACTCAGTTCTTAAAGTGATAATGCAAAAACAGTTCTTAGAAGTAGTAATGCGAAAGTCCAAATGTTTACACAGTCACTTTAGAGATATCCTTGAGATAATAAATTCTCTTCCTGGGCGTTACTGCTGATCCTAGCTGAATCGGACTTTACCGAGGGATTCACGATTGAAGGAAATAAAACGGCTTAAAGGCACTGACCTTTCCTTGGCGAAACTCTGCATACAACTCCTTCTGCACTTTTTGGGCAAGTCAGGAGTTATCATGGACACGTTACTAATTCTTTGTACGAAGATTAAATAAAGGTCGAAACTGCTTCACAGCCGACATCAACTTTCCTCGATATTTCAGCTTCCCGAACTTTGAATCTTCACTCTCCGACTTCATTTTAACTGACAGTATTGTAGCAAAACTGCCGACAATAACCTTTGAGACTTAAGACAGAAAGTAAAACTCCACTTTTAAACAAAACTGCATCATTACATCGAACACGCAGCAACATGGAGTCAGTGGCGAATTCAGCCACGAACTGCCCCACCTCACAAGGAGGGGTTCTCCTTTTATACCCTGTTGAAAAAAACTATCACATGACCTCCCACTGGCGGGGAAAATGTCGTCACTCCACCATCACAAGACCATTACATCATGCCCAGCATAGCCTCAATTACATCATGGTCATGCGACAGGTACAAGATACCCACGGGTACGTAACAGTAGGACTAATCAAAATAGGACATATATGGTAAATGGTAGGGCATTGAAGAACGCAGTAGAACAGAGTGATCTAGGAATAATGGTGCATAGTTCCCTGAAGGTGGAATTTCATGTGGATAGGGTTGTGAAGAAAGCTTTTGGAACGCTGGTCTTTATAAATCAGAGCATTGTGTATAGGAGTTGGGATGTAATGTCAAAATTGTACAAGGCATTGGTAAGGCCACATTTGGAGTATTGTGTACAGTTCTGGTCACCGAATTATAGTAAAGATATCAATAAATTAGAGAGAGCACAGAGGAGATTTACTAGGATGTTACCTGGGTTTCAGCACCTAAGTTACAGAGAAAGGTTGAACGAGTAAGGTCTTTATTCTTTGGAGTGTAGAAGGTTGCGGGGGGACTTGATAGAGGTATTTAAAATTCTGAGGGGGATAGATAGAGTTGACGTGAATAGGCTTTTTCAATTGAGACTATGGGAGATTCAAACAAGAGGACATGAGTTGAGAGTTGGGGGCAAAAACTTAGTGGTAACTCGAGGGGGAACTTCTTTACTCAGAGGAAGTGGTAGAGGCAGGTTGGATATTGTCATTTAAAGTAAAATTGGATAGGTATATGGACAGAAAGGAATGGAGGGTTATGGGCTGAGTGCGGGTCAGTGGGACTAGGTGAGAGTAAGCGTTCTGCACGGACTAGAAGAGCCAAGATGGCCTGTTTCCATGCTGTAATTGTTATATGGTTATATGGTGATAGTATGAGGTTAGAAATACTTGGTGACACTGGACGAGATAGGACAAGTCAGCATGGCTTCGTTAAGGGAATATCCTGCCTGACAAACCTGTCGGGATTATTTGAGGAGATTACAAGTAGGATAGATAAAGGGGATGTTGTATATTTGGAATCTCAGAAGGCCTTTGACAAGGTGCCACACATGAAGGTGTTAACCAAGTTTAGAGGCCATGGTATTACAGAAAAGTTACAGGCATGGTTAGAATATTGGCTGACTGGCAGGAAACAGCGAATGAGAGTAAAGGGATCCTTTTCTGGTTTGCTACCAGTGACTCGTGTTCCACAGGGGTCAGTGTTAGGACACCATCATTTTATGCTGTATATCAAGATTTTGCAGATGGAATAGACCATAAGATATAGGAGCCAGTCGGCCCATCTTGTCTGCTCCACCATTCAGTCATAGGCAGATCCAATTCTTCCAGTCGTCCCCACTCCCCTGCTTTCACCCCATACCCTTTGATGCCCAGGCTAATCAAGATCCTATCTATCTCTGCCTTAAATATAACTTGTCTGAACATCCACTTGTGTCAACAAATTCCACAGATTTTCCACACACTGACTAAAGTAATTTCTCCACATCTCAGTTATAAAAGGACGTCCTTCAATCCTGAATTCATACCTCTTGTCCGAGAGTAGATGGCGTTTTTCCAAGTTTGCAGATGATACGAGAATTGGTTGAGGGGCCGGTCGTGTTGAGGAAACAGTTAGGCTGGAAAAGGACTTGAATGAGGAGAATGGGAAGGAAAGTTGCAAATGATATACAATGTTGGAAAATGCATGGTCATGCACTATGGTCGTCGAAATAATGTGCAGATTTTTTTTTTCAAATGGAGAGAAAACCCAAAAAGCTGAGATGTAAATAGACTTAGTAGTCATTCTGCAGAACACACTAAAGGTTATCTTGCAGGTAGAGTCAGTGGTGAGGAAGGCAAATCCAATGTTAGCATTCAATCCAAGGGGTTTAGATAGCATTCAATCCAAGAGCAGGGATGTGATGCTGAGGCTTTATAAGGCACTGGTGAAGCCTCACCTTGAGTATTGTGAACAGTTTTGGGCTCCTCATCTAAGAAAAGGTGTGCTGGCATCTATTTCATAAGGATGATTCCAGGAATGAAAGGGTTCTCATACGAGGAACGTTTGATAGCTCTGTGTCTGTGCTCGCTGGAATTTTGAAAGATGAGGGGGGATCTCATTGAAACCTTTCGAATGTTGAAAGTCCTAGACAGAGTAGAGCTTGATAGGTTCTAGTTTGGACACAGCATCAAAGGTTACGGGGAGAAGACCAGGTAGTGGGGCTGAGGAGGGAAAAAAAGATCAGCCATGATTGGATGGCGGAGCAGACTCGATAGGCAAATGGCCTAATTCTGCTCCTATGTCTTATGGTGATCAGACCACAACATTGAAGCATTGTGAGAATGAGCTCGGACACACCAACATGCATTGACATGGGTCAAGATTTCATCTCGGGAGAAGCACACACAGCATAACCGGCCTGGCAAAGCTCCCTCACACACATACACAGGAAGGACTGGCAGATTGTAGTCAGAGCCTCAGCAATGTACGTTGTTATTTCCTTCAGTAACCTGGAAACCAATCTCTTCAGAGACAGTCATTTATTCATTTAAACAACTCAATCACGTGTGACACATTCTCAACACACACCAGACATGTGACGACACACTGTAACATACAAATTCTTCAATGTGCACACTCTCCTTCAATGTGTATACACACAACAGGGATATTTACCACAATCACCACACACAAACACACACACACACACACACACACACACACACACACACACACACACACACACACACACACACACACACACACACACACACACACACACGGATATACTATCAGAGTGTGACACACGGCCACAGAAATAGGCACAAATTTCCATTTAGGATTGAAATCTGCCGTGCTTACCCAGTCTGTCTGTTCTGTGGCACTGAGCTGCCCTCTGACGTGACGTCACATCAACACTTCACAGACAGACTCCGGGGTGAGATTCCTCAGGAGGATGATCTGGGAGGGTTTGATGGATGTTGAACCCACGGCCCACTTCATCAATCTGCAAGACTAAGATGTCTTCTTGAGCATGGCCCATTTGTGTGTGTTTGCCCCCCCCCTATCCCTCTAACCATTTCCCATCTGTGTACCTGCCCAAATTTATTTTAAAATATTTTATTTTTACCTGTTTCTACAGCGTCTGAGGGCAAATTCCATTTACCAACCTCCCTCTCTATGAGAATGTTACCCGATAGACCACTCAGAAAAATTTCCCGTCTCACTTTCAATCTGAGGCCTCTGGTTCTGTACTCCGATTTCTTGGAAAAAGAAACGTTATTTAAGCTCCTTATGAATTATTTACCTTGATAAGGGGTCATACCTGCTTTTGAGAAGGGGTCTGCTTTTAACCCAAACCCCCAGTCCTGGTAACATCCTCCTGAAGCCTACTGTCCAGTGTACTGACATCCTCCCCATATTCGGGAACCGGAAATGCAGACAATGCGCCAAGTGTGGTCTGTCATCGACATCAAAGGCCTTGCTGACGTTCATGTGGACAGTGTGGAATAGGCTGATGAATACAGGACTGAAGGTGTTTTATTAGATTGGGTCAAGAAGGGCGACGTGGGAGCTAAATTCTGAAGGAAGGCAGTTTTTTTGAAAAAAGACCTCGCGTACAAGAACGGCGAGACTGCGCAGGACAGCGCAGAGATTTTAAAAAGTTGACCACCCTGTACAGCGGGCAGCGGAGTGGGTGGCCGCAGAGTGTAGGGCTTTGGCTCAACGGCCTTAGGCGGTAACGTGAAGTGGCGAGAGCGAGGCACCGACTCTTTTTTTTCCCCCTTGGCAAATCGGCCCGACGGACGGGAGAACAGCAGGGCACATTAGCTAACGGTTTAAAAAGTTCGTGTGCTTGGCGAAGTCAGTGGCTGAGTAGACCTATCTTTCTTTGTTTCATTCCTGTAGAATTAGGTAGCATGTCTGCAGGGTTAGTGCTTTGTTCAGGGTGTCAGATGTGGGAATCCTGGGAGACCTCCAGCCTCCCTGATAGCCACATCTGCACCAGGTGAACCGAGATTCAGTTCCTCGGAGACCGTGTTAGGGATCTGGAGCTGCAGCTTGATGACCTACTGCTTATTAGAGAAAATGATAGACAGGAGCTACAGGGAGGTAGTCATCCCTAGGCTACAGGGGTCAGAAAACTGGGTGACTGTCAGGAGTGGGAAGTGAAATGCCCGGATAGTGGAGAGCACCCCTGTGGCTGCCTCCCTCAGCAACAAGTATATCGTTCTGGATGCTGTTGAGGTGGATGATCTGACGGGACAGCCACGATGACCGGGTCTCTGGCACTGAGCCTGGCGCTGTTGTGCAGGAGGGAAGGAGGGAGAAGAGGAATGCAGTAGTCATAGGGGATTCTATAGTCAGGGGAACAGACAGGAGATTCTGTGAGCCTGATAGAGATACCCGCATGGTGTGTTGCCTCCCAGGTGCCAGTGTACGGGATGTCTCGGATCGGGTCCAGAATATCCTGAAGGGAGAGGGCGAGCAGCCAGCTGTCTTGGTACATGTTGGTACCAATGACATAGAGAGGAAAAGGGAGGAGGTCCTGCAGAGAGATTTCCGGGAGTTAGGAATGAAGCTGAGAAGCTTCTGTATTCTCATTCTGTATTCTGTATTGCTACCTGTGCCACGTGCCAGCGAGGGCAAGAATAGTAGGATCAGGCAAATGAATGCGAGGCTGAGAGACTGGTGCAGCGGGGCAGGGCTTCAGATTCTTGGATCATTGGGATCTCTTCTGGGGGAAATATTACCTGTTCGAAAAGGACGGCTTACACCTGAACCACAGCGAGAATGTTTAATAGAGCTGTTAGGGAGGGTTTAAACTAATTTGGCAGGGGGATGGGAAACCGGAATGATAGAGTAGAGGAGGGGGAAAACAGAAATAAATCTAAGATAGTGAGCAGTAAAGATGTCAAGAAGGACAGGCAGGTGATGGGGCAAATAATATCAAAGAAGATACTAAAAGCTTTTTCAAGTATATAAAGAATAAAAAAACAGGTGAGAGTGGATATAGGACACATAGAAAATGATGCTGGAGAAATTGTAATGGGAGATAAGGAGATGGCTGAGGAACTGAACGAGTATTTGCATCAGTCCTCACTGAGGAAGATATCAGCAGTACACCGGACACTCAAGGGTGTCAGGGAAGAGAAGTGTGCACAGTCACAATTACGACAGAGAAAGTACTTAGGAAGCTGAATAGTCTAAGGGTAGATAAATCTCCAGTACCAGATGGAATGCACCCTTGTGTTTTGAAGGAAGTAGCTGTGGAGATCGCGGAGGCATTAGCAATGATCTGTCGAAAGTCAATAGACTCTGGCATCGTTCCGGAGGAGTGGAAGAGTGTAAATGCCACTCTGGTATTTGAGAAAGGGGCAAGGAAGCAAAATGTAAATTATAGACCTGTTAGCTTGACATCGGTGGTTGGGAAGTTGTTGGAGTCAATGGTCAAGGATGAGGTTACGGAGTATCTGGAGGCATATGACAAGATAGGCCAAACTCAGCAAGGTGTCCATGAAGGAAAATCCTGCCTGAGGAGATTACAAGTAGGCTAGACAAGGGAGATGCAGTGGATGTTGTGTATTTGGATTTTCAGAAGGTCTTTGACAAGGTACCGCACATGAGGCCGCTAAACAAGATAAGAGCCCATGGAATTACGGGAAATTTACATATGTGGATAGAGTGTTGGCTGATTGACAGGAAACAGACAGTGGGAATAAAGGGATCCCATTCTGGTTGGCTGCCAGTTACCAGTGGTGTTCCCCAGGGGTCCGTGTTGGGGCCACTTCCTTTTACGTTGTATATCAACAATTTGGATTATGGAATAGATGGATTTGTGGCTAAGTTTGCTGATGATACAAAGATAACTGGAGGGGACGGTAGTGCTGAGCAGAAAGAGAGTCTGCAGAGAGACTTGGATAGATTAGGAGAATGGTCAAAGAAGTGGCAAATGAAATACAATGCTGAAAAGTGTATGGTCATGCACGTTGGTAGAAGAAATAAACGGGCAGACTATTATTTAAACGGGGAGAGAATTCAAAGTTCTGAGATGCAACGGGACTTGAGAGTGCTCGTGCAGGATACACTTAAGGTTAACCTCCAGGTTGAGTCGGTGATGAAGAAGGCGAATGCAATGTTGGCATTCTTTTCTAGAGGAATAGAGTATAGGAGCAGGGATGTGATGTTGAGACTCTATAAGGCCTCACTTGGAATACTGTGTGCAGCTTTGAGCTCCTTATTTAAGAAAGGATGTTCTGACATTGGAGAGGGTTCAGAGAAGATTGACTAGAAAATTCCGGGAATGAGAGTGTTAACATATGAGGAACATTTGACCGCTCTTGGTTTGTACTCCTTGGAGTTTAGAAGAATGAGGGGGAAACTCACAGAAACATTTCGAATGTTAAAAGGCATGGACAGAGTGGATATGGCAAAGTTGTTTCCCATGGTGGGGGAGTCTAGTACGAGAGAGCATGACTTAAGGGTTGAAGGGCGCCCATTCAGAACGGAGATGCAAAGAAATTATTTTAGCCAGAGGGTGGTGAATCTGTTAATCTCTTGCGGCAGTGGAGACCAAGTCATTGGGTGTATTTAAGACAGAGATTGATAGGTATGTGAGTAGCCAGGGCATCAAAGGTCATGGTGAGAAGGTGGGGGAGTGGCACTAAATGGAAGAATGGATTAGCTGATGATAAAATGTCGGAGCAGATTCGAAGGGCCGAATGGCCGACTTCTGCAGCTTTGTTTTATGGTCTTATTTGAATGCACCAGTATACGTAATACGGATATTGTAGCACAGGTAGAGTTTGGCAGGTACAAACTTAGGCAGGTACGACTTTGATTGAAGGAATAAAGACATAGACAATTCTGTAAACAGGGCAAAATTCAAAAATCAGAGGTGCAAAGGGACATGGGTGTCCTTGTGCAGGATTCCCTGAAGGTTAACTTGCAGTTTGTGTCAGTGATAAGATTGGCAAACTCAATGTTTGCTTTCATTTCGAGAGGATTAGAGTACAAGAGCAAGGATGTAATTCTGAGGTTTATAAGGCATTGGTCAGACCACACTTGGAGTATTGGAGGGGGTCCAATTGGAGGGGATCCAGAAGATTCACAATAATGATTCCGGGAATGAAAGAGTTAACATATGAAGAGTTTGATTCTGGGCCTGTACTCATGGGAGTTTAGAAGAATAACTGATTTATTATCCCCCTCAACCCTATTCTCCCGCCTCCTCCCCATAACTTTGGAGACTCTGATCAATCAAGAAGTTTACTTATTAACTTCTGCTTTAAAAATCAAACAGGAGAAAATCTGCAGATGCTGGTAATCCAAGCTACACAGGTCCTGATGAAGGGTCTCGCCAGATCTCTCTGACACCTGTCTGGAGAGAGTTGATGTTGGGAGGATGTGGGTGGGTCGAGAACGGTAAGCACAGCCTCTGACGATAGGGATGTCCATTTAGGACAGAGATGAGGAGGAATTCCTTTATCCACAGGATAGTGAATCTGCCACAGGCAGCTGTGGAGGGCAAATAATTGAGTATATTTAAAGCAGAGTAACACACACAAATTGTTGGGGGAACAGCAGGCCGGGAAGTTTTTATGGAAAAGAATAAACAGTCGACGGTTCAGACTGAAACATTTCATCAGGACCTGTGTTGCTTAAGGGTCCCTGCAAATTCATCCCCTGTCCTAATGACGGGCTGCGGGGGATGGGGTTGTGGGAAAGGGGACAAAGTCATCCTCATCTGTCATCTTTGCCCCCTCCAGCTTCTCATTACGTCTACACACACAGTTCACCCACAGGCTTTCCACCCCACCCCTCCTGGTTCAATCTGCCATTCATCTCTCCCCTACTGGTTCCCATTATCACCTCCTTTACTGTCTCAAACCATCACACTGCCCCACTTCACACTCACAAATGAATGTGGACATTGTATGACGGGCCTGTTCCTGTGCTGTACTATGTTCTCTGTTCCCAGTTTCGAAGAATGAGAGGAGATCTCATGGAAACACAAAATTCTTTCAGGGGTCAACAGGCAGGTTTTTCCACTGTCCGGCGTAAAACCCACGGGGAAACATTAGTTGTCCATCCGCTCCCGTCGGGTCAAACCACGGTGAAGGTTCGTATCGGCCACTCGACTGCGCCTGAGGCCCAGGGGCCTTTCCACCGGTCCCGAGCCGCGCTGCCCGAGTCTTCCCCCGATCCCCGGGGACTTTCTAATTCTCTCCTTCTCCCCGCAGTCTCTGCCACCCTGGATGTGGAAACGGCGAATCCGTATCTCGAGGTGTCTGAGGATTGGAAGAGTGTGAGATGGACCCGGACCCGAAGGAATCTCCCTGACACCGGGAAGCGATTCACAGACTGGGCTTGTGTGCTGGGATCGGAGGGATTCACATCGGGGAGACATTACTGGGAGGTGGAGTTGACGGGGATTCGGGTCTGGTGGCTGGGAGTCGCCGGAGAGTCTGTAGAAAGGAAGGGATGGTTCAGTTTGAGTCCGGAAACCGCATTTTGGATCATCGGGCGGCATTATGACGTGTTACATCGGGATTGTGACGGGTCCCGTGTTCTCCCCTCCCCCGAGTCCCGTCTCCCTGCCGGTCCCATCCCCGGGAGGGTGGGAGTTTATCTCAGTTACGAGTCCGGGACAGTTACATTTTACAACGCGGAGACCAAGTCCCATCTCCACAGCTTCACTGGGAATAAATTCACGGGGAAACTTTATCCTTTCTTCCGGACTGGGGATGGAAGCCAGTGGCTGAGAATCTGCTCCGGTTCCGCTCCGGGTCTGTAATCGGGTCGGGTCCCGGAACCGGCGGCAGGAGGAAAGTCCCTGAAAATATAAATGTGCGGAGAGTGCAGTTAAATACGTGGCTTAGGAGATGGTGCAGGAGGGAGGGCTTCATGTTTCTGGACAATTGGGCTTTGTTCCCGGGAAGGTAGGGCCTGTTCCGACGGGACGGTTTGGCTCTGAACTGGAGGAGGACTAACATTCTTGACGGTAGATGTGCCAGTGCTGCTCCGGGGGATTTAATCTAGATTTGCAGAGAGAGGGGAACCAGAGTTTTGGAGCAGATAGTGAGGTGGAGGAGGAAAAGGAACATGAGAGGACTGCATGTATAGACGGAAATGAAAAAGCAAACTTTATACATATTCTATATATTATATATATTCTCAGGTACACCTATTTCAATGCACGGAGTATTGTAGGTAAAACAGATGAGTTTAGGGCGTGGGTTGACACGTGGGATTACGACATCACACGTGAGACTTGGTGGCAGGCGGGGCAGAACTGGCAGCTTAATGTTCCGGTAACATTGGAGAAAGGCCAATTTTGTGGAAATGAAAAAGGATCTAGGAAGAGTGGATTGGGAAACGTCTTTTTTCTGGCAAGGATGTGTTCGGTAAGTTCAAAGGTGAAATTTTCAGAGTGCAGAGTTTGCACGCTCCTGCCAGGATTAAAGGCAAAATTAACAGGCATAGCGAACCTTGGTTTTCCAGGGATATTGGCGATCTGGTTAAGAAAAAGGGAGAAGTGTATAGCAGGTATAGGCAATCAGGAAGGCCAAAAAACATGAGGTTGCTTTGGCAGATAATGTGAAGGTAAAGCCAAAGGATTTCTACAAATATATTGAGAGTAAGTGGATAGTAAGGGACAGCATTGTTCCCGAGTAGATCAGAGTGTGGAGCCTCACGAGATGGGGGAGATCTTAAACAGTTTTTTTGCATCGGTATTTACTCAGGAAACTGGCATAGTGTATATGGAAGGAAGGGAAACAAGCAGTAGTGTCATGGAACATTTGTAGATTAAAGAGGAGGAGGTGCTTGCTGCCTTACAGCGCATAAAGGTAGATAAATCCCCCGGGCCTGACTTGATATTTTCTCAGACCTTGATAGAGACTAGTGTGGAAATTGCAGTGGCCCTGACAGAAATATTTAAAATGTCCTCAGCCACGGGTGCAGTGCCAGAGGATTGGAGGGTAGCTCATGTTATTCCGTTGTTTAAAAAAGGCTCCAATAATAAACCAGGTAATTACAGGCCAGTGAGCCTGACATCAGTAGTAGGTAAATTATTGGAAGATGTTCTGAGAGATCGGATATACAAGTATTTAGACAGCCAAGGGCTGATTAAGTATAGTCAGTATGGCTTTGTGCGTGGTAGATCGTGTTTAATGAATGTTGTAGAGTTTTTCGAGGAGGTGACCTAGAAAGTAGATGAAGGAAAGGCTGTGGATTTTGTCTACATGAACTTTAGTAAGGCCTTTGACAAGGTCCCACATGGGAGGTTAGTTCAGAAGGTTCGGACACTAGGTATCCATAGAGAGGTTGTAAACTGGATTCGAAATTGTCTGTGTGGGAGAAGACAGAGAGTGGTAGTGGATGATTGCTTCTCAGACTGGAGGCCTGTGACTAGTGGTGTGCCTCAGGGATCTGTGCTGGGACTATTGTCGTTTGTTGTCTATATCAATGATATAGATGTGGTCAATTGGATCAGCAATGTTGCTGATGACACCAAGACTGGAGGCGTTGTGGACAGCGAGGAAGGCTTTCAAAGCTTGCCGAGGGATCTGGACCAACTGGAAAAATGGGCCAGAAAATGACAGATGGAATTTAATGCAGAGAAGCGTGAGGTGTTGCATTTTGGAAGGACAAACCAAGGTAGGAGAAGTGTTGTAGTGTTCGATGGTTCTATGGAGTGAACTAAACATCGATCGATTAAGGTTAACTCGTTCACCGCATCCGTCAACCGAACAGAAACACCGGGGATTCAGCAGCAGCTGCGGGCGGCGGGTCCCGACCTCCCCTGGGTCCTAAAGTCCACCTGGGTCCTAAAGACGTCTGGTGTGATGGCCTTCATCAACCGTGGGATTGAGTTCAAGAGCTGTGAGGTGATGTTGAAGCTATATTTCTCCTAACCTGTACATAAGTAATTGTAATAAGATGATGAGAGGTTTTGACCATGTGCATAGCCAGAGGCATTTTCCCAGGCTTGAAGTGACTAACACGAGGGGACGTAGTTTTAAGCTGCTTGGAAGTCAGTACTGAGGGAATGTCAGGGGTAAGTTTCTTACACAGAGAGTGGTGGGTGCATGGAATGCACTGCCTGCAGCGATGGTGGAGGTGGATACAATAGGATATTTTAAGAGACTCTTAGATAGGTTCATGGAGCTTAGAAACATAGAGGGATATACGATCAGGAAGTCCGAGGCAGTCTCTAGAGTAGGTTACATGGTCGGTACAACATTGTGGGCTGAAGAGCCTGTAATGTGCTGTAGATTTCTGTGTTCTGTGTCAAAGACAGGCAGAGGGATTAGTTTAAATGGACAGGAGGACAGCATGGAAAGGTTGGGCCGAAGGGCCTGTGTTAGTGCCGTATGATAGGGGTTCTGTCCCAACCATCGACTCTATTCCCCTCAACAGATGCTGCCTGACTTGACAACGTTCTTGAAAAGTTGCATTCAGTTCCGCTTAGGATTCTGTACAAAGGATGTTTTGTGCTGGGACAGTGCAGAGGAGATTCATCATGATTGAGGGGGCTTCTGTTCATAAGTCCATAAGGCATAGGAACAGAATTAGGCCATTCAGCCCATTGAGTCAGCCACCTTTCCATCATGGCTGATCCAGATCGCACTCAATTCCAGATATATGACCTCCCGCCATATCCTTTGATGCCCTGACCGATCAGGAAACAATCAGCTTCCGCCTTGAATATACCCACACACTCGGCCTCCACCGCAGTCTGTGGCAGAGAATTCCACAGACCCAATACACCGTGGCTAATAAAAAAAATAAGCTGCTTACCTCTGTTTGAAAAGGTGGCCCCTCAACTTTTTGGCTGTGCCCCACCACAGGAAATACCTTCTCCACATCCACCTTCTCCGGTCCTTTCAACATTCGGTAGGTTTCAATGAGATGCCCCCGCATTTTTCTGAGTTCCAGTGGGCACAGGGTCAAAGCTGCCAAGTGCTCCTCATATTTTAACCCCTTCATTCCCGAAATCATCTTTCTGTACCTCCTCTGGATTCTCTCCAATGACAACACATCCTGTCTGAGATATGGGCCCCAACACTGTTGACAATACTCCAAGTGTGGCCTGACTCGTGTCTTATAAAGCCTCAGCATTATCTCGTTGTTGTTATATTCATGGGGCGAGATTGGACTGTGTTGATCTACAGGGAGATCTTGGAATCCGAATTCATAACTCCCAGATAGTGGTTCCATTGTCAGGCAGTTACGTTGCAGTTGTATAAATCTCTAGTTTAACCACATCTGGAGAATTACATTCGAATACAGGAATAATGCGGAGGTTTTGGATGGTGAGTGGAAGAGGCTTAACAGGATGCTGCCTGGGTAAAGTTAGACCGGACAATCTCGGGGAATTTTCTCCTGAGTGGCAGAGGCTGAGGGAGGTCTGACAGACGTTTACAGGAATGTGAGAGGCACAGACAGAGTGGACAGCCGGGATTTTTTCTCTAAGGAGGAAATGTCCAATGCCAGTGGGCATGCACTTCAGTAGAAAGGGGGAACACATCCTCCTTGGTCCTTTTTGCACTATTGAAGTATTTTGTAATTTAGTGCATTTTGTATCTTTTCTCTGCATAGCTGCTGTTAAAAAAAAAACAATTAGAAAAGTCAATGATGTTAAAAACCTGACTCAGAATGTTTAAAGGAGATTTGCGTTTCAAGTTTTGTTTTTCATTCCCATAGTGGTGAGTGTCTGGTGTGAATATCGGGTGGTGGAGGAGGCAGATGCGAACGAGGCTATTAGATAGCATGTGAATGTGAGGAGAATGGACGGATGTGTTCCTTGTGTAGGCAGCAGGGATTGGTTTAGTAAGGCATGAAGTGACCAGTTCAATTGGTTCAGAACAACACAGTGAGCAGAAGGGCCTGTTCAAGGACAAGTACAGCAAGCAGTGCAGGTAAACTGGATAAAGTGATCCCTCTCAGAGAACAGACTGTGACGTCAGTGGATATATGCCGGTATCACAGTTCTCTCACCAAAGATACTTCACTGCTGGATAAAATGAAGTTTGTGATGTTTATAACCGATGTGGTGAATTGTACTGCTCAGACATCTCATCCTACTGAGGAAATTAAAATTATTGTGAAAGCTGCAGAAAGGTATCTTGGTGTAACTGGTGTTTTGTGGGAAGCTTTA
Organism: Hemitrygon akajei; assembly: GCF_048418815.1. Lineage (NCBI taxonomy): Eukaryota > Metazoa > Chordata > Chondrichthyes > Myliobatiformes > Dasyatidae > Hemitrygon > Hemitrygon akajei. The sequence continues at coordinate 7,074,318 of NW_027331930.1, read as the reverse complement.
AATGAAGCTCTGATTTGTGGGGGTTTCTGCATCCCTGTCTACTTGTGAAGATATGTAATGGGATTGAAATATTGAAGTGAAATGCAAGAAGCCTGATTTTACATGGTCAACATTTTTAGCAGTTTATTTCTGATTTGTCAGATTCTTCCGATGTTATATCTGTTCAGGAAACCTGCACATTTTAAGTTTTATTCCTGTGCAGGATTATATTGTTATTTGGGTTGACAGGTTAGTTGGTAGAGGGGTGGTGTTGTCAGTTTTATAAGGAAAGGGGCAGAGTATAGTGTTGTGAATGGGAATAAAATGTATCATGAACTTGGAGAAAATCTTGATTCAACAGGTATGTGTGTAATTTTCTTTTGTGAAAATATTAACTTTCTGAATTGTATTTGGTTTGGCCATCTACTTTTCTCATGGAAAATGGTTGTAGTAGTTCCCATTCTAAAACCTGGATCTCCCCGTCTGATCCTCCTTCTTGTAGGCCAATATCATTAAAGTCTCATTTATGTAAACTTGTGGAATGTATGGTAATCGAGTGTTTGAATTATATTTTCGATAAAAGAGGTAATGTCACGTTTTATCAGAGAGGAATTTGGAACGGTAGAATAAGACCATAAGACAAAGGAGCAGAAGTCGGTCATTCGGCCCACCGAGTCTGCTCTGCCATTTTATCATGAGCTGATCCATTCTCACATTTAGTCCCACTTCCCCGCCTTCTCACCATAACCTTTGATACCCGGGCTACTCAGATACCTAGCAATCTCTGCTTTAAATAACATTGGAATCAGTTTGGGTTTGGAAGATCATATTAGGACAGTACAGTTAAATAAAGATGTTGTAATAGCAATATTTTTGATATTGAAAAGGCAAATAATATTTACTGAAGGATGGACTTTTGATTAATTTTTGGAAATGCAATTGAGAAGGCTATTGTACAATGTTTTCTGATTGTTTCTATTTGTACGTCTTGTAAAGGTATGGATGGGCAAGTATGACATTGAATTCATTTTTATATTTGGAAGATGGTATTAGTAAAGCCAGTTAAATACAAATGTTGTAACAGCAGTACTTTTACTATTCAAAAGGCAGATGGTATTTATGAAGGAAAGAATTTTTATGAAATTGTGGAAATGAGGATGGAGGGGCTATTATCTATTTTAATTGAAGGTTTTGTGTCAGGTATGGGTGTGAAAGTTATATTCAGGTTGTTATGAGATAGAGACTGGGATCCCACGGGCAGTATGTATTATTTTATATTATAATTAATAATATTTCTCTCTGAGACAGGTTTTGGAGTGTGTAAATTACTGTATGCAGATGATGGAGGTTTATGGATTAGAGGTAGACATTTCAATTTTACTGTATATAGGATGCATTCGCAATTAATAAGGTCGAAAAGTCGGCAAATAGATGGGACAAGTTATGTGTTTTACAGACAGGATTAATGAACCTGCACTTGATTGGAAATGATAGGAACTGATATTGTCAAACTCCTTAAAGGGTGTCAGTGGTAAGATTTCCAGGCATGTGGACGGATAATAAGCTGACATGGAAGCACCGGATAAGAAAATAATTGATAAATATAAAGAAACATTAAATATGCTCAATTATCCCTGCGGGTATTCTAGGGTGTTACATGAAAGTATTTGTTGACCAATCTCATTTGTTTAATTGGATCTGTTCTTGATTATGGTTGTGGTTTATAGATCAGCTTCATCTTCAACTTTATTATGTGTGGGTGTGATACAAGCACAGGCTTTGAGATTGTGTTGTGGTGCAGTAAAGTTCTCCCCTGTTTCGGCTTTACTGCATTGGTCAGGCCTAATCTGGAGTATTGTGTGTAGTTTTTGTTACCGGCCTGAAGGAAAGTTATCAACAACATTGAAAGAGTGCAGAGAAGATTTACAATATGTTTGCTGGGACTTGAGGACTCGAGCTGTAGGAAAAGCTGAGGACTTTATTCCCTTTAGTGTTGTAAATTGAAGGGGGATTTTGCAGATTTATACAAAATTATGAGTGTTGTTGACGGTAAATGCAGGCAGGATTTTTCCTCTGAGTTTGGAGGTCGCAGTTTAAGGGTGAAAGGTGAAATATTTAAGAGGAACCTGAGTGGGAATTCCTTCACTCAGAGGGTGGTGAGGGTGGGGGAAGAGCTGTCAGTGGAAGTTATGGATTTCACTGCAGAGAGGTTTGGATCAGTACAAGGACGGGAGGGGTATTGAGGGCCATGGTCCAGCTGCGGTTATGGGACTCGGCAGAATAACAATTCGGTACGGACTAGATGGGAAAAAGGGTTTGTTTGTTTGCTGGAGCTCTCTGACTCCAAATAAAGTGCCGATGAAGGGGAATTGTTTGGGGCTGTTGTCGGGAAGCAAATGATGTGCTTTCATGATTTCCTGCTGGCGATAGAAGTGAATTGATACTGGATATCCATGGTCAAAGTGTGGCGATCAGAGCCAGGGATTGTAAAGTTGTTGAAAACAAACAGACGCACACACACACACACACACACACACACACACACACACACACACACACACACACACACACACACACACACACACACACACACACACACACACACACACACTCACTCCACATTGGCGTTCACCCCACTTCCCAAAAATATCTCTTTCCTCCTCTTTGGCTCAAACTCTCCCCACTCTCCTGCCCCCATCTTCACCCCTTCCCACTTTTGCCACCTCTGCTTCCCCGTTCTCTCACTGTCTCTTTCTCTCCATCTCTTGTCTCCCACTCCCTCATTCTTTCTCTTCCTCCTCTCACCTCACCTATTTCCCTCTCTTCCACACACACTCTCTCTCTCCTCTCTTCATCCGTTCCCTTCCCCACTGACACACCCTTGTCCTCAGCAGATTCCTCCCTACCCTACCCACTCAGTCCCTCCTCCTTTACCCTGTTGTCTCTTTCGCCCTTTCTACCCAACGCTTCCCCTGCCTCTCACACTCTCCCCAATTCCTCCTATACTGCAGCTCGTTTTCCGGGCCACCCTCCCGTCCCCACACCCCCCACCCCGCACTGTGATGACGGTTGACTCCCACAGTGAAATGACTGATGTTGTGCAATTCTTCGTTTTTTGGACAGTGACACTGTTTTCTCGGAAGATGAACGCTTCTGGTTTCCGGGAGAGGCCAGTTTGTTCCCTTTTTATGTGCTACAGAATAGGCGGGGGAGGGGAGTGTGGAGGAGAGAGGAGAGAGAGAGACTAAATATATGTAGCCTCAATGTCTTTCTCCCTGTCCTCCTCTCTTCATCCGTTCTCATCCACACTGCCCCACTCTTTCCTCCACACATTCCTCCCTAACCTTCCCCCTTTTCTGTCGCCTGTTTCCCCGCCACCCACCCATTCCCACATCCCCCAGCCCGCACTGTGATGACGGTTGACTCGTACAGTGAATTATAGATGTTGTGTAATTCTAAGTTGTTTGGAAAGCAGCAATGTTCTCTCAGAGATGAAGGGGTGTGGTTTCCGGGAGAGGCCAGTTTGTTCCCTTTCTGTGTGCTACAGAATAGGCGGGGGAGGGGATGTGGAGTAGACGGGATAGCCGTGTGTTCTCAGTAGCTACGCCGTCACGACAAAGACCGAGCGCCGTCTGCGAGCTGGTCTCTGACACAAACACACACAGACACATGAAAAGACGGACAGACACATACGGGGACACATATGAACACACAGACATGCAGACATACAGAAATACTTTAAAAAATAACTGCAGTTTGCATTTCGAACGTTTTAAGATGGATGTCGCTATTTTGTGAACTGTTGGAAATGATTCTTGCTCTGGGATAATCTCGTGTGCTTGTGGGGATGTCAGCGGGTTTGGGGGTTCACATGGAAATGGGTCTGCACATTGATTTGCGGATGTGCGAAGGTTTCTGGGTTTGTTGGTGAATATGGATTTTAGAGTGTCGGTGAATTTGGGGGTGCACACTGCTTTGGGCATTTGAGGGTACACAGGGATTTGGGAGTATTTAGGGCTGCACACAGATTTGGGTGTCTCAGCAGATTTGGGGTTGCACACGGATTTGGAGAATCCTTCGATTTAAGTTTGTAATGAATCTCAAGGCTGTTTCATTTATAGATTCTTCAGGAACAAATGCACTTTGAAATTTGAACTTTGACCTTGCCATTAGGTTTGAGGTGGAGGCAGCTGTTTTGTGACGTGTTTGAAATCATTCTTGCTCTGTGATAATCTAATGTGCATGTGGGGTGTCAGCGGGTTTGGGGTGCGCACAGATCTGGGTATGAGGGTGGATTTTGGGGTGTCGGTAGGATTGGGGTGAGCATGGATTTGTCGATGCACACTAATTTGGGGGTGAACACTGTGTTGGGGTTTGCGGACGTGCACAGATTTGGGAGTGCATAATAAATTCAACCTCTTCGACCTCTGTTCTTGCTTTTTTTTAAGTTGTAGGCAGATATTTTGAGAACCGGTTGAAATGAATGATTCTTGCTCTGGGATTACCTGTTGATTTGGAGCTGTGACGAGTCTCAAAGCCGATTTACAGTGGCAGCATATTCAATTGATCAGTCACCTTTGTTGAGACAGCTGACTCCCACAAATGGTCTAAATATTAACTCATTAATGTAATCACAATCTGTCACCGTGGGGATTGCGCCGGTCAGACGTTATCAGGTGATGAGCCGGTGAAATATCCGGTCACCTCGGGGCTTCAGTTCATTAATAAAGCCGCGTCCTGAGCACACGGCAGAGGCGGCCGCAGTGTCTCCGGCCCGGGCTCCAGCTCCTCACATTCACCGCCTCATCTCCCAGGTGTTTCTAAGGTGAGGACATGTTCGGCACAGCAACTTCCTGCTTTGTGCCGGAGGTTTCTATGTTTATTCCCGGGTGGATTGTCCCATCGACCGGCAGCTCCGGGAGGTTACCAGAGTGTGTGTGTGGGACGGGGCAAAGCACCGGCCTGGAAACTCGGTACCTCTTTGGATCGGTCAGATGGCAGTCAAAGAATTACTCCTGAACGCCGCTCGCCCATTGGTCTGCAAATAGGCCCATCAGTTCCCATTCCCGCCCACCGAACTCGCAGCCCGACGTTGCCAGAAAGTGGCGGAGATCGTACAAACAAGCTGGAGGAACTCAGCAAGTCGGGAAGCAACATTTCAGTGCGAGACCCTTCGTCAGGACCACTTTGATGGCGACGGTTTAGCCGGATGCTGGTTGGCTAATCCATTGTCAATCACACCAGTCCGCCTTCTTCTTGTATAATTGGCTGACGTGAAGAACGAGGGCGGGGTTTGTATAAACAGCGGCGGACACTCCAATTTAAAGCCGCATTCCGGACTCGAACTGGACTGGAATGTGGTGTAGAGAATTGGGACATAAAACCCTCACTGATTCCTTTTTCAAATGAAACCTAAATTACACCCCCCCAAAGTCCTATAGTTTGTACGTAACAAAACACAATAGCGTGAGTTAAATTAACATTATTGCCATTTTTTAAATGAAAACTACATAACCAGAATGATGCTTCCCAAAACGAACAAAGGAATACAGTAATTAGGCATAGTGTGTCAAATTCCAAGTCGTGTCAATGTAATTCCTTACCTTCCTGTGTCATCCACAATTTTACATAAACACAACAGGTAAGTATTCTTTAAACGTGTCTCCGTTGGTGCCCTTCATCCCACCAGTCTTGACATAATTCTTAACCCACCAACCCCTTAGCTTCTGATATGCTAGTTGAAATATTAACAGCTTTTTTAACTGTATGCAGGGACCCTTAGAAGTGGCCATATAAACCAATACTCTGCGTATGAAATAATGTTTGATGAGTTTCCGACAGTAAATCTGTCCTTCTGCAAGAATTACCTGTTTTAAGATTCATCAAAACTGAAAAGGTATCTGAACAAATGACAGCTTTACATGAACAAATTTCCACCTCCCACTGTAAGCCTAAAATGATGGAAACAAATTCTACTATATATACGAATAAATGGTTAGTAAGTTGTTTCTTTATCGTTACTTGTAATTCATGAACAAAAAACAGCCACACCGTCATCCCGGTTGAGTTATCTTTTGATTCTTCTGCAGCAATGTTTAACACATCATTATAATTTTCCACAATATACCACGAATCAAGATTCTCAAGTAGAACAGAATCCTGCGACCTCATTAAATTGTGTATCCTAAAATAAACGAAAGGCATTGAGAAAAACAATGTGAGGTTACCAAGAACGCGACAGTGGGACATATTGCATGATCCAACAAACCCATATTCCCAGCGTGATTAGAACCCAGTCCCTGGACAACAAGCTGTGTGAACTGACAGCCAGAAGCTCTCACCTGCGGGAAACAAAATAATGTAACGTTTTGTGCTTTGTGGAGACCTGGTTGACGGAGGAGACACCGGACCACGCCATCGAACCCTCTGGGTTCTCCCTGTTCCCAGTGGACAGGTGGAAACCCCTCACTGGAAAGAGTAAAGGAGGTGGGGTATGCATCATTGTCAACAATGCTTGGTGCAACCCCCATAATATGTATGTGCTCCAATCCTTTGTTACCCAGATGTGGAGCAGCTGTTTAGACCCTACTGGCTGCCCAGGGAGTTCACGGTGTACATTCACAGCAGTGTACATTCCGCCACAGGCTGATACTGACCTGGCTCTCAAGGAACTGTACGAAACCCTCAACACGCTGAAGACTGCCCACCCAGAGGCTGCCTTCATTGTCGCCGAGACTTTAATCCAGCATCGCTGACTGAAGCCCCTCCGAAGTGTTGTCAGCACATCCAGGTGAGCGCTCGTGGAGCTGGCACACTCGACCTTTCCATAACGCTTACAAAGTGCTCCTCCGACCACACTTCAACAATCAGATCACTCTCTGGTCCGGCTTCTGCCGATGTACAGGCAAAAGCTGAAACAAGAGGCGGCCATAGGTGATCCGTCCACTGTTGGTCCGACCAATCGGTCTTCATGCTACAGGACTGCTTGGATGACGTAAATTGGATTGTCTTCCATGATGAGGATGTGACCAAGTTCACGATGGGGTCACGTGCTTCATCTGAAAGTGCATCGAGAATGTTGTTCTCCAGAAATCAGTCAATATCGTTTCTTTATCGTTACCTATAATCTGGGCACAAAAACAGCCACACCAACAATCCCAGTTAAATTATATTTTGATCCTTCTGTAAAATGGTTAACATATCACAATAAACTTCCTTAATATACCAATGAACTAACAGATTCTCAGGCATTACAAAATCCTGAGAGTTTATTAAATTGTGTATCCCAAAATCAATAAAGGCATTAAAAAAACAAGTTGGGGTTACTGAGAATGCCACAGTGGAACATATTGCATAATTCAACGAACCCGCATTCCCAGCGTAATAAGAACCCAAGCACCCAAAACTATAACACTCTTCTTGTGATGTTCCCAACAGTCCTCCGACGCACCTCCAACAGGATGATCATTCCTTTGCTCCTTCAAATTAATCCAGTACATTAACATTAAATTCAATCTCCGCAAAATCAATCAGTAAACCTGAAACAGGAGACGACCTGACTGCACCACAACAGAATCTTAAAGCCTGTGCTTGTCTCACAGCCAAACATTTGAAAGTTGGAGATGAAGCTGACCCATGAGCCACAGAATCAAGGCAAGATCTAATGAAACAAATGTAAATGGTCAGCAGAGATTTTCATGTCGCTCCCGAATAATATACACAGAGACACCGAGAATATTTATTGATCCTTTATATTTATCAATTATTTTACTGACACGGTGCTTCCATGTCAGCTCATTGTGCATCCACCTGTCTGGAAATCTCACCACTGACAAGTCTTCAAGAGTTTGATCATGTGATTTCAAATCAAGCGCAGGTCTATTAATCCTGTTTATAAAACACTCGACTTGTGTTTTTTGCCACTGAAAGCTCAAGTCCCATCGATTTGCCTACTGATTAATTGCTAATGGCATCCTATATACAGTTAAATTGACATTTCTAACTCTAATCCATAAACCTCCATCATCTGCAAATAGTGATTTACCCACCCGGTAACTATCTCAGAGAAAATATTATTAATTGTAATAAGAAATAATAAATACAGCCTTGTGGGATCACAATCTCTATCTCAGAAACCCGTGTATAACTTGTCCACCGGCACCTGCACAAGGAGTCTAAATAAAAAAAAATCTCATAAAACTTTACAGCCTTTAACTATGATCAAAAGGCCTGTGTAAAAGCTAAGGAACCGGCATATAAGTAGTGAAACAGGGATTTCGGCTCATCATTATATCCCAGTTATCTGCCTTCTCCAATTCAGCGTTTGGTCTATTGCCTTCTCTGCCTTGGTGATTCAAATGCTCAAAGAGATGGTCTTTAAATACCTGCCTGCAACATGTCCTCCGTCATTATGTTCCAGACGGTAACCTTCAGAGGCAATTATTCCTCAGATCCCCTCTAAACCTCACACTCTTCTTCTTAAAACTCTCCTTGTTATTCAAACCTCTGTCTGGAATCACAGAGTCCCAATGAACAGCAAGTGTGGCTCCTTCCAAATGGTCCCGCCCATTTGAATTCAGCCCATTTGCCTGCGTCTAGCCCATAACCCTGTGATCAGGTACTATCCATTAGCCTGTTAAGATATCCTTTAAAACCTCTAGCTGAACCCAACCCTACCACTTTCTATAGTCGCTCCTTCCACATCCCCATCATTGTCTGTGGATAAAATGCCCCCTTTTAGTCTTTCTCCTCTTACGTAAAATCTATGCCCTTGAGTTTTACAACCACCCCCTCGTGCTTGAAAAGGCAGTCTCCATTTACATTATCGATGCACCTCATGTTCCTTGTCTTTGTTAAGATCAGCGCTCATCGTTGGATGCTCCAGGAGAACATTGTTCCCACCAATGCGGTCTCTCCTTGTACCTCAGGCAATACCAGACATTCTGGTGAATCTTCAGTGCAATTAAACATCTTCTGTCGTGTGGCACCAGAAGTATACACTTTTCAAGCTTTTCAAACAATTAATGTGTCAATAAGTCCTTCCAAGAGTTCTGTTCAGTACTTTCCTAATAACGACAGGTATCCCACTGGATGCCTTCATTCTATTTACTTGTCTCAACACCTTTAGGTACCGCTGTACCTCTGCGTCAATGCTACGCCTTCTGCAGGAAATTCAGAAGGCGCAGGATAGATATATCCCGAAGAAGAAGTATTTTAAAGTGAGGATGAGACCAAGCAACAGAGAGCTGTGGAAGCTACTACACTCAATAAATTCAAAACGGAAGTAGACATTTTCCTGGATAAAAATGGCGTTAGGGGATACGGTGAGCGAGCAGGTAAGTGGACATGAGGCTAGGTTTAGATCAGCCATGTGATCTCCTGGACCAGTTTTCGATAGCCTGGATGGGTCGGAGAGGAATTTTCCAGATTTTTTCTCCTCAATTGGCAACTCGGTTTTTTTTTCCCCGGGTGATCACATGGGTTTGGGCGGGATGAATAATAAAATAAAATGGGCGGCATGGTGCCCTGTTGGTTGGCACTGTTGCCTTGTGGGATTCGGTGAAAACTAGAGTTAAGATTGGATCAGCCATGATCTTGTTGAATGGCGGAGCAGGCTTGAGGGGCCGATTGGCCTACTCCTGCTCCTATCTCTTATGTTCTTATGTAAAAGAAGGGGCATAGAATATAGCAACTATTTGTAGAAAGCTAGAGGAATGGAAAGCTTTTATAACTCAACAGTATCGACGTTCAGAAGTTCAAAGTACATTTATTATCAATGTATATATACTGCATACAACCTTGAGACTCGTCTCCATACCGGCAGCCACAAAACAAAGAAATCTCCTAGAACTTATTAAAGAAAGAAGACCGTCAAACACCCGATGTGCAGAAAAAAGAAACAGATCTTGCAGACATCAAAAGTCAGCACATAACATATTGAACTGAAGTGCTCGATAGTGAGTCTAAAGCCACAGAACCAGTCATCACTGCAGCCGATTCAGGAGCCCGTTTATTACAGACCAGCGCAGAGACAAGGAAACCCCGCAGTGCTGTGATCTGAACTTACCTGTCCTGTCCTCCAGCCCCAACACCCTGACATTTTCAGCCTGTCCTAGTACTTCAACCTCCTGAATCTCAGGTCATTCCACGCCTCTGGTTCTGGGCCGTGCCGCGTCATAACGCTCTCAGCCATCTCAATGCGGAATGCAAAGAAAACAAAGCAGTGAGGACAGAAACGATGAATATCAGGGTAATCTAGGCAGTAACATAAAAGAGGAAACCAGAAATCCCCTTTTCCAGATATTCCTCACAAAGCGTACAAGAGAGGTAAAGTGGATACCAGACAACTGTAAAATGATGCTGGAGAGGGAGCAGAGCAGAACAAAAAATAGCAGATCAAGTCAATGTAATTTTGCGTCGGTCTCCACCATGGAAGACAGCAGCAGAACGCCTGAACATCGAAATATCAGACAGTAGAAATGTGTGAGCTGCCTTTACTAATAAGAAGGTATTTTGGAAGCTGAAAGGTTTGAAGGTAGATAGGTCACCTGGCAGCAGAAGAGATTGTTGAGTTAATATCAGTGACTGATCCAGAGTCACCAAATTCTGGAATTGTTGCAGAAGACTGGAAAATGGCGAATGCCTCTCCAGTCTTTGAGAAGGGATGGATGCAAAAGAAAGAAATTTATAGGTGAGTTAGCATCACTCAGGTCAGTTAAGTTGATAAGTGTTAGAGTCCATGATTAAAGATGTGATTTCACTGTACCTGGAGGTACATGACAAAATGGGCCGATTAGTACAGGTTGTTCAAGGGAAATCATGCCTGAAGGATCTGATCTGTTGGAATTCTTGCCTGGAAAATCATTTGAATTCTTTGAGGAAATAACAGGTAGGATAGAGAAAAAGAATACGCTAACATGGATAGAAGATTGGCTGACTGGCTGCAGTTAAGGAGTAGTAATGAAGGTGGCCTTTTGAGCTTCACTGTACGTGACGTTGTTCTGTTTATTAAAAAAAAACCTTTAATAATAAATTCCATATGATCTTTGAGCTCTGTCCTGTTTTTTTTTAATGTAGACAGCCATCTTGTGAACTGTATGAAACGATTGTTGCGATGGGATCATCGAATGTACATGCAGGAGGGTCAGGGGGCTTGGTGTGCGCACGGATTGGGGGTGCAGACGGATTTGAGAATAAGTGCTGAATTAGGGGTGTTTTAGAGAACATAGGATGTACAGGGATTTGGGAATGTGCTGTGCACAGAAATGGCTTTTGGTCAGTGAATGTTGAGGTGCAGGCAGATTCGGAGATTTGGAAGATGTGGAGCACACACTGACTTGGGTGTGCACACGAGTTTTGGGGTACAGAGGAATTTGGTTTAGCGTGCGGATCTGGCTGTACAGAGATTCGGCAAAGTCTGTGGATTTGAGGGTGCACACGAATTTTGAAGAATCAGTGGTTTGGGAGCGATGTCATGGATTTGGGGGTGCGCACGTATTTCGGGGTTGTCAGTATATGGAGGTGTGACAACTCTCGACGTTGTATTCGTCATAGATACTTCAATAATAAATGCAGTTTGGACTGAAATTACTTCTTGCTGTTAACTCAGGCGGACGCAGCCGTTCTGTGAACTATTTGAAATGATACTTGCTCTGGGATAATCCAATGTGCATGTGAGGGTGTCTGCTGAGTTGGAGCCGTAACGAATCTCAAAATTGTCTCGTTTGTTCATACATTGATCATTGACTATGTTCAAACTACCTAGTCCTCTATTCTTCTAAGCTCTGTGACCCAGCCAGGAGAATCTTATGAGACCCGATCGTTTCCGCCTCTACCACCGTCGCCGGTAACCTGTTCCCCGCTCTCACCACTCTCTGTGTAAAACAACCTGTCCCTGACCTATGCCTTCTTCCAAGCACCTTGAAACTGTGCCTTCTCGTGCTAGCCATTTCAGCCCAGGAAAAAGACTCTGACTATCCACACTATCAGTGCTTCTTATCCTCTTATACACCTCTATCAGGTCACCTCTCACCCTCTGTCGCTCCATGGAGTAAAGGCCGAGTTCACTCAACCTACGCTCATAAGGCATGCTCCCCAGTCCAGGAAAAATCCTTGTAAATCTCCTCTGCACCCTTTCTATGGTTTCCACATCCTTCCTGTAGTGAGGCGTCCAGAACTGAGCACAGTACTCCAAGTGGTGTCTGATCAGGGTCCTATATAGCTGCAACATTACCTCACGGTTCCAAAACTCAGTCTCACGGATGATTAAGGTCAATGCACCACTTGCCTTCTTGAACACAGAGTCTAATTGCGGAGCAGCGTTGAGTGTCCTATGGACTCGAAAGCCAAGATCCCGCTGATCCTCCACACTGTCAACAGTCTTACAATTAATACTCTGTCCGCCATCATATTTAACCTACCAAAATGAACCACTTCACAATTATCTGGTTTGCACTCGATCTGCCACTGCTCAGCAAATTTTTGCATCCTATCAATGTGCCGCTGTAGCCTCTGACAGCCCTCCACACTATCCACAGCTCTTTGACACATACGGGGTGAGATGATTAGAACACACCCACCCCTACCACTAGACTGCTGAGTTTGGTGGCCATGCATTAGGGTTAGGGGTGAACCTGGACGAGCCCCCTGATGTTCTGCCTGTGACTGTCACTGAGGAAACTGGATGGTTTCTTCAATATGAAAGTGTTCATTCATCACCACAGACAGACATTTTCTTGGGGACCCGCTCATTAGAGCGCGCCAAGCACAAACTACATCGAGAGTTTATATTCTTGAGGAGAATGGCAACAATAGGTGATTCAGTACAATTTCACAATCTACAATGACATAATTAACTTCAATATTCAGTGTCAGACAAATGCTTCTGTCACAACCACGGATTCAGCAGCGCGGCAGATTCGGCAATTGCGCTCACGAATATGCACGTGGCAGCCAATTATTATTTCATTGTGATCGTATTTAACTACATTCGTCCCGTCGTAGTTTTTGTCCGGTCTTGAACCTGGGACACAGCAACACTTCCCTTTCCGCCTTGCCTGTGATATTGGACTGTTGAGTCACCTGAATCTGAAGACTAGCGGTCTTCGTTTAATTCTCGCTTGTTCTTTTCAGCCGCGGTGTCGGCTTCGTTTTCCATTTGAGAGTTTTAGTTCACGGCCTGTTTGGCCGAGCGTTTTTGTTTGCTTTTCCCTTTGACATTGTTGGCGTTGAAGTCTGTGCACTGTCGAACTGCTTCAGTGTCTCTCGCTGCGCACTCTGGCAATGTCCGCACCGCTGTGACAGGTTCCTTTGAAGTTCATATTTACAGTGGAAGCACAATTAATTGATAAGATACCTGTCAGGTTCAGTCACCTTTGTTGGGACAACCTATCTCCTACCAATGGTCTAAATATTAAATCTTTAATTTAATCACATTCTGTCACCGCGGGGATTTCACGAGTCTGGCGTAAATGATTTGTAAATAATTAAAAAATCTTTATTTTTAAATCTGTTGAAACCTGTCCCTGTGGAGTCGCTAAATGGTTTTAAAAACCCCAGGCAAGTGCTGCCTCGACATGTCATTCCGAGAGATCACCTGTGGCACAGACGGGTCATTGGACAGAGACAATGTCTGCAATGTTGGATAGGTACCTGAGTGTGCAGAAAATATTGTTCGTGTTCATAGCCCTCGTTGGAGTTCCTGGTGAGTGAGCAGAGCAATTCATGTTCGGTATTTCTGAGTGTTTACTGGTGTGATGCTGTTTATGATCATTTAACAAGCTTTTAACTTGATGATCACTGTGTACATCTCCGTCAGAGGTATCGATCCTGTCAGTTCCATATTCTGATATTTTATATTTAACGACAAGCGGAACTAAACCTCTGCCTCTCCTCTAACTCACGGGACCGACTCGAACGTTGTTCTTGCCTTTAACGGGACGTTGTACAGAGTTGCTCCAGTGCTGGGGACAAGCAGCTCTCCGGGAGGGTGTGACGGGGAGGATTTCAGTGGAGCCTTTTCCAGAGCAGTCCCGTTGCTGGGTACAGGCAGCTCCATAGAAAGGTGCGACAGGGTGGGTTTAAATGGGAATTTTCCCAGTGCTGGGGGCAGCACCTTCCAGGGAAGTTGTACCTCGGAGGGTTTTACATCGTGAAGTTCCCAGTTCCTGAGCTATTGATCAGAGAGAACCTCTGGTCCTGTGTTTTACGTCTCGTTACGAAGTCTGTCACAGTCCGATCCTACAGTCTGTTGGTCAGTGATTGGGTCTGATCACCTGAACCAGTGTTGACGGATCTGCTAACGTGTGATATCGAACTGAACTGCGCTGTAGAATTAATCCGTTAACTCAGCCTCAGGTTACTAGCTTGTCTCTGCTTTCCCTCTGAGACCCGTCGGAAATCGGGGCCCCGCCTCGTCCAGACGAGGGATCTCGGACCGAAACTAGAGTTTGTTCAATTCCATGGAAACTGCCTGACCTGCTGAGTTCCTCCAGTATTTTTTGTGCGTTGTTCCCATCTGTATCGCTTCTCGGCCCCGTCAGATGCTGAGTTTCCAGAGGCCTGGTCAGTCACGGTTAAATCAGTGAAACCGGCTCCATCAGCGACTGGAATCGGGATCAGCACCGATTGTGTTGTCCATGCAGTTCGTTTTTATCGCGGACGTTTACCCACACAGCGTCTTAACTCCACATTGAAGAGGGCAAGTTAGAGACAGTGTGACCCCTGTCTGATGTTGGATTAGCAAAGGTTCACAGACTCTCGCACTCCTGATCTTCAGATGAAAACCGATCCGTTGTAAATTTCCGCAGAATGTGTTCAGTAATGTCCAGTGTCTGTTCTTTCTCTCTCTCTCTCTCTCTCCAGTAAATTTATTGGCGATCGTGATCCTGTCCAGGGGAAAGTGCGGCCTCTCTACCTGCACCACTCGCTACCTGGTGGCCATGGCAGTGGCCGATCTGCTGACGGTTGTTACTGAGATCATTTTTTTTGAAATCAGTTGGTATTATTTCCGGTGGAGTTTTCTGGACATCACCCCTGTGTGCAGTGTTACCGATGTACTGAGGTTCGCAGCCACAGACTGTTCTGTCTGGTTCACCGTCACTTTCACCGTTGATCGGTATGTCACCATTTGCTGCCAGAAGCTGAAAACAAAATATTGCACCGGGAAAACTGCGGCTGTGGTTCTAACAACAACCGGCGTACTGACCTGTCTGAGAAACGTTCCGCGATACTTCACGCTGGAACCAAGAGTGATAATCGACAATGTACCGTGGTTCTGTGCTCCCATGGACAATGTTTTCACTGACCCCGGGTGGGTGGGATATGACTGGCTCGATGCGGTTTTAACCCCGTTCCTCCCTTTCGCTGGGATCCTGCTGCTCAACGCTCTGACAGTCAGACACATTTTAGTGGCCAGTCGGGTCCGAAAGGGGCTGAAGGGTCAGAGCAAGGGGGAGAACCGCAGTGACCCGGAGATGAAGAGCAGGAGGAGGTCTGTGGTTTTACTCTTCACCCTCTCCGGCAGCTTCATCCTTCTGTGGATGACACAGTTTGTAAATGTCATATATTATCAGGTATCTGGAAAAGGATTCAATTTCAATGATTCTGAATGGATCTTTCACTACGTCGGGGCTTTGCTGAGCAATTTCAGCTGCTGCACAAACACATTTATTTACGCGGTGACTCAGTCGAAATTCAGGGAGCAGGTGATCAGCGCGGTGAAATATCCGGTCACCTCGGTGTTTCAGTTCATTAATAAAGCCGCGTCCTGAGCACAAGCCGGAGGCGGCTGCAGTGTTTCCAGTACATGTCCAGCCCCTCACGTTCACCACCTGATCTCCCAGGTGTTATTCCCAGGCCGATTATCCAATCATCCGGCAGCTATGGGACATTAGCATAGTTTGTGTGTGGGGTGGGGTAAAACGTCGTCCTGGAGGATCAGTATCTCATTGGACCTGGAAGATGAGAGTCGAAGAACTGTTCCGGAAGGCGCAAACCCATTGGTCAGTGGATATTTGCATCTATTTCCATTCCCTTCTGCCATCCTCACAGTCCGACATTCCACCGTGTCGGCGGCGTATAGTACGATGCTAGTTGGCTATTCCAATATTATCACAACAGTCTCCGCTGTCCCTTGAATGATTGGCTAACGTGAAGGAATAGGGCGGGATTTGGACAAACGACGGTCGACACTCCCACTTCAAGGCGCTGATGCCGCCACCATCTGGACTGGAGTGTGGTGCGGAGAATTGGGAAATATAACCCTGACCGCTTCTATTGTTTTTCCATTTGAAAGGTAAGTTACCCCAAAGTCCCAGAGATCGTACTGAATGAAACGCAATATTGTGGATTGAATTAAAGTCACTCCCATTACTTCAGAAAGTTTTTAAATAAAATCAAACAACCCCCGAAGATTGTAATAAAACCTCCATTTGATTTATTTCTTTCTGATACGCTTCACACTGAATTAAAATGTGTTCAACTGTTTCATAATGACAAAACGTACACGGCCCAGAATGCTGTTTACCAACACGACAGGAGGTATGGTATTGTCAATTGGAAGACGAATCTTGTTTTAACCCCTTCTCCCATAAATCAAACACTTTTAAGTATTCTGTAATGGTGTCCCCCCTTGTGACCATTATCCCACTAGTCCCTTCATAAGCCTACAATTATTAACACTAAAACCCCCTTACCTGCTGATTTCCTAGGTGGAAGCTCTTTATCGAGAGTTGAAAGTTTTACTGCTTTTATACCTAAACAGTCAACCCGCTCATTCCCCTCAACCCCTCTATGTGCAGAGAGCCTTGAGAATTAGACGTATAAACCAATACTTTGAATAGGAAATAATGTTTAATGAGTTCCAACAGTAAATCTGATCTATTACTGAAGTCACCTGTTACAAGACTCATCAGAACCGAAAAGGAATCTGAACGAATTACTAATTTAAATTTGCTTCATCCACTCTAAGCCGAAAACAGATGGCAACCAGTTTTGCCGTATGTACTGATAAATGGTAGGTAAGTCATTTCTCCATCCTTTCCTGTAATTCAGTCAGAAAAAAAGGGCTCCGCCAACATTCCCAGTTAATTTATCTTTCGATCCGTCTGCAAAAATGGTTATAATGATTAACCTGTTTAATGATGAATGGTTCACATATCATAATAATGTTCCTGAATATACTGATGAGCTAACAGATTCTCAGACATGACAGCATCCTTAAACATTATTAAACTGTCCAACCCAAAATCAACTGAAGTCATTAGTAAAACAGGGCGGGGTTACCGAGAACGCGACAGTGGGACATATTGCATGAACCAACAAACCCATATTCCGAGCGTGATAAGAGCTCAGCCAGCCAACACTAAAAGCACTCTTCGTGACGTCACCACAGTCCACCAACACGCCTTTAACAGGATGATCTTTTCCTTGCCCCATCAAATTAATCCATGTTAACATCAAGTTCAGCCGCCGCAGTTGTCAGGGTGATTGTACAATTTCAAGCAGTGAGGCCTGATAGGGCACGAATCTACTGCACCACAACACAATTTCAAAGCCCGTGTTCTGAATCACACAGAAGCATTTTAAAGTCGAAGATGAAGCTGATCCATAATCAAGAACAGATCAAATTAAACAAATATAAATGATCAAAAAAGATGTTCGTGTAGCACCCCAAGAATACAGACATAGATACCTGAGAATATTTAATGCTGCTTTACATTTATCAATTATTTTACTGATATGGTGCTTCCGTGTCGGTTTATTATCCACCCACGACTATAAGTCTCAGCACGGACTCGTCTCCAAGAGTTTGATCATATAATTTCAGATCAATAGCAGGTCCATTAGTCCTGCTTGTAAAACACATAACTTGTGTTTAGCTTCTGAAAGCTATTTGCCTATTGTGTAAATATATTAATTGCTAAATGCAGCCTCCATACACTTAAATTCAAATGTGTACCTCTAATCCAGAAAGCTCCTTTAACTGTACATAGTAATTTAACTACGCATTCTCAGAGAAAACAGCATTAATCAAAATATTATACAATAAAGAGTTGCAAATACTGCCTTTTGGGATACCATTCTCGATCCCATAGAAACTAGAATGTATCTTTCCTACCTTTACTTGCAGAAACCGTCCAAATTAAAATAAACTCAGAAAAGATGATACAATCTCCCCTCCTGATGTCCATAATTTAATCAAAAGCCCTTCGTTCCGTAAATATCATCTGCCTTTTCAATATTAAAAACACTGCTATTACAACTTTATTTAACAGCACTTCAACAGTATCAGTATCGTCTTCAAGACATAAAACTCTACTTAATGTCATTCTACCCTTCCTAAACCCACACTGATGAAACGATACATCACCTCTCTCTTCCAAAATATAATGCTAGATTAACAAACGTCCCATAAGTTTACGTAAATGAGACGTTAACGATATAGGTCCATAACTAGAAGAATGGGGAGGGGTAGCTATATCGTTAACGTCTCATATATGTGCTTCAAATTAAACACTTTAATGCCCCTACACATTGAATGTATTAATTCTACTACAGATGCCACATACGTTCCATTCACATTCAAAAGTGGGACCTGTGCTGTCGGAGGGGGGAATCAGTGTTTCATCACCCTCCGTCTCTATCCAGTCTCCTTCGGATACGAGTCCTCCAGTCCAGGAAACAAAAGTCGTTAATCCTTACTGCTCCTTTCCAGGTTAATCACGTCCTTCCTGTGGCGGCGACCCGAGATGCAGACAGTACTCCGGCCGTGATTTCACCGGCATGGGACAGTACCGCAGGGGAACAGGCCGTTCCGCTCACTGTGCTGTTCTGATCCAATTGAACTATCGTTTCATGTTTTACTAATGTTGCAACACACATCTCCTTGAACCATTCTGAGACAGGTTTAACATTGCATAAGTGAATTGTTCTACAGTAGCAGTGTCAGGGAAAGGTAGAAAAGTACACGGAATTACAAACTAAATAAATAGTACAGAAACAAGGACTAATGAGGCCGTGTTCCTCTGTTCACCTTAAACGCTCGCCCTCTAGTGTTAGACATTTGCTCCTCAGGCTGTCTACGCTGTTTGTGCCTCTCATATTCCTATAAACCTCGGCCCGCCTCCCTCAACCTTTACCATTGCCGAGAAAATATCTCTAGATTGTCCAATCTCTCATTACCCTGCCGTGTCCTCGTAAACCTCTTCTAATCACCGTTCAAAACCTCCACATTTTCCCAACAGTGGAATGCAATACTGCAGAAGCTGTTCAACTAGAGATTTATAAAACTGTAAAATAACTACCTGATACTGGAACTGTGTGCTTCCACTACAAAAGACAAGGAGGCCTTACATCGCCTTGAACAACCCGCCATCGTGTGTACTCCATTTCCGGGAGTTATAAATTAAGATCCCAAGATCCATCTGTATACCCAGAGAACAATCTCATCCCATGGCACAAGACCCTCAAACTCTCCCACCACATACTGAATCTCTTATGCAGTTTTCCAGCGTAAAATATAATTTTGTATATAACTCTGACCAGAACTGAACGTCTTCCTTCCCTTTCAGAATTGACATTGGTCCTTAGGCCCAACTCTTCCATACCTACCTGGTGCCCACCTAAACTAATTCCACCTGCCGGCGTTTGACCCATCTCCTCCGGGACAGGAATTAGCTTGAATGTACGTCGCTGTCACATGGACACATGGGCTGAAGGGTCCTTTCCCTGCTGTAAGTGTCAATGACTAAACCTTTCCCGTCCTGTTCTTATCCACAATATCTTTTCAATTTGTATAAGTACAGGACAACTAAGGAGGTCGTGTTTAGTCAGTGAACGGGGGTTATTTCCGCACAGCCTGGCGGGGTTTAATTCAGATTATTCGGAGAGGCAGGGAATGAAATTACAGTGGACTTTACCAAACATGATTGTGTTGTATCTAGCCACAATGAAGATACCCGGAGAGCGGCAATAAATGTTATTCTCTTATTTAAGAACTGGAATGGATAATACTGGAGTAATGTAGACTGGTGAGTCTCATGTCTGGGGTAGGCAAGTTACTGCAGAGGATTCTTAGCGATAGACTATAGACTTAGTGAAACCCACAACAATAAGCAGTTCCGATTATCGTTAAGAACCCTCTGGCACTTCCAATTGTCTGGCCTAGTTTTCATGTTTTCTGGCCAAGTCTCATCGACCTACACCAGGACCAGAACCTTTCATACCCCTCCCATCCATGTACCTATCCAAATGTCTGTTTAAATATACTTACTCAGTTCGCCCGGCATTACCTCGTGCCCCACCTCTCCAGCAATCATTTTCCAGTGGTCCGGTACCCGCTCCCCGCTTCTATTTTAAACATAGAACAGTATAGCTCAATACAGGCCCTTTGGCCCACAAATCCTGTGCCGACCCTTAAACCTTGCCTCCCATATAACTCCTCACCTTAAATAACTCCATATACCTCTCTAGTAGGCTTTTAAATTTCACCAGTGTATCTGCCTCCACCACAGACTCAGGCAGTGCATTCTACGCACCAACCACCATCTGAGTAAAAAAAAAAACCTTTTTTCTAATATTCCCCTTGAACTTCCCATCGCTTACCTTAAAGCCATGTCCTCTTGTATTGAGCAGTGGTGCTCTGGGGAAGAGCTGCTGGTTGTCCACTGTATCTATTCCTCTCAATATCTTGTTAACTCTATCATGTCTCCTCTCATCCTCCTTCTCTTGCCCAGCTCCTTAATCTCTGATCATAATCTATACTCTCAAACCAGGCAGCATCCTGGCAAATCACCTCTGTACCCTTTCCAATGCTTCGACATCCTCCCTATAGTGAGGCGACCAGAACTGGACACAGTACTCCTGGTGTGGCCTAACCAGAGTTTTATAGAGCTGCATCATTACCCCATGACTCTTACACTCTCTAAGCTTTCTTCACTACGCTATCTACCTGTGAGGCAACTTTCAGGGATCTATGGACACCGTAATCACCTTATTGAGTACACAGGTTGTGATGTGAAGTTGAAGTTCTATAGGGCATTATGGAGGATACACGGTGTATTGTGCGCAGTTCTGGTCACCTATCAACAGGAAAATATCAGTGAGGTTGAAAATTGCAGCGAATCTTTATAATGATGCTCCCAAGGCTTGCGGATCTGAGTTTCACTGAAAGATTCAATCGGTCCAGTCACACCCAAACAGAGGCTTTTCACCCTCAGGGGCAAATGAAAGGTGTGAAGGTGGATCAATCACCTGGACCAGGTGGTGTACACTGCAGCCACTGAAAGAGGGTGGCTGAGAGACTGTGGAGGAATTAGTAATGGTATTTCAGGAATCAAGTGATTCTGGCATGTGTCAGAAGGAATGGAAAATTGGAAATATTCCTGCACTCTTCAGGAAGGGAAAGAATAAGAACAAAAGA
The DNA here is from genome assembly GCF_048418815.1 of Hemitrygon akajei. Lineage (NCBI taxonomy): Eukaryota > Metazoa > Chordata > Chondrichthyes > Myliobatiformes > Dasyatidae > Hemitrygon > Hemitrygon akajei. The sequence continues at coordinate 7,052,918 of NW_027331930.1, read as the reverse complement.
AATTATAGGCCTGTTAGTCTGCCCGCAGTGGTTGGGGAGATGTTGGAGACGTGGGAATAAAGGGAACCATTTCTGGTTCGGTGCCGATAAATAGTGGTGTTCCACAGGGTTTGTGTTGGGACCCCGATTCTTTTCAGGTTATATGTCAATGAGTTGGATGACAGATGATAGTTTTGTGGCCAAGTTTCCTGGATATTTGAAAGTTAAATGGAGAGGCAGATAGTTTTGAGGGAAGTAAAGGGGCTACAGAAAGTGTCAGACAGATTAGAAGAATGGGGAAAGAGTGGCAGATGGAATATATTGTCAAAACTGTGTAGTCATTGTTAAAATAAATAGAAGGGTAGACTATTTACCTGATGGACAGAAAATTATAAAAAAAATATATGAGGCGCAATGAGACTTAGGAGTCCTTGTGCAAGATTCTATGAAGGTTAATTTGCAGGTTGAGTCGCTGGTCAGGAAGGCAAATACGGTGTTAACATTCACTTCGAGAGAACGAGAATATAAAACGATGGATGTAATATTGAAGCTTCTTAAAGCACTGGCGAGGCCTCACTTGGAGTATTCTGATCAGTTTTAGACCTCTTATCTTAGAAAGGGTGTGCTGACATTGGGGAGGGTTCACAAAAGGTTCGCATAAACGATTCGTGGATTGAAATCCTTGTCATATTAAGAGCCAATGTGGCTCTTCATTTGGTTTAAATCATCTGTAGAATCGTGTGATCTTGTGAACACGCACACACGCGCACACACACACACACACACACACACACCACACACACACACACACCACACACACACACACACACACACACACACACACACACACACACACACACACACACACACACACACACACACACACACACACACACACACACACACACATCTGCCTCCCCAGGTCACCACTCTGTTCTTTGTTAGTTCAATATTCGGTTGGTTTCAATGTGATTCCTTCCTCATTTTTCTAAACTTAACGAGTACAGGCCGAGAGTCATCAAACGCTCCTCATATGTTCATTCTTTTATTCCCCTTTCAACCTCCTCAAATGTACTTGAGCAGTGTTACCAAATGTAACGTCTAAGAAACGAACCAGCAGCAATAGATTATACCTCGAGTCTGGTTTTGATGTTTAAAACCATTATCTTTATTAGTAACTACTTGTAATATAGTAACTTAACCAAGATAAACAAAAGTTCACAATGTTGTGGTGTGTATGTGTAAATATAACTCCCCAACTATTGAGCATGGGGGAATAAGGCTCAGAGTCTTGAGATGGTAAAGTAGGAAAGATCAGTCATCCACGGAATAAATGATGGGGAAGAGATATTTGCAATGGACGTTGTACTGGAGAGAGAAGGCAAGTACCAAGTATTCCACAGGTTCCACGCTGGGAAAACGAGATAACAGCCGCCGTAGATCTTGTCCGTCATCGTTCCAAATCCACATACGAATTATCACCGAAAACGACCTGTCACAGGAATACCGTCTTCCAGAGGTTACCACACAAACATACCCAGGCAAGGGATAACATGTAAGTGGTCCCACAAGATATCCCAAAATCCACTACTGTGGATTATACGAAGTGACAATCACACATTCTGGAGCAAACCTGCCCCGGTAAATTCGTAGTTCCAAGTCTTGCGAAGACTGCCAGAGTAGCTGTTTCTCTCTCTCTCATCTCCTCTCTCTCTCTCTCTCCTCTCTCTCCTCTCTCTCACTCTCTCTCCTTCTCTCCTCTCTCTCTCTCTCTCTCTCTCTCTCCTCTCTCTCTCTCTCTCTCTCTCTCTCTCTCTCTCTCCCTCCCTCCCCTCTCTCTCGCGCGCTCTCTCCTCCCTCCCTCCTCTCCTCTCTCCCTCCCTCCTCTCCCTTCCTCCCTCCCCTCTCTCTCTCTCTCCTCTCCTCCCTCTCTCCTTCCCTCCCTCCCTCCCTCCCTCTCTCCTTCCTCTCTCTCTCCTTCCCTCCCCTCTCTCTCTCTCCCTCCCCGCTCTCCTTCCCTCCCTACCTCCCCTCTCTCTCTCCCTCCCTCCCTCTTTCCCTCCTTCCCTCCATCCCTCTCTCTCTCTCTCCTTCCCTCCCTCTCTCTCTCTCCTTTCCTCCCTCTCTCTCTCGCGCTCTCTCTGTCTCTCTCCCTCTCTCTCTCCTTCCCTCCCCTCCCTTTCTCTCTCTCGCCCCTCTCTCTCCTCCTCTCTCTCTCTCTCCTCTCTCTCTCTCTCTCTCTCCTCTCTCTCCCTCCTCTCTCTCTCTCTCTGCGACTCTGTATTTTAATCTGCACACACCACGACAGCCTGTCACTGACGTCACTGTCCCGCCTCACTCAGGCGCTTAAAGAGGACAGCGTACAGTAAACGAAACCTGCGGGTTGGTAACAGCAGAGACTCTCCGAGATCTCCCCTCTTCAGAATAAATCCCATGATATTGTGTATCCCTTACAAACAATGCAATGTTGTATAATTCCCACAATTACACAACATTTATTGTATTGTGATTCACACAGCTTGTTGTCCAGGGACTGGGTTCTAATCACGCTGGGAATATGGGTTCGTTGGATTATGCAATATGTCCCACTGTCGCGTTCTTTGTAAACCCCACATTGTTTTTCTCAATGCCTTTAGTTGATTTAAGGATACACAATTCAATGGTCTAAGGATTCTGTTCTGGTTGAGAATCTTGATTCGTCAATATCTTGTGGAAAATTATTATGATATCAAAACCGAACAGGCATCTGAACTAATTACAACTTCACTATGAACAGATTTCCACCACCCACTATAAGCCTAAATTGCGGGAAACAGATTCTACTATATATACTGATAAATGGTTGGTAAGTTGTTTCTTTATCATTACCTGTAATTCATGCACAAAAACAATCCCAGCTATGTTGTAATTTGTTCAGATGGCCTGTTCGGTTTTGATGAGTCTTAAAACAGGTAATTCTCACAGTAGGACAGATGTACTGTTGGAAACTCATCAAACATTATTTCATACGCAGATTATTTGTTTATATTTCCACTTCTTATGGGTCCCTGCACACAGCCGGTTCAGTTACAAAAACTGTTAAAATTTCAACTAGCATATCAGAAGCTAAGCGGTTGGTGGGTTAATAATTATATCGAGACTGGTGGGATAAAAGGACATCAAATGAGACGCCCTTTACAGAATACATACCTGTTGGGTTTATGGGAGATCGGGGGGTAAAACAAGAAGGTAAGTACTCACGTTGACACGACTTAGAATTTGGCACACTATGCATCATTATTCCTTCGTTCGTGTTGGAAAACATTACTCTCTGTCGTTTAGTTTTCATTTAAAAGTTTTCTTAAGTAATGGCAGTAATTTTAATTTAATTCACGGTATTGTGTTTCGTTACGTACAACCTATAGGACTTTTGAGGGGTTATTTAGGTTTCATTTGAAAAAGGAAGCAGTGAGGGATTTATGTCCCAATTCTCTACACCACACTCCAGTACAGTTAGTGGAGTGTCCACCGTCATTTATACAAACCCCGGCCCTCGTTCTTCACGTTAGCCAATCATTCAAGGGTAAGGCGGAGACTGTTGTGATTGACAGTGGATTAGCCAACCAACATTCCGAATAGACCGTCGCCCATTTTGTGGCGTCAGGCAGTGAGTTCGTTGGGCGGGAATTGGAATAGATGGACATATGTACAGACAAATGAGCGAAGGGCATCCGGAGTAGTTGTTTGACTGACATCTGACGGACCCAGTGAGGTATCGACACTCCAGGACAATCCATTTATACTCCCCACCCCTCCACCCACACTATCCCAATGTCCCGCCGCTGCTAGTCAAAGGGACAATCCGCCCGGGAATAACACCTGGGAGATCAGGCGGTGAATGTGAGGAGCCCGGACCGGAGACACTGCGGCCGCCTCTGCCGTGTGCTCAGGACGCGGCTTTATTAATGAACTGAAAGCCCCGAGGTGACCGGATATTTCACCGGCTCATCACCTGATAACGTCTGACCGGCGCAATCCCCACGGTGACAGATTGTGATTACATTAATGAATTAATATTTAACCGTATGTGGGAGTTAGTCTGTCCCCAACAAAGGTTGGGATCAATGGAATATGCTGCCAATGTAAATTTGCCTTGAGACTCGTCACAGCTCCAAATCTGCACACAGCCCCACATACACATCAAGTGCAAGAATCATTTCACGGAATGGCTGTCTCCATTAAAAAAAAACAAAAACAGAGGTCAAAGTTCATATTGCATTATTATTGAAGTCTGTAAAAGGGAAAAACCATGAGATTTGTAACACCTCGAAATCCACCGGTTCCCCCAAGTCAGTGTTCAGCCCCGAATCCGCCAACACACCCACTCTTCACATATCTGCAAATCGGTGTGCACCCACAAATCTGTGCTCACCGAAAAAACCCCACATTCAACCCTCCAGTCAGGTGTGCACCCCAAAGCAACCGACACACCTGTTACCTGCTCCTGTTCCTTAACTCTGAGTGTCACTTTCAGAGGCTGGAGCTGGTTTCTGAGTGACAGCCCGAAGAGAGAGAGAGGAATATTTAAGAACTGTGTTCACAAAACAGCTGCCTCCTCCTGAAAAGTAGCAAGAACAAAGTTTAAATTTCAAACACACGTCCGCATGCATAGTCCCCATATTCTAGTTGACATCCCCTTAAATCTACGCTCCTCCCCAAACCATCCTCACCTCGGTGTCAGTGGGTGCCCGCAAATCCACCAACACCCCCATATTCGCTGACTAACCCCTATGTCTGCACAAATCCCTGTGCACCCCATATTCGCCAAAACATTTCTAAGTCAGCGCAATCCTCAAATCCGTGTGCAACCCCAAATCCGCTGAGACACTCAAATCTGTGCGCAGCCCTAAATACTCCCAAATCCCCGTGTACCCTCAAATGCCCAAAGCAGTGTGACCCCCAAATTCACCGACACTCCAAAATCCATATTCACCAACATACCCTGAAACCTTCGCACATCCGCAAATCAATGTGTAGACACATTTCCATGTGAACCCCCAAACCCGCTGACATCCCCACAAGCACACTAGATTATCCCAGAGCAAGAATCATTTCAAACAGTTCACAAAATAGCTGTCTCCATCTTAAAACGATGAAAATGCAAACTGCATTCATTTTGAAAGTATTTTTGTATGTCTGAATCTCTGTGTGTTTATATGCGTCCCTCGTATGTGTCTGCCCGTCTCTTTGTGTGTCTGTGCGTGTTTGTGTCAGAGACCAGCTCGCAGACGGCGCGCGCGTCTTTGTCGTGACGGTGTAGCTACTGAGAACACACGGCTATCCTGTCTACTCCACATCCCCTCCCCCGACTATTCTGTAGCGCACAGAAAGGGAATAAACTGGCCTCTCCCGGAAACCACAAGGCCTTCATCTCTGAGAGAACATTGCCGCTTTCCAAACTATGAAGTATTACACAACATCTATAATTCACTGTGAATGTCAACCGTCATCACAGTGCGGGGTGGGGGGGGGGGGTGGGGGATGTGGGGACGGGGGGTGGGGGTCGGGAAAGCGGGGGACAGAAAAGGGGGAAGGTTAGGGAGGAATGTGTGGAGGAAAGAGTGGGGCAGTTTGGATGAGAACGGATGAAGAGAGGAGGACAGAGAGAAAGAGATTGAGGCTACATATATTTAGTCTCTCTCTCTCTCTTTCTCTCCTCTCACCTCCACACTCCCCTCCCCCGCCTATTCTGTAGCACATAAAAAGGGGAACAAACTGGCCTCCTCCCGGAAACCACAAGCCTTCATATTCCGAGAAAACACTGTCACTGTCCAAAACAACGAAGAATTGCACAACATCAGACAATTCACTGTGCGTGTCAACCGTCATCACAGTGCGGGGTGGGGGATGTGGGGACGGGAGGGGGGTGGGGGAAACGAGCTGCAGTAAAGGAGGAACTGGGGAGAAGGTGAGAGGCAGGTGAAGAATTGGGTAGAAAGGGAGACAGAGACAACAAGGTAAAGGAGGAGAGTGTGAGTGGGTAGGGTAGGGAGGAATGTGCTGAGGACACGGGTGTGTCAGTGGGGAAGGGAACAGATGAAGAGAGGAGAGAGACAGAGAGTGTGTGGAAGAGAAGGAAATAGGTGAGGGGAGGAGGAAGAGAAAGAATGAGGGAGTGGGAGACAAGAGATGGAGAGAAAGAGACAGTGAGGGAACGGGGAAGCAGAGGTGGCAAAAGTGGGAAGGGGTGAAGAGGGGGGCAGGAGGGTGGGGAGATTTTGAGCCAAAGAGGAGGAACGAGATATTTTTGGGAAGTGGGGTGAACGCCAATGTGAAGGGAGTGTGGTGTGTGTGTGTGTGTGTGTGTGTGTGTGTGTGTGTGTGTGTGTGTGTGTGTGTGTGTGTGTGTGTGTGTGTGTGGTGCGTGCGTGCGTGCGTGCGTGTGTGTGTGTGCGTGCGTGCATGTGTGTGTGTGTGGTGAGAGAGAGAGAGAGAGTGTGTGTGTGTGTGAGTGTGTGTGTGTGTGAGTGTGTGAGTGTGAGAGAATGTGTGTGTGTGTGTGTGAGGTGTGTGAGAGTGTGTGTGTGTGTGGGGGGGGGGGTGTATGTGTTTGTTTGTTTTCAACAGATTTACAATCCCTGGCTCTGATCGCCACACTTTGACCATGGATATCCAGTATCAATTCACTTCTATCCCAGCAGGAAATCCTGAAAGCACATCGTTTACTTCCCGACAACAGCCCCAACCAATTCCCCTTCGTCGGCACTTTATTTGGAGGCAGAGAGCACTATAACAAACAAACAACCCTTTTTCCCATTTTAGTCCGTACCGAATTGTTATTCTGCCGAGACCCATAACCGCAGCTGGACCATGGCCCTCAATACCCCTCCCGTCCATGTACCGATCCAAACTTCTCTGCAGTGAAATCCATAACTTCCACTGACAGCTCTTCCCACACCCTCACCACCCTCTGAGTGAAGGAATTCTCACTCAGATTCCTCATAAATATTTCACCTTTCACCCTTAAACTGCGACCTCCCAGTTCCCATCTCACCCAAACTCAGAGGAAAAATCCTGCCTGCATTTACCCTGTCATATATGATGCACCATCAATAACTCACGCCGAGACTTAGGAAGTGAGATATCGGCTTTATTGACTGAAGAACAACACTACATCCTGGGGAAAATGAGGGAGAGCAGCAGGCCACAGTCGCCTTTATACAGGGGTCTGTGGGAGGAGCCACAGGGGTAGTCAGCAGGGTCTGTGGGAGGAGCCACAGGAGCAGTCAGACAGGTATATCTAGTTCACCACATTCACCCCCCCTTTGTTTAAAAAAAATTCCCAAGCATATTTACAGGTTAAGTCGATCAGGTGGTCGAATCGTTCGCTGCGATCTACGTAGCTCCGGCTGCAATTGCACAGGAGCCGGAGGTGATGATGGCACAGGTGCCGGAGGTGGTGTGTGCTCCGAAGGCGGAGAGTGGGTTAATTTTGTCCCAACAGGAGGTGTCAGGGATCCCTCGCGTGTGAGCGAGGGCCCTGGAACAGACGCATACCGAGTCTGTGTGGGGCACGGTGCGTGCGGAGTCACCTCGGGTACAGGGTGCATAGTTACCGTGGACTGCTCGGGGTAGTGGTCTGCTGCCCCGGCGGGCGCCAGGTCGCGGACAGAGACCGTGTCCTCCCGCCCATCAGGCAAGACCACGTAGGCATACTGAGAACCTTCTCGACCAGTGGTGAGTACTTATTACTCCTCGCATGTTTACGCAGCAGCACTGGCCCCGGGGACGTCAGCCAAACTGGCAGGGTGGTCCCAGTGACAGACTTCCTGGGAAAAGAGAATAAGCGTTCGTGAGGGGTGGTATTAGTGGACGTACACAACAGGGAGCGGATAGAGTGGAGTGCCTCAGGGAGGACCTCCTGCCATCGGGAGACCGGCAACCCTTGTGACTTAAGGGCTAAAAGTATGGCCTTCCACACTGTGGCATTCTCCCTCTCCACCTGGCCATTCCCCCGGGGATTATAACTCGTGGTGCGACTAGTAGCTATGCCCCTAGCAAGCAGGAACCGGCGCAACTCGTCACTCATAAAGGAGGACCCTCTATCACTGTGGACATAGCAGGGATATCCGAACAGTGTGAAGAGCTGGCGCAGGACTTTGATGACCGACGTGGTAGTAGTGTCGGGGCAGGGAACGGCAAAGGGGAATCGCGAGTACTCGTCAATAATACTGAGAAAGTAGACATTGCGGTCGGTGGAGGGAAGGGGGCCCTTAAAGTCAATACTCAGTCGCTCAAAAGGGCGGGTGGCCTTGACAAGCTGCGCAGTGTCAGGACGGTAGAAGTGCGGTTTGCACTCAGCGCAGATCTGGCAGTCCCTGGTCATCGTCCTGATGTCCTCCAGGGAGTACGGCAGGTTCCGGGCTTTAATGAAGTGATAAAACCGGGTGACCCCCGGGTGGCAAAGTTGGGCATGAAGGGCATACAGCTGGTCGAGCTGGGCACTAGCACACGGTCCCCGGGATAGGGCATCAGACGGTTCATTGAGCCTGCCAGGCCGGTACAGGATATCGTAAGTATAGGTGGAGAGTTCCATTCTCCATCGCAAAATTTTATCATTTTTGATTTTGCCCCGCTGTTGGCTGCTGAACATGAACGCAACCGAGCGCTGGTCGGTCAGCAAGGTGAACCTTCTGCCGGCGAGATAGTGCCCTCCAGTGCCGAATAGCTTCCACTATGGCTTGGGCTTCTTTCTCCACCGTGGAGTGCCGAAGTTCAGAGCCTTGAAGGGTACGAGAAAAAAAACGCCACTGGCCTGCCTTCCCTAATTGAGGGTAGCAGCCAGCGCGACGTCAGAGGCGTCACTCTCTACTTGGAAGGGAATGGTCTCGTCAACCGCATGCATCGTTGCTTTGGCAATGTCCCCTTTAATGCAGCTGAAGGCCGCGCGGGCCTCGGCAGAGAGGGGAAAGGTGGTAGACTTGACCAGGGGGCGGGCCTTGTCTGCGTAATGGGGAACCCATTGGGCGTAATAGGAAAAAAAACCCAGGCACCGCCGGAGGGCCTTGAGAGTAGTGGGAAGAGGGAGTTCTAACAGGGGGCGCATACGGTCGGGGTCAGGGCCAATGACCCCGTTCTTCACGACATACCCAAGGATAGCGAGCCGTGTGGTTCTGAACACACACTTGTCCTTGTTATAAGTGAGGTTCAAAGCATCGGCCACCTGGAAAAAACGTTGGAGGTTGGCGTCATGGTCCGACCAGTCGCGACCACAGATGGTGATGTTATCTAGATAGGGAAATGTGGCCGTCAGTTTGTACTGGTCCACCATCCGGTCCATCTCCCTCTGGAAGACCGAGACCCCATTTGTGACACCAAACGGGACGCGCAGAAAGTGATAGAGCCTGCCACCCCGCCTCGAAGGCGGTGTAAGGGCGGTCCTCTGGGCGGATGGGGAGCTGGTGATAAGCGGATTTCAGATCAATTGTCGAGTACACCTTGTACTGAGCTATCTGGTTGACCATATCCGGGATGCGGGGGTAGGGGGTACGCATCAAGCTGCGTGAATCTATTGATGGTCTGGCTGTAGTCCACAACCATCCTACTTTTCTGCCCAGTCCGAACAACGACCACCTGGGACCGCCATGGGCTCGTGCTTGGCTCAATGATCCCCTCCCCTGAGCAGCCGCTGCACCTCTGAATGAATAAAGGCCCTGTCCCCCGCACTGTACCTCCGACTTTAGTTGCCACAGGTTTACAGTCGGGGGTCAGGTTGGTGAACAGCGATGGGGGAGGGATCTTGAGGGTGGAGAGGTTGCAAATAGTGTCAGCAGCACAGCTATCGACATGGTGCTGGGCGGGATGTGGGGTTCGGGGTGTATGTGCGTGTGGTAACGGAGTATATGGCGAAGTCCCACCAAACTGAGGATTCCTGACAGTGAGTGGTGGGTGGGGCCCGTCATATGCCATAGTCACACTTTCGAGATGGCTCTGGAAGTCCAGCCCCAATAGCACAGGTGCGCACAGCCGAGGCATGACCAGGAACGCAAAGTTCCGATACTCTGTGCCCTGCACCACCAATGTCGCTACACAACCCACCCGGATGTCTGTGGAATGCGACCCTGAAGCCAAGGTGATCTTCTGACGGACCGGCCGTGTAACGAGTCCGCAGCGTTTCACTGTGGCCGGGTCAATAAAACTCTCAGTGCTGCCCGTGTCAAACAGGCAGCTAGTCCTGTGCCCCTCCACCAGGATGTCCATCATCGACCTTGCGAGCTGGTGCGGAGCGCTTTGATCGAGGGTCACGGAAGCCAGCGTTGACCGGGGCGTGTCGGGGGCGGGGCCTGGTGACGCCGGCAAAGTTGGCCGCTCACATCCGGGCATGCAAGATGGCGAGGCGGGGGCGGGGCCTGGTGACGCCGGCAAAGATGGTTGTCCACATCCGGTCATGCAAAATGGCGGCCCCCAGGTCTCAGACGCAGCGCTGCTCGACCCCGGGCGCGGTTTAGATTTACAGACCTTGGCGAAATGGCCCTTCTTCCCGCAGCTGGAACACGTCGCTTCGCGCGCCGGGCAGCTTTCCCGGGCATGTTTCCGAAGCCCACAAAAGTAACAGAGTTTCATACCTGGCGAATTCGTGGGGTTTGAGATACCGCGACTGGCACCGGCGTTGGCGAATTCGCTCGGAACCGGGGAATCGCTCGGCTGGACTTCTTCGGCGTACAACTGCGCAGCCCTCTATCGAATCGGCCGTCTCTATCGCGGAGCGTAAGGTAAGATCAGCTTTTTCCAGCAGCCGCTGGCGGATACACACTGACCGAACCCCAGTCACAAAAGCGTCTCGGACCAAGAGTTCCTTATGCTGTTCCGCTGTGAGCGCTTTGCAGTCACAGGCCCCGCGCGAGTGTCTGTAACTCGCGAAGAAATTCAGCAGTCGACTCGTAGGCCGCTGTTTTCGCGTGGCCAAGCGGTGCCGTGCATAAACTGGATTTACTGGCCGCAGGTACTGTCTTCGGAGGGCGGCAAGCGCCTCCTCGTAGGTGGATATGTCCCTGATGAACGAATAAACTTTTGGGGCGACCCTCGAGAAGAGAAGTTTGTGCCGAACAGCCGAGTCGGTGGCACGAACCTCCTCTAAGTACGATTGGAAGCACACCAGCCAATGTTCAAAGGCAAGAGCTGCTCCAGGGTCTCGGGGGTCCAAGTCTAGGCGTTCTGGGCGTAAAGCGGTTTCCATGTTGTAACTTTCAGTCAATAAAATTGATGCACCATCAATAACTCACGCCGAGACTTAGGAAGTGAGATATCGGCTTTTATTGACTGAAGAACAACACTACATCCTGGGGAAAATGAGGGAGAGCAGCAGGCCACAGTCGCCTTTATACAGGGGTCTGTGGGAGGAGCCACAGGGGTAGTCAGCAGGGTCTTGGGAGGAGCCACAGGAGCAGTCAGACAGGTATATCTAGTTCACCACAATATACTCATAATTTTGTATAAATCTGCAAATTCCCCCTTCATTTTCCAACACTAAAGGGAATAAAGTCCTCAGCTTTTCCTAAAGCTCGAGTCCTCGAGTCCCAGCAAACGTATTGTAAATTTTCTCTGCACTCTTTCAATGTTGTTGATAACTTTCCTTCAGGCCAGTAACAAAAACTACACACAATACTCCAGAATAGGCCTGACCAATGTAGTAAAGCTGAAACAGGGGATAACTTTACTGCACCACGACACAATCTCAAAGCCTGTGCTTGTATCACACCCGAACATAATAAAGTTGAATCTGAAGCTGATCTATAAACCACAACCATAATCAAGAACAGATCCAATTAAACAAACAAAATTGGTCAACAAATACTTTCATGTAACACCCTAGAATACCCGCAGGGATAACTGAGAATATTTAATGTTTCTTTATATTTATCAATTATTTTCTTATCAGGTGCTTCCATGTCAGCTTATTATCCGTCCACATGCCTGGAAATCTTACCACTGACACCTTTTAAGGAGTTTGACCATATCAGTTCCTATCAAGTGCAGGTTCATTAATCCTGTCTGTAAAACACATAACTTGTCCCATCTATTTCCTGACTTATCGACCTTATTAATTGCGAATGCATCCTATATACAGTAAAATTGAAATTTCTACCTCTAATCCATAAACCTCCATCATCTGCATATAGTGATTTACACACTCCAAAACCTGTCTCAGAGAAAAATATTATGAATTATAAATAATAAACACTGCCTGTGGAATCCCAGTCTCTATCTCATTACAACCTGAATATAACTTTCCCACCCATACCTGACACAAAACATTCAATTAAAACAACTCAAAGTTAGATAATAGCCCCTCAATCCTCATTTCCACAATTTATAAAAATTCTTTCCTTGCATAAATACCATCTGCCTTTTGAATAGTGAAAATACTGCAGTTACAACATCTATATTTAACTGGCTTTACTAATACCATCTTCCAAATATAAAAATGAATTCAATGTCATACTTGCCCATCCATACCTTTACAAGACGTACAAATAGAAACAATCAGAAAAAATTGTACAATAGCCCTCTCAATTGCATTTCCAAATATTAATCAAAAGTCCATCCTTCAATAAATATTATTTGCCTTTTCAATAATAAAAATATTGCTATTACAACATCTTTATTTAACTGTACTTTCCTAATATGATCTTCCAAACCCAGACTGATTCCAATGTTATTTAATAGACAATAGACAATAGGTGCAGAAGTAGACCATTCGGCCCTTCGAGCCTGCACGGCCATTTTGAGATCATGGCTGATCAATTCCTATCAATAACCGGTTCCTGCCTTGTCCCCATATCCCTTGATTCCCCTATCCATAAGACACCTATCTAGCTCCTTCTTGAAAGCATCCAGAGAATTGGCCTCCACTACCTTCCGAGGCAGTGCATTCCAGACCCCCACAACTCTCTGGGAGAAGAAGTTTTTCCTTAACTCTGTCCTAAATGACCTACCCCTTATTCTCAAACCATGCCCTCTGGTACTGGACTCTCCCAGCATCTGGAACATATTTCCTGCCTCTATCTTTTCCAATCCCTTAATAATCTTATATGTTTCAATCAGATCCCCTCTCAATCTCCTTAATTCCAGCGTGTAAGGCAGAGATTGCTAGGTATCTGAGTAGCCAGGGTATCAAAGGTCATGGGGAGAAAGTGGGGGAGTGGGACTAAATGGGAGAATGGATCAGCTCATGATAAAATGGCGGAGCAGACTCGATGGGCCGAATGACCGACTTCTGCTCCTTTGTCTTATGGTCTTATTCTACCGTTCCAAACTCCCCTCTGATAAAACGTGAAATGACCTCTTTTATCAAAAATATAATTCAAACACTCAATTACCATACATTCCACAAGTTTACATAAATGAGACTTTAATGATATTGGCCTACAAGAAGGAGGATCAGACGGGGAGATCCAGGTTTTAGAATGGGAACTACTACAACCATTTTCCATGAGAAAAGTAGATGGCCAAACCTCCAAATACGATTCAGAAAGTTAATATTCTCACAAAAGAAAATTACACACATACCTGTTGAATCAAGATTTTCTACAAGTTCATGATACATTTTGTTCCCATTCACAACACTATACTCTGCCCCTTTCCTTATAAAACTGACAACACCACCCCTCTACCAACTAACCTGTCAAGCCAAACGACAATATAATCCTGCACAGGAATAAAACTCAAAATGTGCAGGTTTCCTCAACAGATATAACATAGGAAGAATCTGACAAATCAGAAATAAACTGCTTAAAGTGTTGACCATGTAAAATCAGGCTTCTTGCATTTCACTTCAATATTTCAATCCTATTACATGTCTTCACAAGTAGCTGTGATGGAGAAACCCCTACAAATCAGAGCTTCATTTACAGCTTCCCCAAAAAAAAGGTACACCAAGATACCTTTCTGCAGATTTCACAATAATTTTAATTTCCTCAGCAGGATGAAATGTCTGAGCAGTACAATTCACCACATTGGTTATAAACATCACAAACTTCATTTTATCCAGCAGTGAAGTATCTTTGGTGAGAGAACTGTGATGCCGACATATATCCACTGACGTCACAGTCTGTTCTCTGAGTGGAATCACTTTATCCAGGTTACCTGCTCTGCTTGCTGTACTTGTCCTTGAACAGGCCCTTCTGCTCACTGTGTTGTTCTGAACCAATTGAACTGGTCACGTCATGCCTTACTAAACCAATCCCTTCTGCCCACACAAGGATCACATCCCTCCATTCTCCACACATTCACGTGGTATCTAATAGCCTCTATCACATCTGCCTCCATCACCACCCGGTATTCACTCCAGACACCCACCACTATGGGAATGAGAAACAAAACTTGAAACGCAAATCTCCTTTAAACATCTTGAGTCAGGTTTTTAACATCATTGTCTTTTGTAATTGCTTTTTTTTTAACAGCAGCTATGCAGAGAAAAGATACAAAATTACACTAAATTACAAAATACTTCAATAGTGCAAAAAGGACCAATGAGGATGTATTCCCCCTTTCTCCTGAAGTGCATGCCCTCTGGCATTGGACATTTCCTCCTCAGAGAAAAAATCCCGGCTGTCCACTCTGTCTGTGACTCTCACATTCCTGTAAACGTCTGTCAGACCTCCCTCAGCCTCTGCCGTTCCGGAGAAAATTCCCCGAGATTGTCCGGTCTCACTTTATCCAGGCAGCATCCTGTTAAGCGTCTTCCACTCACCATCCGAAACCTCCGTATTATTCCTGTATTCGAATGCAATTCTCCAGATGTGGTTAAACTAGAGATTTATACAACTGCAACATAACTGCCTGACACTGGAACCACTATCTGGGAGTTATGAACTCGGATTCCAAGATCCCCCTGTAGATCAACACAGTCCAATCTCGTCCCATGAATATAACAGCAAAGAGATAATGCTGAGGCTTTATAAGACACGAGTCAGGCCGCACTTGGAGTATTGTCAACAGTGTTAGGCCCCATATCTCAGACAGGATGTGTTGTCATTGGAGAGAGTCCAGAGGAGGTTCAGAAAGATGATTTCCGGAATGAAGGGGGTTAAAGTATGAGGAGCACTTGGCAGCTTTGACCCTGTGCTCACTGGAACTCAGAAAAATGCGGGGACATCTCATTGAAACCTACCAAATGTTGAAAGGACTGGATAAGGTGGATGAGGAGAAGGTATTTCCTGTGGTTGGGCACAGCCACAAAGTTGAGGGGCCACCTTTTCAAACAGATGTAAGCAGGTTATTTTTTTTATTAGCCAGGGAGTATTGGATCTGTGGAATGCTCTGTCACAGACTGTGGTAGAGGCCGAGTGTGTGGGTATATTCAAGACCTATCACTGAAGGTCTCTGGACACAAGCCCCCTCAATCATGATGAATCTCCTCTGCACTCTTCCAGCACAAAACATCCTTTGTACAGAATGCTCAGCAGAACTGAATGCACTTTTCAAGAACGTTGTCAAGTCAGGCAGCATCTGTTGAGAGGAATAGAGTCGATGGTTGGGACAGAACCCCTCCCTTATGGCACTAACACAGGCCCTTCGGCCCAACCTTTCCATGCTGTCCTCCTGTCCATTTAAACTAATCCCTCTGCCTGTCTTTGACACAGAACACAGAAATCTACAGCACATTACAGGCTCTTCAGCCCACAATGTTGTACCAACCATGTAACTTACTCTAGAGACTGCCTAGGATTTCCTGATCGTATATCCCTCTGTGTTTCTAAGCTCCATGTACCTATCTAAGAGTCTCTTAAACTATCCTATTCTATCCACCTCCACCATCGCTGCAGGCAGTGCATTCCATGCCCCACGACTCTCTGTGTAAGAAACTTACCCCTGACATTCCCTCAGTACCGACTTCCGAGCAGCTTAAAACTACGTCCCCTCGTGTTAGTCACATCAAGCCTAGGAAAATGCCTCTTGTTATCCACATGGTCAAAGCCTCTCATCATCTTATTACAATTACTTATGTACAGGTTAGGAGAAATATAGCTTCAACATCACCTCACAGCTCTTGAACTCAATCCCACGGTTGATGAAGGCCATCACACCAGACATCCTACTAACTACACTGCCAACTTCCACAGGAGCTTTGAATGTCGTATGGACATGGACCCCCAAGATCTCTCTGACCCTCCACACTGCCAAGAGTCTTACCATTAATATTATATTCTGTGTTCAAATTTGACCTGCAGAAATGAATCTCTTTATCTGTGTTGAACTCCATCTGCCACTTCCCTGTTCTGCATCCGAGGTGAGGAAATAAATTGCTGAGCCTCTGGCTAGGATCATTATGTCCTCATTGTCCATGGGAACAGTCCAGGAGGACTGGAGGGAGGCGAATGTTGTCCCCTTGTTCAAAAAGGGTAGTAGGGTTAGTCCGAATAATTATAGACCATTGAGCCTTTCATCTGTGGTGGGAAAGCTATTGGAAAAGATTCACAAAGATAAGATCTATTGGCATTTAGAGAATCATGGTCTGATCAGTGTCAGTCAGCATGGCTTTCTGAAGGACATATCGTGTCTAAAAAGCATGACGGAGTTCTTTTAGGAGGTGACCAGGCATATTGATGAGGGTAGTGCAGTGGATGTTATCTACATGGATTTTAGTAATGCATTTGATAAGGTTCCACACGGTAGGCTTATTCAGAAAGTCAGAAGGCATGGGATCCAGGGATGTTTGACTAGGTGGATTCAGAGTTGGCTTGCCTGCAGAGAGCAGAGAGTTGTGGTGGAGGGAGTACATTCGGATTGGAGGGTTGTGCCTAGTGATGTCCCACAAGGATCAGTTCTAGGACCCCTACTTTTCGTGATTTTTATTGACGACCTGGATGTGGGGGTAGAAGGATGGGTTGGCAAGTTTGCAGAAGACACAAATGTTGGTGGTGGTGTGGATAGTGCAGAGGATTGTCAAAGATTGCAGAGAGACATTGATAGGATGCAGGAGTGGGCTGAAAAGTGGCAGATAGAGTTCAACCTGGAGAAGGGTGAGGTGGTACACTTTGGATGAACAAACTCCAAGGCAGAGTACAAAGTAAATGGCAGGATACTTGGAAGTGTGGAGGAGCAGAGGGATCTGGGGCTACATGTCCACAGATCCCTGAAAGTTGCCTCACAGGTAGACAGAGTATTTAAGAAAGCTTATGGGGTGTTAGCTTTCATAAGTCGAGGGATAGAGTTTAAGAGTCGCGATGTAATGATGCAGCTCTATAAAACTCTAGTTGGGCCACACTTGGAGTACTGTGTCCAGTTCTGGTCACCTCACCATAAGAAGTATGTGGAAGCATTGGAATGGGTACAGAAGAGATTTACCAGAATGTTGCCTGGTTTAGAGAGTATGGATTATGATCAGAGATTAAGGGAGCTAGGGCTTTACTCTCTGGAGAGGAGGATGATGAGAGGAGAAATGATAGAGGTATAGTTGATATTAAGGGGAATAGATAGAGTGGATAGCCAGCGCCTCTTCCCCAGGGCACCACTGCTCAATACAGGAGAACATGGCTTTAAGGTAAGGGGAGGGAAGTTCAAGGGGGATATTAGAGGAAGATTTTATACTCAGAGAGTGGTTGGTGAGTGGAATGCACTGCCCGAGTCAGTGGTGGAGGCAGATACACTAGTGAAGTTTAAGAGACTATTAGACAGGAATATGGAGGAATTTAAATTTAGGTTGGCAGAGTTTAAGGGTCGGCACAACATTGTGGGCCGAAGGGCCTGTACTGCGCTGTATTGTTCTATGTTCTATCTATTTCTCGCTGGAATCTCTCTTTTAATTTAATTTTTTTATTGAAGGCACGACACAGTACAGAAAACATAATGCATTACATTTTCCTCCATTTTGCTTTTACACCTTACCCCTAAACAACACAACGTCATCAGTGGGGCCTTCTGGGAGTTGTAGTCATTGTCATCGCTCGCTCCCTGTCAAAGCATGTTTCGTCAGCCACCACAGACGTCACCGAAACAGACCCACCGAGGCGCGAAGGGGAATCACACCCGTCCTTGTGGGCGCCGAGGCCGGCGACACCGTCAGAAACGAGCCGCTGATCTCCGCCATGGCGATGGAGCAGAAAAGGAGGGGCTGCTCATGGGCCTATTTCCTCCAGCCTATCGTAGCTCAGACCTAACACTGACCCCTGCTGTCATTGGCTGCCGTGCCTGTCGCTCAAATGGGAACTCAGAGGGTGATTAGTTTATGTGAACGTCAGTCAGCCTTCCTGTCTTTATGAGTTTGGATTTGGATTTATAACGGGACAGGAAACAAATTGGGAGAAATGCGAGTTTTTATGTGATGGTGCATCAGTCTCCGAGCTACATTATTAACAGTAAAAGGGCAAAGGCCGTGGTGAGGAAGGAGGTGATTTCCTGGAGGTTCTATGGAGATAATATTGGAAGGAATATCAAACTTGGAATTGTTTGGGATACGATTTAGAAAATGGGGGGATTTGTGGGTTTCATAATATTCCAGTGTTGATTAATGAGGGCAAAATGATTGTTACTGAAACAGGGAAGGTTGTGTTACTGGCTGGGTCATTTGTTGAGATTCATAATCAGGATAATTTAAGTGAATACCCTGATGTACTGGAAGTCAGCTGTAGTAATGATAGTATCACTGATGGAGAGATTTCTTTGTATGAATTTAAGACGTTTATTAATAATGCAGGTCAGGTGTTCCCAGGAAAGAGTGATATTTGAAATTGTAATTGTTTCTAATTCGCTTTTGTGAAAATATTAAATGTTTGAATTGTGCATCTACTTTCCTCATGGAAAATGGAAATAGTAGTGCCAATTCTAAAACCTGGCATATCCCCATTTGATCCTTCTAGTTAAGGGCCTATATCGTGAATGTCTCATTTATGTAAACTTAGGGAATGTATGGTAATCAAGCGCTTGAGTTATATTTTGTAAAGAGTGGTGATAAAGTGTTTTATTAGAGTGGATTTTGGAAGGGTGAAATGACATTAGATTCAGTTTTAGATTTGGAAGATGATAATTGGAAAGCACAATTAAATAAAGATGTTGTAATAGCAGTATTTCTTGATACTGAAAAGGGAAATGATATGGAAGAAAGGACTTTTGATTAAATGAGGAGTGAGGGGGACATTGTATAATTTTTTCTGTTTTTTTTGGATGGACTGTCCAAGTACCGATCGGCATGTTATGTTTGTTTTTCTATGAGATAGAGAATCGGACCCCACAAGGCAGTATTTGTAGCCCTTCATTATTTAATATTATGATTAATGATATTTTCTCTGAGATGGGAAAATGGGATACCCTGGGTAAATCACAATATACAGATTGCGTAGCTTTATAGATTAGAGGTATTAATTGTAATTTACAATTAATAGGTCAAACAGTGGGCAGATTGATGAGGATTTTAAGCTTTCAGTCGTTAAAACACATGTGGTACACAAACAGCATTAATAGACTTGCACTTGATTTTAAATTATGTGATTAATATCTTCAGGAAGTGTCAGTGGTAAGATTTATCAGTATGTAGATGGATAATAAGCTGACATGGAAGCACCTATCAGTAAAATAATTGATATATGTCAAGTAGCTTTAATTCTCCTCAGACATCTATGTGGGTATTCTTGGGTGCAACATGAAAATCTTTGTTGACCAATTATATTTGTGTAATTGATCTGTTCTTGATTATGTCTGTGTGGCTTATGGATCAGCTTCATTTTCAAATTAAATATGTTTGTATGTGATACAATTGCCAACTTTAAGATTGTGTTCTGGTGTGGTAATGTTGACTCCTGTTTTGGCTTTACTGATTGCAATGGGACAATTGCCCTCAAAGTAACAGAGGTTCAAGTTGATGTCAACATACTGGATTAATTTGCGCGGGCAAGGAAATGATCATCCTGTTAAAGGTGTGCTGGAGGACGGCTGGGGACATCACAAGAAGAGTGTTTTTTGTTTTGGGTAGCTGGGTTCTTATCACGCTGGGAATACGGGTGTATTTGATGATACAATATGTCCCACCGTAACTTTCTCTGTAACCCCACCTTGTTTTTTCCAATGACTTCAGTTGATTTTATGTTACACAATCGGATTCGGTTCTGCCTGAGTGTCTGTTGGTTCATTAGTATACTAATGAAATTTATTATCATACAGTAACCATTTTTACAGTTGAATCCAAAGATAAGTTAACTGGGGATGTTGGTGTGGCTGTTTTTGTGTGCCTGAATTGCAGGTAATGGTAAAGAAATGACTTATAGCCATTTATCAGCATAGGAAGCAGAATTCTTTGCCAACAGTATAGGCTGGAGGTGGGTGGAGGAAATTGGTCCTTATAATTTGCTCAGAATACATTTCGATTTTGATGAGACTTAAACAGGTCATTCTGGCAATAGGTCAGATTGACTGTTGGAAACTTGTCAAACCGTATTTCATATATAAAGTTTGATTTATATGTCTGCACATTATGGGCCCTGCACATCACACTGTTGAGGGAAATGATGATGTTGACTGTTTACCACCAAAAGCTGTTAAATGTTAACCTGTAGATATAGACCTTCCACTTAGCAAATTAGAAGCTAAAGGGTTGGTAGTGTTAAGAATTAGGGGCTTATGGCAAGACGTAGGATAATGGACATAAGGACAGACACCTTCACAGAATACATAAACCTGTTGGGTTTATAGAAGAAGAGCTTAAAACAAGGGAAGGAATGATATTGACATGACATAGAAATGTCCACACCCTGCTTAATTATGCCTTGTAACTAATTGGAAAACTTCATTCTGTGTCGTGTACATTTTGTCATTATGAAACTGTCGAAACACATACTATTTCAATGTGAAGCGCATAAGGCTCAAGAAAAATCAAGTGCAGTCTTCAGTACAATCTTTGCGAGGGTAGATAGTTTTCAGATAAAAACTATTAAATTATGGGACTGACTTTTAATCAATTCATAGTTTGAGCTGGAAAAGGCATGTAATAATTGTGTTAAACCTAAGGAAATGACATATAGGGTAGCAAAGGTGAGTGGGATGTTGGATTATTGGGATGCTCTTAAAATCCAACAAAAGGCAACGAAAAAAGCCATAGGAATGGTCAAGACGAAATATGACGGCAAACTGGCCAATAATATAAATCAGGATACTAAAAGTTTAGTTTTCAGCTACATGAAGAGTGAAAGGGAGATGAGAGTTGATACTAGAACACTGGAAAATGATGCTGGTGAAGTAGTAATGGGGGACAAAGAAGTGGCAGATGAACTTAATGAACAATCTTCACTGTCTTTTCTGGTCAGCACCGCCCCCACTTGGCCTATTTAACCTGTCCCATTACGGGTGGACTTTAGGACCCGGGGGAGCTCAGGACCCGCCGCCTGCAACTGCTGCTGAATCCCCGGTGTTTCTGTTCAGCCGACGATGCGGTGAACGAGTTAAAATTAATCGATCGACAATTCTTATGTCACGTTTATTTCACTCCATAGAACCATAGAACACTACAGCACAGAAAACAAGCAATTTGGCGCTTCTAGTCTGTGCGGAAACTTTATTCCACTCGTCCCATTGACCTGCACCCAGTCCGTAACCCTCCAGACCTCTCTCATCCATGTATCTAACCAATTTATTCTTAAAACTTAAGAGTGAGCCCGCATTTACACCGTCAGATGGCAGCTCGTCCCTCACTCCCACCACTCTCTGAGTGAAGAAGTTCCTCCTCATGTTCCCCCTAAAGCTTTCCCCTTTCACCCTAAAACCATGTCCTCTCGTATTTATCGTTCCTAATCTAAATGGAAAGAACCTACTCGCATTTACTGTCTATATCCCCCATAATTTTGTAAACCTCTATCTAATCTCACCTCATTCTTCTATGCTTCAAGGAATAAAGTCCTAACCTGTTCAATCTTTCCCTGTAACTCAACTCCTGAAGACCTGGCAACATCCTAGTAAATTTCTGCACTCTTTCAATCTCTCCAGCCTCTCCATGGATATCTCATGTCTGAACTTTCTGAACTAACCTCCCATGTGGGAGCTTGTCAAAGGCCTTACTAAAGTTCATGTAGACAACATCCACAGCCTTTCCTTCACCTACTTTGTTGGTAACCTCCTCGAAAAACTCTCCAAGATTCATTAAACACGATCTACCATGCACAAAGCCATACTGACTATCCTTAATCAGCCCTTGGCTGTCCAAATACTTGTAAATCCGATCTCTCAGAACATCTTCCAATAATTTACATACTACTGATGTCAGGCTCACTGGCCTTTAGTTACCTGGTTTTCTCTTGGAGACTTTTTTAACAACGGAATAACATGAGCTACCCTCCAATCCTCCGGCACTGCACCCGTGGCTGAGGACATTTTAAATATTTCTGTCAGGGCCCCTGCAATTTCTACTCTAGTCTCTCTCAAGGTGCGAGGAAATATCAAGTCAGGCCCCGGGGATTTATCTACCTTTATTCGCTGTAAGGCAGCAAGCACCTCCTCCTCTTTAATCTACAAATGTTCCATGACACTACTGCTCGTTTCCCTTCCTTCCATATACACTATGCCAGTTTCCTGAGTAAATACTGATGCAAAAAAACTGTTTAAGATCTCCGCCATCTCGTGAGGCTCTACACATAGACGACCACTCTGATCTTCTAGGGGACCAATTTTGTCCCTTACTATCCTTTTACTCTTAATATACTTGTAGAAACCCTTCAGGTTTTCCTTCACATTATCTGCCAAAGCCACCTCATGGCTGTTTTTTTCTTCCTGATTTCCTTCTTTAGTATTTTCATACGTTTTCTATACTCTTTAAGTAACTCATTTGCTCTTTGTTGCCTCTACCTGCTATACACCTCTCTCTTTTTCTTAACCAGATCGCCAATATCCCTTGAAAACCAAGGTTCCCTATGCCTGTTAACTTTGTCTTTAATCTTGGCAGGAAAATGCAAACTCTGCACCCTCAAAATTTCACATTTGGAGGCCTTCCACTTACTGAACACATCCTCGTCAGGGGAAAAAAAACTTATCCCAATCCACTCTTCCTAGATCCTTTTTCATTTTCATAAAATTGGCCCTACTCCAATTTAGAACCTCAACTCAAGGACCAGACCCATCCTTATCCATAATTAACTTGAAACTAATGACATTATGGTCACTGGACCCAGAATGTCTGCCTACACATACTTCTGTCACCTGACCTGTCTGGTTTCCTAATAGGAGATCAAGTATTGCATCCTCTCTCATAGGTACCTCTATATATTGATTTAGAAAACTTTCCTGAAAACATTTCACAAACTCCAAGCCATCTAGCCCTATTACAGTTTGGGAGTCCCAGTCAATATGTGGAAAGTTAAAATCCCCTACTATTACAACTTCCTGTTTCTTACATCGGTCTACTATCTTTATACAGATTTGTTCCTCCAATTCTCTCTGACTATTGGGCGGTCTATAATACACCCCTATTAGTGTGGTCACACCTTTCCCGTTCCTCAGCTCCACCCATATGGCCTCTGTAGACAAGCCCTCCGGGCTGTCCTGCACAGCTGTGATATTTTCCCTGACTAGTAATGCCAGTCCTCCCCCTTTCATCCCTCCCCCTCTATCACGTCTGAAACAACGAATATTTCTATCATGTATAAACCTTAGGTGGGAGGTTATCTTTTTGTATTAATGTATTAAAAATAAATTATAAATTCTACCAATGAGAATTACAAATTCTCTTACTGAAGGATTCATATTCAAAATAGTATCCAACAAATCAGATTCTTGCATATATGGGAACTTAGATAATTATTTTTTGTAAAAGAATGTCTAACCTGAAGATATTGCAGTAAGTGTGTATGAGAGAGAGAATACTTGCTAATTAACTCTTCAAAAGTCATCAATCAACCATCACAAAATAAATAATAAAAATAAATAAATCTGCAAAAAAAAAACAGATCCCCTTAATCACTAAAGATTAAACAAGTTTGGGAGAGAGAACTTAATGTGACCTTTGTTAATGAAGATGGTCAATTCTTGTTTAATATGTGCCAATCACTGTTTAATTCAATTGAAATTGTTCACTGTTACTATTTAACAAATGAGAGACTATCCAAAATATTTCCAAACATAGACAATAATTGCGATAGGTACAAAACTGAAGTTGCCACTTTTTCACATATGTTCTGTTTATGATCTTCATCAAAATGTTTTTGGAAATCTTTATTTTCTACAATTTCTAAAGCTCTGAAAATTAATTTACAACCTAATGTACAAACCTTTGATTTCTGTCTATACATGCAGTCCTCGCATGGCCTTTATCCTCCTCCACCTCACTATATGCTCTAACACTCTGGTTCCCCTCCCTCTGCAAATCATTTTTACCCCCCCCCCCCCCCCCCCGAGCAGCACTGGCAAATCTACCCTCAAGGATGTTAGTCCCCCTCCAGTTCAGGGGCAAACCGTCCCGTCGGAACAGGCCCCACCTTCCCGGGAACAAAGCCCAATTGTCCAGAAACATGAAGCCCTCCCTCCTGCACCATCTCCTTAGCCACGTATTTAGCTGCACTCTCCGCACATTTATATTTACAGGGACTTTACTCCTGACGCCGGTCCCGGGACCCGACTCGTTTACAGACCCGGAGCGGAACCGGAGCAGATTCTCAGCCACTGGTTCACAACCCAAGTCGCAAAGAAAGGATAAAGTTTCCCCGTGAATTTGTTCCCAGTGAAGGTGTGGAGATGGGACTTGGTCTCCGCGTTGTAAAATGAAACTGTCCCGGACTCGTAACTGAGATAAACTCCCACCCTCCCGGGGATGGGACCGGCAGCGAGACGGGACTCGGGGGAGGGGAGATCATAAAACACGTCACAATCCCGATATAACACGTCACAATACCGCCCGATGACCCACAGTCCGGTCTCCGGACTCAGACTGACCCGTCTCTTCCTCTCCACAGACTCTGCGGCGACTCCCAGATACCAGAACCGATTCCCCGTCACCTCCACCTCCCAGTAATGTCTCCCCGATGTGAATCCCTCCGATCCCAGCACACAAGGCCAGTCTGTGAATCTCTTCCCGGTGTCAGGGAGATTCCTCCGGGTCCCGGTTCGTCTCACACTCTTCCGATCCTCAGTCACCTCGAGATACGGATACGCCGTTTCCACATCCAGGGTGACAGAGACTGGGGGGAGAAGCAGAGAATTAGAGAGTCCCCGGGGATCGGGGGGAGACTCGGGCAGCGCGGCCCCGGGGATCGGGGGAGACTCGGGCAGCGCGGCCCCGGGGATCGGGGGGAGAAGCAGAGAATTAGAGAGTCCCCGGGGATCGGGGGGAGACTCGGGCAGCGCGGCCCCGGGGATCGGGGGGAGACTCGGGCAGCGCGGCCCCGGGGATCGGGGGGAGACTCGGGCAGCGCGGCCCCGGGGATCGGGGGGGAGACTCGGACAGCGCGGCCCCGGGGATCGGGGGGAGACCCGGGCAGCGCGGCCCCGGGGATCGGGGGGAGACTCGGGCAGCGCGGCCCCGGGGATCGGGGGGAGACTCGGACAGCGCGGCCCCGGGGATCGGGGGGGAGAATCGGGCAGCGCGGCCCCGGGGATCGGGGGGGAGACTCGGGCAGCGCGGCCCCGGGGATCGGGGGGAGACTCAGACAGCGCGGTCCCGGGGATCGGGGGGGGGGGGGGGGGGAGACGAGCAGCGGGGTCCCGGGGATCGGGGGGAGGTTTGACCCGACGAAAGCGGGTGGACAACTAATGTCTCCCCAAGGGTTTTCCACTGAACAGGGGAAACATCCTCCCTCACTCCTGCCTGTTGACCCCTGAAAGAATTTTGTGTTTCCATGAGATCTCCTCTCAATCTTCAAAACTGGGAACAGAGAACATAGAATCGGACAGCACAGGAACAGACCCTTCATTCAATGTTCACATTAATTTGTGAGTGTGAAGTGGGGCAGTGTGATGATTTGAGACAGTAAAGGAGGTGATAATGGGAACCAGTAGGGGAGAGATGAATGGCAGATTGAACCAGGAGGGGGAGGGGTGGAAACCCCGTGGGTGAACTGTGTGTCTAGAGTTAATGAGAAGCTAGAGGGGGCAAAGATGGCAGATGAGGATGACTTTGTCCCCTTTCCCACAACCCCATCCCCCGCAGCCCCTCATTAGGACAGGGGATGAATTTGCAGGGACCCTTAAGCAACACAGGTCCTGATGAAGTGTTCCAGTCTGAACTGTGGACTGTTTACTCTTTTCCATAGAAACTTCCCGGCCTGCTGTTCCCCCAACAATTTGTGTGTGTTACTCTGCTTTAAATATACTCAATTATTTGGCCTCCACAGTTGCCTGTGGCAAATTCACTATCCTGTGGATAAAGGAATTCCTCCTCATCTCTGTCCTAAATGGACATCCCTGTAGTCGGAGGCTGTGCTTACCGTTCTCGACCCACCCACACCCTCCCAACATCAACTCTCTCCAGACAGGTGTCAGAGAGATCTGGCGAGACCCTTCATCAGGACCTGTGTAGCTTGGATTACCAGCATCTGCAGATTTTCTCCTGTTAGATTTTTAAAGCAGAAGTTAATAAGTAAACATCTTGATTAGTCAGAATCTCAAAAGTTATGGGGAGGAGGCGGGAGGATAGGGTTGATGGGGATAATAAATCAGCTAATCAGCCGTGAGTACAGGCCCAGAACCATCAAACACTACTCATATGTTAACACTTTCATTCCCGGAATCATTCTTCTGAATCTTCTGGACCCCCTCCAATGCTAGTACATGTTTTCCGATAGAGGAGACCCAAAACTGCTCACAATACTCCAAGTGTGGTCTGATCAATGCCTTATTAAAACCTCAGAATTACATCCTTGCTCTTGTATTCTAATCCTCTCGAAATGAAAGCAAACATTGAGTTTGCCAATCTTACCACTGACACAAACTGCAAGTTAACCTTCAGGGAATCCTGCACAAGGACACCCATGTCCCTTTGCACCTCTGATTTTTGAATTTCGCCCTGTTTACAGAATTGTCTATGTGTTTAATTCCTTCGACCAAAGTCGTACCTGCCTAAGTTTGTACCTGCCAAACTCTACCTGTGCTACAAGATCCTTATTCCGTATACTGGTACATTCAAATAGGACCATAAGACAAAGCAGCAGAAGCCGGCCATTCGGTCGATTGAATCTGCTCCGCCATTTTATCATGAGCTGATCCATTCTCCCATTTTCCCACTCCCCCACCTTCTCACCATGACCTTTGATGCCCTGGCTACTCACATACCTATCAATCTCTGTCTTAAATACAACCAATGACTTGGTCTCCACTGCTGCAAGAAATTCACAGATTCACCACCCTCTGGCTAAAAAAATTTCTTCGCATCTCCGTTCTGAATGGGCACCCTTCAATCCTTAAGTCATGCTCTCTCGTACTAGACTCCTCCACCATGGGAAACAACTTTGCTACATCCACTCTGTCCATGCCTTTTAACGTTCAAAATGTTTCTGTGAGGTTCCCCTTCATTCTTCTAAACACAATGGAGTACAGTCTAAGAGCGGTCAAATGGTCCTCATATTAACCCTCTCATTCCCGGAATCATTCTAGTGAATCTTCTCTGAACCCTCTCCATTGTCAGAACATCCTTTCTTAAATAAGGAGCCCAAAACTGCACACAGTATTCCAAGTGAGGTCTTACCAGTTCCTTATAGAGCCTCAACATCACATCCCTGCTCCTATACTCTATTCCTCTAGAAATGAATGCCAACATTGCATTTGCCTTCTTCACCACCGACTCAACCTGGAGGTTAACCTTAAGGGTATCCTGCACGAGCACTCCCAAGTCCCGTTGCATCTCAGAACTTTGAATTCTCTCTCCATTTAAATAATAGTCTGCCGTTTATTTCTTCTACCAACGTGCATGACCACACACTTTTCAACATTGTATTTCATTTGCCACTTCTTTGACCATTCTCCTAGTCTATCCAAGTCTCTCTACAGACTCTCTGTTTCCTCAGCACTACCGGCCCCTCCACTTATCTTTGTATCATCAGCAAACTTAGCCACAAAGCCATCTATTCCATAATCCAAATCGTTGATATACAACGTTAAAAGAAGTGGCCCCAACACGGACCCCTGTGGAACACCACTGGTAACCGGCAGCCAACCAGAATGGGATCCTTTATTTCCACTCTGTTTCCTGCCAATCAGCCAACGCTCTATCCATGTATGTAAATTTCCAGTAATTCCATGGGCTCTTATCTCGTTCAGCAGCCTCATGTGCGGCACCTTGTCAAAGGCCTTCTGAAAATCCAAATACACAACATCCACTGCATCTCCCTTGTCTAGCCTACTTGTAATCTCCTCAAAAAATTTCAGTGGGTTTGTCAGGCAGGATTTTCCTTCAAGGAAACCATGCTGAGTTTGGCCTATCTTGTCATATGCCTCCAGGTACTCGGTAACCTCATCCTTGACAATTGACTCCAATAACTGCCCAACCACCGATGTCAAGCTAACAGGTCTATAATTTACTTTTTGCTTCCTTGCCCCCTTCTTAAATACCAGAGTGGCATTTTCAATCTTCCACTCCTCCGGAACCATGCCAGAGTCTACTGACTTTTGAAAGATCATTGCTAATGCCTCCGCGATCTCCACAGCTACTTCCTTCAAAACTCAAGGGTGCATTCCATCTGGTCCTGGAGATTTATCTACCCTCAGACTATTCAGCTTCCTGAGTACTTTCTCTGTCGTAATTGTGACTGCGCACACTTCTCTTCCCTGAAACCCTTGAGTGTCCAGTATACCGCCGATATCTTCCTCAGTGAGGACTGATGCAAATACTCGTTCAGTTCCTCAGCCATCTCCTTATCTCCCATTACAATTTCTTCAGCATCATTTTCTATCGGTCCTATATCCACTCTCACCTATTTTGTTACTCTTTTAATACTTGAAAAAGCTTTTAGTATCTTCTTTGATATTATTTGCTAGCTTCCTTTCATAGTTCATCTTTTCCCTCTTAATGGCCTTCTTAGTTTCCTTTTGTAAGCTTTTAAAAACTTCCCAATCCTCTGTCCTCCCACTAATTTTTGCTTCCTTGAATGCCCTCTCCTTTGCTTTTACTTTGGCTTTCACTTCTCTTGTCAGCCACGGTCGCATCCTTTTTCCATCAGAAAATTTCTTCTTTTTTGGAATATATCTGTCTTGCACCTTCCTCACTTCTCGCATAAACTCCAGCCACTGCTGCTCTGCTGTCCTCCCGCTAGTGTCCCTTTCCAGTCAAATTTGGCCAGTTCCTCTCTCATGCCATTGTAATTTCCTTTACTCCACTGAAATACCGACACATCGGATTTCGGCTTCTCTTTCTCGAATTTCACAGTGAACTCAATCATGTTACGGCCACTGCCTCCTAACGGATCCTTCACCTCAATCTCTCTAATCACCTCTGGGTCATTACACAATATCCAATCCAGTACCTCTGATCTCCTAGTGGGCTCAACAACAAGCTGTTCTGAAAAGCCATCCCGTAGACATTCTACAAATTCTCTGTCTTGAGATCCAGTATCGACCTGATTTTCCCAATCCACTCGCATGTTAAAATCCCCCACAATTATCATAACACTGCCCTTCTGGCAAGCCTTTTCTATTTCCTGTTGTAATTTGTAGTCCACCTCACTGCAGCTGTTATGAGGCCGGTAGATAACAGCCATCAGGGTCCTTTTAACCCTGCGATTTCTTAGCTCAACCCATAAAGATTCGTCCGATCCTATGTCACCTCTTTCTAATGATTTATTATCATTTATTACCAATAAAGCCACGCCACCCCCTCTGCCTACCTGCCTATCCTTCCGATACACCGTGTATCCTTGGACGTTCAGCTCTCAGAGACATGCATCCTTTAGCTACGTCTCAGTGATGGCCACAAAATTATACCTGCCAATCTGTAGCTGTACGACAAGATCATCCACCTTATTCCTGATGCTGTGTGTATTTAAGTATAACACCTTACGTCCAGTATTTGGTACTTTTTGTTTTGATTGCACTGCAACTCATCCCAGTAGCTGCAAATTTGCCCCATCACCTGCCTGTCCTTCCTGACATTTTTACTGCTCACTATCTTAGATTTATTTCTGTTTTCCCCCTCCTCCACTCTATTATTCCGGTTTCCCATCCCCCTGCCAAATTAGTTTAAACCCTTCCTAACAGCTCTATTAAACATTCCCGCTATGATATTGATCCCCTTCGGGTTCAGGTGTAACCCGTCCTTTTTGAACAGGTAATAATTCCCCCTGAAGAGATCCCAATGATCCAAGAATCTGAAGCCCTGACCCCTGCACCAGTCTCTCAGCCACGCATTCATCAGCCTGATCCTACTATTCTTGCCCTCGCTAGCACGTGGCACAGGTAGCAATCCTGAGCTTACTACCCTGGAGGTCCTGCTTCTCAGCTCCCTTCCTAACTCCCGGAAATCTCTCTTCAGGACCTCCTCCCTTTTCCTCTCTATGTCATTGGTACCAACATGTACCAAGACAGCTGGCTGCTCGCCCTCTCCCTTCAGCATATTCTGGACCCGATCCGAGACATCCCATACCCCGTCACCTGGAAGGCAGCACACCATGCGGGTATCTCTACCAGGCTCACAGAATCTCCTGTCTGTTCCCCTGACTATGGAATCCCCTATGACTACCGCATTCCTCTTCTCCCTCCTTCCCTCCTGCACAACAGCGCCAGGCTCAGTGCCAGAGACCCGGTCACCGTGGCCGTCCCCTGTCAGGTCATCCCCCTCAACAGCATCCGAAACGATGTACTTGTTGCTGAGGGGGGCAGCCACAGGGGTGCTCTCCACTATCCGGGCATTTCCCTTCCTCCTCCTGACAGTCACCCAGTTTTCTGACCCCTGTAGCCTAGGGATGACTACCTCCCTGTAGCTCCTGTCTATCACCTCTTCATTTTCTCTAATAAGCAGTAGGTCATCAAGCTGCAGCTCCAGATCCCTAACACGGTCTCCGAGGAGCTGAATCTCCGTTCACCTGGTGCAGATGTGGCTATCAGGGAGGCTGGAGGTCTCCCAGGATTCCCACATCTGACACCCTGAACAAAGCACTCACCCTGCAGACATGCTACCTAATTCTACAGGAATGAAACAAAGAAATGGGTCTACTCACCCACCTACTTCGCCAAACACACAAACTTTTTAAACCGTTAGCTAATGTGCCCTGCTGTTGCCCCGTCCGTTGGGCCGATTTGCCAAGGGGAGAAAAAGAGTCGGTTCCTCGCTCTCGACTCTTCCCGTTACCGCCTAAGCCCGTCGAGCCAAAGCCCTACACTCTGCTGCCACCCACTCCGCTGCCCGCTGTATAGGGTGGTCATCTTTTTAAACTCTCCGCGCTGTCCTGCGCAGTCTCGCCGTTCTTGTATGCGAAGTTTTTTACAGAACTGCCTTCCTTCAGAATTTAGCTCCCACGCCGCCCTTCTTGTCCCAATCTAAAAAACACCTTCAGTCCTGTATTCATCAGCCTGTTCCACACTGTCCACATGAAATTCAGCAAGGCCTTTGATGTCGATGATAGACCACACCTGGAGCATTGTCTGCATTTCCGGTTCCCGAATATGGGGAGGATGTCATTACACTGGACAGGAGGCTTCAGGAGGATGTTACCCGGACTGGGGGCTTGGGTTAAAAGCAGAGAGTGGATAAGCTTGGGCTATTCAGCTGTAGTGTAGGATGTTCAGGTATGACCCCTTATTGAGGTAAATTATTCATAAGGAGCTTAAATAACATTTATTTTTCCAAGAAATGGGAGTACAGAACCAGAGACCTCAGATTGAAAGAGAGACAGGCATTTTTTCTGAGTGGTCTATCGGGTAATATTCTCATAGAGAGGGAGGTTGGTAAATGGAATTTGCCCTCAAACACTGTAGAAAAAGGTAAAAATAAAATATTTTAAAATGAATTTGGGCAGGTACACAGATGGGAAATGGTTAGAGGGATGGGGGGGAGTCAAACACACACAAATGGGACATGCTCAAGAAGACATCTTAGTCTTGCAGATTGATGAAGTGGGCCGTGAGTTCAACATCCATCAAACCCTCCCAGATCATCCTCCTGAGGAATCTCACCCCGGAGTCTGTCTGTGAAGGGTTGATGTGACGTCACGTCAGAGGGCAGCTCAGTGCCACAGAACAGACAGACTGGGTAAGGACGGCAGATTTCAATCCTAAATGGAAATTTGTGCCTATTTCTGTGACCGTGTGTCACACTCTGATAGTACATTGTGTGTGTGTGTGTGTGTGTGTGTGTGTGTGTGTTGATTGTGGTAAATATCCGTGTGGTGGGTATACATATTGAAGGAGCGTGTGCACATTGAAGAATTTGTATGTTACAGTGTGTCATCACATGTCTGGTGTGTTGAGTTGTTTAAATGAATAAATGACTGTGTCTGAAGAGACTGGTTTCCAGGTTACTGAGGGAAATAACAACGTACATTGCTGAGGCTCTGACTACAATCTGCCAGTCCTTCCTGTGTATGTGTGTGAGGGAGCTTTGCCAGGCCGGTTATGCTGTGTGTGCTTCTCCCGAGATGAAATCTTGACCCATGTCAATGCTTGTTGGTGTGTCCGAGCTCATTCTCACAATGCTTCAATGTAGTGGTCTGATAACCATAAGACATAGGAGCAGAATTAGGCCATTTGCCTATCGAGTCTGCTCTGCCATTCAATCATGGCTGATCCTTTTTTCCCTCCTCAGCCCCACTACCTGGCCTTCTCCCCGTAACCTTTGATTCTGTGTCCAATCTAGAACCTATCAAGCTCTGCCTTAAATACACACAACAAGTTCCGCAAATTCACAAGCTGCTGGCACAAATTTTTCCGCATCTGTTTTAAATAGACACCTCTCTGTCTTGAGGCTGTGCCCTCTTGTCCTAAACTCCACCACCAGGGGAAACATCCTTTCCACATCTACTCTGTCTAGGACTTTCAACATTCGAAAGGTTTCAATGAGATTCCCCCTCATCTTTCTAAATTCCAGCGAGTACAGACACAGAGCTATCAAACGTTCCTCGTATGATAACCGTTTCATTCCTGGAATCATCCTTATGAAATGAACCTTCTGCAATGCCAGCACATCTTTTCTTAGATAAGGAGCCCAAAACTGTTCACAATACTCAAGGTGAGGCTTCACCAGTGCCTTATCAAGCCTCAGCATCACATCCCTGCTCTTGGATTGAATGCTATTCTAAACCCCTTGAATTGAATGCTAACATTGGATTCTAAACCACAGATTAAAGTCCAGGAGCAACAGGCTCCGGGACAGCTTCTTCAACCAGGCCAGCAGACTGATTAACTCATGTGGACACAACTGAATTTCTATGTTATATTAACCAGCCTGTTGTACATATTATTTATCATAAATTACTATCAATTGCACATTGCACATTTAGATGGAGATGTGACATAAAGAATTTTAATCCTCAGGTATATGAAGGATGTAAGTAATAAAGTCAATTCAATTCAAATCTATTTCTTGTTTATTTTTTTCATCCCAATCATTCTTTCAGTTCCTCTCTGTAGATATTTAAAAGCTTCCCAATCCTCTGTCTTCCTGCTAATTTTTGTTTTGTTGTATGCCCTCTCTTTTGCCTTTACAATAACTTGTCTTCCCTTGTCAGCAACTGTTTTACTATTTTGCCATTTGAGTATTTATTTATTTTTGGAATACATCTATCCTTCACCTTCCTCATTTTCCCAGAAACTGACACCATTTCTGCTCTGCTCTCATCCCTGTCAGCATCTCCTTCCAATTTGCTTTGGCCAACTCCTCTCTCAGACCACTGTAATTTCTTTTACTCCTCTGAAATACTACAATATCAGGCTTTACTTTCTCCTTCTCAGATTTCAAGTTGAACTCAGTCATATTGTGAGCACTGCTTCCTAAGGTTTCTTTTAACTACTCACCTCTGGTTCAATACATAACACCCAATCCAGTAGAGCTGTTCCCCGAGTAGGCTCAACGACAAACTGCTCTAGAAAGCCATCACATTGCATTCAACAAACTCACTCTCTTGAGATCCTTTTCCAACCTGATTTTCCCAATTGACCTGCATGTTGAAATCTCCCATGATTATCATAACATTATGCTTTTCATCAACCTTTTCTATTTCCAGTTGTAATCTGTGTTCCCCAACCCACTGACTGTTGGGAGGCCTGTATATGACTGGTGTCAGTGTCATTTTTACTTTTGCAGTTCCTTACCTCAACCCACAAGATTCAACATCTTCCAATCCTATGTCACATCTAGCTGCTGATTTACCAGCAGAGCCACACCACCCCATCAGCCTTCCTTCCTTCGTCCGATACATTGTGTAATCTTGAACATTCAGCTCCCAACTACAACCATCCTTCAGCCTCATTTCCGTGATGGCCACAACATCATACCTGACAATCTGTAATCGAGCAACAAGATCATCACCTTATTTCTCATACTCCATGCATTGAGATATAACACTTTGTGTACTGTATCTGCTACCCTTTTTAATTCTGCATCCCTAATGCACTGATACTCACCCTGCTGGCTGCAATTTTCTCCTCTCACCTGTCCGCCCTATCTGACAGTTTGACTGCACGCAATCTTTGCATTTTTACCATCAGTCCTATCCCTTCACTCCAGTTCCAACCCCCACCCCCACCACCAAATTAGTTTAAATCCTACCCAACAGCTTTATGAAACCTCTCTCACCGAGAATATTGTTCTCCCTCGTGTCGAGGTGCGACCCATCCCTTTTGAGCAGGTCATTCCTCCACCAGAAGACATCCCAATGATCCAAGAACCTGAGGCTCCGCCCCCTGCACCGTCTTCTCAGCCATGGTTTATCTGCCAAATTATCCTGTTTCTACCCTCACCAGTACGTGGCACAGGCAGCAATCCAAAAATTACAACCCTGGGGGTACTGCTTCTGAGCTTTTTACCAAGCTAGCCAGATTATTTTCAGGACCTCTTTGTTTTTACTTTCTATGTAATTGGTCCCAAAATGCAACAAGTTATCTGGCTGTTTTCGCTCCCTCTGTAAATGCTGCAGACACGATCGGAGACATCCCTGACCTCGGCACCTAGGAGGCAACATACCATTCGGGTGCCCCATTCACGTCCATACATTCTCCTGTCTGTCTCCTGACAATTGAGTCCCCTATCACTATTGCTCCCCTCTTCTCCCTCTAACAACAGTGAGAGATGCTGATCCGGAAGGGGGAAGACCTTTGTCAGTCAGAGTCTGCACTCACAGGGCACATGAAGGACTTGTGTATTTTCCTGACAATCCCCGTCACCACACTGATACCCGCTTTTATTCCTTACAATATCATCAAGTCAGTATTAAATTCCCAGCTTCTGTGGTAGATTCAAATTCATGTCTTGGCGTGTTGGTGCAGTGTGCCTGGGATCAGGACACAGTGGTTCATCTGCCAGTCCCGTGTATTGGTTGTATTGTGGCCCTGTGCTGGTGTGTTCAGGGATCTGACATCTCCAGCTGACCATGTGACAGTGATGCCTCCCAGTTAGTGGGGCTGATGTGGAATAAACTTCAGTTCCCCTTCAGTCCATTATCACAGCCAATCCTTGCTTCAGCTTATAAATTAATTGTGTCTCATAAACAAGGAAAAATGAATCTTTGTAAGTTTTACCTCGGTTAATGGCATCAAGTGTTTCTCTCAGCACTGTGTTCAACAAATACAGGTAATCGAATTTTTCAACCGGTAGGGCCTCATCTGTCACTGACAATTCCTGGACATCATCACTGATTCTGTAAATATTAAACTGCTGGTGATAAACTGGAATTTTGAAGTATTTTACAAATCCATACAGGTTTTCAGTAAAGAGCATGTCGTACCTCCTGTTTCGATGAGCTTCCTCCTGAAATAAATAAAAACACAAATCTGATTAGACTTGGACTTTCCACGTCCTGAATTTCATCCAAATCATTACAAGGTGTTGCAAATTCCCACTCCCACAGTCACTCACACACACCAGCAATACAGAACCACGGGGTAAATTACAGGGAAAGTTGCTGAAAGTTAGACCATTACTGAGAGGATGGAACTGACAGGAAAGACAGGACAGGCTGTGCATTACCATCTGGATAAGACATCAGAATGATAAAATGGAACAATTTAAGATTAGTGATGGATTTGATTGTGCGAAGGTGGAAAAAGTACTTCATTATGGCGAACACGAGAGGACACAGGTGCTTGGAAGTAGTACGGAGGAGATGTCAGGTAAGTGTTTTGGAATGGGTGGAATGGGCTGCCGGCAACGAAGGTGGAGGCGGATGCGATAGGGTCTTTCACAAGACTCCTACACAGGTACATGGAGCTTAGAAAAATAGAGAGCTATGGGTAACTCGAGGTAATTTCTAAAGTCAGTAGATGTTCGGCACAGCATTGTGGGCCAAAGAGACTGTATTGTGTTGTAGGTTTTTTTTGTTTCTATGTTTCTATTTATGGGGAGACCTTCAGCCAAAGATAAAATGCCAGGTGGTTCTTAATAAATCCCACAAGAAATTTAGTGAAGAGGATGTGCCACAGGAGTGGTTGAAATGGAACATCAGAGATTGAATGTAATGGGGAGGCTGGATAAACACGTGAGGGGCCAGGGAAATTGATAGAAGATGGACCTAATGGCCTGCTCATGACAGAAAATGGTACACAATCTCATGTAAAACTTATCCAAAAAAGTAGAGACAGTGAAAGTTTCCGTAATCTGACGACTGAAGGGCCTGTATTGTGCTGTAAGTTTTCAATGTTTATATTTCTACGTTTCTAATGTGAAACATAAACGAAAAATTAAAGAAACATGGAAAGTTTCCCTAATCTGACGGAAACCGGATATGGAGGATAAGTCCGATGTGTGGGTCAAATTCTTTGCTCTCACTGATTGACAAAGAGATCCTCACACCCACCGCACCAGACACACTCACAGCCTGTGATTGGAACTGGGTGTTAATGAGAGTGTTAGAGGATATTAATGTGGTAATTAAGGACACAATCAGCAGCTCTGTGTTATGATCAGAGTAAATCATGTCAGAGAAGATTGCATTCTGTCCTGGGATGTACAGAAGTTGTGGAAGTCCAGTTTTGGGACAACAACAACCCTGAATAGTTGCATCAATTGTCTGGTGAGAAACAGTTTACTGCTATTTGTAAATGCTGTGTGTAAGAGCAACACGTTTGTTTTCTGTCTGCATTGTATTCTGAGTTACGTGTTTAATACGAAAACCAGTCAGGTGAGTGGGGACATGGTAAAAGCGAAGGGATAAGTTATGTATGCGTACTTTGTTGTGGGCTGTTTTGAGCCTGGGACTGGCAGATGTCATATCTTTTGTTGACAGATTAATTGCAATTTAATTTATGATTAATTATGCAGAAAATTCATCGCTTACATATTGTATGTTGCTGATAAAGGATCAAATATCTGTCTCCGACATTTTAGAATGTCATTCGCGGAGTGATTGGAGGTGCATCATGCAAGGAGAACACTCTGTGTGAGGACACCAGCAGCGGTAATTGATTTGGTAGAATTGGCCGCTGTGCTGTGATTATTTCAAATATACCACTGTTCATTTAGTTCAATTTGACAGAAATAAATTGAAATGTAATCCCTCACCTTGAGAAATATCACACCATCTTTCTGATCCATCTGTTCCTTTAACTTTGAGATTTCCTCCTGAATAATCCTTATATTCTCTTGAATCTTAAGAAGATTTTTCTCCATTGGATTTAGAATCCTCGCCTCTTCCTTCCTGAGATCCCTGAGTAAGCTTTGCTCTTTCTCAGTGATAATCTGGCGCAGTTCAGCAAACTGGGATGTGATGTGGGACTGAAGGTTGTGTGACTGTTTCTGTCGAATGAAAGGTGAAGATTAGTTTACTGCATTGCTGTGTTGTATTTCCTTTTGACATTAAGGTCCATTGGGGTCCATACTACTTCTGAGACATTCCCATCAACCCCATTCCCTCAAGTTTTCCTGAAACCTATTCTCCCTCATTGGCCCATTAACTCCCACCTGATTCACACACACTCTCCCCCACCATTTAACCAGCATGTTCTTGGGATGTGTCTACAACCGTCATGGCCACAGGGAGAGCATGCAAAATCCACACAGACAGCAGCAGAGGTCAGGATCGGACCCAGGTCACTGGAGCTGCGATACTCTGCTATTCTGCATTAAATGGAGCAAAACTCAACAGTAATATCAGAAATTCCGCACAGGAAGCCTCACCAGAACTCCGGAAATCTTCTCTTTCTGTTGCTGCTCCTTTTCCTGGAAGTCTGA
The DNA here is from genome assembly GCF_048418815.1 of Hemitrygon akajei. Classification (NCBI taxonomy): domain Eukaryota; kingdom Metazoa; phylum Chordata; class Chondrichthyes; order Myliobatiformes; family Dasyatidae; genus Hemitrygon; species Hemitrygon akajei. The sequence goes on along the minus strand of NW_027331930.1, from coordinate 7,014,685 downwards.
TTTCTTTTTTGTGAGAGAGTCTAAGGAAGATTTTAGCTGATCCTGGAAGTCAGAGAGTGAAGGAAATAGAAACAAAGATGCATGAAAAGAAACAGGTGATCAAACCCAATTATCAAAACAAAATGCCGGAGGAACTCAGTGAGTCAGGCAGCATCTATTCAGGGGAAATAAACAGTCGGTGTTTCGGGATGAGGACTGGGAAGGAATGGGACAGAAGCCACAATAAAAAGGTTGGGGATGAGAACCAGCTGACAGGTGACGGGTGAGACAACGTGAGGGGGAACGGGGGGGAGGGTGATGAAGTGAGAAGCTGAGAGGGGACAGGTGGAAGAGGTCAGGGCTGGAGAAGAAGGAAGATAATACGAAAGGACAATCGACCATGGAAGAACCGGGGGGGGGGGGGGTGGATTTGGGGCTGTTTGGATCCCTGAATGTTGGTGAGGCAGGGGTTGGTAGGAGTCAGGTGTAGCACTTGTCCCGTTTGCAGGTATCGGTGTCAGGAGGGAGATCAGTGGGGAGGAGCGAGTGGATAAAAGGGAGTTATGTAGAGAGCGATCCCTATAGAGCGCGGAGAGTTGTAGTGGTGGAGGGTGGGAGTGGGCCTGTGCTTCGTGGTAGAATCCGATTGGAGATGGCGAACGGTGGGGGGATGATATGTTGTTTATGGAGGCTCGTGTCGTGTACAATAGACCAAGGGGTGAGAATCAAATTCGAGTTAGTTTTACCTTGTAGATTTTAACAGCTTCTTTAATCGGCATGAAGCGGTGCTCTCTGTGTTCCTGCCCGTCTCCACAGACCAGACAGATCAGTGTCTTCTCCGTTTCACAAAACAGCTTCAGTTCTTCCTCATGTTCCTCGCAGTAAAATTTACTTTCCTTCCCTTTGGGATTCCGGTTTAGATTTCGAGCTTTTTCAGCCAGATTTGCTAAGGCCCGATTCACCCTGAGGGTGCGGTCAGCAAACTCCTCTCTACATTCCGGGCAGGAGTTTCTCTCCTCCCTTTCCCAACACCGTGTGATACAAGAGCGACAGAAGTTGTGCCCGCACTCCAGTATAACCGGATCGGTGAAGAAATCCAGGCAGACGGGACAAATTACCTCCTCGGTCCAACTCTCGGCCTTTCGTTTCGAAGCCATGTTAACTCCCGGCACTTCCTGATTCAGAATGTTTTCACTTTCGGGGAGCTGCTGATCGCCTGCAGTACCGCGATTGTCCACTACGCGCGCTGCAGACTCGGGGAATGAATATTATGTCACTGCGTATGTTCAGTGGTAAAGAATTGTGGCCATTTCCATATCAGCGTGGGATCAGAAACACATTCAGTAGTTCCTAACAAAAATGAAAACTCGGCCATGGACTGCCTAAGCCCGGCTACGAACGGAGGGGTGTTGGGCATGGTTCTAGCAACCCCATCTCGTAAAAGCCCAGTGCGACAGAAACGTCAACTAAATCTCTAAAGGCCTCATCCCTGGGATCGGAAGGACGTTCCCCTGGAAGACGATTGAATCATGTGGATAGAGGGAAGCCACAGGCCCGATTAAATCACGGCCCTGGGCAGAGGAATCTGGCGAGCCTGTGTCCCGGTGGCGTGATGGGCTAAAGAAGAAGCAGAACAGAAATGAAAACGGACAGAAAAGCCTGGTTCAGTCTGAGGCAGGACTGAATGGGGCAAATTCTGAAAAGAGAGGCACAAGAGACTGCAGATGCTGGAATCTCGAGTAGGAAACATGATGCCAGAGAAACTGAGCAGTGAACTACTGGGGTACCGCAAGGCTCAGTGCTGGGACCCCAGTTGTTTACAATATATATTCAGGATTTAGACGAGGGAATTAAATGCAGCATCTCCTAGTTTGCAGATGACACGAAGCTGGGCGGCGGTGTTAGTTGTGAGGAGGATGCTAAGAGGATGCAGGGTGACTTAGATAGGTTAAGTGAGTGGGCAAATTCATGGCAGATGCAATTTAATGTGGATAAATGTGAGATATCCACTTTGGTTGCAAGAACAGGAAAACAGATTATTATCTGAATGGTGGCCAATTAGGAAAAGGGGAGGTACAACGAGACCTGGGTGTCATTGTACACCAGTCATTGAAGGTGGGCATGCAGGTACAGCAGGCGGTGAAAAAGGCAAATGGAATGCTGACATTCATAGCAAAAAGATTTGAGTATAGGAGCAGGGAGGTTCTACTGCAGTTGTACAAGGCCTTGGTGTGACCGCACCTAGAGTATTGTGTGCAGTTTTGGTCCCCTAATCTGAGGAAAGACATTCTTGCCATAGAGGGAGTACAAAGAAGGTTTCCCCAGATTGATTCCTGGGATGGCAGGACTTTCATATGAAGAAAGACTGGATCGACTAGGCCTATACTCACTAGAATTTAGAAGATTGAGGGGGGATCTTATTGAAACTTATAAAATTCTAAAGGGATTGGACAGGCTAGATGCAGGAAGATTGTTTCCGATGTTGGGGAAGTCCAGAACGAGGGGCCACAGTTTAAAGAAAAAGAGGAAGCCTTTTAGGACCGAGATGAGGAAAAAGTTCTTCACACAGAGAGTGGTGAATCTGTGGAATTCTCTGCCACAGGAAACAGTTGAGGCTGGTCCATTGGCTAAATTTAAGAGGAAGTTAGATGTGGCCCTTGTCGCTAAAGGGATCAGGGGGTATGAAGAGAAAGCAGGTACAGGGTTCTGAGTTGGATGATCAGTCATGATCATACTGAATGGCGGTGCAGGCTCGAAGGGCCGAATGGTCTACTCCTGCACCTAGTTTCTATGTTTCTATGTCAGTCAGAATCTGTGGAGAGGAATGTACAATCGACTTTCAAGGTCGAGATCATTCATTCCGAAATGTCGATTCTCCATTTCCTTCCACAGATGCTGCCTGACCCGCTCAGTTCCTCTAGCCGCTCGATTATGTTTTCCTCCGGGTTTAAGAGAGACAGACTGGGCTGTAAAGCCGGAGTTAAGTAAATATTTAAAGCAGCTATTAAATCAGTTCATGCAGTCAGGCTCCCGATGGTTAATCCCCTATCGTGCCCCAATTTCAGCTCCAGATATTATCTGAAAACCCCGTCTCCGTGTCCAGACTCCATATCAGAGCTCCGTGTCAAGATTCCTCCTGCTCGCTGTTCAAAGTTCACGTCTGCGCAAGCATCCCAACTCAATCTCCGTGCCTGAGTCCTGCACTTGGGTTCTCCTCAGTCGCTTTGAGTAACAGAACGAACTGGCCATTTCCGTGCTAGCTGTTCCCTTCGGCCAAAAGGGAGGGCTCACCAGTAGAAAGGAGAGTCAGACAACATTCCCTTCCAAACCCCAAACCCGGATGTAGATCCAAGCTACTGTAAACTACCACCAACAGCCCCTGTCTCTGTCTGCCGTGGTGGACTCCGGTGCCGAGGGAGATCTGTTGGATGAAGTCACAGCTTCCCGGGCCGGAATTCCTCGGGAGCCGTTGAGTACCCCTCTGGAAGCCCGGGCACTGGACGGAAAACATCTGGCCCGAGTCACTCACTGAACAGCACCACTGTCTTTGGTTCTCTCTGGGAACCATCGGGAACAGGTACAATTTCACCTAATTTCCTCTCCTCAAGCTCCTATAGTTCTTGGGTACCCCTGGATAAGCCGCCATAACTCCCACATTGATTGGTCCACTGGGAAGATAGCCGGCTGGAGTCCGTTTTGTCACTCCGCTTGTCTACAGTCGGCCCTTTCCCCTGTAAAAGCCACCGCGACCTCGTCTGCCGCTGAACCCCCCGACACGTCCGAGGCTCCAGCGGAGTACCACGACCTGGGACAAGTGTATAGTAAGCACCGGGCCCTTTCCCTGCCTCCACTCCGACCATACGATTGTGCTATTGACCTCCTCCCTGGAGCTCCTCTCCCCACCAGTCGGCTCTATAACATGTCCTGACCAGAGAGTTATGGAGGATTACATCAGCGAATCTCCCGCGGCGGGCATTGTCCGACCCTTATCCTCCCCGGCGGGCCCAGGGATCTTCTTTGTGTGGAACAGGGTTGGTTCACTACGTCGTCCGTCGACTAGCGAGGCCCAAATCATAAACCATAAAGAACGAGTATCCACTGCCCCTCATAAACTCCACTTTCCAACCACTTGACGGAGCCACCATCTTCTCCAGGTGTGACTCACGAAGCGCCTGCCATCTGGCCAGAATAAGGGAGGGAGACGAGTGGAAAACGGAATTTAATATCCCTCCAGCCACTTCGAATACCTGGTCATGCCATTTGGCCTCACCAATGCCCCCGTTGATCTTCCAAGCCGTGATTAACGATGTCCTAAGAGTCTTGATTAACCGTTTTGTGTTTGTTTATCTGGATGACATCCTAATCTTCTCCAGCAGTTTCCAGTTCATGTCCGTCAGTTGCTACAGAGGCTTTGGGAGAACAAATGATTGGTTAAAGCTGAGAAGTGTGAGTTCATCTCCTGAGGGAACATCACCGAGAGCGGGCGAGTGGGAGCGGATCCCGAGAAGATCCGGGCGGTGGCGGAGCGGCCATGACCCACGACACGCAGGCAACTCCAGCCATTTCTGGGCTTCGCGAACTTCTGTCGCCGGTTCATCAGGGAGTATGGTCGGGGGGCGGCGCCCCTTACCCACCTAGGACCCCTTTTCATTGGGACCCCGAAGCTGACTCAGCTTTCTCGGAGCTGAAGAGACGTGTCACCTCCGCTCCCATCCTAGTCCAACCAGACCCCTCTTGTCGATTCATTGTGGATGTCGACGCCTCCGACTCTGGGGAGGGAGCGCTCCTCTCCAGAAGTTCAGGTCCTGATCAGAAACTTCATCCCAGTGCCTTCTTTTCTCGCCAGCGGTCTCCCGCCGAATGAACTTACGACGTAGGGAACCGGGAGTTACTGGCGGTCAAACTCGCTTTGGAGGAGTGGAGGCACTGACTGGAGGGAGCGGAACATCGGTTCATCATCTGGAGCGATCGCAAGAACCACGCATACATCCAAACCGCATAACGCCCGAATTCCCGCCAAGCCCGCGGGGCATTATGTTTTGGCCGGTGCAGGTTCACCCTCACCTATCGTCCGGGGTCCAAGAACGGGAAGCCCGATGCTCTGTCTCGTCAATACATTTCCGAGGAGGGCCTTCCCAACCCCGAGACCATTCCTCCACCATCCTGTGTAGTGGCTGCCCTCACCTGGAAGATCGAGGCCATAAATAAACAGGCCCAACGGACTCAACCTGACCCAGGCAACGGACCCTCCAATCGCACCTTTGTGCCCGATTCTGTTCGATCTCAGGTTCTCCAGTGGGGGCACACGTCTCGTTTCGCCTGCCATCCCGGGATCGATCGGACTCTGTCCCTCCTGAAGAGACATTTCTGCTGGCCCTCCTTGGACACTCCCGTTCCTTTGTCTCTGTCTGTTCTGCTTGCACCCGTGGAAAAGCCTCCCACCGACCACCTGCTGGATTGCTTCGTCCCCTACCTGTCCCGAGCCGCCGCTGGTCTCACATCACGCTGGATTTTGTTACGGGACTACATCCTTCAGATGGGAACACTGTCGTACTCACCGTGGTGGACGGCTTCTCCAGAGTGGTGCCCTTCATAGCCCTTCCGAAACTCCGTACAGCTCGGAAAACAGACGACCTTCTCGTCCATCACGTCTTCCGCCTGCACCCCTCTGACATTATTTCTGACCGGGGTCCCCAATTCGTCTCACAAGTTTGGAGATCATTTAGTCAAGCCCTGGGAGCCTCAGTAACCCTGTCATCCGGACCCAAAGGCACTGAACTACCAGGAACAGGACTAGGCGTAAGAAGGAAGCAAGGACAGTGGGAAAGAAAGGACGCTGGACATGACACAGGCTCCGGACGAGACAAGGATTCCGGGCCTGGGCTGGGACTTGACGATGATAGCGGAAGCAGCACATGGAACTGGGAACTGGGAGCCTGGGCTTGGACTCCCAGCCAGAGACTGGACAAGGACCCAGAACCTGGGTCTTGCCTCGGGCTCGGACTCCAGAACCAGGCTCGGACAAGACGTGGCCACAGGACAAGGAGAGTCACTGGACTGGACGTGAGACTCCTGGACAGGACAAGGGAACCCCAGCACCGGGCTGGGCAAGGTACTCCTGGGCTGAGCGAGGCACATGACAAGACGAGAACACAACGCCGTGGCTTGAACAGGCGAAGGACCTTGGACCTGACTGGGACTGTACGAGATCCCAAAGCCTTGACTTGGTCGAGGAAGAGACAGGGACGCAAAACACAGAGCCGAGGGAGAGACAGGGACAAGGAAAACCAAGGCCCCTCCTTGGATACAGGACGTAGGCCCGTGAGTCATTACACAGAACACAGAGCCGGGACGGGACCCCTCCTTGGATACAGGACGTAGGCCCGTGAGTCATTACACAGAACACAGAGCCGGGACGGGACCCCTCCTTGGATACAGGACGTAGGCCCGTGAGTCATTACACAGAACACAGAGCCGGGACGGGACCCCTCCTTGGATACAGGACGTGGACCCGTGAGTCATTACACAGAACACAGAGCCGGGACGGGACCCCTCCTTGGATACAGGACGTAGGCCCGTGAGTCATTACACAGAACACAGAGCCGGGACGGGACCCCTCCTTGGATACAGGACGTGGACCCGTGAGCCATTACACAGAACACAGAGCCGGGACGGGACCCCTCCTTGGATACAGGACGTAGGCCCGTGAGTCATTACACAGAACACAGAGCCGGGACGGGACCCCTCCTTGGATACAGGACGTAGGCCCGTGAGTCATTACACAGAACACAGAGCCGGGACGGGACCCCTCCTTGGATACAGGACGGGACTCATTACACAGAACACAGAGCCGGGACGGGACCCCTCCTTGGATACAGGACGTAGGCCCGTGAGTCATTACACAGAACACAGAGCCGGGACGGGACCCCTCCTTGGATACAGGACGTAGGCCCGTGAGTCATTACACAGAACACAGAGCCGGGACGGGACCCCTCCTTGGATACAGGACGTAGGCCCGTGAGTCATTACACAGAACACAGAGCCGGGACGGGACCCCTCCTTGGATACAGGACGTAGGCCCGTGAGTCATTACACAGAACACAGAGCCGGGAACCCTCCTTGGATTCTAGACGGGACTCATTACACAGAACGCTGAACACGACAAGACAGTTCTCAAAGCTAGGTAGCGGCAAACGGCCGGACCTACCTAGCGGAGTTGTGGACACAAAGAGTAGTTCCTAACAGGGCGAGGCTCCCGACACAGACAAGACGAGACACAGTCCCAGGCAGAGGCGAGGCGAGGCAAGGCTCCAGACACAGGCGTGGCGAGGCAAGGCCCCAGGCAAGGCGAAGCGAGGCGATGCAAGGCTCCAGGCAGAGGCAGAGCAAGGCGAGGCGAGGCTCCAGGCAGAAGCAACACAAGGCGAGGCGAGGCAAGGCAAGACTCCAGGCAGAGTCAAAGCGAGGTGAGGCAAGTCTGCAAGCAAACGCAAGGCAAGACTCCAGGCAGAGGCAAATTTATATTTAGTGACAAGCTGAACTAACTCTCTGTCTCTCCTCGAACTCAGGGGATCGACCAGAACGTTGCTCTTGCATTTAATGTTACCTTGTCCAGAGTTCTCCCAGTACCGGGGACAGGCAGCTCTCCTGGACGGTGTAACTGGGAAGCTTTTAGTGGGACCTTGTCCAGAGTTCTCCCAGTACCGGGGACAGGCAGCTGCCCTGGACGGTGTAACTGGGAGGCTTTTAGTGGGACCTTGTCCAGATTTGTCCCAGTACCGGGAACAGGCAGCTCTCCTGGACGGTGTAACTGGGAGGCTTTTAGTGGGACCTTGTCCAGAGTTCTCCCAGTACAGGGAACAGGCAGCTCTCCTGGACGGTGTAACTGGAAGGCTTTTAGTGGGACCTTGTCCAGATTTGTCCCAGTACCGGGAACAGGCAGCTCTCCTGGACGGTGTAACTGGGAGGCTTTTAGTGGGACCTTGTCCAGATTTGTCCCAGTACAGGGAACAGGCAGCTCTCCTGAACGGTGTAACTGGGAAGCTTCTAGTGGGACCTTGTCCAGATTTGTCCCAGTACCGGGAACAGGCAGCTCTCCTGAACGGTGTAACTGGGAGGCTTTTAGTGGGACCTTGTCCAGATTTGTCCCAGTACAGGGAACAGGCAGCTCTCCTGGACGGTGTAACTGGGAGGCTTCTAGTGGGACCTTGTCCAGATTTGTCCCAGTACCGGGAACAGGCAGCTCTCCTGGACGGTGTAACTGGGAGGCTTTTAGTGGGACCTTGACCAGATTTGTCCCGGTACCGGGGACAGGCAGCTCTCCTGGACGGTGTAACTGGGAAGCTTTTAGTGGGACCTTGTCAGGAGTTGTCCCAGTACAGGTGACAGGCAGCTCTCCTGGGTGGTGTAACTGGGAGGCTTTTAGTGGGACCTTGTCAGGAGTTGTCCCACAGCTGGGGACAGGCAGCTCTCCGTAAAGAGGTGACTGGGATGGGTTTACATTGTGAAGTTCACTTGTTCTGAGTTATTATTCAGAGTGAACCCTTGGTCCAGTGTTTCACGTCACCCGGAGGAAGCTGTCACAGATCACCTGAACCGGTGCCCATGGATCTGCTGCCGCCTGTTAACGGATTGAACTATGCTGTAGAATTAATCCATTAACGGAGCCACCCGGTCTCTGGTTACTAAGTTGTTCCTGCTTTCCTTCTGAGACCCGTCGTAATTTGGGGTGCTGTATTGACCCGAAGATAGGTCTCGCCCCGAAACGATAGTTTTTCTATTCCATCAATGCTGCCTGTCCTGCTGGGTCCCGCCAGCATTTTGTGTGTGCATGCAGATCGCTTTTTATCGCCGACGATTGTCCACACATCGTCGTCCCTTCATACGGAAGAATGCAGGTCAAGGACAGAGTGACCCGTGTCTGATGTTAGATTAGCAGCCGTTCACTGGCTCTCTCTCTCTCTCTCTCTCTCTCTCTCTCTCTCTCTCTCTCTCTCTCTCTCTCTCTCTCTCTCTCTCTCTCTCTCTCTCTCTCTCTCTCTCTCTCTCTCTCCTCTCCTCTCTCTCTCCTCTCTCTCTCACTCACTCACTTACTTTCTCTCTCCTCTCTCTCACTCACTCACTCACTCACTCTCTCTCTCACACACACTCTCTCACTCTCACTCACTTACTCACTCACTCACTCACTCACTCTCTCTCTGTCTCTCTCTCTCTCTCCTCTCCTCTCTCTCTCCTCTCTCTCTCACTCACTCACTTACTTTCTCTCTGTCCTCTCTCTCACTCACTCACTCACTCTCTCTCTCTCACACACACACACTCTCTCACTCTCACTCACACTTACTCACTCACTTACTCACACTCTCTCTCTCTCTCCCTCTCTCTCTCTCGTGAACTTTACTGGCGATTGTGATCCTGTCCCGGGGAAAGTGCGGCCTCTCTACCTGCACCACTCGCTACCTGGTGGCCAAGGCAGCGGCCGATTTACTGACCATTGTCAACAGCGTCATTTTGACTCGAATCAATTGGTATTGCTTTCCGTTAATTTTTCTGGATATCACCCGTGTGTGCAGTGTCCGCGATTCACTAATGTACACAGCCACAGACTGTTCTGTCTGGTTCAGCGTCACTTTCACCTTTGAACGGTTTGTCGCACCGGAAAACTGCGGCTGTGGTTCTGACAACAACCGGTATACTGTTCTGTCTGAAAAACGTTCCCCGATTCTTCACATGGGAACCCTGCTGCTCAACGCTCTGACGGTCAGACACATTTTAGTGGCCAGTCGGGTCCGTAAGGGGCTGAAGGGTCAGAGCAAGGGGGAGAACCGCAGTGACCCGGAGATGGAGAGCAGGAGGAGGTCTGCGGTTTTACTCTTCACCCTCTCCGGCAGCTTCATCCTCCTGTGGATGACACTGGTTGTAAATTTCATATATTATCAAGTCTCAGGAAAAGGATTCGAATTCAGTGATTCTGAATGGATTTTTCACTACATTGGGTTTTTCCTGATGAATTTCAGCTGCTGCACGAACACATTTATTTACGCGGTGACTCAGTCGAAATTCAGGGAGCAGCTGATCGGCGCGGTGAAATATCCGGTCACCTCGGTGCTTCAGTTCATCAATAAAGCCGCGACCTGAACACTAGCCCATGCGGCCGCTGAGTCTCGAGCCCGGGCTCTGGTTCCTCTCATTCACTGCCTGATGGCCAAGGTGTTATTCCCGGGCCGATTTTCCCAGTGAAAGGCAGCTCCGGGGCATTAGGGTATTTTGTGTGGTGGAGGGAGGGGGCGTGGACGTGAGGGGTAAAGCACCGTCATGGGGACTCAGAAACTCATTGGCCCGCCATATGTCAATCAATGTACTGCTCCAGAATGCCGCCCACCATTTGGTCTGTGGATATGTCTGTCTATTCCCCTTCATGCTCAGTACCTCACTGTCTAACGTTCCCAGAGGACTGTAGGGCTAGTGTGATACTGGTTGGCTAGTCCACTGTCAGTTACTCTAATCTTCAACTTCCACATGAATAATGGTCTAACGCGAAAATACAGGGCTGGGGTATGGATAAATACTGTTTTTATATTCATTGGTGAAAAGCCATGTCGCTGGATCTTAATCGCTGCCTCCTCTACTACCAATGACTGTCGTCAATAGCTGAAAGCTGATTATAGCTGGGAGATTAGTATCCAAGGATGCAGACAGTATCGAAAGAACACGCTGGAAGACAGAGATGGTGGCATTGTTCTGTTTGTAAAAAAAAAACAAGTAAAATCAAACCATCAGAAAGAGGTGATGCAGGGGCGGAAGGTGTTGAACCATTGTGGATAGAGCTAAGGAACTGCAAGGTGAAAGACACTGTATAGACGAGGGGTGTCAAACTCATTTTAGGTCACGGGCCGGATTGAGCAAAATGCAGCTTCATGCGGGCCGGATCAGTCGGACGCGTGCGAACGCAGCTTTCGTTGCCTCCGTTTTCTCAGCCTGCTCTCATGTGTCTCAGTCTCTGCTATAACTACAAAGTGTTTCACTTTACAAATTCCGTTTCTTATGAAGAAGACTGCCGAATAAACACTAAAAACCCTGAAAACCTGGTACCTGAATAAACTCAGCATTAGCCATATCATACGCCATAGGCGCTTCGATTACTGGGGCCAGCTTTAATAGTAATTAGATATTATCTCGCGGGCCAAAGATAATTCCACCGCGGGCCGGATTTGGCCCGCGGGCCTTGAGTTTGACAGATATGGTATAGACCATGGAACAGCAGTAAGGATGTGACCTACAAATTAAACGGGAGATAGTGAATGCTTACCGAAAAGGAAATGGTAGAAGAGTCATGAGGAATTTAAATGTGCATGTAGATTGGAAAAATCAGGTTAAAGCTTGCTTCCTGGTAAAGGGATTTCTCGAGTGCCTTCGAGATAGCTTTTTAAGGCAGCTCACGATTGAACCGACTGGAGGATCGGCTCTACTGAATCGGGTGTGGGGCAATGAAGCTAAAGTGATTGGAAACCTGAAAGTAGAAGAACCTTTAGGGGCAAACGAGCATAATGTTTTTGAATTCACCCTGAAGTTTGAGAAGGAGAAGCGGAAATCAGATGTGGTGGTATTACAGCAGAGTGACGGTAATCACAGAGGCGATTACAATCGGCCAGAATTAACTGGAAAGATCACCGGCAGGATCCACGGCAGGGCAGCGATGGCTGGAATTTCCGGAAGCAATTCGGAAGGCACGGGATAAATACATCACAAAAGAGGAAGAGATTTGCAGGAATGTCAATGCCAGCATAAAAGCCCAAGAGAATTGAGAAAAAAATTGCGGGAAGTTAAACAACTGGGAAGCTTACGAAAGCCAAAAGAAAACAACTAAAAAGACATTAAGAAGGTAAAGATGGAATAAGAATTTAAGCTAGACAGAGACAAAAAAAGGACACCAAGCATTTCTTCAGATACTTAACGTGTAAAAGGGTGGAGAGAGTGAATTTCAGGCCGTAGGTAAACGATGCTGGAGACTTAGTAATAGGGCAAACGAAATGGCGGACTGAATCGGTATTTTAGGAATATGGGTAAAAAAGTTGGCAGATGGTGTACAGTGCAAACACGAGGAAATCTGCAGATGCTGGAAATTCCATCAACACACACAAAACGCTGGTGGAACACAGCAGGCCGGGCAGCATCTATAAGGAGAAGCTCTGTCGACGTTTCGGGCTAAGACCCTTCGTCAGGACTAACGAAAAGTAGTAAGGGATTTGAAAGTACTGGGCGGAGGGGGAAATGTGAAGTGATAGGAGAAGACCGGAGGGGGTGGGATGAAGCTAAGAGCTGGAAAGGTGACTGGCAAAAGTGATAAAGAGCTGGAGAAGGGAAATGATCATGGGACAGGAAGCCTCAGGAGAAAGAAAGGAGGAGGGGGAGCACCAGAGGGAGATGGAGAACAGGCAGTGATGGGGAAAGAGAAAAAAACAAACAACTAAATATGCCAGGGATGGGGTAAGAAGGGGAGGAGGGGCATTAACGGAAGTTAGCGAAGTCAATGTTCATGCCATCAGGTTGGAGGCTACCCAGCCGGTATATCAGGTGTTCTTCCTCCAACCTGAGTTTGGATTCATTTTTGCAGTAGAGGAGGCTATAGAAAGACATATCTGAATGGGAATGGGACGTGGAATTAAAATGTGTGGCCACTGAGCGATCCTGCTTTCTCTGGCGGACCGAGCGTAGGTGTTCAGCGAAACCGTCTCCCACTCTGCGTCGGGTCTCACCAATATATTAAAGGCCACACCGGGAGCACCGGACGCAGAATACCACACCAGCCGACTCACAGGTGAAGTGTCGCCTCACCTGGAAGGACTGTCTGTGGCCCTGAATGGTGGTGAGGGAGGAAGTGTAAGGGCAGGTGTAGCACTTGTTCCGCTTACAAGGATAAGTGCCAAGAGGGAGATCGGTGGGAAGGGATGGGGGAGGGGAGTTGGGGTGATAAGTGGACAAGGGAGTCGCGTAGGGGACGATCCCTGCGGAAAGCAGAAGGGGGGGGGGGTGGGAATGATGTGCTTGTAAGTGGGATCCCAATGGAGATGGCGGAAGTTATGGAAAATTATACGTTGCACCTGGAGGCTGGTGGGCTGGTAGGTGGAACCCTATCACGAATGGGGTGGCGGGCGGATGGGATGAGGGGCAGATGTGCGGGAAATGGGAGAGATGCGTTTGAGAGCAGAGTTGATGGTGGAAGAAGGGAAGCCCCTTTGTTTAAAAAAAGAAGACATCTCCTTCATCCTGGAATGAAAAGCCTCATCCTGAGAGCAGATGCGACGGAGTCGGAGGAATTGTGAGAAGGGGATAGCATTTTTCCAAGAGACAGGATGGGAAGTGGAATAGTCCAGGTAGCTGTGAGAGTCTATAGAATTATAGTAGGAAGAACCAAAGGAGAAATTATTGAGAGTAAGAACTAATTCCGCTAGACGGAGTAGAGTGGTGGTAGAGGGGAATTGGTTAGGTCTGGAATCCAAAAAGAAGCGAAGAGCTTTGAGACCGTCCGGGTGGAGGATGGAGGTATATAGGGACTGGATGTCCATGGTGGAATTAAGGCGGTGGGGGCCAGGGAACTTAAAATAATTGAAAAAATTCAAAGCCTTAGTAGTGGAACGAACATAGGTGGAAGAGATTGAACGAGGGGGGTTAAGGCAGTGTCAAGGTATGCAGAAATGAGTTCCATGGGGCAGGAGCAAGCTGAGACAATAGGTCTACATGGACAGGCAGGTTTGTGGATCTTGGGTAGGAGGTAGAAACGGGAAGTGCGGGATGTGTGAACTACGAGGTTGGTGACAGTGGATGGGAGATCCCCAGAGCTGATAAGGTTGGTGATGGTATAGGAGACAGTGGCCTAGTGCTCCTTAGTGGGGTCATGATCGAGGGGTAAATTAGATGAGGTATCAGAGGGTTGTCGCTGTACCTTCGCCAGGTAGAGGTCAGTACGCTAGACAACAACAGCTCCCCCCTTATCAGCGGGTTTGATAGTGAGGTTGGGATTGGTGTGGAGGGAGCGGAGAGGAGGGCGTTTGGAAGGAGTTAGGTTGGAATTGGAACAGGGTGTGGTGAAGTCGCAACGGTTGATGTTCCGTCGGCAATTAGAAATAAAGAGATCCAGGGCAGGCAGAAGACCAGAGCGGGGTGTCCATGAAGAGGAGAAGGGTTGACGACGGGAGAAGGGGTCATTGGTGGGGGTAGGAGAGTCATTGACAAAGAAGTAAGCTCGGTGACGGAGCCGGCGAGGATGAGTTCAGCGTCATGGCGTACCCGGAACTCGCTGAGGTGTGGGCGAAGAGGGATAAAGCTGAGGCCCTTACTGAGGACCGAGCGCTCTGCCTCAGAGAGTTGAAGGTCAGAGGGAATGGTAAAGACCCGGCACGGATGAGAGATCGGATCAGAGGGGGGAGGGAGGCTGGAAGAGTCAGTGGAGAGGGAAAGGTTGCGCTGAGAGGAAGATGGAGCCTCTGAGGGCCCAGGAGTGACGATGGCATCTGAGGGAGAGGGGATTGCAGAGTGGTGGTGGTGGAAGGGGAGAACGGCCTTTAATAAAGCCCGTTTGATTCATAGAGATAATTTTAGTTAAAATATTTTCAGAATAAAGTGATCGAAAATGGCGGAGATGAACAACAATAAAAAGGATCCGGGATTCCATAATGGGGGTAAAAAAAGAAAAAAACAACACCCAAATTATAAAGCCCGGAAAAAAAAGTCGATATCTATCGACGCAAGCCCCAGGAAAAGCATCGATGCTGTTATAGCTCTGCCTGCGTGGATATAAAAAAGTAATCTCTGGCTCCCTCTACCGGACATAAAGCTCATTACAGTCGACAGATATCTCAGTAAAGTTAACTTGAAAAGATAGTGTTTTTCCTATAAAACAAAACGACCTTCAATTTGAAAGTAACCTTCATAGTATTAGATAAGGGAAGAAAAACACATCCAAAACAATTCTTGAAATATTTGTACAAAGGAAAAACAATCACCATCTTTAAATTATCCAATCTATCTTTAAAACACAAGAAAAATCAAATAATTACTTAAAAGATCTTCAATAAAGCATACAGGGAAAAAAACAAACAATTAATTCATTTAAATGCTGCAAAAAGAAAAAAAAGTTCTTGAAGTACAAACTGAACTACAGCCTATCAACAGTTCTCCCACTATATCTTCTGAGGTTAAAACCGACCAAACCAGTCTTTGTCAAAAATAAAAATGAATTAAGCTAAAAACTTTCTGTGACCATCAGATCTTCCAGTTTTATCAGTCTTTACACTGCGGGACACTCAAACCATTATAAATCAATATTTGCACAAAAGGAAAAACAATCGCCATCATTAAATTATCCAGTCTTTCTTTAAAACGTAAAGAAATCGAAGCAATTACTTAACAAAAAAACTTTTAAAAAGCATACAGAAAAAAAGTTGGTTCATTTAAATGCTGCAGAGAAAAAAAAATACGAGATGGTTCAAAATTATCTAGAGACTTTCAACAGTTCTCCCGCTATATCTTCGAAGGTTAAAACCACCAAAACCAATCTTTTTCGAAGCTAAGAATACATTTTAAGGTAAAAACTTTCTATAACCATCAAATCTTCCAATTTCATCGCTTTACACCACGAGACAGTCAAATTAATATAAATTATTCAAACTTCAGATTCGCCATCGGACTCGTCAGACAAAGAGTTAATAAAACGCAATGCTTCGGCTGGATCATCAAAAATACGAACTCCAGAATTTTTAACAAAAAGCCTTAATTTGTCTGGCTATTGTAATAATGGAAAGAGCTTTTTTTGAAAAGCTAATTTCATAGAAGAGACAAATGCAGCACGTTTCTCAACAATTTCACGTGGAAAATCTTGAAAAAAAAACGAACTTCTGAACCTTGAAATTGAAATAATCTTTGTTTTCTTGCAAGTTTAATGATGCGGTCCTTGTCTCCAAGACGGAGAAAACGCACAACAACATGCCTGTTTTTACCTTCATCCAAAGATTTTAAAGCACCGGTTTTCTGAGCCGATTCAAGCTCCGGGGGTTGCGAACAAACCTCCGGAAATAAAGACTGAAACATTTTATCAAAATAATCCAGTGTGTCGGCAGATTCTGACTTCTCTTTTAATCCAACAATTCGAATATTATTCCGACGCGATCGAGCTTCCAAATCCACGATCCGTTGTTGAGCCTTTTCCAAACGAGAAGAAAGGTCAGCCGCATTTCGATTCACTTCTTTAAGATCGAGGCTCAGAGAGTCAATTTCTTCTTCAAATTTCTCTTTAAGTTGAGTTATTTCAGTGCAGATACGGGTGATTCGAGATTCCAATCTCTTGACCCAAGGGGCTTCTTCCGAGAACTCGTCAGCTTTGTTTAGATTTTCCGTTAGAGGGGACGGGATTTCGTCTAGTGCTGTTCGAAATAGCCATGATTATAACTATTGTGATACAAATTCGACTGAATAAAGTTAAGATTTGAAAGTTTGAATCGGAAAAGGGAGAGATTAAAGACGGACAATAAGCAACTAAGTCCTGCATGTCCGTAGCGGGAGGCGGAGTCCGGAAGTAATTTAGATTGAATTATAGAAAGGATGTTTCCCATGGTGGGAGAGTTTAGGATAAGAGGGCATAGCCTCAGGAGAGAGGGGCGCCGTTTCAAAACAGAGATGCGGGGAATCTTTCAGACAAAGGGTGGTGAATTGGTGGAATTTCTTGCCACATGCAGCTGCAGAGCCCACAACGTTGGGTGCATTTAAGGCAGACATTGATAGTTTCTTGATTGGACGTGGCATCAAAGGTTCAGGGGAGAAGGCCGGTAGCTGGGGTTGAGGAGGGTGGAAAGAAAGGATCAGCCATGAGTGAATGGTGGAGCAGAGTCGATGGTCCGGTTGGCCCATAAAGTCTTATGGCTTTATGGAAATGAGGATTGAGCAGGAGACTGAGTTTTATATTTGGACGGTCGGTGCTGGTGCGGGTGGGAACCCACAACGCCGTATTTGTAACCATTTATTATCTAATGTTATGATGAATGATATTCTCTCTGAGACAGGCACTGAGGTGTGTAAATCACTATGTGCAGATGACGGAGCTCTATGGCTTAGAGGTATAAATTGCAAGTATACAGTATATTGGATCCAATTAGCAGCTAATAATTTTGAACAGTCGGCAAATATATGAGAATTTAAGCTTTCAGTCGCTCCTGAACAAGTTCTGTGTTTTATAAATGTGATTAATAGGCATGCAGTTGATTTGAAATGATATGGTCAAACTCTTCAAGACGTGTCAGCGGGAAGATTTCCAGGCATGTAGATGGATAATCAGCTGGCATGGAAGCGCCATATCAGAAAATAATAACATTAACTATTCTCAGTTGTCTATATGAGTATTCTGGGGAGCTACATGAATATCATTCTGGATCATGTTCATTTGTTTAATTGGATCTGTTCTTGATTATGGCTGTGTGACTTGTAGATAAGCGTCATCTTCCATTTTAAAGTGTTCGGAAGTGTTCTGGTGCAATAAGATGGTCCCCTGTTTCAGCTTTACTGGTTGAAATGAGCCAAGTATAATTGCGGAGATTGCAGTTGATATTAACAAACTGGATTCATTAGACGTGACAAATAAATTACCAACCTGTTGAAGTTGTGTTCGAGGACGATTGGCAACATCACACGAGGGGTGTTTTCAAGTTTAGGTGGCTGGGATCTTATCGCGCTGCGAAGATGGGATTGTGGGATTACGCAATGTTCCCCAATGTCACGTTCTCTGAAACCCCATCTTGTTCGGCCTCTGACTAGCTGATTTTAGGTCACAGAGCTTAATAAGTCTAATAATTCTGCAATGTCCTAGAGTCTGTTGGTTCATCAGTATATTTTGGAAAACGATTATGATATATTAACTGTCGCAGAAGAATCAAAAGATAACAACTGAGATGTTCCTCTGGCTGTTTCTGTGCCTTAATTATAGGTAACGACAAAGAAACAACTTACTAACCATTATATCAGTATATAGAGTAGCATTTGTTGCCATCATTTTAGGCTTACAGTGGGTGGAGGAAATTTGTCCGTGTAAAGCTCTGATTTATTCACATGCCTTTTCGGTTTTGATGATTCTTAAAACAATTTATTCTAGCGGTCGGTCAGATTTACTGTTGGAAACTCATTGGCCCACTTCTTATGAGTTTTATGGGTCTTCTTATGGATCTCAACCTGCACGGAGAGGTTGAGTTACAAAAGCTGATACAATTCCAGCGGTGGATAAAGAGCTTCCACCAGGCAAATCAGAAGCTAAGGGGTTGGTGGGATTGAGAATTATTGAGATTGGGATTGTCCTGACGAAGGGTCTCGGCCCGAAACGTCGACAGTACTTCTCCCTATAGTTGCTGCCTGGCCTGCTGTGTTCCACCAGCATTTTGTCCGTGTTACTTATAGCAAGTCTGTTTGGATAATGAGCATAAAGGAAACACCACTGCAGAATGCATAATTGTTAGCTTAATGGGGGAACGGAGTAAAACAAGAAGGGAAAGAATGTTATCAAAAAAGTAGCAGTGAAGGTTTTATCTGTCAAACGCCTTTTAAACAAAACCCGCCCCATTTCGTTACATTAGCCAATCATTCAAGGGGAAGGCGGAGAGTAGAGTGATTGACATTGGATTAGGCAGCCAGTAATCGACCAGATCCCTGCCGTTTTGTGGCCTGTAAGGTTGATGGACCGCAAAGGGAATAGATGGACATATGCACAGACCAATGGCTGGACAGCGTTTCTGTGCAGGTCTTTGACTTTCATCTGGCAGGTCCAATGCGGTACTGAGTCTTCAGGACGGCGCTTTGCCCCTCACAATACATATACTATCCTAACGTTCCAGAGCTGCCGGTCGATGCGACAACCTGCCGGGAATAACACCTGGGTGATCAGGGGGTGAATGTGAGGAGCTGGAACCCTCACTGCAACCGCCTTTGGCTTGTGCTCAGGTCGCGGCTTTATTAATGAACTGAAGCACCGAGGTGACCGGATATTTCACCGCGCTGATCACCTGCTCCCTGAATTTCGACTGAGTCACCGCGTAAATAAATGTGTTCGTGCAGCAACTGAAATCTCTCAGCAACAACCCGACGTAGTGAAAGATCATTTCAGAATCATTAAAATTGAATCCTGTCCCTGAGATCTGATAATATATGACATTTACAACCATTGTCATCCACAGGAGGATGAAACTGCCGGAGAGGGTGAAGAGTAAAATCACAGACCTCCTCCTGCTCTCCATCTCCGGGTCACTGCGGTTCTCCCACTTGCACTGACCCTTCAGCCCCTTACGGACCCGAATGGCCACCAAAATGTGTCTGACTGTCAGAGCGTTGAGCAGCAGGATCCCAGCGAAAGGCAGGAACGGAGTTAAGACCGTAACCAGCCAGTCATATCCAACCCATCAGGGGTCAGTGAAAACATTGTCCACGAGATCACAGAACCACGGTATATTGTCGATTATTACCGTGGGTTCCCATGTGAAGTATCGGGGAACGTTTCTCAGACAGGACACTATGCCGGTTGTTGTTAGAACCACAGCCGCATTTTTCCCGGTGCAATATTTTGTTTTCAGCTTCTGGCAGCAAATGGCGACAAACCGATCAAAGGTGAAAGTCACGGTAAACCAGACAGAACAGTGTGTGGCTGTGTGGCTCAGTACCTCGATAACACTGCACACAGGAGTGATGTTCAGAAAACTGTACGGGAAGTAATAGAATTTGATTTGCCACAAATTGACGCTGGTGACAATGGTCAGTAGATCGGCCGCTGCCATGGCCACCAGGTAGCGAGTGGTGCAGGTAGAGAGGCCGCACTTTCCCCGAGACAGGATCACAATCGCCACTACATTCACTGGAGAGAGAGAGGGAGAGAAACAGACACTTGGCATTACCTGACACATTCTCCGGGAATTAACACCGGATCGAGTTGCAGCTAAAGATGTCTGTGAACGGCTGCTAATCTAGCACCAGACGGGTCACACTATCTCTGAACTGTTTTCTTCAGTGTCGAGATAAAGCAATGTGTGGGCAATCGTCGGCGATATAAACGAGCTGAATGAGCAACAACGATCGCTGCTGATCCCGATTCCAGTCGATGATGGGGCCGGTTTCACTGACTTAACCGTGACTGACCAGGACTCTGGAAAATCAGCATCTGATGTTTCCAAGATGAGATACAGAGGGGAGAAAGACACTGAAAACACTGGAAACAGTATTAGCAAACAGAGACTGAGTGGCTCAGTTACCGGATTAATTCTACACCGCAGTTCAATTCGAAAACACACGTGAGCAGATCCCTGGACACCGGATCGGGTGATCAGACCAAATTATTGACCAAAAGGCAAAGGGATACGATTGTGACAGACTCCACAGGGAGACGCGAAACACAGCACCAGGGGCTCTCTTTGATCAATAACTCAGAAACAGTGAACCTGACAATGAACACTCCCCCCCCCCCCCCCAGTCACACCTTCTCGGAGAGCTACCTGTCCTCAGCACTGGGACATTTCTGGACAAGGTATCATTAAGGCAAAAGCAGCGTTTGAGTCGATCCCGTGAGTTAGAGCAGAGACAGAGGTTTAGTTCCCTTTGTCATTGAATATGAAAAATCGGAAAGTGGAATTGACAGGATCGATATCTCTGACGGATATTTGTACAATGATCATCCAGTTGGAAGATTGTAAATTGATCATGAATAGGTTCACACCGGTAACAATCATAAATTCCAAACATGAATCCCTCTGCTCACTCACCAGGAACTCCAACAACGGCAATGAACACGTACAATATTTTCTCCACACTCATGTACATATCCAACAATGCAGACATTTTCTCTGTCCAGTGATTTGGCCCCCCTGTGTTACACGCGATCTCTCGGAATGAAATGCTGAGGCAGCACATGCCTCGGGTTTTTAATACAATTCAGTCACTCCACAGGGACAGATTTAAAAATGAAGATTTTAAATTATTTACAAATCGATTACATCAGACACGTGAAATTCCCGCGGTGACGGATGGCGATTAAACTATTCAATTAATATGAAGACCATTGGGAGCTAATTTGTCCCAACGCAGGTGACTGAACTGTCCGAGTTATCTTATCAATTAAATGTGCTTCCAGTGTAAATATGCACTTCAAAGTAACCATTTATCAGACACAAAATATTGAAGTAAATGATGCCATTGTAACTTGTGAAATTGTATTGAATCACGAACACTACGCCGGCTGGTGTTGTCGTGGGATCAGCGCGGCTTCGGATCGAAGGTTCCCGAGTTCGAATCCAGCTGGCTCCAAAAAAACCTTTGTGTGTCTGTGTGTGGGTAGACCCACTGTCTCTGCCTGACCCTGCCGGACTATACACGTGTCCATCTCCAATTCACTTTATCCCCTTGGTTTAGTCCCTTCTCATCTGTCTCCCCAAACTGCACAGTTCCAACCCTTCACAAAATGGCTGCCTGAACAATAAAAAAAAGACAAGAACAGAGGGCATAATTCAAATTGCATTTATTAGTAATGTATGTACAAATGGAAATAACTTTGAAACTTTTCGCAGCTCCAAATCAGGAGGCACCACCCCATGCACATTAGATTGTGCCAGAGCAAGAATCATTTCAAACAGTTCACAAAAAAGTTGTCTCCATTTAAAACATAGGAAGAACAAAGGTCAAAGTTGACATTGCATTTTTATTAAAGTATGGAGAAACGGAAAATCCTTGAAATCCGACACACCTCCAGATGCCCCGGCTCACCCAGGTTAGTGTTCACCCCCAAATCCGCCAACACACCCAACTTTGTGCAAATCAGTCTGCATCCACAAATCTGTGCTCTCCAGAAAACCCTCAATGAACCTTTAAATCAGTGTCCACCCCAAAGCATCCGACACCACGAAATCCTTGGGCACTCACACATTCGCTGACATACCCCTGAAGCTGAGCACATCCGCAAGGCTGGATGCTCCGCCAAATCCGTCCGCTCCACTAGATTCACTGGCAAACCCCGAAATATGCCTGCATCCCCATTTATCTGACCAAACAATAACATGTATCATTCTGACCTGGTGACGTCTGACCTACCAATCCCCTGCAATATTATCACAGTATGTCCCCAGAAAATCTTTTTCGCAATCTTCACCACTTTCCTCACCACGGCTTCTGCCCTTTAATACTTAATAAGGTTACTGGGACACTGATACTTCTTCACTTTCCTAAACGCCTTGTCCCACTCCCTAATCGCCTCTGCACACTCCTCAGTCCACAGTGAAACAGCCTTTCTCCTATTAATTCCGTTTGTAATGGGAATCACTTCCATCGCAGTTTGCTGAATAACGTGACATAACATTTCATTGTAAAAATACACATCTTCGTCAACATTCTGCAGCGGTTCTAGAACTACTGTGAATATTAAATCTCGTACCCATTTAGACACACAAGTTGAAAAACTGTTCTTTAATCAAACCATTACCATCATTCCGCAAAACAAACCCTCAGTGAACTGCGTTAAAATCTCAGCAGCAGACAACTCTTCGTGAGCGAGAACAAAATATACTTTCTCACAACTCAGTAGAAAGTTTTCCACAAGCGTTGTAAACCATAATCAGTTTTATACAACTACCTGCTGGATCAAATATTTCTACAGCAAATCCCGCATACGGTTCATCCACATTCACAACTCTACACCCTGCCTCCTTCCTTATAGAATCTTCCCCACTCTAGCATCTTCCCCACTACTGATGTTAGGCTGACAGGTCGAGAGTTCTCTGTTTTCTCCCTCCCTCCTTTCTTAAAAAGTGGGATAACATTAGCCATTCTCCAATCCTCAGGAACTGATCCTGAATCTAATGAACATTGGAAAATGATTAGCAATGCATCCGCAATTTCCAGGTCCACCTCCTTTAGTACCCTAAGGTGCAGACCATCTGGACCTGGGGATTTGTCAGCCTTCAGTCCCATCAGTCTACTCATCACCGTTTCCTTCCTAATGCCAATTTGTTTCATTTCCTCTGTTAGCCTATGTCCTTGGCCCATCCATACATCTGGGAGATTGCTTGCGTCTTCCTTAGTGAAGACAGATCTAAAGTACTTATTAAATTCTTCTGCCATTTCTCTATTTCCCATAACAATTTCACCCAATTCATTCTTCAAGGGCCCGACATTGTTCTTAACTATCTTCTTTCTCTTCACATACCTAAAAAAGCTTTTGCTATCCTCCTTTATATTCCTGGTTAGCTTGCGTTCGTACCTCATTTTTTCTCCCCGTATTGCCTTTTTAGTTAAGTTCTGTTGTTCCTTAAAAATTTCCCAATCATCTGTCCTCCCACTCACCTTAGCTGTCATACTTCCCTTTTTTTAATGCTATGCAATTTCTGACTTCCTTTGTCAACCACTGTGGCCCCTTCCCCTCCCCCCCCCTTTGAATCCTTCCTTCTCTGGGGGATGAACTGATTTTGCACCTTGTGCATTATTCCCAAGAATACCTGCCATTGCTTTTCCACTGTCTTTTCTGCTAGGATATCCGTTCAGTTAACTTTAGCCAGCTCCTCCCTCATGGCTCCATAGTTTCCCCTGTTCAACTGCAACACTGACAACCTCCGAGCTGCCCTTATCCTTCTCAAATTGCAGATAAAAACATCATATTATGATCACTACCTCCTAATGGCTCCTTTACTTCAAGATCGCTTATCAAATCCTGTTCATTACATAACACTAAATCCAGAATAGCCTTCTCCCTGGTCGGCTCTCGTACAAGCTGTTCCAAGAATGCATCCCGTAGGCACTCTACAAACTCCCTATCCTGGGGTCCAGCACCAACCAGATTCTCCCAGTTCACCTGCATGTTGAAATCCCCCATAACTACTGCGACATTACCTTTGCCACATGCCAATGTTAACTCTCTATTCAACTTGCACCCAATATCCATGCTACTGTTTGGTGGCCTGTAGACAACACCCATTTGGGTCCTTTTGCCCTTACTGTTCCTCAGGTCTATCCACACAGACTCCACTTCTCCTGATCCTATGTCCCCCCTTTCCAAGGACTGAATCTCATTCCTCATCAACAGGGCCACCACATCCCCTCTGCCAACATTTCTGTCCCTACGATAGCACGTATACCATTGTATATTCATTTCCCAGGTCTGATCTCCCTGCAGCCATGTCTCCGTTATCCCAACAA
The DNA here is from genome assembly GCF_048418815.1 of Hemitrygon akajei. NCBI lineage: Eukaryota > Metazoa > Chordata > Chondrichthyes > Myliobatiformes > Dasyatidae > Hemitrygon > Hemitrygon akajei. Next base: position 6,990,511 of record NW_027331930.1, on the reverse strand, counting down.
CATAATAGTTACCCATTCGCACCTGAGCTTCAAGCTCATCCGCCTTATTTCTGACACTTCGTGCATTCAGATATAGAATATTTAACCCATTTCTCCTCTCTCTGTTTGAATCTCTGCCTATCTTTGCTCCCCGAACTCCCATCGGGCTATACGCCCCTAGAATTTTGTTGTCCTTGCTAAATTTACTTATTCTTTCTGCTCATTTAACTCCATGTTCCGTCAGATCATCCCACTGTACATGTGTCCTCCTTATCACTTGTTCCGCCTCACCTTCCTCTACTACACACTTAATATTCCGGAACCGTGTAGTCCCCACCTGTCCTTTACTCTTCATCTCGCTATCCTCTCTCACATTCTGGAGAAAAAACAGGAGAAAATGGACAAGAAAGTTAAAAACCTGGAAGAAATAACGAGAGACACTATTGAGAGAGTGAAGAAAATGGAAGATAATACTCTTGCCTGGATATCAGAAAGAAAACGACTGTTGGAAAAAATAGACGTGCTTGAAAATTTTAGTAGACAAAATAATATTAAAATTGTTGTTCTTAAAAGAAGGTATAGAGGGAGAGGACCCGATAATTTTTTTTGAAAAATGGATCCCGGAAAATTTGGAAATGGAAGAGGGAACCCAGTTGATTGAAATCGAAAGGGTCCACAGAGCTTTAAGATCAAAACCCACGACCAATCTTGATAAAATGCTTAAGATATCAAGATAAAGAAAAGATCCTGAAGGCGGCTGCCCAATATGCCAGAAAGAAAAATGAGCCATTGATGATAGAAGGGAAAGCAGTTCTTTTCTATCCTGATATAAGTTATGACCTTTCGAAGAGAAAGAAGAAATTGAAGCCAGCAAAAAATGTTTTATGGGGAAAGGGTTATAAATTTATATTGCGCCACCCAGCAACACTGATAATTTTTTTGGATGACGGAAAAAGAAGATTTTCTACTGATCATCGGGATGCAGAGGAGTTTGCACAAGAACTCCCAAATATTCACTAGTCACAGTAAAGATTTAAAAGTGAAGCAGATTAAAGATGAAGACAGGGACACTGAAGTGAGTTGATGGACATTAAGGACAGAAGAATATTTAAATATACTTTTAATTATATGATACAGGGGGAGAAAGGTAAACATTTTAGAAATATTAATCGAGAGTAGTGATATTATTTTTTCTTATATATACTTTTTTTCATTTTACGGGGGAGCTGGGGGAACTTCGGATCGATCGCTATGGGATTCACGTGTGTAATCATGGCGTTTGCCATGACCCGCACAACAGAGGGGGGTAATGTTGTGTTTTTTTTTATTCACAAAATTAGCAGGGGTTTTATTTTTCTTTTATCTTTCTTTCTTTGCCTGGATGATCGGAGGGGAGACACATAGCAACATGGAGAATTTTAAAATAATTCCCCAAGGTACTATGAGAGTTGAAATATTATGTATTATTATAGACTGGAGTAACCACGTTAAACATAATGAAACTGATTTGAATATTAAATTGATGAAACAAGTTGGTCAAGATTATGTCTTGACAGTATGACAAATACAATAAATGTTCGACTAAGATTAGTACTATATAACATTTTACATCAAATATATATTACACCACAAAAAATAGATTAAACTCAAATTTATGATCAATGTTTTCGATGTAATCAATAAATTGGTAATTTTTTACACTCTACTTGGTCTTGTTCTAAAATTCAACCTTTTTGGACGAATTTAAGAGTTTTACTGGAACAAATTATTGGAATATAACTTCCACACAATTCAATATTATTTTTACAAGGCGATATTGAAGGGATAAAATCAAAATCCAAATTGAATAAACATCAGAAAGAATTCCTAAAAATTGCATTGGCAGTAGCCAGAAAGGCTATTGCAGTTACTTGGAAATCGGATTCATACTTAAGTATAGATCGTCGGAAGAATGAAATTTTTAGCTGCATTCCACTTGGAAAAATTATTTATAAATTATTTATAATTTCAGAGATAAATATGAAATATTTCTGAAAATTTGGCGCCCTGATATACAAAAAATAGGATTAAATATATAGGTGCTCTGAAGATAAAATTATTGGTTATCTGGGGAAATAAATAAATATACATATTAAAGCTATTATGAACTCCATGGAGCATGTGGGGATCTTCCGATATAACCATATAATAACCATATAACAATCACAGCACGGAAACAGGCCATTCCGGCCCTCCTAGTCCGTGCCGAACTCTTAATCTCACCTAGTCCCACCTACCCGCACTCAGCCCATAACCCTCCACTCCTTTCCTATCCATATACCTATCCAATTTTACCTTAAATGACACAACTGATCTGGCCTCTACTACTTCTACAGGAAGCTCATTCCACACAGCTATCACTCTCTGAGTAAAGAAATACCCCCTCGTGTTTCCCTTAAACTTTTGCCCCCTAACTCTCAAATCATGTCCTCTCGTTTGAATCTCCCCTACTCTCAATGGAAACAGCCTATTCACGTCAACTCTATCTATCCCTCTCAACATTTTAAATACCTCGATCAAATCCCCCCTCAACCTTCTACGCTCCAATGAATAGAGACCTAACTTGTTCAACCTTTCTCTGTAACTTAAGTGCTGAAACCCTGGTAACATCCTAGTAAATCGTCTCTGCACTCTCTCTAATTTATTGATATCTTTCCTATAATTCGGTGACCAGAACTGTACACAATATTCCAAATTTGGCCTTACCAATGCCTTGTACAATTTTAACATTACATCCCAACTTCTGTACTCAATGCTCTGATTTATAAAGGCCAGCGTTCCAAAAGCCTTCTTCACCACCCTATCTACATGAGACTCCACCTTCAGGGAACTATGCACTGTTATTCCTAGATCTCTCTGTTCCACTGCATTCCTCAATGCCCTACCATTTACCCTGTATGTTCTATTTGGATTATTCCTGCCAAAATGTAGAACCTCACACTTCTCAGCATTAAACTCCATCTGCCAACGTTCAGCCCATTCTTCTAACCGGCATAAATCTCCCTGCAAGCTTTGAAAACCCACCTCATTATCCACAACACCTCCTACCTTAGTATCATCAGCATACTTACTAATCCAATTTACCACCCCATCATCCAGATCATTTATGTATATTACAAACAACATTGGGCCCAAAACAGATCCCTGAGGCACCCCGCTAGTCACCGGCCTCCATCCCGATAAACAATTATCCACCACTACTCTCTGGCATCTCCCATCTAGCCACTGTTGAATCCATTTTATTACTCCAGCACTAATACCTAACGACTGAACCTTCTTAACTAACCTTCCATGTGGAACTTTGTCAAAGGTTATCCAGGCATTCTTTCTTTCTTTCTTTATTTTTTCTACTTTTTTTTTCTATCGGGATGTTGGGGGGAGGGGAAGGTTTTTTTTCTTTCTGTAACCTATTTGAAAATTAATTTAACACACACAAATTGTTGGGGGAACAGCAGGCCGGGAAGTTTCTATGGAAAAGAGTAAACAGTCCACGGTTCAGACTGAAACACTTCATCAGACCTGTGTTGCTTAAGGGTTCCGGCAAATTCATCCCCTGTCCTAATGAGGGGCTGCGGGGGATGGGGTCGTGGGAAAGGGGAGAAAGTCATCCTCATCTGCCATCTTTGCCCCTTCCACGGGCCTGTTCCTGTGCTGTACTGCTCTATGTTCTCTGTTCCCAGTTTCGAAGAATGGAAGGAGATCTCATGGAAACACAAAATTCTTTCACGGGTCAACAGGCAGGAGTGAGGGAGGATGTTTCCCCTGTCGGAGGAGTCAAAGGCCAGGGGTCTCTCTGCTCTCCGTCCAGCGGAAAACCCTTGAGGAGACCTCGGGGCCGCGCTGCCCGAGTCTCCCCCCGATCCCCGTGGCCGCGCTGCCCGAGTCTCCCCCCGATCCCCGGGACCGCGCTGCCCGAGTCTCCCCCCGATCCCCGAGGCCGCGCCGCCCGAGTCACCCCCCGATCCTCGGGGCCGCGCCGCCCGAGTCTCCCCCCGATCCCCGGGGCCGCGCCGCCCGAGTCTCCCCCCGATCCCCGGGGCTGCGCTGCCCGAGTCTCCCCCCCGATCCCAGGGGCCGCGCCGCCCGAGTCTCCCCCTCCCGATCCCCGGGGACTCTCTAATTCTCTGCTTCTGCCCCCCAGTCTCTGTCACCCTGGATGTGGAAACGGCGGGTCCGTGTCTCGAGGTGTTTGAGGATCGGAAGAGTGTGAGAGGGACCCGGACCTGGAGGAATCTCCCTGACACCGGGAAGAGATTGACACACTGGGAATGTGTGCTGGGATCGGAGGGATTCACATCGGGGAGACATTACTGTGAGGTGGAGGTGACGGGGATTCAGTTCTGGTTTCTGGGAATCGCCGCAGAGTCTGAGAAGAGGAAGGGAGGGTTCGGACTGAGACCGGAGACCGGATTCTGGGTCATCGGGCGGATTGATGACGTGTTACATCGGGATTATGACATGATCCGTGTTCTCACCTCCCCCGAGTCCCGTCTCGCTGCCGGCCCCATCCCACGGAGGGTGGGAGTTTATCTCAGTTACGAGTCCGGGACAGTTTCATTTTACAACGTGGAGACCAAGTCCCATCTCCACACCTTCACTGGGAATAAATTCCCGGGGAAACATTATCCTTTCTTCCGGACTGCGGTTGTAGTAAACCAATGGCTGAGAATCTGCTCCGGTTCCGCTGCGGTTCTGTAAACGGGTCGGGTCCCAGGACCGGCGTCAGGAGTAAAGTCCCTGTAAATATAAATGTGCAGAGAGTGCAGCTAAATACGTGACTAGGGAGATGGTGCAGGAGGGAGGGCTTCATGTTTCTGGACAATTGGCCTTTGTTCCCGGGAAGGTGGGGTCTGTTCCGATGGGATGGTTTGCCCCTGAACTGGAAGGGGACTAACATCCTTGCAGGTAGATTTACTAGTGCTGCTCGGGGGGCGTGGGGGAAGGGGGTTAAACTAGATTTGCAGGGGGAGGGGAACCAGAGTGTTAGAGCAGATAGTGAGGTGGAGGAGGATAAAGGTCATGCGAGGACTGCATGTATAGACAGAAATCAAAGGTTTGTATATTAGGTTGTAAATTAATTTTCAGAACTTTAGAAACTGGAGAAAACAAAGATTTCTAAAAAAGATTTTAATGAAGAACATGACCAGAACATATGTGAAAAAGTGGCTACTTCAGTTTTACACCTATCGCAATAATTGTCTATGTTAGGAAAATTGTGGATAGTCTCTCCTTTGTTAAATAGTAACAGTGAACAATTTTAAATTGAATTAAACACTGATTGGCACATATTAAAGAAGAATTGACCATCTTCATTAACAAAGGTCATATTAAGTTCTCTCTCCCAAACTTGTTTAATCTTTAGTGATTAAGGGGATCTGTTTTTTTTTTGCAGATTTATTTATTTTTATTTTCATTTATTTTGTCATGGTTGATTGATGACTTTTGAAGAGTTAATTAGCAAATATTCTCTCTCTCATACACACTTACTGCAATATCTTCAGGTTAGACATTTTTTACAAAAAATAATTATCTAAGTTCCCATATATGCAAGAATCTGATTCTGCATTACTAGTCAGGGAAAATATCACAGCTGTGCGTAGACAGGACAGCCCGGAGGGCTTGTCTACAGAGGCCATATGGGTGGAGCTGAGGCACGGGAAAGGTGTGACCACTCTAATAGGAGTGTATTATAGACCGCCCAATAGTCAGAGAGAATTGGAGGAGCAAGTCTGTATATAGTAGACCGATGTAAGAAACAGGAAGTTGTAATACTAGGAGATTTTAACTTTCCACATATTGACTGGGACTCCCACACTGTAAAAGGGCTAGATAGCTTGGAGTTTGTGAAATGTTTTCAGGAATGTTTTCTAAATCAATATATAGAGGTACCTACAAGAGAGGATGCAATACTTGATCTCCTATTAGGAAACCAGACAGTCAGGTGACAGAAGAATGTGTTGGCGAACATTTCGGGTCCAGTGACCATAATGTCATCAGTTTCAAGTTAATTATGGATAAGGATGGGTCTGGTCCTCGAGTTGAGGTTCTAAATTGCAGAAGGGCCAATTTTGTGGAAATGAGAAAAGATCTAGGAAGAGTGGATCGGGATAAGTTTTTTTTTCCCTGACAAGGATGTGTTCAGTAAGTGGAATGCCTCCAAATGTGAAATTTTGAGGGTACAGAGTTTGCATTTTCCTGCCAGGATTAAAGACAAAGTTAACAGGCATGGAGGTTTTCAAGGGATATTGGCGATCTGGTTAAGAAAAAGGGATAAGTGTTTAGCAGGTAGAGGCAACAAAGAGCAAATGAGTTACTTAGAGTATAGAAAACGTAAGAAAATACTAAAGAAGGAAATCTGGAAGGAAAAGAAGAAGACATGAGGTGGCTTTGGCAGATAATGTGAAGGAAAACCTGAAGGGTTTCTACAAGTATATTAAGAGTAAAAGGATTCTAAGGGACAAAATTGGTCCCCTAGAAGATTAGAGTGGTCGTCTATGTGTGGAGCCTTACGAGATGGCGGAGATCTTAAATAGTTTTTTTGCATCAGTATTTACTCAGGAAACTGGCATAGTGTATATGGAGAAAGGGAAACAAGCAGTAGTGTCATGGAACATTTGTAGATTAATGAGGAGGAGGTGCTTGCTGCCTTACAGTGCATAAAGGTAGATAAATCCCACGGGCCTGACTTGATATTTCCTCGGACCATGAGAGAGACTAGAGTAGAAATTCCAGGGGCCCTGACAGAAATATTTAAAATGTCCTCAGCCACGGATGCAGTGCCGTAGGATTGGAGGGTAGCTCATGTTATTCCGTTGTTTAAAAAAGGCTCCAATAGTAAACCAGGTAATTACAGGCCAGTGAGCCTGACATCAGTAGTAGGTAAATAATTGGAAGATGTTCTGAGAGATCGGATTTACAAGTATTTGGACAGCCAAGGGCTGATTAAGGATAGTCAGTGTGGCTTTGTGCATGGTAGGTCGTGTTTAATAAATCTTGATGAGTTTTTCGAGAAGGTTACCAACAAAGTTGGTGAAGGAAAGGCTGTGGATGTTGTCCACATGAACTGTAGTAAGGCCTTTGACAAGTTCCCACATGGGAGGTTAGTTCAGAAAGTTCAGACATGAGGTATCCATGGAGAGGCTGGAAAGATTGAAAGAGTGCAGAGAAGATTTACTAGGATGTTGCCAGGTCTTAAGGAGTTGAGTTACAGGGAAAGATTGAACAGGTTAGGACTTTATTCCTTGAAGCGCAGAAGAATGAGGGGAGATTTGATAGAGGTTTACAAAATTATGGGGGATATAGACAGTAAATGCGAGTATGTTCTTTCCATTTAGATTAGGAACGATAAATACGAGAGGACATGGTTTTAGGATGAAAGGGGAAAGCTTTAGGGGGAACATTAGGAGGAACGTCTTCACTCAGAGAGTGGTGGGAGTGTGGAACGAGCTGCCATCTGACGTGGTAAATGCAGGCTCACTCTTAAGTTTTAAGAATAAATTGGATAGATACCTGGATGTGAGAGGACTGGAGGGTTACGGACTGGGTGCAGGTCAATGGGACTAGCGGAATAAAGTTTCCGCACAGACTAGAAGCGCCAAATGGCCTGTTTTCTGTGCTGTAGTGTTCTATGGTTCTGTGGAGCGAAATAAACACGACATGAGAATTGTCGATCGATTAATTTTAACTCGTTCACCGAATCCTTCAACCGAACAGAAACACCGGGGATTTAACAGCAGCTGCGGGCGGCGGGTCCTGAGCTCCCCCGGGTCCTAAAGTCCACCCGTAATGAGACAGGTTAAATGGGACAAGTGGGGGCGGTACTGATCGGAAAAGACAGTAAAGATTGTTCATTAAGTTCATCTGCCATTTCTTTGTCCCCCATTACTACTTCACCAGCATCATTTTCCAGTGGTCCAGCATCAACTCTCATCTCCCTTTCACTCTTCATGTAACTGAAAACTAAACTTTTAGTATCCTGATTTATATTATTGGCCAGTTTGCCCTCATATTTCGTCTTGACCATTCTTGTGGCTTTTTTCGTTGCATTTTGTTGGATTTTAAGACCATCCCAATAATCCAACATCCCACTCACCTTTCCTAGCTTATATGCCATTTCCTTAGGATTAAAACAATTATTACATGCCTTTTCCAGCTCAAACTGTGAATTAATTTAAAGTCAGTTCCATAATTTAATAAAGCTTTTACCTGAAAACTATCTACCCCCCCAAAGATTGTACTGAAGACTGCATTTGATTTTTCTTCAGCGTTATACGCTTCACATTGAAATAGTAAGTGCTTCGACAGTTTCATAATGACAAAATGTACACGACACAGAATGAAGTTTTCCAATTCGATGCAAGGCATAATTAAGCATAGTGTGGGCATTTCTATGTCATGTCAATACCATACCTTCCCTTGTTTTAAGCCCTTCTTCTATAAACCCAATGTCCTTATGTCCATTATCCTACGTCTTGCCATAAGCCCCTAATTCTTAACACTACCAACCCTTTAGCTTCTAATTTGCTAAGCGGAAGGTCTATATCCACAGCTTAACATTTAACAGCTTTTGGTGCTAAACAGTCAACCCCATCATTTCCCTCAACAGTGTGATGTGCAGGACCCATAATGTGCAGACATATAAATCAAACTTTATACATGAAATACCGTTTGACAAGTTTCCAACAGTCAATCTGACCTACTACCAGAATGACAGTTTAAGACTCATCAAAACCGAAATGTATTCTGAGCAAATTATGAGGACCAATTTCCTCCACCCACTGTAAGCCTAAGCTGTTGGCAAAGAATTCTGCTTCTTCTGCTGATAAATGGCTCTAAGTCATTTCTTTATCATTACCTGCAATTCAGGCACACAAAAACAGCCACACCAACATCCCCAGTTAACTTATATTTTGATTCATCTGTAAAAATGTGTTACTGTATGATAATAACGTTCATTAATATACTGATGAACCAACAGACTCTCAGGCAGAACCGAATCGGATCGTGTAACCTAAAATCAACTGAAGTCATTGGAAAAAACAACGTGGGGTTACACAGAAAGCTACAGTGGGACATATTGTATCATCAGATACACCCATATTCCCAGAGTGATAGAACCCAGCCACCAAAAACAAAAAAAAACACTCCTCTTGTGATGTCCCCAACCGTCCTCCAGCACACATTTTAAATTTGAAGATGAAGCTGATCCATAAGCCACACAGACATAATCAAGAACAGATCAAATTAAACAAATATAATTGGTCAACAAAGATTTTCAAGTTGCACCCAAGAATACCCACATAGATATCTGAGGAGATTTAAAGCTCCTTTACATTTATCAATTATTTTACTGACAGGTGCTTCTACGTCAGCTTATTATCCATCCACATACTGAGAAATCTTCCCACTGACACTTCCTCAAGATATTAATCATATAATTTAAAATCAAGTGCAAGTCTATTAATGCTGTTTGTAAACCACGCAGTGTGTTAACGACTGAAAGCTTAAAATCCTCATCAATCTGTCCACTGTTTGACCTATTAATTGTAAATTGCAATTAATACCTCTAATCTATAAAGCTATGTCATCTGTATATTGTGAGTTACCCAGATATCCCATTTTCCAATCTCAGAGAAAATATCATTAATCATAATATTAAATAATGAAGGGCTACAAATCCTGCCCTGTGGGATCCCATTCTCTATCTCATAGAAACACAAACATAACATGCCGACCCGTACTTGCACAGTCCGTCCAAATAAAAAACTGTGAAAAATTATACAATCTCCCCACTCCTAATTTAATCAAAAGTCATTTCTTTCATATAATTTCTCTTTTCAGTATCACGAAATACTGCTATTACAACATCTTTATTTAATTGTGCTTTCCGAATATCATCTTCCAAACCTAAATCTGAACCTAATGTCATTTCACCCTTCCAAAATCCACTCTAATAAAACACTTTATCATCACTCTTTCCAAAATATAACTCAAGCGCTTGATTACCATAAGTTTACATAAATGAGACATTCACGATGTAGGCCCTTAACTAGAAGGATCAAATGGGGATCTGCCAGGTTTTAGAATAGGCACTACTATTTCCATTTTCCATGAGGAAACTAGATGCACAATTCAAACATTTAATATTTTCACAAAAACGAATTATATACAATTATAATTTCAAATATCACTCTTTCCTGGGGACACCTGACCTGCATTATTAATAGACTTCTTAAATTCATACAAAGAAATCTCTCCATCAGTGATACTATCATTGCTACAGCGGACTTCCAGCACATCAGGGTATTCACTGAAAAGCATATCCCTACATTGTTTAACTTCTTCACTTAAATTATCCTGATTATGATTCTCAGCGAATGACCCAGCCAGCAACACAACCTTCACTGTTTCTAAATCATATCCCAAACAATTCAAACTTTGATATCCCTTCCAATATTATCTCCATATAAACTCCAGTAAATCACCTACTTCCTCACCACGGCCTTTGCCCTTTTATTGTTAATAATGTAACTCGGAGACTGATGCACCATCACATAAAAACTCACATTTCTCCCAATTTGCTTCCTGTCCTGTTATAAATCCAAATCCAAACTCATAAAGACAGGAAGGCTGACTGAAGTTCATATAAACTAATCACCCACCGAGTTCACATTTGAGCGACAGGCACTACAGCCAATGGCAGCAGGGATCAGTGTTACGTTTGAGCTACGATAGGCTGGAGGAAATCGGCCCATGACCAGCCCGTCCCCTTCCGCTCCATCGCCATGGCGGAGATCAGCGATGTCGCTTCTGTTGGTGTCGCCGGCCTCGGCGCCCACAAGGACGGGTGTGATTCCCCTTCGCGCCTCGGTGGGTCTGTTTCAGTGACGTCTGTGGTGGCTGACGAAACATGCTTTGACAGGGAGCGAGCGAGGAACAATGACTACAACTCCCAGAAGGCCCCACTGATGACGTTGTGCTGTTGTTTAGGGGTAAGGTATAACAGCAAAATGGAGGAAAATGTAATGCATTACGTTTTCTGTACTGTGTCGTGCCTTCAATAAAAAATTAAATTAAAAGAGAGATTCCAGCGAGAAATAGATAGAACATAGGACAATTCAGCACAGTGCAGGCCCTTCGGCCCACAATGTTCTGCCGACCTTTAAACTCTGCCTCCCTAAGCTTAAATTCCCCCATATACCTGTCTAATAGTCTCTTAAACTTCACTAGTGTATCTGCCCCCACCACTGACTCGGGCAGTGCATTCCACGCACCAACCACTCTCTGAGTAGAAAATCTTCCACTAATATCCTCCTTGAACTTCCCTCCCATTAGCTCAAAGCCATGTCCTCTTGTATTGAGCAGTGTTGCACTGGGGAAGAGGCGCTGGCTATCTATCTATTCCCCTTAATATCAACTATATCTCTATCATTTCTCCTCTCATCCTCCTACTCTCCAGAGAGTAAAGCCCTAGCTCCCTTAATATCTAATCATAATCCATACTCTCCAATCCAGGCAGCATTCTGGTAAATCTCCTCTGTACCCTTTCCAATGCTTTCACATCCTTCCTATAGTGAGGTGACCAGAACTGGACAGAGTCCTCCAACTGTGGCCCAACCAGAGTTTTATAGAGCTGCATCATTACATCGCGAATCTTAAACTCTATCCCTCGACTTATGTAAGCTAACACCCCATAAGCTTTCTTAAATACTCTGTCTCCCTGTGAGGCAACTTTCAGGGATCTGTGGACATGTAGCCCCAGATCCCTCTGCTCCTCCACACTTCGAAGTATCCTGCCATTTACTTTGTACTCTGCCCTGGAGTTTGTCCTTCCAAAGTGTACCACCTCACGCTTCTCCAGGTTGAACTCTATCTGCCACTTCTCAGCCCACTCCTGCATCCTATCAATGTCTCTGTGCAATCTTTGAAAATCCTCTGCACTATCCACAACACCACCAACCTTTGTGTCTTCTGCAATCTTGCCAACCCAACCTTCTATCCCCACATCCAGGTCGTTGCTAAAAATCTCGAAAAGTAGGGGTCCCAGAAATGATCCTTGTGGGACACCACTAGTCACAACCCTCCAATCCAAATGTACTCCCTCCAACACAACTCTCTGCTTTCAGCAGGCAAGCCAATTCTTAATCCACCTGGTCAAACATCCCTGGATCCCATGCCTTCTGACTTTCTGATTAATCCTACCGTGTGGAACCTTATCAAATGCATTACTAAAATCCATGTAGATTACATCCACTGCACTACCCTTATCTATATACCTGGTCACCTCCTAAAAGAACTCCATCAGGCTTGTTAGACACGATCTGCCCTTCAGAAAGCCATGCTGACTGTCACTTATCAGACCATGATGGTCTAAATGCCAATAGATCATATCTTTGTGAATCTTTTCCAACAGCTTTCCCACCACAGAAGTAAGGCTCAATGGTCTATAATTATCCGGACTATCCCTACTACCCTTTTGGAACAAGGCGACAACATTCGCCTCCCTCCAGTCCTCTCGGACCATTCCCGTGGGCAATGAGGACATAATGATCCTAGCCAGACTCTCAGCAATCTATTTCCTCGCCTCGGATGCAGAACTGGGAAGTGGCAGATGGAGTTCAACACAGATGAAGAGGTTCATTTCTGTAGGTCAAATTTAAATACAGAATATAATATTAATGGTAAGACTCTTGGCAGTGTGGAGGGTCAGAGAGATCTTGGTGTCCATGTCCATACGACACTCAAAGCTGCTGTGGAGGTTGGCAGTGTTGTTAGGAAGGCGTCTGGTGTGATGGCCTTCATCAACCGTGGGATTGAGTTCAAGAGCTGTGAGGTGATTTTGAAGCTATATTTCTCCTAACATGTACATAAGTAATTGTAATAAGATGATGAGAGGCTTTGTCCATGTGGATAACCAGAGGCATTTTCCCAGGCTTGAAGTGACTAACACGAGGGGACGTAGTTTTAAGCTGCCTGGAAGTCGGTACCGAGGGAATGTCAGGCGTAAGTTTCTTACACAGAGAGTGGTGTGTGCATGCAATGCACTGCCGGCAGCGATGGTGGAGGTGGATACAGTAGGATATTTTAAGAGGCTCTTAGATAGGTTCATGGAGCTTAGAAACATGGAGGAATACGATCAGGAAATCCTAGGCAGTCTCCTGAGTAGGTTACATGGTCGGTACAACATTGTGGGCTGAAGAGCCTGTAATGTGCTGTAGATTTCTGTGTTCTGTGTCAAAGACAGGCAGAGGAATTAGTTTAAATGGACGGGAGGACAGCATGGAAAGGTTGGGCCGAAGGGCCTGTTAGTACCGTTATGGAGGTGTTCTGTCCCAACCATCGACTCTATTCCACTCAACAGATGCTGCCTGACTTGACAACGTTCTTGAAAAGTTACATTCAGTTCCGCTTAGCATTCTGTACAAAGGATGTTTTGTGCTGGAAGAGTGCAGAGGAGATTCATCATGATTGAGGTGGCTTCTGTTCATAAGTCCATAAGGCATAGGAACAGAATTAGGCCATTCAGCCCATTGAGTCAGCCACCTTTCCATCATGGCTGATCCCAGATCGCACTCAGTTCCAGATATCTGACCTCCTGCCATATCCTTCGATGCCCTGACCGATCAGGAAATGATGAACTGCCGCCTTGAATATACCCACACACTCGGCCACCACCGCAGTCTGTGGCAGAGCATTCCACAGATCCAATACACCTTGGCTAATAAAAAAAATAAGCTGTTTACCTCTGTTTGAAAAGGTGGCCCCTCAACTTTGTGGCTGTGCCCCACCACAGGAAATACCTTCTCCACATCCACCTTATCCAGTCCTTTCAACATTCGGTAGGTTTCATTGAGATGCCCCGCATTTTTCTGAGTTCCAGAGAGCACAGGGTCAAAGCTGCCAAGTGTTCCTCATATTTTAACCCCTTCATTCCCGAAATCATCTTTCTGAACCTCCTCTGGACTCTCTCCAATGACAACACATCCTGTCTGAGATATGGGGCCTAACGCGGCCTGACTAGTGTCTTGTAAAGCCTCAGCATTATCTCGTTGCTGTTGTATTCATGGGGCGAGATTGGACTGTGTTGATCTACAGGGGGATCTTGGAATCCGAGTTCATAACTCCCAGATAGTGGTTCCATTGTCAGGCAGTTATGTTGCAGTTGTATAAATCTCTCGTTTAACCACATCTGGAGAATTGCATTCGAATACAGGAGTAATGCGGAGGTTTTGGATGGTGAGTGGAAGGGGCTTAACAGGATGCTGCCTGGATAAAGTGAGACCGGACAATCTCCGGTAATTTTCTCCGGAGTGGCAGAGGCTGAGGGAGGTCTGACAGACGTTTACAGGAATGTGAGAGACACAGACAGAGTGGACAGCCGGGATTGTTTCTCTAACGAGGAAATGTCCAATGCCAGTGGACATGCACTTCAGGAGAAAGGGGGAACACATCCTCATTGGACCTTTTTGCACTATTGAAGTATTTTGTAATTTAGTGTAATTTTGTATCTTTTCTCTGCATAGCTGCTGTTAAAAAAAACAATTAGAAAAGACAATGATGTTAAAAACCTAACTCAGGATGTTTAAAGGAGATTTGCGTTTCAAGTTTTGTTTTTCATTCCCGTCGTGGTGGGTGTCTGGAGTTAATATCAGGGGTGGTGTTGGAGGCAGATGTGATAGAGGCTATTAGATACCACGTGAATGTGAGGCGAATGGAGAGATGTGTTCCTTGTGTAGGCAGAAGGGATTGGTTTAGTAAGGCATGAAATAACCAGTTCAATTGGATCAGAACAACACAGTGAGCAGAAGGGCCTGTTCAAGGACAAGTACAGCAAGCAGAGCAGGTAAACTGGATAAAGTGATCCCACTCAGAGAACAGACTGTGACGTCAGTGGATATATGCCGGCATCACAGTTCCCTCACCAAAGATACTTCACTGCTGGATAAAATGAAGTTTGTGATGTTTATAACTGATGTGGTGAATTGTACTGATCAGACATCTCACCCTGCTGAGGAAATTAAAATTATTGTGAAAGCTGCAGAAAGGTATCTTGGTGTAACTGGTGTTATGTGGGAAGCTGTAAATGAAGCTCTGATTTGTGGGGGTTTCTGCATCCCAGTCTACTTGTGAAGATATGTAATGGGATTGAAATATTGAAGTGAAATGCAAGAAGCCTGATTTTACATGGTCAACACTTTAAGCAGTTTATTTCTGATTTGTCAGATTCTTCCGATGTTATATCTGTTCAGGAAACCTGCATATTTTAAGTTTTTATTCCTGTGCAGGATTATATTGTCGTTTGGCTTGACGGGTTTGTTGGTAGAGGGGTGGTGTTGTCAGTTTTATAAGGAAAGGGGCAGAGTATAGCGTTGTGAATGGGAATAAAATGTATCATGAACTTGTGGAAAATCTTGATTCAACAGGTATGTGTGCAATTTTCTTCTGTGAAAATATTAACTTTCTGAATCGTATTTGGAGGTTTGGCCATCTACTTCTCTCATGGAAAATGGTTGTAGTAGTTCCCATTCTAAAACCTGGATCTCCCCGTCTGATCCTCCTTGTAGGCCAATATCATTAAAGTCTCATTTATGTAAACTTGTGGAATGTATGGCAATCGAGTGTTTGAATTATATTTTTGATAAAAGAGGTAATTTCACGTTTTATCAGAGGGGAATTTGGAACGGTAGAATAAGACCATAAGACACAGGAGCAGAAGTCGATCATTCGGCCCATCGAGTCTGCTCTGCCATTTTATCATGAGCTGATCCATTCTCCCATTTAGTCCCACTCCGCCGCCTTCTCACCATAACCTTTGATACCCTGGCTACTCAGATACCTAGCAATCTCTGCCTTAAATAACATTGGAATCAGTTTGGATTTGGAAGATCATATTAGGAAAGTATAGTTAAATAAAGATGTAATAGCAATATTTCTGATATTGAAAAGGCAAATAATATTTATTGATGGACTTTTGATTAATTTTTGGAAATGCAATTGAGAGGGCTATTGTACAATTTTTTCTGATTGTTTCTATTTGTACGTCTTGTAAAGGTCTGGATGGGCAAGTATGACATTGAATTCATTTTTATATTTGGAAGATGGTATTAGTAAAGCCAGTTAAATATAGATGTTGTAACAGCAGTACTTTTACTATTCAAAAGGCAGATGATATTTATGGAAGGAAAGAATTTTTATGAAATTGTGGAAATGAGGATGGAGGGGCTGTTATCTAACTTTGAGTTATTTTAATTGAACGTTTTGTGTCAGGTATGGGTGGGAAAGTTATATTCAGGTTGTTATGAGATAGAAACTGGCATCCCACAGGCAGTATTTATTATTTTATGTTATAATTAATATTTTTTTCTGAGATAGGTTTTTCGTTGTGTAAATCTCTATATGCAAATGATGGAGGTTTATTGAATAGAGGTAGAAATTTCAAATTTACTGTATATAGGATGCATGCGCAATTAATAAGGTCGAAAAGTCGGCAAATAGATGGGACAAGTGCTGTGTTTTACAGACAGGATTAATGAACCTGCACTTGATTGGAAATGATTGGAACTGATATGGTCAAACTCCTTAAAAGGTGTCAGTGGTAAGATTTCCAGGCATGTGGACGGATAATAAGCTGACATGGAAGCACCAGCTAAGAAAATAATTGATAAATATAAAGAAACATTAAATATTCTCAGTTATCCCTGCGGGTATTCTGGGGTGTTACATGAAAATATTTACAATACGTTTACTGGGACTTGAGTACTCGAGCTTTAGGAATAGTTGAGGACTTTATTCCCTTTAGTGTTGGAAAATGAAGGGGGATTTTGCAGATTTATACAAAATTATGAGTGTTGTTGAGAGGGTAAATGCAGGCAGGATTTTTCCTCTGAGTTTGGGTGAGATGGGAACTGGAGGTCGCAGTTTAAGTGTGAAATGTGAAATATTTAAGAGGAACCTGAGTGGGAATTCCTTCACTCAGAGGGTGGTGAGGGTGTGGGAAGAGCTGTCAGTGGAAGTTATGGATTTCCTTGTAGAAACGTTTGGATCAGTACATGGACGGGAGGGGTATTGAGGGCCATGGTCCAGCTGCGGTTATGGGACTCGGCAGAATAACAGTTCGGTCCGGACTAAATGGGGAAAAGGGTTTGTTTGCTTGTTATAGTGCCCTCTGACTCCAAATAATGTGTCGATGAAGGGGAATTGGTTGGGGCTGTTGTCGGGAAGCAAACGATGTGCTTTCAGGATTTCCTGCTGGGGATAGAAGTGAATTGATACTGGATATCCATGGATCCATGGTCAAAGTGTGGCGATCAGAGCCAGGGATTGTAAAGTTGTTGAAAACAAACAGACACACACACACACACACACACACACACACACACACACACACACACACACACACACACACACACACACACACACACACACACACACACACACACACACACACACACACACACACACACACACACACACTCCCTAAAACTTCACATTGGCGTTCACACCACTTCCCAAAAATATCTCGTTCCTCCTCTTTGGCTCAAACTCTCCCCACTCTCCTGCCCCCATCTTCACCCCTTCCCACTTTTGCCACCTCTGCTTCCCCGTTCCCTCACTGTCTCTTTCTCTCCATCTCTTGTCTCCCACTCTTTCATTCTTTCCCTTCCTCCTCTCCCCTCACCTATTTCCCTCTCTTCCACACACTCTCTGTCTCTCTCCTCTCTTCATCCTTGTCCCCAGCACATTCCTCCCTATCCTACCCACTCACTCCCTCCTCCTTTACCTTGTTGTCTCTTTCTCCCTTTCTACCCAACGCTTCCCCTGCCTCTCACACTCTCCCCAGTTCCTCCTTTACTGCAGCTCGTTTTCCCGGCCACCCTCCCGTCCCCACATCCCCACCCCGCACTGTGATGACGGTTGACTCGCACAGTGAATTGTCTGATGTTGTGCAATTCTTCGTTTTTTGGACAGTGACAGTGTTTTCTCGGAAGATGAAGGCTTGTGGTTTCCGGGAGAGGCCAGTTTGTTCCCTTTTTATGTGCTACAGAATAGGCGGGGGAAGGGAGTGTGGAGGAGAGAGGAGGGAAAGAGAGAGAGAGTAAATATACGTAGCCTCAATTTCTTTCTCCCTGTCCTCCTCTCTTCATCCGTTCTCATCCACACCGCCCCACTCTTTCCTCCACACATTCCTCACTAATCCTCCCCCTTTTCTGTCGCCCGCTTTCCCGGCCACCCTCCCGTCCCCACATCCCCCACCCGCACTGTGATGACGGTTTGGAAAGCAGCAATGTTCTCTCAGAGATGAAGGCTTGTGGTTTCCGGGAGAGGCCAGTTTGTTCCCTTTCTGTGTGCTGCAGAATAGGCGGGGGAGGGGATGTGGAGTCGACGGGATAGCCGAGTGTTCTCAGTAGCTACGCCGTCACGACAAAGACCGAGCGCCGTCTGCGAGCTGGTCTCTGACACAAACACACACAGACACATGAAAAGACGGGCAGACACAGACGAGGACACATAGGAACACACAGAGATGCACACACACAGAAATACTTTAAAAATGAATGCAGTTTGCATTTTCAACGTTTTAAGATGGAGACAGCTATTTTGTGAACTGTTTGAAATGATTATTTCTCTGAAATAATCTAGTGTGCTTGTGGGGATGTCAGCGGGTTTGGGGGTTCACATGGAAATGGGTCTGCACATTGATTTGCGGATGTGCGAAGGTTTCAGGGTATGTTGGTGAATATGGATTTTGGAGTGTCGGTGAATTTGGGGGTCACACTGCTTTGGGCATTTGAGGGTGCACGGGGATTTGGGAGTATTTAGGGCTGCGCACAGATTTCAGTGTCTCAGCGGATTTGGGGTTGCACACGGATTTGAGTATTGTGCTGACTTAGAAACGTTTTGGCGAATATGGGGTGCACAGGGATTTGCGCAGACATAGGGGTTTGTCAGTGAATATGGGGGTGTTGGTGGATTTGCGGGCACCCACTGACACCGGGCTGAGGATGGTTTGGGGAGGAGCGTAGATTTAAGGGGATGTCAACTAGAATATGGGGACTATGCATGTGGACGTGTGTTTGAAATTTAAACTTTGTTCTTGCTACTTTTCAGGAGGAGGCAGCTGTTTTGTGAACACAGTTCTTAAATATTCTCTCTCTCTTCGGCTGTCACTCAGAAACCAGCTCCAGCCTCTGAAAGTGACACTCAGAGTTAAGGAAACAGGAGCTGGTAACAGATGTGTCGTTTGCTTTGGGGTGCACACTGACTGGAAGGTTGAATGTTGGTTTTTCGGTGAGCACAGATTTGTGAGTGCACACCGATTTGCAGATATGTGAAGAGTGGGTGTGTTGGCGGATTCGGGGCTGAACACTGACTTGGGGGAACCGGTGGATTTCGAGGTGTTACAAATCTCATGTTTTTTTTCCTTTATACAGACTTCAATAATAAATGCAATATGAACTTTGAACTCTGCTTCTAATTTTTTTTAATGCAGACAGCCATTCCGTGAAATGATTCTCGCACTTCATGTGTATGTAGGGCTGTGTGCATATTTGGAGCTGTGACGAGTCTCAAGGCAAATTTACAGTGGCAGCATATTCAATTGATCCCAACCTTTGTTGAGACAGGTGACTCCCATAAATGGTCTAAATATTAACTCATTAATGTAATCACAATCTGTCACCGTGGGCATTGCGCCGGTCAGACGTTATCAGGTGATGAGCCGGTGAAATATCCGGTCACCTCGGGGCTTCAGTTCATTAATAAAGCCGCGTCCTGAGCACACGGCAGAGGCGGCCGCAGTGTCTCCGGTCCGGGCTCCAGATACTCACATTCACCGCCTCATCTCCCAGGTGTTTCAAAGATGAGGACATGTTCGGCACAGCAACCTGCTGTTTCGTGCCGGAGGTTTCTATGTTTATTCCCGGGCGGATTGTCCCATCGAAAGCAGCTCCGGGAGGTTACCAGCGTGTGTGTGTGTGGGACGGGGCAAAGCACCAGCCTGGAAACTCGGTACATCATTGGATCCTTCAGATGGCAGTCCCAGAATTACTCCTGAATGCCGCTCGCCCATTGGTCTGCAAATATGCCCATCAGTTCCCATTCCCGCTCACCGAACTCGCAGCCCGACGTTGCCAGAAAGTGGTGGAGATCTAGTCGACACGTACAAACAAGCTGGAGGATCTCAGCAAGTCGGGAAGCAACATTTCAGTGCGAGACCCTTCGTCAGGACCACTTTGATGGCGACGGTTTAGCCGGATGCTGGTTGGCTAATCCATTGTCAATCACACCAGTCTCCGCCTTCTTGTTGTATAATTGGCTGACGTGAGAACGAGGGCGGGGGTTGTATAAACAGCGGCGGACACTCCAATTTGAAGCCGCATTCCGGACTCGAACTGGACTGGAACGTGGTGTAGAGAATTGGGACATAAAACCCTCACTGCTTCCTTTTTCAAATGAAACCTAAATTACACCCCCCTCCAAAGTCCTATAGTTTGTACGTAACAAAACACAATAGCGTGAGTTAAATTAAAATTATTGCCATTTTTTAAATGAAAACTACATAACCAGAATGATGCTTCCCAAAACGAACAAAGGTATACAGTAATTAGGCATAGTGTGTCAAATTCCAAGTCGTGTCAATGTAATTCCTTACCTTCTTGTGTCATCCACAATCTTCCATAAACACAACAGGTAAGTATTCTGTAAACGTGTCTCCGTTGGTGCCCTTCATCCCACCAGTCTTGACATAATTCTTAACCCACCAACCCCTTAGCTTCTAATATGCTAGTTGAAATATTAACAGCTTTTTTAACTGTGTGCAGGGACCCTTAGAAGTGGCCATATAAACCAATACTCTGCGTATGAAATAATGTTTGATGAGTTTCCGACAGTAAATCTGTCCTACTGCAAGAATTACCTGTTTTAAGATTCATCAAAACTGAAAAGGTATCTGAACAAATGACGACTTTACATGAACAAATTTCCACCTCCCACTGTAAGCCTAAAATGATGGAAACAAATTCTACTATATATACTGATAAATTGTTTCTTTATCGTTACTTGTAATTCATGAACAGAAAACAGCCACAGCAGCATCCCAGTTAAGTTATCTTTTGATTCTTCTGTAGCAATGTTTAACACATCATTATAATTTTCCACAATATACCACGAATCAAGATTCTCAAGTAGAACAGAATCCTGCGACCTCATTAAATTGTGTATCCTAAAATAAACTAAAGGCATTGAGAAAAACAATGTGGGGTTACCAAGAACGTGACAGTGGGACATACAATCCAACAAACGCATATTCCAAGCGTGATTAGAACCCAGTCCCTGGACAACAAGCTGTGTGAACTGACAGCCAGAATCTCTCACCTGCGGGAAACAAAATAATGTAACGTTTTGTGCTTTGTGGAGACCTGGATGACGGAGGAGACACCGGACCACGCCATCGAACCCTCTGGGTTCTCCCTGTTCCCTGTGGACAGGTGGAAACCCCTCACTGGAAAGAGTAAAGGAGGTGGGGTATGCTTCATGGTCAACAATGCTTGGTGCAACCCCCAGAATATGCATGTGCTCCAATCCTTTGTTGCCCAGATGTGGAGCAGCTGTTTAGACCCTACTGGTTGTCCAGGGAGTTCACGATGTTATCATCACAGCAGTGTACATTCCGCCCCAGGCTGATACTGACCTGGCTCTCAAGGAACTGTACGAAACCCTCAACACGCTGAAGACTGCCCACCCAGAGGCTGCCTTAATTGTCGCCGTGACTTTAATCCAGCATCGCTGACTGAAGTCCCTCCGAAGTGTTGTCAGCACATCCAGGTGAGCGCTCGGGGAGCTGGCACACTCGACCTTTCCATAACGCTTACAAAGTGCTCCTCCGACCACACTTCAACAATCAGATCACTCTCTGATCCGGCTTCTGCCGATGTACAGGCAAAAGCTAAAACAAGAGGCGGCCATAGGTGATCCGTCCACTGTTGGTCCGACCAATCGGTCTTCTTGCTACAGGACTGCTTGGATGACATCAATTGGATTGTCCTCCATGATGAGGATGTGACCAAGTTCACGATGGGGTCACATGCTTCATCTGAAAGTGTATCGAGAATGTTCTTCTCCAGAAATTGGTCAATGTCGTTTCTTTATCGTTACCCACAATTTGGGCACAAGAACAGCCACAGCAACAATCCCAGTTAAATTATATGTTGACCCTTTTTTAAAATGGTTGACATATCACAATAAATTTCCTTAATATACCAATGAACTAACAGATTCTCAAGCATAACAAAATCCTGAGACTTTATTAAATCGTGTATCCCAAAATCAATAAAGGCATTTAAAAAAACAAGTTGGGGTTACTGAGAATGTCACAGTGGAACATATTGCATAATTCAACGAACCCACATTCCCAGCGTAATAAGAACCCAAGCACCCAAAACTATAACACTCTTCTTGTGATGTTCCCAATAGTTCTCCAACACACCTCCAACAGGATGATCATTTCTTTGCTCCTTCAAGTTAATCCAGTACGTTAACATTAAATTCAATCTCCACAAAATCAATCAGTAAACCTGAAACAGGAGACGACCTTACTGCACCACAACAGAATCTTAAAGCCTGTGCTTGTCTCACAGCCAAACATTTGAAAGTTGGTGATGAAGCTGATCCATGAGCCACAGAATCAAGACAAGATCTAATGAAACAAATGTAAATGGTCAGCAGAGATTTTCATGTCGCTGCCGAAGAATATCCACAGAGACACCGAGAATATTTATTGCTCCTTTATATTTATCAATTATTTCACTGACACGGTGCTTCCATGTCAGCTCATTGTGCATCCACCTGTCTGGAAATCTCACCACTGACACGTCTTCAAGAGTTTGATCAGATGATTTCAAATCAAGTGCAGGTCTATTAATCCTGTTTATAAAACACTTGACTTGTGTTTTTTGCCACTGAGAGCTCAAGTCCCATCGATTTGCCAACTGATTAATTGCTAATGGCATCCCATAGACAGTTAAATTGCCATTTCTACCTCTAATCCATAAACCTCCATCATCTGCAAATAGTGATTTACCCACCCCTGTACCTACCGCAGAGAAAATATTATTAATTATAATAAGAAATAATAAATACTGCCTTGTGGGATCCAAATCTCTATCTCAGAAACCCGTGTATAACTTGCCCACCGGCAAATGCATAAGGCGTATAAATTAAAAAAAAGTCTCATAAAACTTTACAGTCGAACTTCTGTTACGTATTCAGGCAACAATAAATATATATGAGTTAGGTAAGGGTTTTTATAACAAATAACACGTTTATTAAACACTGAAAACAAACACCCCCAAAAGTAAACAAACACTAGCTTAAACGGAACTCAGCTGCTGTGCGGCAGGTTCACAGTCCTTAATAGCGTTGCAGTTCAAACAGTTCTTAAAGCGGCATTGAATAAAAACAGTTCTTTAAAGCGGTATACCGAAAAAAACAGTTCTTTAAAGCGGTATTGAAAAAAAAACAGTTCTTTAAAGCAGTATGCCGAAAGTTCAAAAGCTCACAGTCCATTTAAAAGGAGAGACTTTTTAAAAGGCGATTTAAATTCTCTTCCACGTCGCTGTCCTTCTATCCCCGGCGTCGAACTTTCCCACAAAGAATTTTATGGAATATAACGGCTTAAAGGCACTGACCTTCCTTCCACACTATTCTCAATCTCCCGCTATCCCAGCGGAGATTAACAGGAGAACAGTCAACGAAATCCTTCCGATTGAGGATCACACAAGGTCGAACTTTCCACCGTCGAAAATCGATTCTCCTCGATTTTTATCTTCCAAATTCTTATCTTCACTCTCCATCAGCAAAGAAACCGCTGGCAATGACCTTTTAAACTTTAGGCATTATATAAAACTTCATTTTTCAACTAAACTGCGTCGTCACATTAAATCACGCAGTGACATGAAGTCATCTTGACAAATTCCGCCACGAACTGCCCCACCTGACAGGGTGGGTCTTCCTTTTATAACCTGTAAAAAAAAACTGTCACATGACCTCTACTGGCGGGAAAATGACGTCACTCCACCATCACAAGACCATTACCTCAAGTCCAGTATAACTTCGACCCCAGTCACGTGACAAGGGTACCACTATCACGTGTCACGGGTACGTAACACTTCCAAAAATTAATCAAAAGGCCTGTGTAAAAGCTGAGGAAATGGCATGTAAGTAGTGAAACAGGATCATCGGGATGCTGTTAAAGTTTAAAACAAGGCAACTAAGAAGCCATAAAAATGTTAAAGATGAAACACGAAGGCAAACTCGCCAATAATATAAAACAGGATACTATTTTTTTCAGCTACATAAGGAGTGAAAGGGAGATGAGAGCTCATATTGGACCACTGGAAAATGATGCTGGTGAGGTAGTAATTGGGAACAAAAAACGGCAGATAAACTTAATGAATACTTTGCATCATTCTTCACTGTGGAAGACACAGAAGGAGTGAGTGCCTTCGCTATTACAAAGGAAAAAGCGTGTGACTAACTCAAAGGTCTGAAGGTGGACAAGTCACCTGGAACAGATGGACGACAACCCAGAGTCCTGAGAAAAGCTGTTGAAGAGATACAGATGCATTGGTCACGGTCTTTCAAGAATCACTTGATTCTGGCATGGTCCCGGAGGATCGGAAAGTAGAAAATTACACTCTTTACGAAGGGAGGAAGGCAAAAGAAAGGAATTTCTAGGCCAGTTAACCTGACCTCAGTGGTTGGGAATGTATTGTAATCATTTAACGAGGATGAGTTTACGAGGTACTTGGAGACTGATGATAAAACAGGTCAATTTCAGCATGGTTCCTGCAAAAGGAAATCGTGCCTGACAAACCTGTTAGAGGTCAGTGAGGAAGTGAAAAGGAGGATGGACTAATGAGAGGCAGTTGATATCATTTACTTCGATTTTCAGAAAGCCTTTGATAAGGTACCACACATGAGGTTGCCGAGAAAGATAAAATCCTATGTTGTTACGGGAAAGATACTGGCATGGACAGAGGAATGTCTGACAGGCGGGAGGCAGCGGGTGGGAATAAAAGGAGCCTTTTCAGTCTGGCTGCCAGTGACTAGTGTTCCTCAGGGGTCAGTATTGGGACCGATATTCTTCACACTGTCAGTGATTTAGATAATGGAGTTGATGGCTTTGTGGCAAAGTTTGCGGATGATACAAAAGGTGGAGGGAAAGGTCGTGCTGAGGGAGCAATGCGATTGCAACAGGAGTTAGACAAATTAGAGGAATGGTAAATAAAAGTGGCAGATTGAATGTGGTTTTGGGAAATGTATGATAATTAATTTTGGTCAAAGGAAGAATAGTGCCGACTATTATTTAAATGAGGAAAAAATTCAAACATCAGAGGTGCGGAGGGTGGTGGTGGATTTAGGAGTCCGAGAAGGTTATTTCACAGGTTGAGTCTGTGGTAAAGAATCAAAATGCAATGTTGTTTGTTTGTTTTTTAAGAAGAAGAATATAATATTTAACCAAGGAGATAATCCTGAACCTTTGTAAGACACAAGTCAGGCCGAACCTGGAGTTTTACCAAAGTTTTGGGTCCCATACATCAGAAAGGAAGGGGGCATCTCATTGAAACCTACCGAGTGCAGAAGGGACGAGATAGGGTGAATGTGGAGAGGTTGTTTCATGCGGTGGGGGCATCCAGACTAGAGGGAACAGCCTCAACATTGAGGGGAGATGTTTTTGAACAGAGGTAAGCAGGAATATTTTTAACCAGAGAGAAGTGAACCGGTGGAATACCCAGCCACGGGCTGCGGTGGAAGCTGTCTGTGGGTATATTTATGGCGGAAGCTGATCATTTCCTGATCGATCAAGCCCTCAAAGGATATGGCGAGAAGGCAGGTGTATGGGGTTGAGTGGGATCCGGGATCTGCGATGTTAGAATGGCGGAGCACAATCGATGGGCTGAACGGCCAAATTCTGCTCTTTTGTCTTACGGTCTTTTCAAGATTCAACTTGACCTCTCTTTTCCACTCAGCATCGCCCCCACTTGTCCCTTTAAACTGTCTCAGTGCGGGTGGACTTTAGGACCCAGGGCAGCTCAGGACCGAATCCGCGGTGTTTCTGTTCCATTGACAGACGCGGTTAGCGAGTTAAAATTAATGGATCGATAATTCCCATCTCGTGATGATTTCACTCTCTGCACATTTATCTTTACAGGGACATTACCCCCGACACTGATCCCGGGACGCAGCCTGTTTACAAAACCGGAGAGGTACTGGAGCAGATTCTCAGCCATTTGTTTTCATCTCAAATCCAGAAGAAAGGATAACGTTTTTCCGTGAATTTATTCCCAGTGGATGTTTGGTAATGGGACTTGGTATCGACGTTGTAAAATGAATCTGTCCCGGACTCGTAACTGAGATAAACTCCCACCCTCCCTGGGATGGGACCGACAGGGAGACGGGGATCAGGGGAGGTGGCAACACTGAACAAGTCATAATTCCGCCTGACCACGTCATAACCCTGTCCGATGACCAGATCAGCGAGATCGTGGCGTCTGTGTCCACAGGACACTCGAAGCTGCTGCGTAGGTTGACAGTGTTGTTAAGAAGGCGTATGGCGTAATGGGCTTCAACAACTGT
Organism: Hemitrygon akajei; assembly: GCF_048418815.1. NCBI lineage: Eukaryota > Metazoa > Chordata > Chondrichthyes > Myliobatiformes > Dasyatidae > Hemitrygon > Hemitrygon akajei. Next base: position 6,963,859 of record NW_027331930.1, on the reverse strand, counting down.
GGGATTGATTTCAAGTGCTGTGAGGTGATGTTACACAGAAACAACGCCTTAGTTAGACCCCACCTGGAGTACTGTGTTCAGATCTGGTTACCTCACTACAAGAAGGATGTGGATACTATAGAGTGAGTGCAGAGGAGATTTACAAGGGTGTTGCTTGGATTGGAGAGCGTGCCTTATGATAATTGGCAGAGTGAACTTGGCCTTTACTCTTTGGAGCGCCGGAGGGTGAGAGGTGACCTGATACACGTGATAAAATGATGAGAGGCACTGATTGCGTGGATTGCCAGAGGCTATTTCCCAGGGTTGAAATGGCTAACACGAGGGGGCACAGTTTTAAGGTGCTTGGAAGTAGGTACAAAGGGGGTGTCAGAGGTAAGTGTTTCACACAGAAAGTGGTGGGTGCATGGAATGCATTGCGAAGATGGCCGAGGTGGATAGAACAGGGTCTTTTAAGAGACTCTTAGTTAGGTACATGGAGCTTAGAAAAACAGAGGGCTATGCGGTAGGGTAGTTCTTGACAGTTTCTAGAGTATGGTACATGGTCAGCACATCATTGTGGGCCGAAAGGCCTGTAATGTGCTGTAGAAACTTTGTTCACTGCCAACAGCAAGATGCCGAACAGTGTTGCGGATCCGAGAGATCGTGGGATGCAAGTTCACAGCTCGTTGGATGTGGCTAAACGGGTCGATTAGGTGGTGAAGGAGGCTTATAGAATACCGGCTTTTATTCGTGAAGCACTGAGTTCAAAAGCCAGGAGGTTATGTTGTAATTTATAACACTCTGGTCAGACCATGTCCGGAGTATTTATCTGAGGCTACTGTGGTGCATATCTGGACAGTTCGGACGCAACATCCATGGTCGACCCTCTCCGACGGAGGCCTCACACACTCACATTGAGAAATATACAAATAACCAATGTCCCAGCACCCGACCCTGCGGTACACCACTTGTTCCAAACTTCCCTCAGAACAGAGATTAGGAGGAATTTCTTCAGAGTGGGGTGGTGAATGTGAGGCATTAATTGCCCTAGTTCCTGTTATCGGTGGTTGCCGGCCTCTGCGTCCACAACGACAGGCGTAGTTCTCCTCCGACGTCACGGTGAATCTGTTCCAACAGATGTTTGTGATGGCTGAGGAATAGTGTTGAAGCAGGGAGCGAGTGAGAAGCTGAGATATTTGGACTACAACTGCCAGATGGCCCCGCGGCCCCGCATGTTCGGCAGCTGAAACTGACAGCGCGGTGCCCGATGGGAGCTGTAGTTCCTTATGAAACGCGGGTGTTTGTAATTTATGTACAACCATTTCTATCATTGAACAATTTGTGTCATTACAGTCTAATATAAGGTGTTTGTTTTTCAGCTGCAGTGTCATGAAAAGAGAGAAGAAATGCACTGAATTACAGAATACATAAACATCGCAAAAAGGACCAATGAAGTACTTACTGTTCCCCGTTTCTGCTGAAGTGCGTGTCGTCTGGTAGTAGACATTTCCTACTTAGAGACACAATACCGGCTGTCCACTCTGTCTGTGCTTCTCAGGTACCCATAAACTTCTGTAGGGCTTCCCACAGCCTCTCCCGTACAGAGCAAATTCCCCTGGATTGTCCAGTCTTACTTTGTCCAGGCAGCATCTTGTTAAGCGTCTTCTAATTACCATCCAAAGCTTCTGCATTATTCCAACATTAGAATGCAATTCTCCAGATGCGGTTAAAATGGAGATTTATAGAGTTGCAACATAACTGCCTGACACTGGAACCACTATCTGGGAGTTATGAACTCGGATTCCCTCTGTAGATCAGCCCATGAATACAGAAGCAAAGGGATAGCGTTGAGCCTTTATCAGACACTAGTCATGCTGTACTTGGAGTGTCGTCAACATTTTTGTGCCCCGTATCTCAGAAAGGAAGTGTTGTCCTCGGAGAGAGTTCAGAGGAATTTCACCAGGATGATTCCGGGAATGAAAGGGTTAACATACCGAAAGTATTTGGCAGCATTGCGCCTGTACTGGAATTCAGAAGAATGCGGGGCGATCTCATTGAAACCTACCGAGAGTTGAATGGACGAGATAGGGTTGATGTGGAGGGGATGTTTCCTCTGGTGAGCGTATCCAGCACTAGAGGCGCAACCTTTTCTTGTTTTTACTGACTCCGTCTCTGTCTCATGCTGTTACCTGTAAAATCGCGATGCATTTCTCTCAGTTCCCCCGTCTCCAGCACATCTGATCTCAGGATGAGGCTTTTCATTCTAGAGTGAAGGATTGGACAGTTTAATAATGTTTGCGGATGCTGTCATGTTTGAGAATCTGTTAGCTCATCAGTATATTAAGGAAAATTATTATGATATGTGAACCAGTCATCATTAACTAGGTTAATCATTTTAACCATTTTTTGCAGACGGATCGAAAGATAATTTAACTGGGAGTGTTGGTGGAGCACTTTTTTTCTGACTGAATTGCAGACAAGGTTAGAGAAATGACTTACCTACCATTTATAAAAACATACGGCAAAATTGGTTGCCATTTGTTTTCGGCTTAGAGTGGGTGAAAGAAATTTGTCCAGATAAATTTGTAATTTGTTCAGATTCCTTTTCGGTTTTGATGAGTCTTAAAACAGGTGATTTCAGCAATAGATCAGATTTACTGTTGGAAATTCATCAAACATTATTTCCTATTCAAAGTGCAAACACGAGGAAATCTGCAGATGCTGGAAATTCAAGCAACAACACACACAATGCTGGTGGAACACAGCAGGCCAGGCAGCATCTATAGTGAGAAGCACTGTCGACGTTTCGGGCCGAGACCCTTCGTCAGGACTAACTGAATGTGAAGTTAGCCTTTCAGTTAGTCCCGACGAAGGGTCTCGGCCTGAATTGTCGACAGTGCTTCTCCCTATAGATGCTGTCTGGCCTGCTGCGTTCCGCCAACATTTTGTGTGTGTTCCTATTCAAAGTATTGGTTTATATGTCGAATTCTTAAGGCTTTCTGCACATAGAGGGTTTTAGGGGAATGAGCGGGTTGACTGTATACTTACCAAAGCTGTTAAAAGTTTAACTGCCGATAAAGAGCTTCCACCTAGGAAATCAGCAGGTAAGGGTTTTTTTTAGTGTTAATAATTGTGGGCTTTTGGCAAGACTGGTGGGATAATGGTCACAAGGGGAGATACCATTACAGAATACATAGAAGTGTTGGATTTATGGGAGAAGGGCTTAAAACACGAATTGTCTTCCAATTGGCAATACTATTCCTTATGTCGTGTTGGTAAACATCATTCTGGCTGGTGTACGTTTTGTCATTATGAAAGAGTTGAACACATTTTAATTCAGTGTGAAGCGTATCAGAAAGAAATAAATCAGATGGAGGCTTCATTACAATCTTCGGGGGTTGTTAGATTTTATTTAAAAGCTTTCTGAAGTAATGGGAGTGACTTTACTTAAATTCATAATATTGTGTTTCATTGCATACGATCTCTGGGACTTTGGGGTAATTTACCTTTCAAATGGGAAAACAATGGATGCGGCCAGGGTTTTATTTCCCAATTCTGCGCACCACACTCCAGTCCAGATGGTGGCGGGATCAACGCCTTGCAGAGGGAATGCCCACCGTCGTTTATGCAAATCCCGCCCTTTTCCTTCACGTTAGCCAATCATTCAAGGGACAGCGGAGACTGCTGTGATAATATTGGAATAGCCAATTAGCATCGTACTATAGGCCGCCGACATGCTGGAATGTCGGACTGCGAGGATGGTCCAAGGGAATGGAAATAGATGCAAATATCCACTGACCAATGGGTTTGCGCCTACCGGAACAGTTCTCCGACTGACATCTTCCCGGTCCAATGAGATACTGATCCTCCAGGTGGGTGCTTTGCCCCACCCCATACACAAACTATGCTGATGTCCCATAGCTGCCGGACGATGGGACAATAGGCCTGGGAATAATACCTGGGAAATCAGGTGGTGAACGTGAGGGGCTAGACACGGACTGGAAACACTGCGGCCGCCTCCGGCTTGTACTCAGGACGCGGCTTTATTAATGAACTGAAGCACCGAGGTGACCGGATATTTCACCGCGCTGATAACCTGCCCCCTGAATTTCGACTGAGTTACCGCGTAAATAAATGTGTTCGTGCAGCAGCTGAAATTCTTCAGCAAAACACCGACGTACATAAAGATCCATTCAGAAACATTGAAATCGAATCCTTTTCCTGAGACCTGATAATATATGAAATTTACAACCGCCGTCATCCACAGGAGGATGAAGCTGCCAGAGAGTGTGAAGAGTAAAACCACAGACCTCCTCCTGCTCTCCATCTCCGGGTCACTGCGGTTTTCCCCCTTGCTCTGACCCTTCAGCCCCTTACGGACCCGACTGGCCACTAAAATGTGCCTGACTGTCAGAGCGTTCAGCAGCAGTATCCCACCGAAAGGGAGGAACGGAACAAAAACCGTGTCGAGCCAGTCATATGCTACCCACCCGGGGTCAGTGAGATAATTGTCCTTGATTATACAGAACCACGGTACATTATTGATGATCACTGCGGGTTCCCGCGTGAAGTATCGGGGAACGTTTCTCAGACAGGTCAGTACGCCGGTTGTTGTTAGAACCACAGCCGCAGTTTTCCCGGTGCAATATTTTGTTTTCAGCTTCGGGCAGCAAATGGCGACAAACCGATCAACGGTGAAAGTGACGGTGAACCAGACAGAACATTGTATGGCTGTGAACTTCAATACAGTGATAACACTGCACACAGGGGTGATGTCCAGAAAACTCCACCGGAAGTAATACCAACTGATTTCAAATAAAATGATCTCGGTAACAACCGTCAGCAGATCGGCCGCGGCCATGGCCACCAGGTAGCGAGTGGTGCAGGTAGAGAGGCCGCACTTTCCCCGGGACAGGATCACGATCGCCAATAAATTTACTGGAGAGAGAGAGAGAGAGAGAGAGAGAGAAAGAACAGACACTGTACATGACTGAACACATTCTGCGGAAATTTACAACGGATCGGTTTTCATCTGAAGATCAGGAGTGCTAGAGTCTGTGAACCGTTGTTAATCCAACATCAGACAGGGATCACACTGTCACTAACTTGCCCTCTTCAATGTGGAGTTAAAGCGCTGTGTGGCCAAACGTCGGCGATAAAAACGAACTGCACGGACTACACAATCAGTGCTGATCCCGATTCTAGTCGCTGATGGAGCCGGTTTCACTGATTTAACCGTGACTGACCAGGCCTCTGGAAACTCAGCATCTGACGGGGCCGAAAAGCGATACAGAAGGGAGCAACGCACATAAAATACTGGAGGAATTCAGCAGGTCAGGCAGCTACCATGGAATTGAACAAACTCTAGTTTCTGTCCGAGATCTCTCGTCTGGACGAAGCGGGGCCCCGATTTCCGACGGGTCTCAGAGGGAAAGCAGATTCAAGCTAATAACCTAAGGCTGAGTTAATGGATTAATTCTACAGCGCAGTTCAGTTCGATATCACACGATAGCGGATCCGTAAAAATTGCTTCAGGTGATCAGACCAAATCATTGACAAACAGACAGTAGGATCGGAATGTGACAGACTTCGTAACGAGACGTAAAACACAGGACCAGGGGTTCTCTCTGATCAATAACTCAGGAAACTGGGAACTTCACGATGTAAAACCCTCCGAGGTACAACTTCCCTGGAAGGTGCTGCCCCCAGCACTGGGAAACATCTGGATAAATTCCCATTTAAACCCACCCTGTCACACCTTTCTATGGAGCTGCCTGTACCCAGCAATGGGACTGCTCTGGAAAAGGCTCCACTGAAATCCTCCCCGTCACACCCTCCCGGAGAGCTGCTTGCCCACAGCACTGGAGAAACTCTGTACAACGTCCCGTTAAAGGCAAGGACAACGTTTGAGTCGGTACCATGAGTTAAAGGAGAGGCAGCGGTTTAGTTCCGGTTGTCGTTAAATATAAAATATCAGAATATGGAACTGACAGGATCGACACCTCTGACGGAGATGTACACAGTGATCATCAAGTTAAAAGCTTGTTAAATGATCATAAACAGCATCACACCAGTAAACACTCAAAAATACCGAACATGAATTGCTCTGCTCACTCACCAGGAACTCCAATGACGGCAATACACACGAACAATATTTTCTGCACACTCAAGTACCTTTGGGCAATTGAGGACATTGTCTCTGTCCAATGATCCGTCTGTGCCACAGGTGATCTCTCGGAATGACATGTCGAGGTAGCACTTGCCTTGGGTTTTTAAATCCATTTAGCGACTCCACAGGGACAGATTTCAACAGATTTAAAAATAAAGATTTTTTAATTATTTACAAATCATTTACGCCAGACTCGTGAAATCCCCGCGGTGACAGAATGTGATTAAATTAAAGATTTAATATTTAGACCATTGGTAGGAGATAGTTTGTCCCAACAAAGGTGACTGAACCTGACAGGTATCTTATCAATTAATTGTGCTCCACTGTAAATATGAACTTCAAAGGAACCTGTCACAGCGGTGTGGACATGGCCAGAGTGCGCAGCGAGAGACACTGAAGCAGTTCGACAGTGCACAGACTTTAACGCCAACAATGGCACAGGGAAAAGCAAACAAAAACCCTCGGCCAAACAGGCCGTGAACTAAAACTCTCAAATGGAAAACGAAGCCTACACTGCGGCTGAAAAGGACAAGTGAGAATTAAACGAAGATCGCTAGTCTTCAGATTCAGGTGACTCAACAGTCCAATTTCACAGGCAAGGCGGAAAGGGAAGTGTTGCTGTGTCCTAGGTTCAAGTCCGGACAAAAACTACGACGGGGCGAATGCAGTTAAATCCGATCACAATGAAATAATAATTGGCTGCCACGTGCATATTCGCGAGCGCAATTGCTGAATCTGCCGCGCTGCTGAATCCGTGGTTGTGACAGAAGCATTTGTCAGACACTGAATATTGAAGTAAATTGTGACATTCTAGCTTGTGAAATTATATTGAATCACCAACTGTTAGCATTCTCCTCAAGAATATAAACTCTCCATGCAGTTTGTGCTTGGCGCATTCTAATGAGAGGGTCCCCAAGAAACTGTCTGCCTGTGGTGATGAATAAACACTTTCATATTGAATAAACCCTCTAATTTCCTCAGTGACTGTCACAGGCAGAAAATCAGGGAGCTCGTCCGGGTCCACCCCTAACCCTAATGCATGGCCAACAAACTCAACAGTCTAGTGGTAGGGGTGAGTGTGTTCTAATCATCTCACCCCGTATGTGTCCAAGAGCTGCGGATAGTGTGGAGAGCTGTCAGCGGGACATTGATAGGATGCAAAACTTTGCTGAGCAGTGGCAGATGGAGTTCAAACCAGATAAGTGTGAGGTGGTTCATTTTATTAGGTCAAGTATGATGGCGGATATAATATTAATTGAAAGTCTGTTGACAGTGTGAAGGATCAGAGGGATCTTGGCGTCCGAGTCCAAAGGACACTCAAAGCTGCTCCGCAGGTTGACTCTGTGGTCAAGAAGGCAAGTGGTGCATTGACCTTAATCATCCGTGAGACTGAGTTTAGGAACTGTGAGGTACTGTTGCAGCTATATAGGACCCTAATCAGACCCCACTTGGAGTACTGTGCTCAGATCTGGTCGCCTCACTGCAGGAAGGATGTGGAAAATGGCTGCCTGAACCATAAAAAATATAAGAACAGAGGTCAAAATTCAAAACAGCTTCATGATTAATGTATGAGCAAATGAGACAATCTTGACGTACAGAAAAGCTGGATGAACTAAGCAGGTCGGGCAGCATCCGTTGAAAGGAGCAGTCAACGAAGGGTCAGGCCGAAGGCCCAGCAGACTGAGCTCACAACCCGCTCTTGTGTTTCAGAGAGATATTTACTAATTGAAATGTACGACTTAAAAGGTGCAAAGTAAACTTATTATCAAAGTATACGCATGTCACCATGTATAATCCTGGGATTTGATTATATTGTAAATTCAGTAAACTCAAGAACCATTATACGATGAATGAAAGATCGCCCCCAACAGACAAACAAAACAACCATGTGCAAAAGACAACAAAATTCAAATACAAAAGAATAAAACTGATAAATAACCCAGAAATAAACGTCAAGAACATGAGATGAAGAGTTGTTGATTGTGTACATCGGTTGTGGGAATAGTTTAGTGATGGGGCAAGCTAATTTGAGTAAAATTATCCCCTCTTGTTCAGGACCTGTTGGTTGAGTGTAATAACTGTTCCTGAACCTGGGGTTGAGGCTCCTGAGGCTCATGCACCTTCTTCCTGATGGCAGCATTGAGAAGAGAGCATGGCCTGGGTGGTGGGGTTCATTGATGATGGATGCTGATTTCCTGCGACAGCACTCCGCAGAGATGTGCTCAGTTGTGAGGAGAGTTTTACCCGTGATGTGCTGGGCCATATCCACTATTTCTAGTCGGATTTTCCTTTCAAGGGCTTTGGTGTTTCCATACCAGGCCATGATGCAACTACTGAACATGCTCCCCACCACACATCTGTCGAAGTTTATCAGGGTTTTAGATGTCATTCTGAATCCACACAAGCTTCTAAGCGAGGACAGACAGTTCCTGCTTTCTTGTAATTGCACTTGTGTCCCGGGCTCGGGACAGATCCTCTGAAATGTTAACACTGTGGAATTTAAAGTTGCCTGAACGACTCCACCTTTGAGCCCCGATGAGGATTGCCTCATGGGTTCCTGTTTCCTCCACCAAAGTCCAGAACCAGTTCATTGCTCTTGCTCTCATTGAATGGGAGGCTGCTCTTGGACCATAAGACCATGAGAGACAGAAGCAGAATTAGGCCATTTGGCCCATTAAAACTGCTCTGCCCACTTCATCATTGTAAATCCATTTTCCCTCACAGCCCCATTTTCCTGCCTTCGCCGCGTATCCTTTCATGCCCTGACCGATCGAAAGTCCATCAACCTCTGCCTTAGCAAAAGGAAAAGCAGCATCCGTCATCAAGGCAAGATTAGGTGAGTCACCTCCCACTCCATACCCATCCATTTCTGTCTTTCCCCCCTCCCTTTCTTTTCCCATTTTCCCTGCACCTTTCTCCCTTCCTCCATTCTTACCCATCTCTCCTATGCGCACTCACTCCCTCTGTCCCTCTCTCATCCCGACTGTTCATTGCAGTCTCTCTGTCTCCCCCTTCATCTCTCTCTCTCTCTCTCTCTCACACACACACACACACACACACACACAAACCTCTCCCCTGTATTACTCTCACAATCACTCCCACACTCTCCTCCCATTCCAGCCCTCTCCATCTCTCTCGCCTCCACGATAGTCCACGCCTTCTTTTCTCTCTCTCTCCTTCCCTCCATCTCTATCCCACCCCTGTTCCCGCTCTTCTGCTCTCCTTTGCCCAAATTTCACGTAAAATTGTTCTCCCTCTCTGCCTCCCCACCCTCTATCGCTGATCACGTTCTTAACCACCTTCTCCCACCTTCTCTCGGTGCCACTCTTCACCCTCTATCACGGCACACCACTCACTACTCATCCCACTCTCACCCTCTTCAACCTACTTTTCCGCACTCCTCCCATTCTCTCCCCCCCCCCATAGTCTACCCGTTGTCTCTTAACATCTCTCTCCCTCACTCTCTTTCTCTCCTCACCACTGTCACATCTGTACTTCGGCCACGGAGAGAGGGGAAAGAGTTAGACGGAGATGGAGAGGGAGGAGTGAAACTGACCGAGTCAGCAATTGATTGTATCGGCATTGGCTTCGTTCAGTGACCCCAGCTCCGCCTTTCTCCCAGACTGCATATCCTTCCCTCCTTCCGTGCCTTTATAGTACACTGACAGAGAGAGGGGGGGGAGAGGGAGGGGGGAGAGAGAGAGAGAGAGAGAGAGAGAGGAGAGGAGAGAGAGAGAGAGAGAGAGAGAGATGAGAGAGAGAGAGAGAGAGAGAAGAGAGAGATGAGAGAGAGAGAGAGGAGGGGGGGGGAGACAGAGAAAGAGGGGGAGACAGTGAGAGAGATAAATAGGAGAGAGAGACAGAGACAGACACAGAGAGAGGAACAGTGAGAGGGAGATGGAGAGAGACAAGGGAGAGGAACAAAGAGAGAGGGAGGGAGAGGAACAGAGAGTGAGAGAGACAGAGCGCGAATAAGGAACAGAGAGAGAGTGAGACAGAGAGAGAGAGTCAGAGAGAGTGAGAGGGAGACAGAGGGGGGAGGAGAGAGTGAGAGAGAGACAGACAGGCAGAGAGAAGGGGAGAGAGAGGGACAGAGTGATAGAGAGAGGGAGAGGGAGAGAGAGGAGGATGAAGAGTGATGGGGAGGGAGGGAGGGAGAGAGATGAGGAGGGAGAGAAGGGAGAGGGAGGGAGACAGCGGAGAGAGAGAGTTGAAGAAAGAGAGGGAGGGGGAGACAGAGAGAGGGGAAGAGGGAGAGAGAGGAGGGGAGTGAGAGAGGGGGACGGATAGGGAGAAGGAGATGGAGAGGGTGAGAGTGAACTTCCTTCCTGTCTGGTTCCATTTAGTCCTGTTTCTCCATCTTCCCAGTATCTCCTGCTTCTCAACTTCCCCGAGCTCTTTACCCGTTCTATCTCTCCTCCTTCTACACACTCACTTCTCCCCACATCTCATCATCCCTTAGTCTCCCTCCTCCCTCGCCCCTTCCCAATTCCCTCAACTGTTTCTCCCTCTTCCCAATGGACTGATACTTCCCCCTCGCCCTCTCCCTCCCTCTCCGCTGAGGGTTTGACAATGAATCAGAGTCACCGGAAGTTGAGTAGATCCGTGTCCTGCAGAAGTGACAACAGATAAAGCCTTTCGGCTGGATGAGGAGGGAGCGGGAGGAATATGTTTCATATGAGTGATTCGGGGAAAGCGCGTAAATAGACCCTTCCAGTCCGTCTGGACAGTTCCACTCATGTTCACAGGAGCCAGTGCTGTTTGCACACGGTTGGAATTTACTCCTGTAAACTTCTCCACCCGCGTGTCGGGTCGGCGCTGGAGAGCTTTGTGACCTGGTATCAACACTCCCCACCCCCTCCATTTCACCAACACAATAGAGCTGGTTACTGACAACAGGAAGTCAGCCGGGGCGATGCAGACATTCCTGTTTACAATCAACGGCAGAGGATAAGAGGGGTTGAGAGCTCCGAGGTCCTTCCTGAGAGTGAACACCACTAACAGCCTGTCCTTGTCCAGCCACAAGGACACTATCGCCAAGAAACCTCAGCGGCATCTCTGCTTCTTCGAGAGGCTGAAGAAAATCGGCGCCTCCTGGACTACCATCATCTATTTTTTACAGAACACATCCTGTGCGGAAACTAGTCGTGTTGTCACGGGCAACAGCACTGGCCTACCACCGGAAACACTGCAGAGAGCTAGTGAACAAGTTCAGTACATCCATGGAAACTGTGGACACTGTTTACACATCTCTCTGCCTCAATAAAACAGTCCACGTTATCAAAGACTCCACACACGTCCGAACATTGAGACTTCCTGAGAGATGGACCACTAACTTCACAATCTCCCTAATGCAGTGTCGTGATTAATTGGTCTGTATGATTCGTTAAGTTAATTAGTTGTCCCCCTACATTTCGCGACCCCGCACTCCCAGTCTCGAGATGATGAATTGATCTTTATGGACGGGATGCGAATCAAAGTTATCACTGTACCTTGATTCATTGAAAGCAAATGTCCCAATTTATGCTCACCTCTCCTCTCCTCTCTCTCCCCCTTCTCTCTCTCTGCCTGTCACTCTCTGCCTCTCGTCTCTCTCTTCTCTCTCCCTCTCGCCTCTCTTACATACTCACTTACCCTCGCTCTTCCCCCTTCTCCAGACTCCTCCGCCGCCTATTCTGCAGCACACTAAACGGAAACAAACAGGCCTATCCCGGAAACCACATGCCTTTATCTTCTGAGAGAACATTGAATCTTCCAACCGACGAGAAGTTATACAACATCTGTATTCCACTGAGTGTGTAAAACCGTCATCACAGTGCGGGGGTGGGGAGGGGTGCTGGTCTGGACGGGTGGGTGGCGGAGACAGCAAGCTACAGGAAAGGGGGAATTGGGGAGCAAACGAGAGGCAAGCGAAAGGTTAGGCATAAACGGAGTAAGAGACAATAAGTGAAAGATGCAGGTTAGTGACTGTGTAGGGAAGAATGTTTGGAGGAAAGAGGGGGAGGGTGCAAAAGAGAACGGATGAGGGAAAGTGGAGATAGAGAAATTGAGGAAAAGTATCTGTGTAGAGAGAGAGAGTGAGAGACAGAGTTACGGGAGAGAGAGGGAAAAAGAGAGAGAGGGAGGAAGGGAGAGAGAGAGGACTGTGGAGAACTGGGAAGGAGTTTGGAAGACGGTGAGCGGAACAAGGAGTGAGAACTGAGGAAAAAAAGAGAAAGGGGGCAGAGAGTGATAGATTCGGGATCCGAGATAAACTGCGACGGGGTAAGAGAGGATAACAGGGAAGGGAAGGGCGAGAAAGGATTAAGGGAACTGGGAAAGAGGCGCAGAGAGAGTGGAAGCGTTGAAGAAGAGGCGAATATAGGTGAAGGGAGAGGAGAGTAGGTGGAAGTGGGAGACAGAGTGTGGGAAAGAGACAGTGGGAGGACAAGAGATGAAGAGAGACGGTGAGGGAAACATGGACAGAAAGTGGAGGATAGTGGAAAGTGGTGCAAATGGGGAAGGGGTGCAGACAGAGTTTGAGACAAAGTGGATGAAGTGGCGATTTTTTGGATGCGGGATGAAGGACAGTAGGATGATGGGATAACGTGTTTGTGTGTATGTGTGTGTGAAAGAGAAGGAGGAAGAAACGCGGGGAACAAGCGATACAGAATGGAGCAAAGGATGGGGAGGGGGGACAGAGAAAGTCAATGTGGGTTGGGGAAAGACGGGGGAAAGACACGACCTCATGGAGTACCGGGGCACAGGATAAACATTGATAGACAGGGCGGTGACGTGGTACAGGAGTCACGACGTCACCTAACAGTAGTACGGGCCTTCACGTGACTGCACTGGGAGTGTTGTGTGCGGTTCCGGTCTCCCAGCAACAGGACGGCTGTGAGAAAGCCAGAGAGGGCGCAGTAAAAAATTCACCGACAAACCGAGTGATACGGCAGAGGAAGAGGCCCCGAACTCCGCGATGTTCTGCCGAAATAATTAATCCAACGAAACCTAATATTAATCCATTTTTCCTGGACAATGTCCGGATCCCTCCGTTCCCTGCACGTGTCTGTGAAAAAGCCTCTTTAAAACCCTTGTGGTATCGAACCCGCCAGTAGCCGCAGCGGAACATTCCAGGCACGCAGCGCGCTCTGTGTAAAAAAGAAACTTCTGCCGCACATCGTCCTTGAACTGTCCCACACTCACCTTGAAATCACGTCCTCTGGTAATTGAGATATTCTCCTGGTGAACAAACGATGCCGGTTCTCTTCTCTCAGATCTCTACTCAGCCTCAGTCTGCCTCTGGTCTCCCCTCAGCCCCCATCGCTACAGAGGAAACAACTGAAGCCTCTCTAACCTTTCATTCCCTCTGATCCATGAGGCAACCCCTCCATTTCCAGAACATTAACTCTCACCCGATCCTCCCTCCGCCGTAACAGGGTTAGAGTTCCTCCTGTTGTCAACCAACGACCAGCGGTTCTGTGGTGGCGATAGAGTCACCCGGATGGTGAGATTTGTCCAGGTGCCAGGGACAGGGATAACTCCGATCAGGTCCCTGGCATTCTAAAGGGGGAGGGCGAGCAACCAGACTTGTTGGTAAATATTAGCTCCAATGACAGGTAGAAAATGTCAGCAGGACCTGAAAAGAAATTTTGTGAGTTAGGTAAGGGGTTTGGGAACCGATGTGCTACCGCCGAGGATGAGGTAGTTGGTTTGTAGACAGAGACAGTATGTTGTGAGACTGCTGGCAATGAGAGGCTGCTGATAGGGCAACCTGGCAGTCGACAGGATGAGTTGCAATGGAAAAGACGCACAGAAATCTAAAAGGCTGAACACAGGACTGAAGGTATTACACGAGGAATTTTGCAGATGCTGGAAATTCAAACAACACACACAAAATGCTGGTGGAACACAGCAAGCCAGGCAGGTATCTATAAGAGATGCACTGTCGACGTTTCGGGCCGAGACCCTTTGTCAAGACTAACTGAAAGAAGAAGAGATGCTAAGGGGTTTGAAAGTAGTGGGGGGAGGGGGAAAAAGCAAAATGATATGAGAAGACCGGAGGGGGGTGGGATGATGAAGCTATAAGAGCTGGAAAGGTGATTGGCGAAGGTGATACAGAGCTGGAGAAGGGAAAGGATCATGGGATGGGAGGCCTTGGGAAAAAGAAAGTGGGGAAGCACCAGAGGGGTGATGGAGAACACCAGAGAGAGAGGAGAGAGGATAGAGAGAGAGAGAGAGAGAGAGAGAGAGAGAGAGAGAGAGAGAGAGAGAGAGAGAGAGAGAGAGAGAGAGAACAAACAACTAAATAAGTCAGGGATGGGGTTAAAAGGGTAAGAGGGGCATTAACGGAAGTTGGAGAAGTCAATGTTCATGCCAATAGGTTGGAGGCTACCCAGCTGGGTGTATAAGGTGTTTGTTCCTCCAACCCAGAGTGTGGATTCATTTTGACAGTAGAGGAGGCCATGGATAGACATATCGGAATTGGAATGGGAAGTGGAATTAAAAATGTGTGGCCACTGGGAGATCCTGCTTTCTCTGGCGGACCGAGCGTAGGTGTTCAGCGAAATGGTCTCCCAGTCTGCGTCGGGTCTCACCAATATATAAAAGGCCACATCGGGAGCACCGGACGCAGTGAAACCACACCAGCCAACTCACAGGTGAAGTGTTGCCTCACCTGGAAGGACTGTCTGGGGCCCTGAATGGTGGTGAGGGAGGAAGTGTAAGGGCAGGTGTAGCAATTGTTCCACTTACAGGGATAAGTGCCAGGAGGGAGATCGGTGGGAAGGGATGGGCGGGGGGGAGGTGACGAGTGGACCAGGGAGCCGTGTAGGGAGCGATCCCTGCGGAAAGCAGAAAGAGGTGGGGGAGGGAAAGATGTGCTTGGTAGTGGGATCCCGTTGGAGGTGGCGGAAGTTACGGAGAATTATATGTTGGACCTGGAGGCTGGTGGGCTGGTAGGTGAGGACAAGGGGAACCCTATCCCGTGGGGTGGCGGGCGGATGGGGTGAGGGCAGATGTACGGGAAATGGGAGAGATGCGTTTGAGAGCAGACTTGATGTGGAATAAGGGGAGGTCCCTTTGTTTAAAAAAGGGAAGACATCTCCTTCGTCCTGGTCTCATCCTGAGAGCAGATGCGGCGGGGACGGAGGAATTGTGAGAAGGGGATAGCAGGCTGGGAAGAGTAATAGTCCAGATAGCTGTGAGAGTCTGTAGGCTTATAGTAGATATCAGTAGATAGGCCGTCTCCAGAGATGGAGACAGAAAGATCAAGAAAGAGGAGGAGTTGTCGGAAATGGACCAGATAATTTGAGGGAAGGGTGAAAGTTGGAGGCAAAGTTAATGAAGTCAACGAGCTCAGCATGCGTGCAGGAGGCAGCGCCAATGCAGTCGTCGATGTAGCGAAGGAAAAGAGGGGGACGGATACCCGTATAGACTTGGAACGTGGACTGTCCCACAAAGCCAACATATAGGCAGGCATAACTGGGACCCATGCGGGTGGCCATGGCTACACCCTTGGTTTGGAGGAAGTTGGAGGAACCAAAGGAGAAATTATTGAGAGTAAGAACTAATTCCGCTGGACGGAGGAGAGTGGGTGGTAGAGGGGAATTGGTTAGGTCTGGAATCCAAAAAGACACGAAGAGCTTTGAGACCGTCCGGGTGGGGGATGGAGGTATATAGGGACTGGACGTCCATGGTGAAAATAAGGCGGTGGGGGGCAGGGAACTTAAAATCATTGAAAAAATTCAAAGCGTGAGAAGTGTCACGAACATAGGTGGGAAGAGATTGAACAAGGGGGGGGGGGGGGAATAAGGCAATGTCTAGGTATGCAGAGATGATTTCGATGGGGCAGGAACAAACTAAGACAATAGGTCTACCTGGACAGGCAGGTTTGTGGATCTTGGGTTAGGAGGTAGAAACGGGAAGTGCGGGGGTGTGGGAACTATGAGGTTGGTGGCAGTGGATGGCAGATCCCAGAGCTGATAAGGTTGGTGATGGTATAGGAGACAGTAGCCTGGTGCTCGTTAGTAGGGTCATGATCAAGGGGTAAATAAGAGGAGGTATCAGAGAGTTGTCGCTGTACCTTGGCCAGGTAGAGGTCAGTACGCCAGACAACAGTGGCTCCCCCCTTATCAGAGGGTTTTATAGTGAGGTTGGGATTGGTGTGGAGGGAGCGGAGAGCAGAGCGTTCGGAAGGAGTGAGGTTGCAATTGGAACAGGGTGTGGTGAAGTCGAAACGGTTGATGTCCCTTCGGCAATTAGCAGTAAAGAGATCCAGAGCAGGCAGAAGACCAGAGCGGGGTGTCCATGAAGAGGAGGAGGGTTGAAGACGGGAGAAGGGTTCATCGGTGGGGGTAGGAGAGTCCTTGCCAAAGAAGTAAGCTCGGTGACGGAGCAGGCGGAAGATGAGTTCAGCGTCATGGCGTACACGGAACTCGCTGAGGTGTGGGCGAAGAGGGATAAAGCTGAGGCCCTTACTGAGGACCGTGCGCTCTGCCTCAGAGAGATGAAGGTCGGAGGGCAACGGTAAAGACCCGGCACGGATGAGAGATGGGATCAGAGGCGGGGGGAGGGAGGCTGGTAGTGTCAGTAGAGAGAGAAGGGTTGGAGTGAGAGGAAGATGGAGCCTCTGAGGGCCCAGGAGCTGACGATGGGATCTGAGGGAGAGGGGATTGCAGAGTGGTGGTGGGGGAAGGGGCGAACGGCCTTTAATAAAGCCCGTTTGATTCATAGAGATGATATTAGTTAAAATATTTTCAGGATAAAGTGATCGAAATGGCGGAGATGAACAACATTAAAAATAATCCGGGATTCCATAACGGGGGTAAAAAAGAGAAAATAAAAACACCCAGATTATAAAAGCCCAGAAAAAAAATGTCGATATCTATCGACGCAAGCCCACAGCATCGATGCTGTTATAGCTCCGCCTACGTGGATATAAAAAAGTAATCTCTGTCCCCCTCTACCGGACATAAATCTCATTACAGTCGACATATATGTCAGTTATGTCAGTACAGTTAACTTGAAAGGATAGTGTTTTTCCTATAAAACAAAACGACCTTCAATTTGAAAGTAACCTTCATAGTATTAGATAAGGGAAGAAAAACACATCCAAAACAATTCTTGAAATATTTGCACAAAGAAAAACAATCGCCATCATTAAATTATCCAATGTCTTTAAAACACAAGAAAAGCCAAATAATTACTTAAAAGATCATCAATAAAGCATACAGAATAAAACAAAACAATTAATTCATTTAAATGCTGAAAAAGAAAAAAGAGTTCTCGATAGTACAAACTTAGCTACAGCCTATCAACAGTTCTCCCACTATATCTTCTGAGGTTAAAACCGTCCAAACCAGTCTTTTTCAAAAGTAAAAATGAATTTTAAGCTAAAAACTTTCTGTGACCACCAGATCTTCCAGTGCTATCAATCTTTACACCGCGAGACACTCAAGCCATTATAAATCATTAAAACTTCAGGCTTCAGACTCGTCGTGGGTGAATTATTTGCACAAAAAGAAATTTCATCACCATCTTAGAATTATCCAATCATTCTTTAAAACGTAAAGAAATCCAAACAATTACTTAACAAAAAAACTTTAAAAAAGCATACAGAACAAAAAAAAAGTTGGTTCATTTAAATGCTGCAGAGAAAAAAAACTAGATAGTTCAGAATTATCTAGAGTCTTTCAACAGTCCTCCTGCTATATCTTCGAAGGTGAAAACCATCCGAACCAGTCTTTTTCGAAGCTAAGAATGCATTTTAAGGTAAAAACTTTCTATAACCATCAAATCTTCCAATTTCATCGTTTTACGCCACGAGACAGTCAATTTATTATAAATTATTCAAACTTCAGATTCGACATCGGACTCGTCAGAGAAAGAGTTAATAAAACGCAATGCTTCGGATGGATCATCAAAAATACGAGCTCCAGAATTTTTAACAAAAAGCCTTAATTTGGCTGGCTATTGTAATAATGGAAAGAGCTTTTTTTGAAAAGCTAATTTCATAGAAGAGACAAATGCAGCACGTTTCTTAACAATTTCACGTGGAAAATCTTGAAAAAAAACGAACTTCTGAACCTTGAAATTGAAATAATCTTTGTTTTCTTGCAAGCTTAATAATGCGGTCCTTGTCTCTAAGACGGAGAAAACGCACAACAACATGCCTGTTTTTACCTTCATCCAAAGATTTTAAAGCACCAGTTCTGTGAGCCGATTCAAGCTCCGGGGGTTGTGAACAAACCTCCGGAAAGAAAGACTGAAACATTTTAGCAAAATAATCCAGTGTGTCGGCAGATTTTGACTTCTCTTTATATCCAACAATTCGAATATTATTCCGACGCGTTCGAGCTTCCTAATCCACGATCCGTTGTTGAGCCTTTTCCAAACGAGAAGAAAGGTCAGCCGCATTTCGATTCACTTCTTTAAGATCGAGGCTCAGAGAGTCAATTTCTTCTTCAAATTTCTCTTTTAGTTGAGTTATTTCAGTGCAGATACCGGCGATTCGAGATTCCAATCTCTTGTCCCAAGGGGCTTCTTCCGAGAACTCGTCAGCTTTGTTTAGATTTTCCGTTAGAGGGGTCGGGATTTCGTCTGGTGTTCTTCGAAGTAGCCATAATTATTACTATTGTGATGCAAAGGTGACATAATACAGTTAAAATTTCGAAGTTTAAATCGGAAAAGGGAGATTAAAGGCGGACAATAAGCAACTGGGTCTTACATGTCCGTAGCGGGAGGCGGAGTCCGGAAGGGCTCTGGATTGAATTATGGAAAGGATGTTTCCCATGGTGGGAGAGTTTAGGATAAGAGGGCATAGCCTCTGGAGAGAGGGGCGCCGTTTCAAAACAGATATGTGGAGAATTTCTTTCAGACAAAGGGTGGTGAATTTGTGGAATTTCTTACCACATGCCGCTGCAGAGCCCACGGCGTTGGGTGCATTTAAGGCAGACATTGATAGTTTCTTGATTGGACATGGCATCAAAGGTTCAGGGGAGAAGGCCGGTAGCTGGGGTTGAGGAGGACGGAAAGAAAGGATCAACCATGAGTGAATGGTGGAGCAGACTCGATGGGCCGGATGGCCTAACTCTGCTTCCATGTCTTATGGCTTTATGGAAATGAGGATCGAGCAGGAGACTGAAAGACTTTGTCTAAGTTTTATATTTGGACGGTCGGTGCTGGTACGGGTGGAAACCCACAACGCCGTATTTGTAACCCTTTTTTAGCTAATGTTATGATTAATGATATTCTCTCTGAGACAGGCACTGAGGTGTTTAAATCTCAATATGCAGATGATGGAGGTCTATGGGTTAGAGGCATAAGTTGCAATTATACTGTATATTGGATCCAATTAGCAGCTAATAATTTTGAACAGTCGGCAAATATATGAGAATTTAAGCTTTCAGTCGCTAATGAACAAGTTCTGTGTTTTATAAATGTGATTAATATGCATGCAGTTGATTTGAAATTATATGATCAAACTCTTCAAGACGTGACAGCGGGAAGATTTCCAGGCATGTGGATGGATAATCAGCTGGCATGGAAGCGCCATATCAGAAAATAATAACATTAAATATTCTCAATTGTCTATATGGGTGTTCTGGGGAGCTACATGAATATCGTTGTGGACCATGTTCATTTGTTTCATTGGATGTGTTCTTGATTATGGCTGTGTGACTTGTAGATCAGCGTCATCTTCAATTTTAAAGTGTTCGGAAGTGTTCTGGGGCAACAAAATGGTCCCCTGTTTCAGCTTTACTGGTTGAAATGAGCCAAGTTTAATTGCAGAGATTGCAAACTGGATTCATTAGACGGGACAAACAAATTATCATCCTGTTGAAGTTGTGTTCGAGGACGGTTGGTAACATCACACGAAGAGTGTTTTCAAGTTTAAGTGGCTGAGATCTTATCGCGCTGGGAAGATGGGATTGTGGGATTACACAATGTTCCCCAATGTCACATTCTCTGAAACCCCATCTTGTTCTGCCTCTGACTAGCTGATTTTAGGTCACACAGTTTAATAAGTCTGAGAATTTTGCAATGTCCGAGAGTCTGTTGGTTCATCGGTATATTTTGGAAAACTATTATGATATATTAACTGATGCAGAAGAATCAAAAGATAACAACTGAGATGTTCCTCTGGCTATTTCTGTGCCTTAATTACAGGTAACGACAAAGAAACAACTTACTAACCATTATATCAGTACATAGAGAAGAATTTTTTGCCATCATTTTAAGCTTACACTGGGTGGAGGAAATCTATCCTTGTAAAGCTCTAATTTATTCACATGCCTTTTCGGTTTTGATGATTCTTAAAGCAGTCTATTTTAGCGGTCGGTCAGATTTACTGTTGGAAACTCATTGGCCCACTTCTTATGAGTTTTATGGGTCTTCTTATGGGTCTCACCCTGCACGGAGAGGTTGAGTTACAAAAGCTGATACAATTCCAGCGGTGGATAAAGACCTTCCACCCGGCAAATCAGAAGCTAAGGGGTTGGTGGGATTGAGAATTATTGATATTGGGATTGTCCTGACGAAGGATTTCGGCCCGAAACGTCGACAGCACTTCTCCCTATTGATGCTGCCTGGCATGCTGCGTTCCGCCAGCATTTTGTGTGTGTTGCTTATAGTAAGACTGCTGGATAATGAGCATAAAGTAAACACCACTGCAAAATGCATAATTGAGAGCTTTATGGGGGAACGGAGTAAAACAAGAAGGGAAATAATTTTATTCAAAAAAAGAAGCAGTGAAGGTTTTATTTTCTAATTACCTGCACCACACTCCAGTCCAGTTAGTGGCGGGAATCCGACTTTAATTTGATCTTTCAAACGCCTTTTAACCAAACCCCGCCCCATTTCGTTACGCTAGCAAATCATTCAAGGGGCAGTCGGAGAGTAGTGTGATTGACATTGGATTAGACAACTATCATTCGTCAAGATCCCCGCCGTTTTGTGTGCTGTAGGATTGATGGGCCGCAAAAGGAACAGATGGACATATGCACAGACCAATGGCTGGACAGCGTTCCGGTGTATGTCTTTGACAGACATCTGGCAATTCCAATGCGGTACTGAGTCTCTAGGACGGCGCTTTGCTCCTCACAAAACATACACTATCCTAATGTCCCGGAGCTGCCAGTCGATGCGACAACCTGCCGGGGAATAACACCTGGGTGATCAGTGGGTGAATGTGAGGAGCTGGAACCCTCACTGCAACCGCCTTTGGCTTGTGCTCAGGTCGCGGCTTTATTGATGAACTGAAGCACCGAGGTGACCGGATATCTCACCGTGCTGATCACCTGCTCCCTGAATTTCGACTGAGTCACCGCGTAAATAAATGTGTTCGTGCAGCAGCTGAAATTCTTCAGAAAAATTCCGACGTAGTGAAAGATCCATTCTGAATAGTTGAAATCATATCCTTTTCTTGAGACCTGATAATATATCACATTTAAAAGGCATGTCATCCACAGGAGGATGAAGCTGCCGGAGAGGGTGAAGAGTAAAACCACAGACCTCCTCCTGCTCTCCATCTCCGGGTCATTGCCGTTCTCCCCGTTGCTCTGACCCTTCAGCCCCTTACGAACCCGACTGGCCACTAAAATGTGCCTGACTGTCAGAGCGTTGAGCAGCAGGATCCCAGCGAAAGGGAGGAATGGAGTTAAAACCGTATCCAGCCAGTCATACCCTCTCCATCCAGGGTCAGTGAAATAACTGTCCATGGTTCTACAAAACCACGGTACATTGTCGATGATCACTCTGTGTTCAAACGTGAAGTATCGCGGTGCGTTTTTCAGACAGAACAGTACGACGGTTGCTGGTAGAACCACTGCCACAGTTTTCCCGGTGCAATATTTTGTTTTCAGCTTCTGGCAACAAACGGCAACAAACCGGTCAAAGGTGAAAGCGACGGTGAACCAGACAGAACAGTCTGTGGCTATGTACGCTAGTGATTCGCGGACACTGCACACAGGGGTGATGTCCAGAAAATTCCAGGGAAAGTAATACCAATTGATTTTAGACAAAATGACCACGGTGACAATTGTCAGTAGATCCGCCGCTGCCATGGCCACCAGGTAGCAAGTGGTGCAGGTAGAGAGGCCGCACTTTCCCCGGGATAGTATCACAATCGCCACTACATTCACTGGAGAGAGAAAGAGAGAGAGAGAGAGAGAGAGAGAGAGAGAGAGAGAGAGAGAGAGAGAGAGAGAGAGAGAGAGAGAGAGAGAGAGAGAGAGAGAGAGAGAGAGAGAGAGAGAGAGAGAGTGGGGGTGGGGTGGAGAGAGGACAGACACTGGCATTACTGAACACATTCACTGAACACAGGACCGCGCTTCAGCTAAAAATCAGGAGAGCTAGAGCCTGTGAACGGCTGCTAATCTAACATCAGACACAGGCCACTCTGTCTTTGACCTGCCTTCTCCTCTGACGGATATCGGTGCAAAGATCATCACCTTGGAAGCTTGTCGATTTAATCATAAACAGGTTCCCACCGGTTAACACACGGAAATACCAAACAAGAATCGCTCTGCTCACTCACCAGGAACTCCAGTGACGGCAATGAACACGTACAATATTTTCTCCACACTGACATACCTATCTAGCATTGCAGACATATTCTCTGCGCAGCAATGTGCCCCCCTGTGCCACAGGCGGTCTACTAGAATGAAATGTTGAATCACCACATTCCTCGAGTTTATAAATACCATCTAGCGACTCCACAGGGACATATTTCAGCATGTTTTAAAATAATTCTGCTTAACTTTTATAGAAACCTATTACATCAAACAGATGACATCCCCGCGGTGACAGATTGTGTTTACTTTAGTGAATTAATTTTTAGACCAGTTGTGTGAGTTGGTTTGTCCCAATAACCGTACCAGAACCTTCAAGGTGTCTTCTCAATAACATTTGCTTCCACTGTAAATATCTACTTCTGAGGAATCATTTATCAAATACAGAATATTGAAATAAAGTCTGTGAAATTGTATTGAATCGCCTAATGTTGCCATTCTCCTCAATGGTAGAAACTCTTGATGTAGTTGGTGTTTTGCAGACTCTACCAAGAGGGACCTTTGTAAGATGCTTGTGCGTGGCGACATGAATGAACACTTTCAAATACATGAAGCCCTCCAACTTCTTCAGTGACTTAGTCACTCTGTGTGTTTGTGTGTGTGTGTGTGTGTGTGTGTGTGTGTGTGTGTGTGTGTGTGTGCTTTCAAGCACTTTCAAATCTTGTGCATCCACAAATCTGTGCGTACCCCCAAAACGCTGCAACCCCCACATTCAACTTTGATTCTCCAAGTAAGAGTAATGTCAAATCCTTCACAAAATGGCTGCCTGACCCATAAAATACCAACAAAGGTCAAAATTCAAATTGCATTTATTGTTAATGATTGTACCAATGAAAGAACCTTGAGATTCGTCACGGCTCCAAATCCGCAGGCACCCCCACACACACACATTGGATTATCCCAAATCTTCACGCACCCCAAATTCCGTGTGCACATCATATTCGCGGACATGCTCCTGAATCTGCAGATCCCCAAGTCTGTGGCACCTCTAAATTAGCAGACACCCCAAAACGCCGACACCATATCTGACACACCCCAAATTGATGCACATCTCCAAGTCCGCCGGCAAAACCAAATGTGTTTGCAGCCTTCAATTTGCCAAAACCTGCAAATCTGCGCAATCCCGAGATCCGTGTTCACTCCCATATTCGCCGACACACCATTAAATCAGTACACTTCTAAAAATCTGTGTTTATCTCCAAATCTACAGACACTGCCCAATCGGCTGACATCACCAAACTGGTCTATACCCCCAAATACTCCTAAACTTCACCAAATCTGCACGTACCGCTGAATTTATTTTCATTGGCATACTCTTACCATCACGCTACATCAGAGCGCATCCCCAAATCCGTACGGACTGCTAAATCCGTGTGCACCCGCAAATCAGTGCTTGATCCCAAATCATGGCGAACCCCAATTCTGTGCGCAACCTAAATCCGATGACGCCAAAACATGCCCATCAGTATCCCAGAGGAAGAATAATTTCAAACAGCTTACAAAATAAATGTTTCTTCCTTAAAACAAATAGGAAGAACAAATTTCAAATTCAATGACATCCTGAATCTGTCGACACACCAAAATCTCACGCAATCCCTGAACTCCCTGTGTAATCCCATATTCTTTGACTCTGCCTTAATCAGTGCACATCACCAAATCCATGCGCAGTCCCTTAAAGTGTAAGACTCAGTTCAAAGTTCAAACATCATTGTCTTTTCTAATTGTTTTTTTTCAACAGCAGCTGTGCAGAGAAAAGATAGAAAATTACACTAAATTACAAAATACTTAAATAGTCCAAAAAGGACCAATGAGGATGTGTTAGGATGTGTTCCCCCTTTCTCCTGAAGTTTATTCCCTCTGGCATTGGACATTTCCTCCTTAGAGAAAAAAATCCCGGCTGTCCACTCTGTCTGTGCCTCTCAGATTCCTGTAAACTTCTGTCAGACCTACCTCAGCCTCTGCCACTCCGGAGAAAATTACCCCAGATTGTCCAGTCTCGCTTTATCCAGGCAGCATCCTGTTAAGCCTCTTCCACTCACCATCCAAAACCTCCGTATTTTTCCTGTATGAGAATGCAATTTTCTAGATGCAACATAACTGCCTGACACTGGAACAAGTATCTGGAGTTGTGAACTCGGATTCCAAGATCTCTCTGTGGATCGATACTGTCCAATCTCGCTCCATGTATATAACAGCAAGGGGGTAATGCTGAGCCTTTATAAGGTGCTAGTCAGGCCACACTTTAAGTATTTTCAACAGTTCTGGGGTCCCATGTCTCAGAAACGATGTGTTGTCATTGGAGAGAGTCCAAAGGAGGTTCAGAAGTATGGTTTTGAGAATGAAGGTGTCAACATATGAGGACAATTTGTCAACTTTGAACATGTACACCCTGGAATTCTGAAGAATGCAGAGGGGATCTCATTGAAACACGCCGAATGTTGAAAGGGGGATGTGAGAGGATGTTTCCGATGGTGGGACTATCGAGATCGAGAGAGCACATACACAAAAATGAGGAGCCACCTTTTCAAACAGAGGTAAGGTGGAATTTTTTTTTTTATTAGGCAGGGTGTATTGGATCTGTGGAATGCTCTGCCACAGACTGCAGTAAAGGCCAAGTCTGTGAGTATATTTAAAGCTGAAGTTGAAAGTTTCCTGGTCGGTCAGCGCATCAGAGGATATGGTGAGAGGTCAGGTGTATGGAATTGAGTGCGACCCGGGCTATGCCATGACAGGAAGGCAGCAGACTCGATGTGCTGAATGGCCCAATTCTGCTCCTATGACTTATGATCTTATGGACACATGCGCCCTCAATCATGATGAATCATCTCTGCAGTCTTCTCATTGAAACCTACCGAATGTTGAAAGGACTGGATAAGGTGGATGTGGAGAAGGTATTTCCTGTGGTGGGGCACAGCCACAAAGTTGAGGGGCCACCTTTTCAAACAGAGGTAAGCAGCTTATTGTTTTTAATTAGCCAAGGTGTATTGGATCTGTGGAATGCTCTGCCACAGACTGTGATGGAGCCACCTTTCCATCATGGCTGGCTCAATGGGCTGAATGGCCTAATTCTGTTCCTATGCCTTATGGACTTATGAACACAAGCCCCCTCAATCATGATGAATCTCCTCTGCACTCTTCCAGCACAAAACATCCTTTGTACAGAATGCTAAGCGGGACTGAATGTAACTTTTCAAGAACGTTGTCAAGTCAGGCAGCATCTGTTGAGGGGAATAGAGTCGATGGTTGGGACAGAACCGCTCCTTTACGGCACTAATACAGGCCCTTCGGCCCAACCTTTCCATGCTGTCCTCCTGTCCAATTAAACTAATCCCTCTGCCTGTCTTTGACACAGAACACAGAAATCTACAGCACATTACAAGCTCTTCAGCCCACAATGTTGTACCGACCACGTAACCTACTCTAGAGACTGCCGAGGATTTCCTGACCGTATATCCCTCTATGTTTCTAAGCTCCATTAACCTATCTAAGAGTCTCTTAAAATATCCTATTGTATCCACCTCCACCGTCGCTGCAGGCAGTGCATTGCATGCACCCACCACTCTCTGTGTAAGAAACTTGCCCCTGACATTCCATTAGTACCGACTTCCAAGCAGCTTAAAACTACGTCCCCTCGTGTTAGCTACTTCAAGCCTGGAAAAATGCCTCTGGCTATCCACATGGCCAAAGCCTCTCATCATCTTATACACCTCTATCAGGTCACCTCTCATCCTCCGTCGCTCCAAGAAGGAAAGGCCAAGTTCACTCAATCTATTCTCATAAGGCATGCTCTCCAATCCAAGAGCAACATCCTTGCAAATCCACTCTACACTCTCTATAGTATCCACATCCTTCCTGTAGTGAGGCCAACAGAACTGAACACAGGATTCCCAAGCGGGGTCCAACTAATCCCACAGCCCTGCTGTGTTGGGGTACAATTACTTATGTACAGGTTAGGAGAAATATAGCTTCAACATCACCTCACAGCTTTTGAATTCAATTCCACTGTTGATGAAGGCCATCACACCAGACGCCTTCTTAAGAACACTGCCAACCTGCGCAGCAGCTTTGAGTGTCGTATGGACACAGACCCCAAGATCTCTCTGACTCTTCACACTGCCAAGAGTCTTACCATTAATATTATATTGTGTTCAAATTTGACCTGCTGAAATGTTCCACTTCACATGTATCTGGGTTTAACTCCATCTGCCACTTCTCAGCGCAGTTCTCCTATCTATTCCACGCTGTAATTTATTTATTTTATTTATTTTTTATTGACGGAATGACACAATACAGAATACGGAATGCATTACATTTTCCTCCATTTTGCTTTTATATCTTACCCCTAAACAATACCCCCAACTTTGTGCCTTATGGGAGTTGTAGTCATGTCCTCGCCTCCTCTATCGCTCCATGCAAAAACATTTTTTTTCTCCGCCACGACAGATGTCACCGAAACAGACCCACCGAGGCGCGAAGGGGAATCACACCTGTCCTTGAGGACGCCGTAGCCGGCGACACTGACAGAACTTCGCCATGGCGATGGAGCGGAAGAGGAGGGGCTGAACATGGGCAGATTTCCACGAGCCTATCGCAGCTCAGATACAACACTGAACCCTGCTGTCATTGGCTGT
Organism: Hemitrygon akajei; assembly: GCF_048418815.1. Classification (NCBI taxonomy): domain Eukaryota; kingdom Metazoa; phylum Chordata; class Chondrichthyes; order Myliobatiformes; family Dasyatidae; genus Hemitrygon; species Hemitrygon akajei. Next base: position 6,936,530 of record NW_027331930.1, on the reverse strand, counting down.
AGTGCCGATTGGTCAAATGGGAACTCACATGGTGATTAGTTGTTGTGAATGTCAGTCAGCCTTCCAGTCTTTTTGAGCTTGAGTTTGGATTTATAACGGGACAAGAAGCAAATTGGGAGAAATGTAAGGTGCATCAGTCTCCGCGTGACATTATTAAGAATAAAAGGGCGCAGGCCGTGGTGAGGAAGTGGGTGATTTACTGGAGGTTATATGGAGACCATATTGGAAGGGATATTAAACTTGGAGAGGTTTGGGGTATGATTTAGAAAATGGGGGTATTTGTGGGGATCATAATATTCCAGTGATGATTAATGAGGGCAAAATGATTGCTTCTGAAACAGGGAAGGTTGTGTCACTGTAATTGAATCTGTATATAATTCTCTTCTGAGAAAATATTAAATTTTTGAATCGGGCTTGGAGGTTAGGCTATCTACGTTCCTCATGGAAAATGGCAGCAGTCGTGCCTATTCGAAAACCTGGGAGGTCCCAGTCTGATCCCTCTCGTGCTGGGCCTATATCGTGAATGTCTCATTTATGTAAACTGATGGAAGGTATGGTAATCAAGCGTTTGAGTTATATTTTGGAAAAGAGAGGTGATATAGCGTTTGATTCTTTGCCAACAATTTAGGCTTAAAGTGGGTGGAGGAAATTGGTCCTTATAATTTGCTCAGAATACATTTCGGTTCTGATGAGTCTTAAACACGTCATTCTGGCAGTAGGTCAGAGTAACAGTTGGAAACTCAGATGTAAAGTTAGATTTATATGTCTACACATTATGGGCTCTGCACATCACACTGTTGAGGGAAATGTTTGGGGTTGACTATTTAACAACAAAAGCTGTTAAATGTTAAGCTGTGGATATAGACCTTCTACTTAGCAAATCAGAACCGAAAGGGTTGATAGTGTTCAGAATTAGGGGCTTACGTCAAGACTTGTAGGATAATGGACATAAGGACAGTCACCTTTACAGAATACATAAACCTGGTGGGTTTATAGAAGAAGGGCTTAAAACAAGGGAAGGAATGATATTGACATGACATAGAAATGCCCACACTATGCGTAATTATGCCTTGTATCTAATTGGTAAAACTTCATTTTGTGTCGTGTACATTTTATCATTATGAAACTGTCGTAGCACATACTATTTCAATGTGAAGCGTATAAGGCTGAAGAAAAAGCAAATGCAGTCTTCAGTACAATCTTTGGGAGGGTAGATAGTTTTCAGATAAAAACTTTATTAAATTATGAGACTGACTTCAAATTAATTCACAGTTTGAGCTGGAAAAGGCAAGTAATAATTGCAATGTCACAATTGTATAGGGGACTTCAATATGCAAGGGGATTGGGAAAATCAGACGTTGTCAGATCACAAGAGGGCATTTGTTGAATGCCGACGAAACGGCTTTTTAGAGCAGCTTGTGTTTGGGCCTACTCAGGGAAAGACTATCTTGGATTGGGTGTTGTGTAGTAACCCTGATCTTATTCGGGAGCTTAAAGTGAAGGAACCCATAGGAGGCAGTGATCATAATATAATTGAATTCATACTGCAATTTGAGAGGGAGAAGCCTAAGTCACATGTATCGGTCTCACAATGGAATAAAGGGAATGAAACAGGCATGAGAGAGGAACTTGCCCGAGTGAATTGGAGGAGGATTCTGCGGGGATGATGGCTGAAGTATCTGGGAATAGATTACAAGGTGCAGGACAGACATGTCCCACAGAAAAAGTTCTCATATGGCAGGGGTAGGAATCCGTGGCTGGCAAGGGAAGTCAAGGGCTGTGTTAAACCGAAGGAAATGGCAGGGGTAGGAAACCGTGGCTGACAAGGGAAGTCAAGGGCTGTGTTAAACCGAAGGAAATGGCAGGGGTAGGAATCCGTGGCTGACAAGGGAAGTCAAGGGCTGTGTTAAACCGAAGGAAATGGCGGGGGTAGGAACCCGTGGCTGACAAGGGAAGTCAAGGGCTGTGTTAAACCGAAGGAAATGGCAGGGGTAGGAATCCGTGGCTGACAAGGGAAGTCAAGGGCTGTGTTAAACCGAAGGAAATGGCAAATAAGGTAGCAAAGGTGAGTGGGATGTTGGATTATTGGGATGCTCTTAGTATCCAACAAAAGGCAACGAAAAAAGCCAAAAGAATGGTAAAGAGGAAATATGAGGGCAAACTGGCCAATAATATAAATTAGGATACTAAAAGTTTAGTTTTCAGTTACATGAAGAGTGAAAGGGAGATGAGAGTTGATACTGGACCACTGGAAAATGATGCTGGTGAAGTAGTAATGGGGGACAAAGAAATGGCAGATGAACTTAATGAACAATCGGCACTGTCCTTTCCGGTCAGCACCGCCCCCACTTGTCCCATTTAACCTGTCTCATTATGGGTGGAATTTAGGACCAGAGGGAGCTCAGGACCCGCCGCCTGCGGCTGCTGCTGAATCACCGGTGTTTCTGTTCGATTGACGAATGCGGTCAATTAAAATTAATTGACCGTTAATTCTCATCTCCTGTTTATTTCACTCCATAGAACCATAGAACACGACAGCACAGAAAACAGGCCCTTCGGTGTTTCGAGTTTCTGCGGAAACTTTACTCCGCTAGTCCTCCTAATGTTCCCCCTAATTCTTTCCCCTTTCACCCTAAAGCCATGTCCTCTCATATTTATCCTTCCTAATCTAAATGGAAAGAACCTACTTGCAGTTACTGTCTGTTCCCCTCATAATTGTATATACCTCTATCAAATCCCCCACCCCCCCCCCCCCCGCGCCATTCTTCTGCGCTCCACGGAATAAAGTCCTAACCTGTTCAATCATTCCCTGTAACTCAACTCCTGAAGACCTGGCACCATTCTAGTAAATCTTCTCTGAACTCTTTCGATCTTACTGCTATCCTTCCTATAGTTAGGTGACCAGAACAACAAATAAGACTCCAAATTTGGCCTCACCAATGCCTTCTTCAACCTCACCATAACATCCCAACTCCTATGCTCAGTACATTGATTTATGAATGCCAGAATGGCAAAAGCCTTCTTTACAACCCTGTCTACTTTCAGGAAATTTGGTACTTCAACTCCCAGATCCCTTTGTTCCTCCGTACTCTTCACTGCCCTACCATTTACTGTGTATGTCCTACCTCGGGTTTTCCTTCCAAAATGCAACACTTCACGTTTTTCTGCATTAAATTCCATCTGCCATTTTTTTTGCCCATTTTTCCAGTTGGTTCAGATCCCTCTGCAAGCTGTGAAAGCCCTCCTCGCTGTCCACAACGCCTCCAATCTTGTTGTCATCAGCAGAATTGCTGATCCAATTGACCACATCTATATCATTGATATAGACAACAGACAACAATGGTCCCAGCACAGATCCCCGAGGCACACCACTAGTCACAGGCCTCCAGTCTGAGAAGCAATCATCCACTACCACTCTCTGTCTTCTCCCACACAGCCAATTTTGAATCATGTTTACAACCTCTCCATAGATACTTAATGTATAAACTTCTGAAATAACCTCCCATGTGGGACCTTGTAAAAGGCCTTACTAAAGTTCATGTAGACAACATCCACAGCCTTTCCTTCATCTACTTTCTTGCTAACCTCCTCGAAAAACTCTACACACACAAAGCCATATTGACTATCCTTAATGCCTTTGGCTGTCCAAATACTTGTATATCCTATCTCACAGAACACCTTCCAATACTTTACCTACCACTGATGTCAGGCTCACCGGCCTGTAATTACCTGGTTTACTATTAGAGCCTTTTTTAAACAATGGAATAACAAGAGCTACCCTCCAATCCTCCGGCACCGCACCCGTGGCTGAGGACATTTTAAATATTTCTGTCAGGGCCCCTGCAATTTCTACTCTAGTCTCTCTCAAGGTCCGAGGAAATATCAAGTCAGGCCCTGGGGATTTATCTACCTTTATTCGCTGTAAGGCAGCAAGCACCTCCTCCTCTTTAATCTCTAAATGTTCCATGACACTACTCCTTGTTTCCCTTCCTTCAATATACACTATGCCAGTTTCCTGAGTAAATACTGATGCAAAAAAACTGTTTAAGATCCCCCATCGCGCGAGACTCCACACATAGACGAGCACTCTGATCTTCTAGGGGACCAATTTTGTCCCTTACTATCCTTTTACTCTTAATATACCTGTAGAAACCCTTCAGGTTTTCCTTCACATTATCTGCCAAAGCAACCTCATGTCTTTTTTTCCTTCCTGATTTCCTTCTTTAGTATTTTCTTACATTGTCTACACTCTTCAAGTGCCTAATTTGTTCTTTGTTGCCTATACCTGCCATACACCTCTCTCTTTTATTCCGAACCAGATCGCCAATATCCCTTGAAAACCAAGGTTCCCTATGCCTTTTAACTTTGCCTTTAATCCTGGCAGGAACATGTAAACTCTGCGCTCTCAAAATTTCGCCTTTGAAGGCCTTCCACTTACTGAACACATCCTTGCCACAAAAATCTTATCCCAATCCACTCCTCCTAGATCCCTTTTCATTTTCACAAAATTGGCACTTCTCCAATTTAGAACCTCAACTCGAGGACCAGACCTATCTTTATCCGTAATTAACTTGAAACTGATGACATTATGGTCACTGGACCCATAATGTCCGCCTACACATACTTCTGTCACCCGACCTGTCTGGTTTACTAATAGGAATTCAAGTATTGCATCCTCTCTCCTAGGTACTTCTCTATATTGATTTGGAAAACTTTTCTGAACACATTTGACAAACTCCAAGCCATCTAGCCCTTTTACAGTGTGGGAGTCCCAGTCAATATGTGTAAAGTGAAAATCCCCTACTTTTACAGCTTTCTGTTTCATACATCGGTCTACTATCTCTCTACAGATTTGCTCCTCCAATTCTCTCTGACTATTGAGCGGTCGAAAATACAACCCTATTAGTGTGGTCACACCTCTCCCGTTCCTCAGCTCCACCCATATGACATCTGTAGACAAGCCTCCCGGCTGTCCTGTCTACGCACAGCTGTGATATTTTCCCTGACTAGTAATGCCACTCCTCCCCCTTTCATCCCTCTCCCTCTATCACGTCTGAAACAACGGAACCCCGGAACATTAAGCTGCCAGTCCTGCCCCTCCTGCAACCAGGTCTCACTAATAGCAATAATGTCGTAATTCCACGTGTCAATCAACGCCCTAATCCTTACCTAAAATACTCCGTGCATTGAAATAGATGCACCTGAGGACATTTCTATCATGTATAAACCTTTGATTTCTGTCTATACATGCAATCCTCGCATGACCTTTATCCTCCTCTACTTCACTATCTTCTCTAACACTCTGGTTCCCCTCCCCCTGCAAATCTAGTTTAAACTCTCCCGGCCAAATCCCACCACCCCGCAGCAGCACTGGCGAATCTACCCGCAAGGTTGTTAGTTCCCCTCCAATTCAGGGGCAAACCGTCCCTTCGGAACAGGTCCCACCTTCCCGGGAACAAAGCCCATTTGTCCAGAAACATGAAGCCCTCCCTCCTGCACCATCTCCTGAGCCACGTATTTAGCTGCACTCTCCGCACATTTATATTTACATCGACTTTACTCCTGACTCCGGTGCCTGGACCCGACCCGTTTACAGACCTGGAGCGGAACCGGAGCAGATTCTCAGCCACTGGTTTACATCCCAGGTCGCGAAGAGAGGATAAATTTTCCCCGTGAATTTATTCCCAGTGAAGGTGTGGAGATGGGACTTGGTCTCCGCGTTGTAAAATGAAACTGTCCCGGACTCGTAACTGAGATAAAATCCCACCCTCCCGGGGATGGGACGGGCAGGGAGACGGGACACGGGGGAGTTGAGATCACCGAACACGTCACAATCCCGATATAACACGTCATAATACCGCCCGATGACCCACAATCCGGTCTCTGGACTCAGACTGACCCCTCCCTTCCTGTCCACAGACTCTGCGGTGACTCCCAGACCCCAGAACCGATTCCCCGTCACATTCACCTCCCAGTAATGTCTCCCCGATGTGAATCCCTCCGATCCCAGCACACATTCCCAGAATGTGAATCTCTTCCCGGCGTCAGTGAGATTCCTCCAGGTCTCGGTACATCTCACACTCTTCCGATCCTCAGACACCTCGAGACACGGATGCGCCGTCTCCACATCCAGGGTGACAGAGACTGGGGGGAGAAGCAGAGAATCAGAGAGTCCCCGGGGATCGTGGGGAGACTCGGGTTCGAGGGAAAGGCCGCTGGGCCTCAGGCGCGGTCGGGTGGCCGACACGAACCTTTCCCGTGATTTGACCCGACGAAAGCGGATGGACAACTAATGTCTCCCCGTGGATTTTCCGCTGGACATCCTCCCTCACTCCTGCCTATTGACCCCTGAAAGAATTTTGTGTTTCCCTGAGATCTCCTCTCGTTCTTCTAAATAGGGAACACAGAACAAAGAACAATACAGCACAGCAACAGGCCCGTCATACAATGTTCACTTTCATTTGTGAGTGGAAAGTGCGGGAGTGTGGAGGCTTCGAGAGAGTAAAGGAGGTGATCATGGAAACCAGTAGTGGAGAGATGAATGGCAGATTGAACAAGGAGGGGGATGGGTGGAAAGCCTGTGGGTGAACTGTGTGTGTAGACGTAATGAGAAGCTGCAGGAGACAAAGATGGCAGATGAGGATGACTTTGTCCCCTTTCCCAAAACCCCATCACCGGCAGCCCCTCATTAGGACAGGGGATGGATTTGCAGGAACCCTTAAGCAACACAGGTCTTGATGAAGAGTTTCAGTCTGAATCGTCGACAGTTTACTCTTTTCCATAGAAACTTCCCGGCCTGCTGTTCCCACAACAATTTGTGTGTGTTACTCTTCTTCAAATATACTCAATTATTTGGCCTCCACAGCTGCCTGTGGCAGATTCACTATCCTGTGGATAAAGGAATTCATCCTCATCTCTGTCCTAAATGGACATCCCTATAGTCGGAGGCTGAGCTTACCGTTCTCGACCCACCCACATCCCCCTAACATCAACTCTCTCCAGACAGGTGTCAGAGAGATCTGGCGAGACCCTTCATCAGGACCTGTGTAGCTTGGATTACCGGCATCTGCAGATTTACTCCTGTTTGATTTTTAAAGCAGAAGTTGATAAGTAAACTTCTTGATTAGTCAGAGTTTCAAAAGTTATGGCGAAGAGGCGGGAGAATAGGGTTGAGGGGGATAATAAATCAGCCAATCTTCTAAACTCCAGTGAGTACAGACCCAGAACCATCAAACACTCCTCATATGTTAATCCTTTCATTCCCGGAATCATTCTTGTGAACCTCCTGGACCCTCTCCAATGCCAGCACATCTTTCCGGTAGATGGGACCCAAAACTGCTCACAATACTCCAAGTCTGGTCTGACCAATGCCTTATAAAACCTCAGCATTACATCCTTGCTCTTGTATTCTAATCCTCTCGAAATGAAAGCAAACATTGAGTTTGCCAATCTTACCACTGACACAAACTGCAAGTTAACCTTTAGAGAATCCTGCACCTGTCATCAGGGGACGGGAGGGTTGGGGACGGGAGGGTTGGGGGCGTGAGGACTGGACCCAATTTGCAGGAAGCAAGCACCGAAGTACTAGGGGCAGGGCGGGAACAACTAAACGATAGACAAGACGTGGAGACCGTGGTGTGCGTGAGCGACGTGACGTTCAAGGTGATGCTGGAGTTCCGAGAAAGTCTTGAAGTTCAGGCAGGGTCTTGAAATTCTCTGGCGGGCCAAATAACTCTTGGGCAGGGCCTGGAACTCCCAGACAGGAACACCGGGGCCTGAGCAAGTCACGGGTCACCTGGGCAGGTTGCGGGGCACAACGCATCGGCAGCGAAGGATAGAACGGGGCAGAATCCCCCACCGGGCAACGGCAGTCCGGCCTGGCTTACCCGACCGAGGCAAGGAATAGGTCCAGGGTGGCTGCCAGATTTGCTCGCATAACTAGTCTTGACGGTGGGTACTCCAAGTCAGGAAGAGCAGGACGAAACAGGATGAACCGGAGGAACAAGATAAAAAGGACGAACAGGGTAAGCAGGACAACGCCCTAACTGTGCTCACTCCTAGAGCCCTTCATATACACCGTCAGCCGATAGGCATCAGATGTCTCTCCTTAAGCCAAAATGATTCTCAGGTGACTAACTGGGCTCAAGGGCGAAACGAGGGACGGCTACATGACCCGGAGTCCGGGATCCACGGACCGGATCAAGAAACGGAATGCGGGCTCGGGACCGGACCATAACAGCACCAGAAGCCCCAAGTACGTTTGCATTTCTGATTTTTGAATTTTCGCCCTCTTTACAAAATTGTCTATGCCTTTATTCCTTCTACCAAAGTGCATGCACGACTTCCCTACTCGATAATGCATCTATCACGTATTTGCCCATTTCCTGATCTGTCTCTGTCCTTCCCCAGATTCCGAGCTTCTGCAGCACTACTTGCCCCTTCACCTATCTTCATATCGTCTGCAAGCTTGGCCACAAAGGCAACAATTCTGTCATCCAAATCATTCTTTGTCTATCTTGGCTTTGTGTTCCTCGAAGAATTCCAACAGATTTGTCAGGCAAGATTTCCCCCTAAGGGAAGGCATGCTGTCTTTGCCCTACATTATCATGTGCCTCCATGTACCCCAAAGCTCGTCCTTAACACTGGACTCTAACATCTTCCCTAGTACACCACATCCAGACTAACTCACCTATAATTTTCTTTCCCCAGCTGCTCTGCCTTCTTAAAGAGTTAAGTGACCTTTGCAATTTCCAGTCATCTTGAATGACCAAGTATCTAGTGATTCTTGAAAGATTATTATTAATTTCCCCATATTCTCTCCAGCTAACTCTTTCCAAACACTGGGGTATAGACCATTTGGTCCAGGTACCTTCAGATCTTCCCACGCACTTCCTCCTCAGTAATAGCAACAACACTCATTTCTGTCCCCTGACACTCTCAACTTTCTGACATACAGCTAGTATCATTCACAGTGACACATAGTACTAAATAAGTACCTCTGCCATATCTTTATCTAACATTTCTCCTCTCCAGTGTCATTTTCTAGTAGTTCAATTTTCACTCTCACCTCTCTTCTACTCTTTACATTTTTGTGTCCTCTTGAGTATTGTAGGCGAGCTTTCCCTCATATCTCATTTTCACTCTTTATGGCTTTTTAATTCCCTTCTGTTGATTATCAAAATCTTCTCGATACTCCAACATGCCGGTAATTTTTGTTCTATTGAATGCCCTCTCACTTTTATGCTGTTTTTGACTTCCCTTGTCAAACACGGTTACCTCATCCTCTGTATAATACTTGTTCATCTTTGGGTTTTATTTACCTGAGTTGCCCCTGGAACTCCAGTCTTTGTTGTTCTGCAATCATCCCTGCTCGTGTCCCCTTCCAATCTACTTTGGTCAGCTCCTCCCTCATGCCTCCATAACTAACTTTACTCCACTCTGATAGTGATACATCTGACGTTATCTCCCTCTCAAACTCTGGGGAGAATTGTATCATTTTATCATCACTGGTTCCTAAAGGTTCTTTTACCGTAATCTCCCAAATCATATCTGGTTCATTGTACAAATCCCACTCTGGAATTGCCTTTCTCCCATTGGGCTCAACCACAAGCTGTTCTGAAAAGCCATCTTGGAGGCACTGTAGAAATGCTCTTTCTTGAAATGCAGTACCTTCATCATTTTCCCAATCAACCTCCTTGTCCTTTTTTCTCCCTCCTGGTGTAATTTGTATCCCATTTCTATTCATGGCTACTATTTGGAGGCCTGTACATAACTCCCATCAGGGTCTTTTTACCTCTGCAGTTTTTTAACTTTACCCACAATGACTCTACATCTTCCAATCCTATGTCACCTCTCCCTAAGGATTTCATTTCATATTTTACCAACAGAGCCCCCCCCAGCCTCTCTGCCTACCTGCCTGTCCTTTGAATACAAGGTGTATCCTGGAATGTTGAGCTTCAAGCCAGAATCTCCTTTCACCACAAATCAGTGATGCCAGCAACGTTGTCCCTGCCAATCTCTACCTGTGCTACAACATCATCTCCCTTATTCCGTATACTGGTGCATTCAAATACAACACCTTCAGTCCTGTATTCATCAGCCTATTCGGCACGTCCACATGAACTGAAGTAAGGTCTTTGATGTCGATGATAGACCACACTAGGGGTATTGTCTACATTTTCGGTTCCCCGAATATGGGGAGGATGTCATTACACTGGACAGGAGGCTTCAGGAGGATGTTACCAGGACTGGGGGCTTGGGTAAAAAGCAGAGAGTGGATAATCTCGGGCTATTTCGCTGGAGCATAGGATGTTGAGTGATGACCCCCTTATCGAGGTAAATACGTTCATAAGGGGCTCAGATAAGATGAGTCTTTTTCCGGGAAATGGGAGTACAGAACCAAAGAGCTCAGACTGAAAGTGAGACAGAATTTTTTTTATGAGGGATCTATGGGGTAATATACCCACAGAAAGAGAGAGGTGGGTATACGGATAAACAGCATAAAATAATGACCCCTGTAGAATACCATTAGTCACTGGCAGCCAACCTGAAAAGAATCCCTTTACTCTCCTTTGCTGTTTCCTACCAGTCAGCCAATGCTCTAACTAAGCCAATAACTTTCTGTAACACCATGAGCTCTTAACCTGGTAAGCAGCTTCATGTTTGCCCCCCCCACCCCCGTCAACGTCCTTCTGCGATTCCGAATATACAACATTCACTACATCCCCTTTATCTATCCTACTTGTAATCCCCTCAAAGAATTCCAACAGGTTTGTCAGGCAAGATATTCCCTCAGGGAATCCAGGCTGACTTCTCCTACCTTGTTTAGTGTCACCAAGTATTCCATAACCTCATACTTAACAACTGACTCCAATTTCTTCCCAACCACAGAGGTGAGGCTAACAGGTCAATAAATTCCTTTCTGCTGCCTTCCTCCTTACTAAAGAGTAGAGTGACATTTGCAATTTTCCAGTCCTCTGGCACCAATGATTTTTGAAAGATCATTTCAAATGTCTCCACAATGTCGACCGCTACTTCTTTCAGAACACTAGGGTGCAGCTCATCTGGTCCGCGTGACTTATGTACCTTTAAGTCTTTCAGCTTTTTGAGCACCTTCTCCATTGTAACAGTAACTGCACTCACTTCTCTTCCCTCACACCCTTCAACACAGTGCTGGTGTCTTCCACGGTGAAGACTGATGCAAAGTACTCATTTTTGTTCACCTAACATCTCTTTGTCCCCCGTTAGTATATATCCGGCCTCATTATCTAATGATCTTATATCCACTTTCATCTCTATTTTTTAAAATACGAAAAGCAATTTGATGTTCTTTGCCAGCTTGTTTTACAAAGACAGGTGTGTAAAAAGGGCTGAAGGATCACTGGAGACCCGCGTAACCCCAACCACAACCTGTACCAGTTGCTACCATCCGGGATACCGTACCGCAGCATAAAAGCCAGGACCAACAGGCTCCGGGACAGCTCTTCAACCAGGCCATCAGACTGATTAACTCGTGCTGAGACAACTGTATTTCCATGTTATATTGACAAGCATGATATACATATTATTTATCATAATTTACTATAAATTGCACATTGCTCATCTGGACAGAGATGTAGCCAAAAGATTTTTACTCCGTGTATATGAAGGATGAAAGTAATAAAGTCAATTCAATTCAATTCAATTTCATGTTTCATTTTTCACCTCCCAATAATTCTTTTAGTTCCTCTCTGTAGATATTTGAAAGCTTCCCAATCCTCTGTCTTCCTACTAATGTTTGCTTTGTTGTATACCCTCTGTCTTGCTTTTACATCAGCTTGTCTTCCCTTGTCAGCCACGGTTTTACTATTTTGCCATTTGAGTATTTATTTATTTTTGGAGTACATCTATCCTTCACCTTCCTCATTTTTCCAGAAACTGACACCATTTCCGCTCTGCTCTCATCACTGCCAGCACCTCCTTCCAATTTACTTTGCCAACTCCTCTCTCAGACCACTGTCATTTCCTTTATTCCAGTGAAATACTACAACGTCTGACTTTACTGTCTCCTTATCAAATTTCAAATTGCACTCTGTCATGTTGTGAACACTGCCTCATAATGGATATTTTGCTAATCACCTCCGGTTCAATATATATAACACCCAATAGAGTAGAGCTGATTTCCTGGTAGGCTCAGGGACAAACTGCTCTAAAAACTGTTAGAGCAGTTTATTGGTCATTCAGCTCCCAACTGCAACCATCCTGCAGTCACGATTCCGTGATGGCCACAACATCACACCCGATAATCTGTAACCTTATTTTTTATACTCCATGCATTGAGATCTATCACTTTGAGTTCTGTATTTGCTACCCTTTTTGATTCTGCGTCCCTAATGCACTGATACTCACCCTGCTGGCTGCAATTCTGTACTCGCATCTGTCCGCCCTATCTGACAGTCTAACTGCTCATCTTTTAGGCATTGAACAAATTCACTCTCTTGAAATCCATTACCAACCTGATTTTCCCAACTGACCTGCATGTTCAAATCTCCCATGACTAACATAACATTTGTCCTTTTGACATGCCTTTTCTATTTCCAGTTGTAACCTGTGGTCCACATCCCAGCTACTGTTGCGATGACTGTATGTAACTGTCATCAGGGTCCTTTTACATTTGTAGTTTCATAACTCAACCCACAAGGAATCAACATCTTCGTATCTTATGTCACAACTTTTTACTGATTTACCAGCAGAGCCATATCAACCCCTCTGCCTACTTTCCTATACCACCGATACATGGTGTAACCTTGGTCATTCAGCTCCCAACTGCAACCATCCTTCAGTCACGATTCAGTGATGGCTACAACATCACACCCGACAATCTGTAACCTTATTTTTATACTCCATGCATTGAGATCTAACACTTTGAGTACTGTATTTGCTACCCTTTTTGATTCTGCGTCCCTAATGCACTGATACTCACCCTGCTGACTGCAATTCTGTACTCGCATCTGTCCGCCCTATCTGAGAGTCTAACTGCACGCTTTCTCTCTTTTTTTTTTACCATCAATCCTATCCAGCATCCCTGCACTCTCGATCCCACCCCCACCCCCGCCAAATTAGTTGAAACCCTCCCCAAAAGCTCTATCGAACCTCTCTGAGAGAATATTTTCTCTCCCCCCCCCCCCCGGGTTCAGGTGCAACCCGTCACTTTTGAACAGGTCATATTTCCCCCAGAAGAGATCCCAATGATCCAAGAAGCTGAAGCTCTGCCCCCTGCACCAGCTTCTCAGCCATACATTTATCTGCAAAAACGTCCTGTTCCTACCCACACCGGCATGTGGCACAGACAACATTCCAGAAATTACAACCCTGGAGGTACTGCTTCTCAGTTTTCTACTGAGCTATCTAAATTCTATCTTCATGACCAATTTACTTTTACTTCCTGTGACACTGGTACCAATATGTACCAAGATATCTGCCTGTTTTCTCTTCGTCTCTGAAATGCTGCGGACATGATCCCAGACGTCCCTGACCCTGGCACCTGGAAGGCAACATACCATTCGGGTGTCCCTTTCGCGTTCTCCTGTCTGCTCCCCTGACGATTGAGTCCCCTGTCACTACAGCTCCCCACCTCTCCATCTAACATCAGTGAGAGTTGTGGGTTCAGGAGGGGGTGGGGTGAAGACCTGTGTCAGTCAGAGTCTGCACTCACTGCGCACGAAGGACTTGTGTATTTTTCTGACAATACCGGTAACCACTCTAATACCCGCTTTTATTCCTGCAATATCATCAAGTCAGTATTAATTTGCCAGCTCCTGTAGCAGGATTGAAATTCATGTCTTGGCGTGTTAGTGCAGTGTGCCTGGGATCAGGACACAGTGGTTCATCTGACAATCCCATGAATTGGTTGTATTGTGACCCTGTGCTGGTGTGTTCAGGGGTCTGACATCTCCAGCTGACCATGTGACAGTGATGCCTCTTAGTCGGTGGGGTTGATGTGGAATAAACTTCAATTCCCCTTCAGTCCATTATCACAGCCAATACTTGCTTCAAAGCTTAATTGAACAAGGAGAAATGAATCTTTTTAAGTTTTACCTCGATTAATGGCATCACGTATTTGTCTCAGCACTGTGTTCAACAAATAGGGATGATCGAATTTTTCAACCGGTAGGGCCTCATCTGTCACTGACAATTCCTGGATGTCATCATTAATCCTGTAAATATTAACCTGCTGGTTATAAACTGCAATTTTGAACTATACAGGTTTTCAATAAAGGGCATGTCCTACCTCCTGTTCCGATGAGCTTCCTCCTGAAATAAATCAAACACAAATCTGATTAGACTTGGACTTATTGTCCACATTCTGAATTTCATCCAAATCATTACAGGGTGTTGAAAATTCCCACTCCCGCAATCACTCACACACACGGACAATACAGAACCACGGAGTAAATTACAGGGAAAGTTTCTGAATGTCAGACCATTACTGAGAGGATGAAACTTACAGGGAAGACAGGACAGGCTGTGCATTTTCATCTGGATACGACATCAGGGTGATAAGATGGAAGAATTTAGGATCAGTGATGGATTTAATTGTGATCGGGGGAGGATGTTCCTCTATTTATGGGAAGAATTGAGGCAGATAAAATTCCAGATGGATTTTAATAAATCCCACAAGAAATTTAGTGAGGTGGATGTGCAACTCGCTGCCGCAGGAGTGGTTGAAGCGGAACAAGAGAGATTGAATGTAATCGGAAAGCTGGATAAACACGTGAGGGACCATCGAGTTCGGGGCTCTGTTGCTGGGTGTGGTGAGCTGGTGGGAGGAGAATCCTGAAGCAGAGAAATTGATAGAAGATGATGGACCGAATGGCCTGTTTCTGATGGAGATCGGACGAGATGTACCCCAGGCCACTGTGGGAGGAGATTGTTTCTGATGGAGACCGGACGAGATGTACCCCAGGCCACTATGGGAGGAGATTGTTTCTGATGGAGACCGGACGACATGTACCCCAGGCCACTGTGGGAGGAGATTGTTTCTGATAGAGACCGGACGAGATGTACACCAGGCCACTGTGGGAGGAGATTGTTTCTGATGGAGACCGGACGAGATGTACCCCAGGCCACTGTGGGAGGTGAGGGAGAAGATTGCTGGCTATGATCTGTACATCATAAATAGGGAGGGGAGCGGTTCCCGATGATTGGAGGGATGCAGATGTCATTCACTGATTCAAGAAAGGCAGTAGAGATAGCCCAGTATATTATAGACCAAAGAATGTTCCTTCAGTGGTTGCTGAGCTGATGGAGAAGATCCTGAGAGGCAGGATTTATGAACATTACAACATGGAGAAGCAGAATATGATGAGGAATAGTCAGCATGGATTTGTCAAAGGCAGGTCGTGTCTTCTGACCCTGATTGTATTTTTTGAGGATGTGACCAAGTATATTGATGAAGGTAAAACAGTAGATGTAGTGCATATGGATTTCAGCAAGGGATCCAGGGGACTTTGATTTGTTAAACCAGAATTGTCTTGTCTCTTTTGGAAGAAGACAGCGAGGCTTTGAGAGGAAGTGCGGCGGCGGCCATTTTCAAATTGCTTCTCAGATCGGAGTTCTGAGAGGCGGGACTGCGCAGGCGCGTGAAGGAGGTCTGGGAAGGAGGAAAGATATAAAAATAACGCAGCCTTAAGCAGCGGGCAGCGGAGTGAACCGGGAACAGAGTGTAGGGCTTGGGCTCAGAGGGCTTAGGCGGAAGAGGGCACAGTAGGCTTATCTTTTAGTTCTCCTGTTATTTTCAGTTATTCGGGAAGTATGAGTGTGAGGGCAGCTTGTTGTTCTCGGTGTCGGATGTGGGAGATCCTGGAGTCTCCGAGTCTCCCGGACGTCCACATCTGCACCAGGTGCGCCGAACTGCAGCTCCTGAGGGACCGAGTTAGGGAACTGGAGCTGTAGCTCGATGACCTTCGCCTGGTCAGGGAGAGTGAGGAGGTGATAGAGAGGAGTTACAGGCAGGTGATCACTCCGGGGCCACGGGAGGCTGATAGGTGGGTCACGGTCAGGAAGGGGAAGGGGCAGGTACTAGAGAGTACCCTAGTGGCTGTACCCCTTGACAATAAGTACTCATGTTTGAGTACTGTTGGGGGGGACAGCCTACCTGGAGGAAGTGACAGTGGCCGGGCCTCCGGCACAGAGGACGGCCCTGTAGCTCAGAAGGGTAGGGATAGAAGAAAGAGGACAATAGTAATAGGGGACTCGATAGTCAGGGGTTCAGACAGGCGGTTCTGTGGAGGTGATCGGGAGTCCCGGATGGTAGTTTGCCTCCCTGATGCCAGGGTACGGGACGTTTCTGATCGGGTCCAAGATATCCTGAAGTGGGAGGGTGAGGAGCCATAGGTCGTGGTACATGTAAGTACCAATGACATAGGTAGGAAAGGGGAAGAGGTCCTGAAACGAGAATATAGGGAGTTAGGAAGGCAATTAAGAAGAAGGACCGCAAAGGTAGTAATCTCGGGATTACTGCCTGTGCCACGCGACAGTGAGAGTAGGAATGGAATTAGGTGGAGGATGAATGCGTGGCTGTGGGATTGGAGCAGGGGGCAGGGATTCAAGTTTCTGGATCATTGGGGCCACTTCTGGGGCAGGTGTGACCTGTTCAAGAAGGACGCGTTACACTTGCATACTGGGGGGACCAATATCCTGGCGGGGAGGTTTGCTGGGGCTACAGGGCAGACTTTAAACTAGTAGGATGGGGGGGGGGGGGCGGGAATCAATTTGAGGAAACTATGGGAGAGGAGGTTAGTTCACCAGTAGAGCAAGTAAGTAGACAGTGTGTGAGGGAGGAAAGGCAGGTGATGGAGAAGGGATGCGCTCAGCCCGAAGATGTAGGGGAGAAGAAAGAAAAGGATAATAAATTTGAATGCATTGTTAGGGATGAAAAGAGAGGAGGAGGTGGAGAGTATCTTAAATGTATCTATTCTAATGCTAGGAGCATTGTAAGAAAGGTGGATGAGCTTAAAGCGTGGATTGATACCTGGAATTATGATGTTGTAGCTATTAGTGAAACATGGTTGCAGGAAGGGTGTGATTGGCAACTGAATATTCCTGGATTTAGTTGCTTCAGGTGTGATAGAGTAGGAGGGGCCAGAGGAGGAGGTGTTGCATTGCTTGTCAGAGAAAATCTTATGGCGGTACTTTGGAAGGATAGATTAGAAAGCTCCTCTAGGGAGGCTATTTGGATGGAATTGAGGAATGGGAAAGGTGTAGTAACACTGATAGGAGTGTATTATAGGCCACCTAATGGGGAGCGTGAGTTGGAAGAGCAAATGTGTAAGGAGATAGCAGATATTTGTAGTAAACTCAAGGTGATGATTGTGGGAGATTTTAATTTTCCACACATAAATTGGGAAGCTCATTCTGTAAAAGGGCTGGATGGTTTAGAGTTTGTGAAATGTGTGCAGGATAGTTTTTTGCAACAATACATAGAAGTACCGACTAGAGATGGGGCAGTGTTGGATCTCCTGTTAGGGAATGCGATAGGTCAGCTGACAGATGTATGTGTTGGGGAGCACTTCGGGTCCAGTGATCACAATAGCATTAGCTTCAATATAATTATGGAGAAGGACAGGACTGGACCTAGAGTTGAGATTTTTGATTGGAGAAAGGCTAACTTTGAGGAGATGCGAAGGGATTTAGAGAGAGTGGATTGGGTCAAGTTGTTTTATGGGAAGGATATAATAGAGAATTGGAGGTCATTTAAGGGTGAAATTATGAGGGTACAGAATCTTTATGTTCCTCTTAGGTTGAAAGGAAAGGTTAAAGGTTTGAAAGCGCCATGGGTTTCAAGGGATATTAGAAACTTGGTTCGGAAAAAGAGGGATGTCTACAATAGATATAGGCAGCATGGACTAAAGGAATTGCTCGAGGAATATAAAGAATGTAAAAAGGAATCTTAAGAAAGAGATTAGAAAAGCTAAAAGAAGATACGAGTTTGGTTTGGCAAATAAGGTGGAAGTAAATCCGAAAGGTTTCTACAGTTATATTAAAAGCAAGAGGATAGTGAGGGATAAAATTGGTTCCTTAGAGAATCAGGGTGGTCAGCTACGTGTGGAGCCGAGGGAGATGGGAGAGATTTTGAACGATTTCTTCTCTTCGATATTCACTAAGGAGAAGGATATTGAATTGTGTAAGGCGTGGGAAACAAGAAAGGAAGTTATGGAACCTATGACAATTAAAGAGGTGGAAGTACTGGTGCTCTTAAGAAATTTAAAAGTGGATAAATCTCCGGGTCCTGGCAGGATATTCCCCAGGACCTTGAGGGAAGTTTGTGTAGAGATAGCAGGAGCTCTGACGGAGACCTTTCGGATGTCATTAGGAACGGGGATTGTGCCGGAGGATTGGCGTATTGCTCATGTGGTTCCATTGTTTAAAAAGGGTTCTAGAAGTAAGCCTAGCAATTATAGACCTGTCAGTTTGATATCAGTGTTGAATAAATTAATGGAAAGTATTCTTAGAGATAGTATTTATAATTATCTGGATAGACAGGATCTGATTAGGAGTAGCCAGCATGGATTTGTGCGTGGAAGTTCATGTTTGACAAACCTAATTGAATTTTTTGAAGACGTTACAAGGAATGTTGACGAGGGTTAGGCAGTGGATGTTGTCTATATGGACTTCAGCAAGGCCTTTGACAAAGTTCCACATGGAAGGTTAGTTAAGAAGGTTCAGTCGTTAGATATTAATGCTGGAGTAATAAAATGGATTCAACAGTGGCTAGATGGGAGATGCCAGAGAGTAGTGGTGGATAATTGTTTATCGGGATGGAGGCCGGTGACTAGCGCGGTGCCTCAGGGATCTGTTTTGGGCCCAATGTTGTTTGCAATATACATAAATGATCTGGATGATGGGGTGGTAAATTGGATTAGTAAGTATGCTGATGATACTAAGGTAGGAGGTGTTGTGGATAATGAGGTGGGTTTTCAAAGCTTGCAGGGAGATTCATGCCGGTTAGAAGAATGGGCTGAACGTTGGCAGATGGAGTTTAATGCTGAGAAGTGTGAGGTTCTACATTTTGGCAGGAAAATTCCAAATAGAACATACAGAGTAAATGGTAGGGCATTGAGGAAAGCAGTGGAACAGAGAGATCCAGGAATAACAGTGGATAGTTCCCTGAAGTTGGAGTCTCATTTAGATAGGGTGGTGAAGAAGGCTTTTGGAATGCTGGCCTTTATAAATCAGAGCATTGAGTACAGAAGTTGGGATGTAATGTTAAAATTGTACAAGACATTTGTAAGGCCAAATTTGGAATATTGTGTACAGATCTGGTCACCGAATTATAGGAAAGATATCAATAAATTAGAGAGAGTGCAGAGACGATTTACTAGGACGTTACCTGGGTTTCAGCACTTAAGTTACAGAGAAAGGTTGAACAAGTTAGGTCTCTATTCATTGGAGCGTAGAAGGCTGAGGGGGGATTTGATCGAGGTATTTAAAATTTTGAGTGGGATAGATAGAGTTGACGTGAATAGGCTGTTTCCATTGAGAGTAGGGGAGATTCAAACGAGAGGACATGATTTGAGAGTTAGGGGGCAAAAGTTTAAGGGAAACACGAGGGGGTATTTCTTTACTCTGAGAGTGATAGCTGTGTGGAATGAGCTTCCTGTAGAAGTAGTAGAGGCCAGTTCAGTTGTGTCATTTAAGGTAAAATTGGATAGGTATATGGACAGGAAAGGAGTGGAGGGTTATGGGCTGAGTACTGGTAGGTGGGACTAGGTGAGATTAAGAGTTCGGCACGGACTAGGAGGGCCGAGATGGCCTGTTTCCGTGCTGTGATTATTATATGTTATATGTCTACAAAAGACAAAGTGTGGTTGTAGACGGGTCATATTCTGCATGGAGGTCGGTGGCCACTGGTGTGCCTCAGGGATCTGTTCTGGGACCCCTTCTGTTTGTGATTTTTATAAATGACTTGGATGAGGAAATGGAGGGATGGGTCAGTAAATTTGCTGATGACACAAATGTTGAAAGTTTTGTGGATAGTGTGGAGGGCTGTCCGAATTTACACAGGACATTTAGGATGCAAAACTGGGCTGAGAAGTTGCAGATGGAGTTTAACACAGATAAGTGTAGTGGTTCATTTTGGTAGGTGAAATATGATGGCAGACTAAGGTATTTATTGTATGCCTCCTGGCAGTGTGGAGGGTCAGAGCGATCTTGAGGTTCGAGTCCATAAGACGCTCCAATCTGCTGCACAAGTTGACTCGGTGGTTAAGAAGGCATACGGTGCATTGGCCTTCATAAACCATGGAATGGAGTTTGGGAGCTGAGAGGTAATGTTACAGCTACATTGGACACTGACCAGACCTCACTTGGAGTACTGTGCTCAGTTCTTGTGGCTTCACTACAGGAAGGATGCGGACACCATAGAAGGGGTGCAGAGGAGATTTACAAGGATGCTGCCTGGATTGGGGGAGCATGCCTTCTGAGAATCGGTTGAGTGAACCCGGCTTTTCTCCTTGGAGTGACGGAGGGTGAGAGGTGACCTGATAGAGCTGCATAAGATGAGGAGAGGCATTGATCAGAGTCAGAGGCTTTTTCCCAGGACCGAAAAGGCTTACACGAAAGGAAACAGTTTTAAGGTGCTTAGAAGCAGGTACAGAGAAGATGTCGGGGTAATATATTACGCAGATAGTGCTGAGTGCGTGGAATAGCTGCCGGCAACGGTAGTGGGTGTGGATACAATAGGGTCTTTTAAGAGACTCCTGGATAGGTACATGGAGCTCAGAAAGGTAGAGAGCTATGGGTAACCCTAGGTAATTCCTAAAGTAAGGACATGTTCGGCACAGTATTGTGGACTGAAGAGCCTGTATTGTGCTGTTGGTTTTCAGTCTTTATATTTCTATGTTTCTAATGTGAAACTTATCTGAAAAATTAAAGAAACATTGAAAGTTTCCCTAATCTGATGGAAACCGGATATGGAGGATAAGTCTGATGTGTGGGTCACATTCTCTGTTCTCACTGATTGACAGAGAGACCCTCACACCAACCGCACCAGACACACTCACAGCCTGTGACTGGAACTGGGGTGTTAATGGGAGTTAATGTGATAATTAAGGACACAATCAGCAGCTTTGTGTTATAATCAGAGTAAATCATTTCAGAAAAGATTCCTGGGATGTACAGAAGTTGTGGAAGTCCAGTTTTGGGAGAACAACAGCCCTGAATAGTTGCATCAGTTGTCTGGTGAGAAACAGTTTACAGCCATTTGTAAATGCTGTGTGTAGGAGCAGCACATCTGTTTTCTGTCTTTGATAGTCCTGTCTGTGTTACGTGATTGTTATGGTAATGAGTCAAGTGTGTGGGGGTGTGGTAATAGTAAAGGGAATAAGTTACGTATTCGTGCTTTGTTCTGGGCAGTTTTGATCTGAGGACGGAGGGATCTCATATCGTTTGTTTACAGCTTTGTTGCTGATTAATTTATGATTAATTACGCTGAAGTTTCATTGCTTCATAATTGTCTGTTGCAGATAAAGGATCGAATACATATCTTTGACATTTTGGGAGGTGATTATTCGTGTGATTGGAGGCTCGTCATACAAGTCTAACAATCTGTGTGAGATCACCAGCAGCGGCAATTGATTTGTTAAGATTGGCCGCTGTGCTGTGTTTATTTCAAACTTTCCACTGTTCATTTAGTGCCCTTCGACAGGAATAAATTAAAATATAATCCCTCACCTTGAGAAATATCACACTGTCTTTTTGATCCATCTGTTCCTTTAACTTAGTGATTTCCTCCTGAATAATCCTTATATTCTCTTGAATCTCTCGAAGATTTTTCTCCATTGGATTAAGAATCCTCTTCTCTTCTTCCCTGAGATCCCTGAGTAAGCTCTGCTCTTTCTCAGTGATAATCTGGCGCAGTTCAGCAAACTGGGATGTAATGTGGGACTGAAGGCTCTGTGACTGTTCCTGTCGAATGAAAAGTGAAGATTAATTTACTTTATTGCTGTGTGTATTTCCTGATGACATTAAGGAGGCTATTTAGTCCATTAATTTCCATGCTAGCTCTGAAACATTCCCATCAACCACATTGACTCATGTTTTCTTGAAACCTATTCTCCCCATTGACCCATTTACTCCCACCTGATTCACATACACCCTCCCCCACCTTCACAGGGTTAATTGTAATTAACAATTCATCCAGCATGTCCTTACAATGTGTCTGAAACTGTCATGGCCACAGGGAGAACATGCAAACTCCACAAAGACAGCAGCAGAGGTTAGGATCGAACCCAGGTCACTGGAGCTGCGATACTCTGCTATTCTGCATTAAAGGGACCAAAACTCGACAGTAATATCAGAAATTCCGCTCAAGAAGCCTCACCAGAATTCCGGAAATCTTCTCTTTCTGTTGCTGTTCCTTTTCCTGGAAGTCTGATTTCTTTTTTGTGAGAGAGCCTAAGGAAGATTTTAGCTGATCCTGGAAGTCCGAGAGTGAAGGAAATAGAAACAAAGATGCATCAAAAGAAACAGGTGATCAAACCCGATTATCCCACAAAATACCGGAGGACTCAGTGAGTCAGGCAGCATCTATTCAGGGGAAATAAACAGTCGGTGTTTCGGGATGAGACCCTCCATTAGGACTGGGAAGGAATGGGACAGAAGCCAGAATAAACAGGTTGGGGATGAGAACCAGCTAACAGGTGACGGGTGAGACAACGTGAGGGGGAACGTGGGGTAGGGTGATGAAGTGAGAAGCTGAGAGGGGACAGGTGGAAGAGGTAAGGAGCTGGAGAAGCAGGACAATTGGATACCAGAGGACAATCGAACATGGAAGAAATGGGAGGAACTGGGGCTGTTTGGCGCCCTGAGTTGTGACGAGGGAGGAGTTTGGGAATCAGGTGTAGCACTTGTCCCGCTTACAGGCACCAGTGCCAGGAGGGAAATCAGTGGGGAGGAGCGAGTGGATCAGGGCGATACAGGACGTAGAGCACGATCCGAATAGAGAGCGGAGAGTTGCGGGGTGCGGAGGTGGGCTGTGTGAAGGAGAGATGCTAGAATACCGTTGGAGATG
Source organism: Hemitrygon akajei (assembly GCF_048418815.1). NCBI lineage: Eukaryota > Metazoa > Chordata > Chondrichthyes > Myliobatiformes > Dasyatidae > Hemitrygon > Hemitrygon akajei. The sequence goes on along the minus strand of NW_027331930.1, from coordinate 6,913,480 downwards.
GCGGAAGTTGCAGAGAATGATGTGTTAGTTATGGAGACTCGTGTGACGGTGTGTAGGACAAAGGAAATGTGTTAAGTATTAAATTAAAGTTCAGTTTTTACCATGTAGATTTTAACGGCTTCTTTAATCGGCAGGAAACGGTGTTCCTTGTGTTCCTCCGCCACTGCACAGATCACACAGATCAGTGTCTTGTCCGTTTCACAAAACAGCTTCAGTTCTTCCTCATGTTCCTCGCAGTGACGTTTACTTTCCTTCCCTTTCGGATTCAGGTTTATATTTCGAGCTTTATCAGCCAGATTTGCTAAGGCCCGATTCACCCTGAGGGTGCGGTCAGCAAACACCTCTCTACATTCCGGGCAGGAGTTTCTCTCCTCCCTTTCCCAGCATCGTGTGATACAAGAGCGACAGAAGTTGTGTCCGCACTCCAGTGTAACCGGATCGGTGAAGAAATCCAAGCAGACGGGACAAATTACCTCCTCGCTCAAACTCTGGGCCGGTCCTTTCGAAGCCATGTTAACTCGCAACACTTCCTGATTCAGAATGCTTTCACGTTCAAGGAGCTGCTGATTCCCTGCAGTACCGCGTTTGTCCACTACACGCGCTGCAGACTCGGGGAATGAACATCATGTTGTTCATCTGGACTGCCTGAACCCGAAATGTCGATTCTCCATTTCCCTCCACAGATGCTGCCTGACTCATTGAGTTCATCCAGCAACTCGTTTTCATTTTTTTTTTCGAGGTCTAACGAAAGTGGCTGGGTCGTAAAACGGTAGTTAAGTCCGTATTTGAAGTCACTATTAAATGAGTTCATGCCATGAAACTGGGGGTGTGGAGAGAATTTTGTGCTGTGAGGAGAGAGATGCAGTGGAGATGACCGACCCGTGGCTGCAGGAAAATGCACAGGACTGGATATTCTACGTCACAGGGTGGAAAATATTATTAGTTTCGGTGAAGTCCTGACTTGGTAGCCTTGGGCAAATCCGTGACTCACTGCATGAAGTCGCCTTCCACCGATGGGTTACTCCCAGCGGAAACTGATGGGAGACCACCCCAACTACACTCAATCCCAGAGCACCTTATATTCGCAGCCAACAGATGTGCATCAGGTGCAAATGCTTGAGTCCAAGCCGAAACGAGGGACATTCGGAGGACCCGGAGTCCGGAGTCTGCGGACTGGATCGTGAACCGGAATGCGGACTTCGGACTGGACCCTGACAGTTTGCCAGATTACTAATGATATCCAGATGTTTCTATATCCTGTCCCTTAAAATCTCTTCCAATAAGTTACCCACGACTGATGTCAGGCTCTCCTGCCTCTAATTTCCAGGCTTATTCTTCCAACTTTCCTTGTTCAACGGAAGCTAATCTCCAGCACCTCACCCGTGGCTGAGGACATTTTAAATCCCTCTGCCAAGGTCCCTGCAATTTCCGCATTGGCCACCGAAATGAACCGGGGAGGACACCCTATCTGAACCTGGGCATTCATCCACCATAATTTGGCGCATGTCGGCAAACACCCCTTTCACCATAATCCGTATATGGTCCATGACCTCAGTGCTGTTCTGCCCCATTTCCTTTGTCCATGTGCCTGTTGCTGAAGCACATACAGATACAAAAAACATTTAAAATATCTTCCCCGTCTCTCTTGGAAGACTAGTCTGATTGCCAATGGACACCATGTTTGACCCTTGCTATCCTCGTCCTCTCCGTATATCTCCAGAGACCCTTCGGATTCTTCTTCAGCTTGTCTGCTCGAGAAAACTTTGATTCCTGCTGAATTCCCTGAGAAGTATTTCATGTTTTCTTATACCTCATGAGTAACTCATTTCATCCGAGCTGTCTATGCCTCTTTCGTTTTCTTAACCAGACCATCAGTATGCCTCTGAAATCAAGATCCCTGAAGCCTTGGCCTTTATTCCAACAGGAACATATAAACTCTGCACTGCTGAATGTTTTCAACTTAGAAAGCATTATAACCCAATCTACACCGGCCTGAACTCTGCTGATGACATCGAAATTGTAGTGTTTCCAAACTACAGTCAGATTCCGAGGACCAGTTATATCAATCTTCACAATTATCTTGAAACTGATAGATTTATGATCACTAGATACAGAGTTTTCCCGGGCACACACTTCTGTCACTTGTAAACTACGACCTCCAGCATCTCATCCACTCACTGAGAAACACTACTTCCTCGATCCGAGGTGTTTCTCACCCTGGCATGTGAGATTCAACATACCTTTCCGGAGTCTCATTCTCGTCAACAAAACCCACAGTCTGTCCCACTAACTGGTGAATCCCCCGATTAGTACTGCTGAAAGGATGTGTAACCATTTGTGAAGATTTGGAAACGTATGGACTAATTCGGGATAAAAAGTAGAAAAATACAGCAAAGAATCAGGCCATTTGCAACGTGCAGGCCACGCTGAACCATTAAATAGTCCTCTATACCCTTACCATTTTTGTACCTATCCACACTTCGCTTAAACCTTGTAATCGAGCTCACAATCACCAGCTGCTGGCAACTATTTCAACTATTGAGTGAAGAGGCTACCTGCATGTTCCGCTTAAGCTTTTCACCTTTCACCATTAGCCCATGACTTTTGGTTGTTGTCCCACACAACGTCAGCAGAAAAATCTTGCCGATTTATACCCCCATAATTCTGTACACCTCTATCAAATTTACTCTCAATCTTGCACTTTGCAAGGATAAAATTTTAAGTTATTCAGTCTTTAACTCAGATAATCCAGACCTGGCAGCATCCTTGTAAATTTCCCCTGTACCCTTTCAACCTTATTTACAGCTTTCCTGTAGCTAGGTGACGATAACCGAACACAGATCTCGTAGCAAGGCCTCATCAGTATCTCTCGCATTACATCCCATCTCCGACAATCGATACATTGATTTAAGAAGGCCAATATTCCAAACAATCTGTATACTTTTGAAGCCACTTTGAATGAATTATAGACCTGTATTGCCAGATCCGTTTGATCTTCTACACTCCTCAGTGCCCTTCCGTTCACTTTGTAAGACCGACCCTGTTTGGTTCAATGGAGGAGCAACACCTCTCTCTTGTCTGCACTGAATTCGATCTGTTATTTTTCAGCCCGTTTTTCCAGCTGGATCAGATCATGCTGAAAAAAACATGAAAACCTTCTTCACTGTTCACTACACCCCCAATCCTGGTGGCATTCAGAAATTTGCTGATGTACTGTATCATATTATCATCCAGATCGTTGATATCGATGGTAAACAACAACGGACCCAGCACCGATCGCTGCGGCACTCCACTGGTCACAGGCCTTTATTCAGAGAGGAGACCATCTAATACCACACTCTGGCTTCTCACACAAAACAAATGTGGCTGAGTCGGCGGATCTGAGGGTATGACCAATCTCAGGTTGTTTCATTTATAGATACCTTAATAACGAATACACTTCGAAGTTTGAACTTTGTTTTTGCTATCTTTTAGGGTGGGGCAGCTATTTGTGAAGTGTTTGAAATCATTCTTGCTCTGGGATAATCTAATGTGCATGTGGAGAGTATCAGCGGGTTTGGGGTGCACACGGATTCGGCAGTGCACATAGATTTGGAGGTGCTCACTGATATGTGGGTGCACACGGATTCGGCAGTGCACATAGATTTGGAGGTGCTCACTGATATGTGGGTGCACACGGATTTGGCGTGTCTGCGGAATTGGTACTTTGACAAACCCAAGATTGTTTCATTTTTGAATACTTCAATGATAAATGCACCTTCAACTTTCTTCGCTATCAGTTTAAGGTGGAGGCCGCTATTTACTGAACAGTTTGGCATGATTATTGCTCTGAGATAATATTCCATGTCTGAGGGGTGTTACTGGGCTGAGGAGTGCGCTCAGATTTGGGGATAAGCGCAGATTCAGGGGTGTGTCAGCAAATATGGGGAATTAGGGGTTGTAGGTCGATTCGGGGTGTGACGAATCTCAAGGTTGTTTCATTCAAAGTTACTTTACTGATAAATACAGTTTGAATTCTGAACTTTGTTCTTGCTGTTTTTGTCAGGTGGAGGCAGGTATTTTGTAAACGGTTTGAAATTGTTCTTGCTGGGGGGTGTAATCTAATGTGCAGGTGGGGTGTCAGCGTGTTGGGGCTGCACACTGATTGAGGGGTGCAGACCGATTTTGTGCACACAAGTTTAGGGGTGTCCTTAAACAAGGGCTGCACACTGTTTTGGGGCCGTCAGTGGATTTCACTCTGCACAGTGATGTGTGGTGTGCATTGGGATTTAGGGGTGCATATGGATTTTAGGATGCACACAGATCCAGATGAATATAAAGTAATAATGCACTCCCCACCAGTGGTGTTACCTGTGGGGCACCTGAGACCACTAACCCAGGTCGCTTCAAACAGTCTTTCTGGTCTTTTGGAGTCGTTCTGCTGACTACAAACCCCTATAACGGTGTGAATGAAAACAAATAAAACTGTTTCGAATGACTGTGTCTAGAATCCTTATTCTTATGAGTTATAGACCAGCAGTGCAAGTTAAAAGAAAGGATTGCTTTGATTAGCCAAGCTACCCATTGTTTCACTGTGCGGTGTGTAAACGGTGGACTCCCAAGAGTTGAGGAACGGGAGGGAAAAGGACGTGAAACACTGGGGAAACTAGACCATTGACAGAACGAGGGGGAGTGACTAACCGGGCAAAGGGTAAAGGTTAGCGGAGAATGAGCATTACCAACCTGTTCAGTCACAGTCTGTTTCGTTGCTGTACTGTGTCTGTGACGGACGCAAACATGACAGGAACAACAGAGAAATGGGCCGGAGAGTTTGTTTCGATGCCATAGTGTCCGTGACTGACTCGAATGTGGGAGATGCGGCAGGAGGATGGGCCTAAATGCCTCTCCCTGTGCTATAGTTTCTACTGATAATGGGATAGAATGGGTATCTTGATGGGCTGATCTTGATCTCTGCCAGTGTTACAGTGCCTGTGGACAATGGGATAAAATGAATAGCGAGATAGGCTGAAAGAGTGTTTCTGCGCTGACGTATCTGTGATTCATTGTAATGGGACAGAATCTACAGGATGATGGGCCTAGTGGCCTTTCCTTCTCCCCCCCCCCCTCTCTCTCTCTCTCTCTCTCTCTCTCTCTCTCTCTCTCTCTCTCTCTCTCTCTCTCTCTCTCTCTCTCTCTCTCTCTCTCTCTCTCTCTCTTTCTCATACACACACACGTTTGTGCCTGACTCTAATGTGACATGAACAGCAGGATAATGGGACTGACGGTCTATGTGGTGTTGTGTCTGTAATTGACTCTCACAGTCAGGATGATGTACGAAGGGTCTGTTTCTGAGTACAGAGTCCGCAGCTGTTAAAAATATTCCTTATCACATACATACAAGATAGTTTACTTAAAAGTACATACTGTTTATTAGCAAGCTTGCGTTGCTCAGTTGACCCACAGAGACCTTGTGAAAATCTGCCAGTCAAGCAAGTCCCCGAGTACAGAGTCCGCAGCTGTTAAAAATATTCCTTATCACACATACACTCTGATAAGGGACACTGTGCAGCTTCTCATGCAACAAACACTTCTTTGTTCATACTTTATTCTCACAGCATGACTTGTCAGGCTGCCAATAACTCAGTTAGGCTTTAACCCTTTTCATCCTGCATATAATTTCCCAGCGTTAGAGTCAGTCACAAACACGAGAGCACAAGACTACCCTTCGGCCCGTCACCCTGTTGTTCCTCTCACTCGAGAGACAGTCAAAGAAACCGCAGTGCAGAAACAAACGCTTCGACCCATCAGCGTGTCGTTCCTGTCCCGTGAGAGTGAGCAAGGTTGTTACATTTATAGATACTTTATCAACAAATACACTTCGAAGTTTGAACTTTGTTCTTGATACTTTTTTATGGTGCGATAGGTATTTGGGAAATGTTTGAAATGATTCTTGTTCTGGTATAATCTAATGTTCACTTGGAAGGTGTCAGTGGGTTTGGGGTGCGCACGGATTCTGGAATGTACACAGATTTCGGGGATGCGCATAGTTAATTGGATGCTCACAGATTTGGGGTCGTGATGAAAATGAACGCTTTTCATTTTTCATACCTTAACAACAAATGCACTTTGAACTTTGTTCTTGATGTTAGTTTAAGTTGAAGGCATTCTTGCTGTGGGAGAATCTAATGTGTAAGTGGGGTGTCAGTGGGTTTAGGAGTGCGCACAGGTTTGGGGAAGTCTACAGACGTAGGGGTGTGGCAGCGAATGTGGGGGTTTGGAGGGTGCAGGTCGGTTTGAGATGTGATGAATCTCAGGGTTGTTTCAGTCATAGGTACCTTATTGATAAATACATTTTGAACTTTGAACTTTGTTCTTGCTACATTTGTAAGGTGGAGCTAGCTATTTTGTGAACTGTTTGATACTGTTCTTGCTCTGGATAATCTGATTTTCAGGTGGGGGTGTCAGCGGGGTTTCACACGGATTTCAGGGAACAGATGGATTTATGTTTGCACGCAGATATAGGGATATCGGTGGATTTGACGGTGCAGACTGATTTGTGGATGCATTGGGATTTGGAGCTGCATTTGGGATTTTGTGATGGGCACAGATCTAAGGATGTGTTGGCTAATATGGGGATATACACTGATATGGGGATGTGTTTAAATTTATGGGTGTATTATCGAATAAGCGCGTACACTCGAATTTGATTGTCCAGACAGATATGGTGTGTGGGTAGATTTGTGGGTGTGTCTGTAGATTTGGGTGAGTGGGTAGATTTGGGAATGTGTCTGTACGTTTGGGGTACACACGGATTGGGGTGTGATGAATCTCACGGCACTTTTCTAATAAATACAGTTTGAATTTTGAACTTTGGTTTTGCTATTCTGTAAGGTGGAGGCAGCTAATTTGTGAACTGTTTGAAATGGCTTTTGCTCTGGGAAAAGCTAAAATGTATTTGGGGGTGTCACACCTCGCTATCAGGTGTGTACACGACGAGGGTCACCAGTTGAAAATCAAACCGATATCAGTCCGCACCAGCACGTTAGTGCAAGGGGTTTTATTTAATGCAAGGTGGAAAAGTAAAAAAGTTGCCAAAAGATTGTACTGAAGAAAAGTATTTACAAAGAAACGAATGAAAACATATTCTTATGTAGAAAAAAAATACAAATATACAGTGGCTTGCATCACAACAAAAACTTTGTTTTTTATCTTTCCCATATAACCATTCTCTAGGCTCCATAGGTGGTCACAGCCGAAGGGTGGTAGTGGAGACGAGTTCGCACTGCTAAACAAATGCTCTTCATGGCGCGCGTTTCAAACAGCTTCTGACAACCAGATCCGACTCCTGGCCTTCACGTGGCGGAGCTGTTCTCACTGACAGGAGAAGAGGCAAAGGAGGGCCACTGGCGTCTTGAAACCAATTGCTCCGGGCAGATGGGGCTCGTTAACCACGGATGGTTGCTCATCTGGGAGAGGGGAAACTCCGATTTCAAACCTCCGCTTCCACTAGCGGTGTTACCTGTGCAAGGTGTGGGTCACCTGACCCCACTAACCCAGGTATTATTTCAGGACACCCCAGATGGTCCCTCGGATCTTTGGGGGCCATTGTACTGTCTACAAACTGCGGTAACCGTGTGACTAAAAATAAATGAAACCATTAGAAATGACTGTGACTAGAATCATATTTTTATCATTTATAGACCAGTAGAGCAGATTACCTGAAGTTCTGTGTCTCTTGTGTCTCTGCTGCGGTGTTTATACCGGGTCATGTCGCCTTCGGACCAGCCTCGGCCTTTTCAGCCGATTCAGACTGAGAAGTATCGGAGGACAGTGTTGAAGTCACTTCCTGATGACTCTGGCCATTTGGTGGCTGAAAAGACCAATCGATTGCTCAGAGATTGGTTCTACCGGCCGCTAATGAAGCTGGAGGACGAAGAATACAGCAAGTCGTGCATTCGATGCCTAAGACGGAAGAGACTGTCTACGCGGGCAGCTCCCTTGTCACATTTGCAGAGTGCAGGGCCTCTGGACCTGGTGTGTATGGATTTCCTGTTGATAGACCCCGATGCAGCAACGCGGCCAATGTATTAGTCATCACGGACCACTACACCAGATATGCGCAGGCTTTCCCTACCAAGGATCAGAGGGCGTCCACGGTGGACAAATTTTCATGGGAGATGTATTTCATTTATTATGGCCTCCCCAGGCTGATCCATAGTGATCAGGTTGGAGTTTTGAGAGTAGGCTTATGAGCATACACTGCTACAACTGTACAAGTAAAGAAGCTACCGGGACTCGCCACGTTATCTGATGTCGGGCATGATCAGGAACAGTCAACATGGATTTGTGCGTGGAAGGTCATGTTTGACAAACCTTATTGAACTTTTTGAAGAGGTTACCAGGAAACTTGACGATGGTAAAGCAGTGGATGTTGGCTATATGGACTTCAGTAAGGCCTTTGACAAAGTTCTACATGGAAGGCTGGTTAGGAAGGTTCAGTCGTTAGGTATTAATATTGAAGTAGTAAAATGGATTCAGCAGTGGCTGGCTGGGAGGTGCCAGAGAGTAGTGGTGGATAACTGTTTATCAGGTTGGAGGTCAGTGACTAGTGGTGTGCCCCAGGGATCTGTACTGGATCCAATGTTGTTTGTCATATACGTTAATGATCTGATGATGGGGTGGTAAATTGGATTAGTAAGTATGCAGATGATAGTAAGATAGGCGGCGTTGTGGATAATGAAGTAGGATTTCAAAACTTGCAGAGAGATTTAGGCCAGTTAGCAGAGTGATCTGAAAGATGGCAGGTCATCTTTCTGAAATTTGAAATGTCATCCGAAAGATGTCATTGGAGAGAGTCCAGAGGAAGTTCACAAGGATGATTTTGGGAATGAAGGGGTTAAAATATGAGGAGCACTTTGCAGCTTTGACCCTGTACTCACTGGAACTCAGAAAAATGCGGGGCATCTCATTGAAACCTACCGAATGTTGAAAGGACTGGATAAGGTGGATGTGGAGAAGGTATTTCCTATGGTGGGGCACAGCCACAAAGTTGAAGAGCCACCTTTTCAAACAGATGTAAGCAGGATATTTTTTATTATTAGCCAAGGAGTATTGGATCTGTGGAATGCTCTGCCACAGACTGCGGTGGAGGCCAAGTGTGTGGGTATATTTAAGGCGGGACTTGATCGTTTCCTGATCGTTCAGGGCATCAAAGGATATGGCGATAAAGTAGGTGCATGGGGTTGAATGAGATCCGGGGTCAGCCATGATGGAAAGGCGGCAGACTCGATGGGCTGAATGGGCTGAGCCTGTTCCTATCACTGAAGGTCTCTGGACACAAGCCCGCTCATTCATGATGAATCTCCTCTGCTGTCTTCCAGCACAAAACATCCTTCGTACAGAATGCTCAGCAGAACTGAATGCACATTTCAAGAATGTTGGCAAGTCAGGCAGCATCTATTGAGGGGAATAAAGTCGATGTTCGGCCCAACCTTTCCATGCTGTCCTCCTGTCCGTTTAAACTAATCCCTCTGCCTGTCTTTGACACAGAACACAGAAATCTACAGCACATTACAGGCTCTTCAGCCCACAAGGTTGTACCGACCATGTAACCTACTCTAGAGACTGCCTAGGATTTCCTGATCGTATATCACTCTATGTTTCAAAGCCCCATGAACCTATCTAAGAGTCTCTTAAAATATCCTATTGTATCCACCTCCACCATCGCTGCCGGCAGTGCATTCTATGCACCCACCACTCTCTGTGTAAGAAACTTACCCCTGACATTCCCTCAGTACCGACTTCCAAGCAGTTTAAAACTACGTCCCCTCGTGTTAGTCACTTCAAGCCTGGGAAAATGCCGCTGGCTATACACATGGTCAAAGCCTCTCATCATCTTATACACCTCTATCAGGTCACCTCTCATCCTCCGTCGCTCCAAGAAGGAAAGGCCAAGTTCACTCAATCTATTCTCATAAGGCATGCTCTCCAATCCAAGAGCAACATCCTTGTAAATCTACTCTACACTCTCTATAGTATCCACATTCTTCCTGTAGTGAAGCCACCAGAACTGAACACAGGACTCCCAAGTGGGGTCCAACTAAGTCCACAGCCCTACTGTATTGGGGTACAATTACTTATGTATAGGTTTGGAGAAATATAGCTTCAACATCACCTCACAGCTCTTGAACTCAATCCCACGGTTGATGAAGGCCATCACACCAGACGCCTTCCTAACAACACTGCCAAACTCCACAGCAGCTTTGAGTGTCGTATGGACATGGACCCCAAGATCTCTCTGACCTTCCACACTGCCAAGAGTCTTACCATTAATATTATATTCTGTGTTCATATTTGACCTGCAGAAATGAATCACTTCATCTGTGTTGAACTCCATCTGCCACTTCCCGGTTCTGCATCCGAGGCGAGAAAATAGATTGCTGAGCCTCTGGCTAGGATCATTATGTCCTCATTGTCCACGGGAATGGTCCCGGAGGATTGGAGGGAGGCAAATGTTGTCCCCTTGTTCAAAAGGTGTAGTAGGGATAGTCCGGAGAATTATAGACCACTGATCCTTACGTCTGTGGTGGGAAAGCTGTTGGAAAAGATCCACAAAGATAGGATCTATTGGCATTTAGAGAATCATGGTCTGATCAGTGACAGTCAGCATGGCTTTCTAAAGGGCAGATCATGTCTAACAAGCCTGATGGAGTTCTTTTCGCAGGTGACCAGGCATATAGATGAGGTTCCTGCAGTGGATGTGATCTACATAGATTTTAGTAATGCATTTGATAAGGTTCCACACGGTAGGCTTATTCAGAAAGTCAGAGGGCATGGGATCCAGGGATGATTGACCAGGTGGATTCAGAATTGGCTTGCCTGCAGAAAGCAGAGAGTTGTGGTGGAGGGGGTACATTCGGATTGGAGGGTTGTGACAAGTGGTGTCTCACAAGGATCAGTTCTGGGACCCCTACTTTTCGTGATTTTTATTAACGACCTGAATGTGGGGGTAGAAGGATGGGTTGGCAATTTTGCAGAAGACACAAAGGTTGTCGGTGTTGTGGATAGTGCAGAGGGTTGTCAAAGATTGCAGAAAGACATTGATAGGATGCAGGAGAGGGCTGAGAAGTGGCAGATAGAGTTCAACCTGGAGAAGTGTGAGGTGGTACACTTTGGAAGGACAAACTCCAAGGCAGAGTACAAAGTAAATGGCAGGATACTTGGAAGTGTGGAGGAGCAGAGGAATCTGGGGCTACATGTCCACAGATCCCTGAAAGTGGCCTCACAAGTAGACAGAGTAGTTTAGAAAACTTATGGGGTGTTAGCTTTCATAAGTCGAGGAATAGAGTTTAAGAGTCGCGATGTAATGATGCAGCTCTATAAAACTCTGGTTGGGCCACACAAGGAGTACTCTGTCCAGTTCTGGTCACCTCACTATAAGAAGGATGTGGAAGCATTGGAAAGGGTACAGAGGAGATTTACCAGAATGCTGCCTGGTTTAGAGAGTGTGGATTATGATCAGAGATTAAGGGAGCTAGGGCTTTACTCTCTGGAGTGAAGGAGGATGAGAAAAGAAATGATAGAGGTATAGTTGATATTAAGGGGAATAGATAGAGTGGACAGCCAGCGCCTCTTCCCCAGGGCACCACTGCTCAATACAAGAAAACATGGCTTTAAGGTAAGGGGAGAGAAGTTCAAGGGGGATATTAGAGGAAGATTTTATACTCAGAGAGTGGTTGGTGTATGGAATGCACTGCCCGAGTCAGTGGTGGAGGCAGATACACTAGTGAAATTTAAGAGACTAGTAGACAGGTATATGGAGGAATTTAAGCTTAGGGTGGCAGAATTTAAGGGTCGGCACAACATTGTGGGCCGAAGGGCCTGTACTGCGTTGTATTGTTCTATGTTCTATCTATTTCTCGCTGGAATCTCTCTTTTAATTTATTTTTTTATTGAAGGCGCGACACAGTACAGAAAATGTAATGCATTACATTTTCCTCCATTTTGCTTTTATACCTTACCCCTAAACAACACCACAATGTCATCAGTGGGGCCTTCTGGGAGTTTTAGTCATTGTCCTCGCTCGCTCTCTGTCAAAGCATGTTTCGTCAGCCACCACAGACGTCACCGAAACAGACCCACCGAGGCACGAAGGGGAATCCCACCCGTCCTTGTGGGCGCCGAGGCCGGCTACACCGACAGAAGCGAATCGCTGTTCTCCGCCATGGCGATGGAGCGGAAGAGGTGGAGCTGATCATGGGCTGATTTCCTCCAGCCTATCGTAGCTCAGACTTAACACTGACCCCTGCTGTCATTGGCTGCAGTGCTTGTCGCTCAAATGGGAGCTCAGATGGTGAATAGTTTATGTGAACCTCAGTCAGCCTTCCTGACCTTATGAGTTTGGATTTGGATTTATAACGGGACAGGAAGCAAATTGGGAGAAATGTGAGTTTTTATGTGATGGTGCATCAGTCTCCGAGTTACATTATTAATAATAAAATGGCAAAGGCCGTGGTGAGGTGATTTACTGACAGTTATATGGAGATAATATTGGAAGGGTATCAAACTTGGGATTGTTTGGGATATGATTTAGAAGATGGGGGGATTTGTGGGGATCATAACATTCCAGTGTTGATTAATGAAAGCAAAATGATTGTTACTGAAACAGGGAAGGTTGTGTTACTGACTGGATCATTTTTTGAGATTCATAATCAGGATAATTTAATTGAAGAAGTTAAACAATGTAGGGATATGTTTTTTCAGTGAATACCCTGATGTGCTGGAAGTCAGCTGTAGCAGTGATAGTATCACTGATGGAGAGATTTCTTTGTATGAATTTAAGAAGTCTATTAATAATGCAGGTCAGGTGTCCCCAGGAAAGAGTGATATTTGAAATTGTAATTGTATATAATTCTCTTTCGTGAAAATATTAAATGTTTGAATTGTGCATCTACTTTCCTCATGGAAAGTGGAAATAGTAGTGTATATTCTAAAACCTGGCAGATCCCCATTTGATCCTTCTAGTTAAGGGCCTATATTGTGAATGTCTCATATATGTAAACATATGGAATGTATGGTACTCCAGCGCTTGAGTTATATTTTGGAAAGAGTGGTGATGAAGTGTTTTATTAGAGTGGATTTTGGAAGGGTGAAATGACATTAGATTCAGTTTTAGGTTTGGAAGATGATATTCGGAAAGCAAAATTAAATAAAGCTGTTGTAATAGCAGTATTTCTTGATACTGAAAAGGGAAATGATATGGAAGAAAGGACGTTTGATTAAATTAGGAGTGAGGGGGTCAATGTATAATTTTTCTGAGTTTTTTTTGGATGGACTGTCCAAGTACCGGTCGGCATGTTATGTTTGTGTTTCTATGAGATAGAGAATGGGATCCCACAAGGCAGTATTTGTAGCCCTTCATTATTTAATATTATGATTAATGATTTTTTCTCTGAGATGGGAAAATGGGATACCCTGGGTAAATCACAATATACAGATGACGTAGCTTCTTAGATTAGAGGTATTAATTGTAATTTACAATTAATAGGTCAAACAGTGGGCAGATTGATGAGGATTTTAAGCTTTCAGTCGTTAAAACACATTACGTGGTTTACAAATAGCATTAATAGACTTGCACTTGATTTTAAATTATATGATTAATGTCTTGAGGAAGTGTCAGTGGTAAGATTTCTCAGTATGTGGATGGATAATAAGCTGACGTGGAAGCACCTATCAGTAAAATAATTGATATATGTAAAGGAGCTTGAAATCTCCTCAGACATCTATGTGGGTATTCTTGGGTACAACATGAAAATCTTTGCTGACCAGTTATATTTGTTTAATTTGATCTGTTCTTGATTATGTCTGTGTGACTTAAGGATCAGCTTCATCTTCAAATTAAAAATGTTTGTATGTGATACAATTACAGACTTTAGGATTGTGTTCTGGTGCGGTAATGTTGTCTCCTGTTTTGGCTTTACTGATTGCAATGGGACAATTGCCCTCAAAGTAACAGAGGTTCAAGTTGATGTCAACATACTGGATTAATTTGGTGTGCTGGAGGATGGTTGGGGACATCACAAGAAGAGAGTTTTTTGTTTTGGGTGGCTGGTTTCTTATCACGCTGGGAATATGGGTGTATTTGATAATACAATATCATCAATACTGTAGCTTTCTCTGTAACCCCACCTTGTTTTTTCCAATGACTTCCGTTGATTTTAGGTTACACGATCGGATTCGATTCTGCCTGAGAGTCTGTTGGTTCATCAGTATATTAATGAAAGTTATTATCATAAAGTAACCATTTTTACAGATGAATCTGTACAAAAGATAAGTTAACTGGGGATGTTGGTGTGGCTGTTTTTGTGTGCCTGAATTGCAAGTAATGATAAAGAAATGACTTATAGTCATTTATCAGCATAAAAAGCAGAATTCTTTGCCAACAGTTTAGGCTTACAGTGGGTGGAGGAAATTGGGCCTTATAATTTGCTCAGAATACATTTCGGTTTTGATGAGTCTTAAACAGGTCATTCTGGCAGTAGGTCAGATTGACAGTTGGAAACTCCTCAAACGATATTTCATATATAAAGTTTGATTTATATGTCTGCACATTATGGGCCCTGCACATCACACTGTTGAGGGAAATGATGGGGTTGACTGTTTAGCACTAAAAGTTGTTAAATGTTAAGCTGTGGATTTTGACCTTCCACTTAGCAAATTAGAAGCTAAAGGGTTGGTAGTGTTAAGAATTAGGGGCTTATGGCAAGACGTAGGATAATGGACATAAGGACAGACACCTTTACAGAATACATAAACCTGTTGGGTTTATAGAAGAAGGGCTTAAAACAAGGGAAGGAATGATATTGACATGACATAGAAATGCCCACACTATGCTTAATTATGCCTTGTAACTAATTGGAAAACTTCATTCTGTGTCGTATACATTTTGTCATTATGAAGCTGTCGAAACACATACTATTTCAATGAGAAGCGTTAAGGCTGAAGAAAAATCAAAATCAAATGCAGTCTTCAGCACAATCTTTGCGAGGATAGATAGTTTTCAGATAAAAACTTTATTAAATTATGGGACTGACTTTAAATCAATTCACAGTTTGAGCTGGAAAAGGCATGTAATAATTGTGTTAAGCCTAAGGAAATGACATATAGGGTAGCAAAGTGAGTGGGATGTTGGATTATTGGGATGCTCTTAAAATCCAACAAAAGGCAACGAAAAAAGCCATAAGAATGGTCAAGACGAAATATGAGGGCAAACTGGCCAATAATATAAATCAGGATACTAAAAGTTTAGTTTTCAGTTACATGAAGAGTGAAAGGGAGATGAGAGTTGATACTGGACCACTGGAAGATGATGCTGGTGAAGTAGTAATGGGGGACAAAGAAATGGCAGATGAACTTAATGAACAATCTTCACTGTCTTTTCCTGTCAGCACCGCCGCCACTTGTCCCATTTAACCTGTCTCAATACGGGTGGACTTTAGGACCCGGGGGAGCTCAGGACCCGCCGCCCGCAGCTGCTGCTGAATCCCCGGTGTTTCTGTTCGGTTGACAGATGCGGTGAACGAGTTAAAATTAATCGATCGATAATTCTCATCACGTATTGATTTCACTCCATAGAACTACAGAACACTACAGCACAGAAAACAGGCCATTCGGCGCTTCTAGTCTGTGCGGAAACTTTATTCCGCTTGTCCCATTGACCTGCACCCAGTTCGTAACCCTCCAGACCTCTCCCATCCATGTATCTATCCAATTTATTCTTAAAACGTAAGAGTGAGCCCGCATTTACCACGTCAGATGGCAGCTCGTTCCACATTCCAACCACTCTCTGAGTGAAGAAGTTCCTCCTAATGTTCCCCCTAGAGCTTTCCCCTTTCACCCAGAAGCCATGTCCTCCCGTTTTTATCTTTCCTAATCTAAGTGGAAAGAACCTACTCGCATTTACTGTCTATACCACTCATAATTTTGTAAACCTTTATCAAATCCCCCCTCATTCTTCTATGCTCCAAGGAATAAAGTCCTAACCTGTTCAATCTTTCCCTGTAACTCAACTCCTGAAGACCTGGCAACATCCTAGTAAATCTCTGCACTCTTTCAATCTCTCCAACCTCTCCATGGATACCTCATGTCTGAACTTTCTGAACTAACCTCCCATGTGGGACCTTGTCAAAGGCCTTACTAAAGTTCATGTAGACAACATCTACAGCCTTACCTTCACCTAGTTTGCTGGTAACCTCCTCGAAAACCTCTTCAAGTTTCATTAAACACGATCTACCATGCACAAAGTCATACTGACTATCCTTAATCAGCCCTTGGCTGTCCAAATACTTGTAAATCCGATCTCTCTGAACATCTTACAATAATTTACATGCTACTGATGTCAGGCTCACTGGCCTGTAATTACCTGGTTTACTATTGGAACCTTTTTTAAACAACGGAATAACAAGAGCTACCCTCCAATCCCCCGGCACTGCACTCGTGGCTGAGGACATTTTAAATATTTCTGTCAGGGCCCCTGCAATTTCTACTCTAGTCTCTCTCAAGGTCCGAGGAAATATCAAGTCAGGCCCGGGGGATTTATCTACCTTCATGCGCTGTAAGGCAGTAAGCACCTCCTCCTCTTTAATCTACAAATGTTCCATGACACTACTGCTTGTTTCCCTTCCTTCCATATACACTATGCCAGTTTCCTGAGTAACTACTGATGCAAAAAATCTGTTTAAGATCTCCGCCATCTCGTGAGGCTCCACACATAGACGACCACTCTGATTTTCTAGGGGAGCAATTTTGTCCCTTGCTATCCTTTTACTGTTAATATACTTGTAGAAACCCTTCGCGTTTACCTTCACATTATCTGCCAAAGCCACCTCATGTCTTCTTTTTTTCCTTCCTGATTTCCTTCTTTAGTATTTTCTTACGTTTTCTATACTCTTGAAGTAACTCATTTGCTCTTTGTTGCCTATACCTGCTATACACTTCTCTCTTTTTCTTAACCAGATCGCCAATATCCCTTGAAAACCAAGGTTCCCTATGCCTGTCAACTTTGCCTTTAATCCTGGTAGGAAAATGCAAACTCTGCACCCTCAAAATTTCACATTTGGAGGCCTTCCACTTACTGAACACATCCTTGTCAGGAAAAAAAAAACTTATCCCAATCCACTCTTCCTAGATCCTTTTTCATTTCCACAAAATTATCCCTTCTCCAATTTAGAACCTCAACTCGAGGTCTGGTTTCCTAATAGGAGATGAAGTATTGCATCCTCTCTCGTAGGTACCTCTATATATTGATTTAGAAAACTTTCCTGAAAACATTTCACAATCTCCAAGCCATCTAGCCCTATTACACTTTGGGAGTCCCAGTCAATATGTGGAAATTTAAAATCCCCTACTATTACAACTTCCTGTTTCTTACATCGGTCTAATATCTTTATACAGATTTGCTCCTCCAATTCTCTCTGACTATTGGGCAGTCTATAATATACCCCTACTAGTGTGGTCACACCTTTCCCGTTCCTCAGCACCACCCATATGGCCTCTGTAGACAAGCCCTCCGGGCTGTCCTGTCTACGCACAGCTGTGATAGTAATGCCACTCCTCCCCCTTTCATCCCTCCCCCTCTATCATGTATGAAACAACGAATATTTCTATCATGTATAAACCTTAGATGAGAGGTTATCTTTTTGTATTAATATATTAAAACTAAATGATAAATTCAACCATTGGAACCTCTTACTAAAGGATTCTTATTCAAAATAGTATCCAACAAATCAGATTCTTGCATATATGGGAACTTAGATAACTATTTTTGTAAAAAAAAATGTCTAACCTGAAGATATTTCAGTAAGTGTGTATGAGAGAGAATATTTGCTAATTAACTCTTCAAAAGTCATCAATCGACCATCACAAAATAAATGATAATAAAAATAAATAAATCTGCAAAAAAAAAAAACAGATCCCCTTAATCACTAAAGATTAAACAAGTTTGGGAGAGAGAACTTAATATGACCTTTGTTAATGAGGATGGTCAATTCTTCTTTAATATGAACCAATCAGTGTTTAATTCATTTTAAAATTGTTCACTGGTACTATTTAACAAAGGAGAGACTATCCAAAATATTTCCTAACATAGACAATTCTTGCGATAGGTATAAAACTGAAGTAGCCACTTTTTCACATATGTTCTGGTCATGTTCTTCATCAAAATCTTTTTGGAAATCTTTATTTTCTACAATTTCTAAAGCTCTGAAAATTAATTTACAACCTAATGTACAAACCTTTGATTTCTGTCTATACATGCAGTCCTCTCATGACCTTTATCCTCTTCCACCTCACTATCTGCTCTAACACTCTGGTTCCCCTCCCTCTGCAAATCTTTTTAAACCCCCCCCCCCCCGAGCAGCATTGGCAAATCTGCCCTCAAGGATGTTAGTTAGGGCCGTCGGAACAGGCCCCACCTTCCCGGGAACAAAGCCCAATTGTCCAGAAACATGAAGCCCTCCCTCCTGCACCATCTCCTTAGCCACGTATTTAGCTGCACTCTCCGCACATTTATATTTACAGGGACTTTACTCCTGACACCGGTCCGGGGACCCGACCCGATTACAGACCCGGAGCGGAACCGGAGCAGATTCTCAGCCACTGGTTTACATACCGAGGCCAGAAGAAAGGATAAAGTTTCCCCGTGAATTTATTCCCAGTGAAGGTGTGGAGATGGGACTTGGTCTCCGCGTTGTAAAATGAAACTCTCCTGGACTCGTAACTGAGAAAAACTCCCACCCTCCCGGGGATGGGAACGGCAGCGAGACGGGACTCGGGGGAGCGGAGACCACGGGACACGTCATAATCCCGATGTAACACGTCACCATCCCGCCCGATGATCCAGAATCCGGTCTCCGGACTCAGACTGAACAATCCCTTCCTCTCCACAGACTCTGCGGCGATTCCCAGACACCAGAACCGAATCCCCGTCACCTCCACCTCCCAGTAATGTCTCCCCGATGTGAATCCCTCCGATCCCAGCACACAAGGCCAGTGTGTGAACCTCTTCCCGGCGTCAGGGAGATTCCTCCGGGTCCCGGTCCGTCTCACACTCTTCCGATCCTCAGACACCTCGAGATACGGACTCGCCGTTTCCACATCCAGGGTGACAGAGACTGGGGGGAGAAGCAGAGAATGAGAGAGAGTCCCCGGGGATCGGGTGGAGAATCGGGCAGCGCGGCCCCGGGGATCGGGGGGAGACTCGGGCAGCGCGGCCCCGGGGATCGGGGGGAGACTAGGGAAGAGCGGCACCGGGATCGGGGGGAGACTCGGACAGCGCGGACCCCGGGATCGGTGGGATTCTTGGACAGCGCGGCCCCCGGGATCGGAGTGAGACTCGGACAACGCGGCCCCGGGGATCGGGGGGGGAGACTCGGGCAGCGCGGCCCCGGGGATCGGGGGGGACTCGGGCAGCGCGGCCCCGGGGATCTGGGGTGCGGGTGGAGGCTCGGGCAGCGCGGCCCCGGGGATCGGGGGGACACACTGGCAGCGCGGCCCCGGGGATCGGGGGGAGACTCGGACAGCGCGGCCCCGGGGATCGGGGGGGAGACTCGGGCAGCGCGGCCCCGGGGATCGGGGGGAGACTCGGACAGCGCGGCCCCGGGGATCGGGGGGAGACACTGGCAGCGCGGCCCCCGGGATCGGAGTGAGACTCGGACAACGCGGCCCCGGGGATCGGGGGGGAGACTCGGGCAGCGCGGCCCCCGGGGATAGGGGGGAGACTCGGACAGCGCGGACCCCGGGATCGGGGGGATTCTTGGACAGCGCGGCCCCCGGGATCGGAGTGAGACTCGGACAACGCGGCCCCGGGGATCGGGGGGGAGACTCGGGCAGCGCGGCCCCCGGGATCGGGGGGAGACTCGGACAGCGCGGACCCCGGGATCGGGGGGATTCTTGGACAGCGCGGCCCCCGGGATCGGGGGGAGACTCGGACAGCGCGGACCCCGGGATCGGGGGGAGACTCGGACAACGCGGCCCCGGGGATCGGGGGGGAGACTCGAGCAGCGCGGCCCCGGGGATCGGGGGGGACTCGGGCAGCGCGGCCCCGGGGATCTGGGGTGGGGGTGGAGGCTCGGGCAGCGCGGCCCCGGGGATCGGGGGGACACACTGGCAGCGCGGCCCCGGGGATCGGGGGGAGACTCGGACAGCGCGGCCCCGGGGATCGGGGGGGAGACTCGGGCAGCGCGGCCCCGGGGATCGGGGGGAGACTCGGACAGCGCGGCCCCGGGGATCGGGGGGAGACACTGGCAGCGCGGCCCCGGGGATCGGGGGCAGACTCGGACAGCGCGGCCCCGGGGATCGGGGGTGGGGGTGGAGGCTCGGGCAGCGCGGCCCCGGGGATCGGGGGGAGACACTGGCAGCGCAGCCCCGGGGATCGGGGTAAAGGCCGCTGGACGGAGAGCATAGAGTCCCCTGGCCCTGACTCCTCAGTGAGGGGAAACATCCTCCCTCACTCCTGCCTGTTGACCCCTGAAAGAATTTTGTGTTTCCATGGGATCTCCTCTCATTCTTCGAAACTGGGAACAGAGAACATAGAGCAGTACAGCACAGGAACAGGCCCGTCATACAATATTCACATTCATTTGTGAGTGTGAGGTGGGGGAGTGTGATGGTTTGAGATAGTAAAGGAGGTGATAATGGGAACCAGTATGGGAGAGATGAATGGCAGTTTGGTCCAGGAGGGGGAGGTGTGGAAAGCCTGTGGGTGAACTGTGTGTGTATACGTAATGAGAAGCTGGAGGCGGTAAAGATGGCAGATGAGGATGACTTTGTCCCCTTTCACACAACCCCATCCCCTGCAGCCCCTCATTAAGACAGGGGATGAATTTGCAGGGACCCTTAAGCAACACAGGTCTTCAGGAAGTGTTTTAGTCTGAACCATCGACTGTTTACTCTTTTCCAGAGAAACTTCCTGGCCTGCTGTTACCCCAACAATTTTTTTTAATTGAATTTTCAAATAGGTTACAGAAAGAAAGTAAAACCTTCCCCCTCCCCCCCAACACCCCGATAGAAAAAAAGAAGAAAAGATAAATAAATAAAGAAAGAATGCCTGGATATTGGAAGATCTCCACATGCTCCATGGAGTTCATAATAGCTTTAATATGTGTATTTATTTCTTTCCCCAGATAACCAATAATTTTATCTTCGGAGCACCTATATATTTAATCCCATTTTTTGTAAACAAGGGCGCCAAATTTTTAGAAATATTTCATATTTATCTCTTAAATTATAAGGAATTTTTTCAAGTGGAATGCAGCTAAGAATTTCATTCTTCGGACGATCTATACGTAAGTATGAATCCGATTTCCAAGTAACTGCAATAGCCTTTTTGACTAATGCAAATGCAATTTTTATTAATTTTTTCTGATGTGTATTCAATTTGGATTTTGATTTTATCCCTTCAATATAACCATATAACCATATAACAATCACAGCACAGAAACAGGCCATTCCGGCCCTCCTAGTCCGTGCCGAACTCTTAATCTCACCTAGTCCCACCTACGCGCACTCAGCCCATAACACTCCACTCCTTTCCTGTCAATATTCCTATCCAATTTTACCTTAAATGACACAACTGAACTGGCCTCTACTACTTCTACAGGAAGGTCATTCCACACAGCTATCACTCTCTGAGTAAAGAAATACCCCCCCCCCCGTGTTTCCCTTAAACTTTTGCCCCCTAACTCTCAAATCATGTCCTCTCGTTTGAATCTCCCCTGCTCTCAATGGAAACAGCCTATTCACGTCAACTCTCAACATTTTAAATACCTCGATCAATTCCCCCGCAACCTTCTACGCTCCAATGAATAGAGACCTAACTTGTTCAACCTTTCTCTGTAACTTAAGTGCTGAAACCCATGTAACATCCTAGTAAATCGTCTCTGCACTCTCTCTAATTTATTGATATTTTTCCTATAATTCGGTGACCAGAACTGTACACAATATTCCAAATTTGGCCTTACCAATGCCTTGTACAATTTTAACATTACATCCCAACTTCTGTACTCAATGCTCTGATTTATAAAGGCCAGCGTTCCAAAAGCCTTCTTCACCACCCTATCTACATGAGACTCCACCTTCAGGGAACTATGCACTGTTATTCCTAGATCTCTCTGTTCCACTGCATTCCTCAATGCCCTACCATTTACGCTGTATGTTCTATTTGGATTATTCCTGCCAAAATGTAGAACCTCACACTTCTCAGCATTAAACTCCATCTGCCAACGTTCAGCCCATTCTTCTAACCAGCATAAATCTCCCTGCAAGCTTTGAAAACCCACCTCATTATCCACAACACCTCCTACCTTAGTATCATCAGCATACTTACTAATCCAATTTACCACCCCATCATCCAGATCATTTATGTATATTACAAACAACATTGGGCCCAAAACAGATCCCTGAGGCACCCCGCTAGTCACCGGCCTCCATCCCGATAAACAATTATCCACCACTACTCTCTGGCATCTCCCATCTGGCCATTGTTGAATCCATTTTATTACTCCAGCTTTAATACCTAACGACTGAACCTTCTTAACTAACCTTCCATGTGGAACTTTGTCAAAGGCCTTGCTGAAGTCCATATAGACTACATCCACTGCCTTACCCTCGTCAACATTCCTCGTAACTACTTCAAAAAATTCAATAAGGTTTGTCAAACATGACCTTCCACGCACAAATCCATGCTGGCTACTCCTAATCAGATCCTGTCTATCCAGATAATTATAAATACTATCTCTAAGAATACTTTCCATTAATTTACCCACCACTGATGTCAAACTGACAGGTCTATAATTGCCAGGCTTACTTCTAGAACCCTTTTTAAAGAATGGAACCACATGAGCAATACGCCAATCCTCCGGCACAATCCCCGTTTCTAATGACATCTGAAAGATTTCCGTCAGAGCTCCTGCTATCTCTACACAAACTTCCCTCAAGGTCCTGGGGAATATCCTGTCAGGATCCGGAGATTTATCCACTTTTAAATTTCTTAAAAGCGCCAGTACTTCCACCTCTTTAATTGTCATAGGTTCCATAACTTCCTTACTTGTTTCCCACACCTTACACCATTCAATATCCTTCTCCTTAGTGAATACCGAAGAGAAGAAATCGTTCAAAATCTCTCCCATCGCCTTCGGCTCCACATATAACTGACCACCCTGATTCTCTAAGGGACCAATTTTATCCTTCACTATCCTCTTGCTTTTAATATAACTGTAGAAGCCTTTCGGATTTACTTTCACCTTATTTGCCAAACCAAACTCGTAACTTCTTTTAGCTTTTCTAATCTCTTTCTTAATTTTCCTTTTACATTCTTTATATTCCTCGAGCAATTCCTTTACTCCATGCTGCCTATATCTATTGTAGACATCCCTCTTTTTCCGAACCAAGTTTCTAATATCCCTTGAAAACCATGGCGCTTTCAAACCTTTAACCTTTCATTTCAACCGAACAGGAACATAAAGATTCTGTACCCTCATAATTTCACCCTTAAATGACCTCCATTTCTCTATTACATCCTTCCCATAAAACAACTTGACCCAATCCACTCTCTCCAAATCCCTGCGCATCTCCTCAAAGTTAGGCTTTCTCCAATCAAAAATCTCAACTCTAGTTCCAGTCCTGACCTTCTCCATAATTATATTGAAGCTAATGCTATTGTGATCACTGGACCCGAAGTGCTCCACAACACATACATCTGTCAGCTGACCTATCGCATTCCCTAACAGGAGATCCAACACTGCCCCATCTCTAGTCGGTACTTCTATGTATTGTTGCAAAAAACTATCCTGCACACATTTCACAAACTCTAAACCATCCAGCCCTTTTCCAGAATGAGCTTCCCAATCTATGTGTGGAAAATTAAAATCTCCCACAATCACCACCTTGTGTTTACTACAAATATCTGCTATCTCCTTACACATTTGCTCTTCCAACTCACGCTCCCAATTAGGTGGCCTATAATACACTCCTATCAGTGTTACTACACCTTTCCCATTCCTCAATACCACCCAAATAGCCTCCCTAGAGGAGCTCTCTAATCTATCCTTCCAAAGCACCGCCATAAGATTTTCTCGGAGAAGCAATGCAACACCTCCTCCTCTGGCCCCTCCTACTCTATCACACCTGAAGCAACTAAATCCAGGAATATTTAGTTGCCAATCACACCCTTCCTGCAACCATGTTTCACTAATAGCTACAACATCATAATTCCAGGTATCAATCAATGCTTTAAGCTCATCCACCTTTCTTACAATGCTCCTAGCAATAAAATAGATACATTTAAGATACTCTCCACCTCCTCCTCTCTTTTCATCCCTAGCAATGCATTCAAATTTATTATCCTTTTCTTTCTTCTCCCCTACATCTTCGGGCTGAGCGCATCCCTTCTCCATCACCTGCCTTTCCTCCCTCACACACTGTCTACTTACTTGCTCTACTGGTGAACTGACCTCCTCTCCCATAGTTTCCTCAAATTGATTTCCGCCCCCCCCCCATCTTACTAGTTTAAAGTCTGCCCTGTAGCCCTAGCAAACCTCCCCGCTAGGATATTGGTCCCCCCAGGATTCAAGTGTAACCCGTCCTTCTTGAGCAGGTCACGCCTGCCCCAGAAGAGGTCCCAATGATCCAGAAACTTGACTCCCTGCCCCCTTCTCCAATCCCTCAGCCACGCATTCATCCTCCACCTAATTCCATTCCTACTCTCACTGTCGCGTGGCACAGGCAGTAATCCCGAGATTACTACCTTTGCGGTCCTTCTTCTTAACTGCCTTCCTAACTCCCTATAATCTTGTTTCAGGACCTCTTCCCCTTTCCTACCCATGTCATTGGTACCTACATGTACCACGACCTCTGACTCCTCACCCTCCCACTTCAGGATATCTTGGACGCGATCAGAAACGTCCCGGACCCTGGCACCAGGGAGGCAAACTACCATCCGGGACTCCCGATCACCTCCACAGAACCGCCTGTCTGAACCCCTGACTATCGAGACCCCTATTACTATGGTCCTCTTTCTTCTATCCCTACCATTCTGAGCTACAGGGCCGTCCTCTGTGCCGGAGGCCCGGCCACTGTCACTTCCTCCAGGTAGGCTGTCCCCCCCCAACGGTACTCAAACATGAGTACTTATTGTCAAGGGGTACAGCCACTGGGGTACTCTCTAGTACCTGCCCCTTCCCCTTCCTGACCGTGACACACCTATCTGCCTCCCGTGACCCCGGAGTGACCACCTGCCTGTAACTCCTCTGTATCACCTCCTCACTCTCCCTGAGGAAAAACAATATCGCCTAGTAAAAAAAATATTGGATTGTGTGGAAGTTGTATTCCAATAATTTGTTCCGGTAAAACTCTTAAATTTGTCCAAAAAGGTTGAATTTTAGAACAAGACCAAGTCGAATGTAAAAAATTACTAATTTATTGATTACAAAGAAAACATTGATCAGATAAATTTGAGTTTAATCTATATATTTTTGTGGTGTAATATATATTTGATGTAAAAAGTTATATTGTACTAATCTTAGTCGAACATTTATTGTATTTGTCATACCGTCAGGACATAATCTTGACCAACTTGTTTCATCAATTTTAATATTCAAATCAGTTTCCCATTTTTGTCTTGACTTATGAATTACTTGTTTAATTGCCTGTTTTTGAATCAAATTATACATGCCAGAAATATTTTTAAAAATTTTTCCTTTATGAATTGAAGTTACTATTTCTTTAGGTTTCAGCAATAACATTGTTTGACCCAGTTTACCTCTTAAATAAGTCCTTAATTGGAAATAACAGAAAAGACTGTTATTTGATATTTTATATTTATTCTTTAATTGGTCAAATGACATTAATATACCTCCTTCAATACAATCTCCTATATATCTAATCCCTTTGTGAAACCAGTTATATAAAAGTTGATTATCCATTGTAAAAGGGATAAGTTTATTTTGAATTAAAGGTCTCTTTGCTAATAAAGATTTCTTTATCTTATCATCAACATTTATCTTTTTCCATAAATCAATCATATATTTTAGTATAGGAGATTCTTTCTTTTCCCGTATCCATTTAGATTCCCATTTATATGTAAAATCTTCTGGTATATTTACTCCTATTTTGTCTAATTCTATTCTAATCCATGCTGGTTTATCTTCATCAAGAAAAGATGCAATAAATCTAAGTTCATTTGCTTTGTAATAATTCTTAAAATTTGGTAATTGTAACCCTCTTAGGTCAGATTTCCATGTCAATTTTTCCAACGATATTCTTGACATCTTACCTTTCCAAAGGAATTTCCTCACGCATTTATTTAACTCTTGAAAAAAATTCTGTGATAATTGTATTGGTAATGTTTGGATTAAATATTGTAATCTAGTGAATATATTCATTTTTACAGCATTGACTCTACCTATTAATGTTATTGGTAACATCATCCATTTATCAAGATTCTCTTGAATTGTTTTCAATAATGGCAAATAATTTAATTTATATAAAATCTTTATATCATTATCTACTCTTATACCTAAATGTTTTATACCATTTATTGGTCCTCTAAATACAGTTATTAATCGACATTGACTATAATCTCCTTCAGTAAGTGGTAGAATTTCACTTTTATCCCAATTTATTTTGTACCCTGATATTTTCCCATATTCTTCCAATCTAGAAGATAATTTACGCAACGAATGTAATGGGTTACTTAGATAAATCAGAACATCATCAACAAATAAGCTAATCTTATATTCCTCCAGATTAACTCTGAAAGCCATAATATCTGAGTCAGTTCTACTTAATTCAGCTAATGGTTCTATCGCCAACACAAGTAAAGCAGGTGATAATGGGCAACATTGTCTAGTTGACCTTGTTAACTGAAATTATGTTGAAATTTGGCCATTTGTCACCACTTTAGCTTTGGAGTTAGTATTTAAGGTTTTAATCCATTTTATAAAAGATACTCCTTATCCATATTTTTCCAATACCTTAGATAAAAAATCCCATTCCAATCTATCAAATGCTTTTTCTGCATCCAAAGCAACTGCTACACTCATTTCTTCCCTCTTTTGTGCCAAATGAATTCTGCTAAGTAACCAAGTTACATTATCTGCCGATTGTCTATTTTTAATAAATCTTGTTTGGTCCATGTGTATTAATTTTGGTAAGTATTTAGATAATCTGTTTGATAAAATCTTTGCTATTATTTTATAATCCGTGTTCAACAAAGAAATAGGTCTACATGATGTTGGTTTTTAAAGATCTCTGTCTTTTTTTGGCAATACTATTAAAATAGCTGCCGAAAAAGATTCTGGAAGTTTATGCGTTCTTTCCGCTTGGTGTATTAGCTCCATAAAAGGAGGAATTAATAAATCTTTAAACTTTTTGTAAAATTCAGGCGGAAAACAATCTTCTCCTGGAGATTTATTACTCTGAAGTGATCCGAGAGCTTCTTCGACCTCTTTTAATGTAAAAGGCACATCTAATCCCTTCTGTTCTTCCAAATTCAATTTTGGGAGAGTTATTTGTGATAAAAACCTTTCTATCTCAACAATATCATTTTGTGATTCTGATTGATACAATTCAGAATTAAAAAAATTAAAAGTTTATAAAAGTTTATAAATAATTTTATTTACACTTGTTCTAATTGCATTTATCGTTTTGGAAGCCTGGTCTGTTTTTAACTACCAAGCAAGAATCTTGTGTGATCTTTCACCTAGTTAATAATATCTCTGTTTAGTTCTCATAATTGTTTTTTTTCTGTTCTGTATGTCTGAAGTGTATTATATTGTAGTTCGTATTAACAAGTTGTCTTTGGTTTTCTTCTGTCATATATCTTTGAAATTCTTCTTCTAATTTTGTAATCTCTTTTTCCAATTTATCTATTTCTACCATATATTCCTTCTTAATTTTAGAAGTATAACTTATTATCTGGCCTCTCAAATATACCTTCATCGCTTCCCATAATATAAATTTATCATCAACTGAATGTGAGTTTGTATCTAAAAAAACTTGAATCTGTTTTTTCATAAAATCACAAAAATCTTGACGTTTTAATAATATTGAATTAAATCTCCATCTGTAAATCGATTTCTCCGTATCCATCATTATCATTGTCATTATCAAGAGGGAATGATCTGACAATATTCTTGCTTTATATTCCATATTTTTCACTCTGTCTTGAATATTCGCTGATAGTAAGAAAAAATCTATCCTTGAATAAGTTTTATGTATATTTGAATAAAATGAATAATCTCATTTTCTTCTCCATTTATCAATCAAATTTAAATCTTTCATCAATGATAAAGTTAATTTTGCTACTTTTGGTTTTGTAACAGCCTTTGTTGATCTATCTAAAACTGGGTCTAGACAATAGTTAAATTCTCCACCTATTAATATTTTCTCGTGTGCGTCAGCCAAATTCAAAAAAGCCTCCTGTACATATTTTACATCGTTTTCATTTGGTGCATAAATATTCATAAGAGCATAGTTCTGAAAAGATTTGACAATGTATAATGACATATCTTCCCGCAGAATCAATTAATACATTTTATATTTTAATTAGTAAAGTTTTGTTGACCAAAATTGAAACTCCCCTCGCTTTTGAATTAAATGAAGCTGCTATAACATTTCCGACCCAATCTCTCTTTAATTTCTGATGTTCTATCTCTGTTAAAGGTGTTTCTTGTATAAAAGATATATCTATTGTCATTTTCTTCATGTATGTTAAAATTATTTTTCTTTTCACCGGTCCATTAAGCCCATTAACATTAAAACTTTAAAAAAAAATCAGTAAATTAGTCATTATGTTTAACGTGGTTACTCCAGTCTATAATAATGCTTAATATTTCAACTCTCATAGTTCCTTGGGGAATTATTTTAAAATTCTCCATGTTGCTATGTGTCTCCCCTCCGATCATCCAGGCAAAGAAAGAAAGATAAAAGGAAAATAAAACCCCTGCTAATTTTGTGAACGAAAAAAAAAACACAACATTACCCCCCTCTGTTGTGCGGCTCATGGCAAACGCCATGATTACACACGTGAATCACATAGCGATCGATCCGAAATTCCCCCAGCTCCCCCGTAACATGAAAAAGTATATATAAGAAAAAAGATATTACTACTCTCGATTAATATTTCACAAATGTTTACCTTTCTCCCCCTGTATCATATAATTAAAAGTATATTTAAATGTTCTTCTGTCCTTAATGTCCATCAACTCACTTCAGTGTCCCTGTCTTCATCTTTAATCTGTTTCACTTTTAAATCTTTACTGTGACTAGTGAATATTTGGGAGTTCTTGTGCAAACTCCTCTGCACCCCGATAATCAGTAAAAAATCTACTTTTTCCTTCATCCAAAAAAATTATCAGTGTTGCTGTGTGGCGCAATATAAATTTATAACCCTTTTCCCATAAAACATTTTTCGCTGGCTTAAATTTCTTCTTTCTCTTCAAAAGGTCATAACTTATATCAGGACAGAAAATAACTGCTTTCTCTTCTATCATCAATGGCTCATTTTTCTTTCTGGCATATTGGGCAGCCGCCTTCAGGATCTTTTCTTTATCTTGATATCTTAAGCATTTTATCAAGATTGGTCGTGGGTTTTGATCTTAAAGCTCTGTGGACCCTTTCGATTTCAATCAACTGGGTTCCCTCTTCCATTTCCAAATTTTCCGGGATCCATTTTTCAAAAATTTTTATTGGATCCTCTCTCTCTATCCCTTCTTTTAAGACCAACAATTTTAATATGACTTCGTCTACTAAAATTTTCAAGCACGTCTATTTTTTCCAACAGTCGTTTTCTTTCTGATGTCCAGGCAAGGGTATTATTTTCCATTTTCTTCACTCTCTCAATAGTGTCTCCCGTTATTTCTTCCAGGTTTTTAACTTTCTTGTCCATTTTCTCCTGTTTTTTCATCATTTTATCAAAAATAGCCTTCATATTTTTAATATCTTCTTGGATTATTTTTAATTTTTGAATTCTTTTAATTCATGCATTATTTGCACCAAAGAAGGAACTGTTATTTGTCCAGAATATCTTCCACCTCTAATCTCTTCCTGTTGTTCATCTTTTACCCCCTCAGCTTCATCTGTATGTTTCAGAGAATCCGAATCCACCGCGGGTTTATTGTCACTTCCGCTTCCAATCGTAGCTGGGATTTGTAGTTCAATATACTCATGTTTGCGCATGCCCTTTCCTGCGCGCACGCGCAGTTCCTGTTGTTCCTTCTTGGAGACGATTGATGCTGCGAGAGATTTCTGCTCTGTATCGCCGGATTGAGATGCACTTGAGTCCGAGGCTTCTTCATGGTGGCAGGCTCAACTTGTACTATCTTCAAAGTAATAGTTTTCTTCTTTGTCTGTTTAGGAGGCATATCTAAGGAAAATCCTGAGTAGTTTAGACGTAGTTTTTAGGAAATATTTACTAACTTTTCTTCACAAACATTAATTTATTAGTTTTTTTTAATGGGAGAGCTGGATATCCGCGTCTCGATCCCACCTCATCACGTGACGTCCCCCCCCCCCCCCAAACAATTTGTGTTTGTTACTCTGCTTTAAATATACTCAATTATTTGGCCTCCACAGCTGCCTGTGGCAGATTCACTATCCTGTGGATAAAGGAATTCCTCCTCATCTCTGTCCTAAATGGACATCCCTCTAGTCGGAGGCTGTGCTTACCGTTCTCGACCCACCCACATCCTCCCAACATCAACTCTCTCCCGACAGGTGTCAGAGAGATCTGGCGAGACCCTTCATCAGGACTTGTGTAGCTTGGATTACCAGCATCTGCAGATTTTCTTCTGTTTTATTTTTAAAGCAGAAGATAATAAGTAAACATCTTGATTGGTCAGATTCTCAAAAGTTATGGAGAGTAAGCGGGAGAATAGGGTTGAGAGGGATAATAAATCAGCCATTCTTCTAAACTCCGGTGAGTACAGGCCCAGAACCAACAAACACTCCTCATATGTTAACTCTTTCATTCCCGGAATTATTCTTGTGAATCCTCTGGACCCCCTCCAATGCCAGCACATGTTTTCCGATAGAAGGGACCCAAAACTGCTCACAATATTCCAAATGTGGTCTGACCAATGCCTTACTAAAAACTCAGAATTACATCCTTGCTCTTGTACTCTAATCCTCTCGAAATGAAAGCAAACATTGAGTTTGCCAATCTTACCACTGACACAAACTGCAAGTTCACCTTCAGGGAATCCTGCACAAGGACACCCATGTCCCTTTGCACCTCTGATTTTTGAATTTCGCCCTGTTTACAGAATTGTCTATGTCTTTAGTCCTTTGACCAAAGTCGTACCTGCCTAAGTTTATACCTGCCAAACCCTACCTGTGCTACAAGATCCTTATGACGTATACTGGTGCATTCAAATAAGACCATAAGACAAAGCAGCAGAAGCCAGCCATTCGGCCCTTCGAATCTGCTCCGCCATTTGATCATGAGCTGATCCATTCTCCCACTTAGTCCCACTCCCCCACCTTCTCACCATGACCTTTGATGCCCTGGCTACTCACATACCTATCAATCTCTGTCTTAAATACACCCAATGACCTGGCTTCCACTGCAGCAAGAAATTCACAGATTCACCACCCTCTAGCTAAAAAAATTTCTTCGCATCTCTCTTCTGAATGGGTGCCCTTCAATCCTTAAGTGATGCTCTCTCGTGCTAGACTCCCCCACCGTGGGAAACAACTTTGCCACAACCGCTCTGTCCATGCCTTTTAACATTCGACATGTTTCTGTGAGGTTCCCCCTCATTTTTCTAAACTCCACGGAGTACAGACCAAGAGCGGTCAAATGTTCCTCATATGTTAACCCTCTCATTCCCGGAATCATTCTCGTCAATCTTCTCTGAACCCTCTTCAATGTCAGAACATCCTTTCCTAAATAAGGAGCCCAAAACTGCACACAATATTCCAAGTGAGGTATTACCAGTGCCTCAACATCACATCCCTGCTCCTATACTCTATTCCTCTAGAAATGAATGCCAACATTGCATTCGCCTTCTTCACCACCGACTCAACCTGGAGGTTAACCTTAAGGGTATCCTGCAGGAGCACTCCCAAGTCCCATTGCATCTCAGAACTTTGAATTCTCTCTCCATTTAAATAACTGTCTGCCCGTTTATTTCTTCTACCAACGTGCATGACCATACACCTTACAACATTGTATTTCATTTGCCACTTATTTGACCATTCTCCCAATCCATCCAAGTCTCTTTGCAGACTCTCTGTTTCCTCAGCACTACCGGCCCCTCCACCGATCTTTGTATCATCAGCAAACGTAGCCACAAAGCCATCTATTCCATAATCCAAATTGTTGATATACAACGTAAAAAGAAGTGGCCCCAATACGGACCCCTGTGAAACACCAGCAGCCAACCAGAATGGAATCCCTGGCCAATCAACCAACGCTTTCTTGTAATTCCATGGGCTCTTATCTTGTTTAGCAGCCTCATGTGCGGCATCTTGTCAAAGGCCTTCTGAAAATCCAAATACACAACATCCACTGCATCTCCATTATCTAGCCTACTTGTAATCTCCTCAAAAAATTTCAATGGGTTTGTCAGGCAGGATTTTCCTTTAAGGAAACCATGCTGAGTTTGGCCTGTCTTGTCATATGCCTCCAGGTACTCCGTAACCTCATCCTCGACAATTGACTCCAGAAACTTCCCAACCACCGATGTCAAGCTAACAGGTCTATAATTTACTTTTTGATTCCTTGCCCCCTACTTAAATACCAGAGTGGCATTTACAATCTTCTACTCCTCCGGAACCATGCCAGAATCTATTGACTTTTGAAAGATCATTGCTAATGCCTCCGCGATATCCACAGCTACTTCCTTCAAAACACAAGGGTGCATTTCATCTGGTCCTGGAGGTTTATCTACCCTTAGACTATTCAGCTTCCTCAGTACTTTCTCTGTCGTAATTGTGACTGTGCACACTTCTCTTCTCTGACACCCTTCAGTGTCCGGTATACTGCTGATATCTTCCTCTGTGAGGACTGATGCAAATACTCGTTCAGTTTCTCAGCCATCTCCTTATCTCCCATTACAATTTCTCCAGCATCATTTTCTATCGGTCCTATATCCACTCTCACCTGTTTTTTTAACTCTTTATATACTTGAAAAAACTTTTAGTATCTTCTTTGATGTTATTTGCTAGCTTCCTTTCATAGTTCATCTTTTTCCTCTTAATCGCCTTCTTAGTTTCCTTTTGTAAGCTTTTAAAAACTTCCCAATACTCTGTTTTCCCACTAATTTTTGCTTCCTTGAATGCCCTCTCCTTTGCTTTTACTTTGGCTTTGACTTCTTTTGTCAGCCACGGTCGCATCCTTTTTGCATTCGAAAATTTCTTCTTTTTTGGAATATATCTGTCTTGCACCTTCCTCACTTCTCGCATAAACTCCAGCCACTGCTGCTCTGCCGTCCTCCCGCTAGTGTCCCTTTCCAGTCAAATTTGGCCAGTTCCTCTCTCATGCCACTGTAATTTCCTTTACTCCACTGATATACCGACACATCGGATTTCGGCTTCTCTTTCTCAAATTTCACAGTGAACTCAATCATGTTACGATCACTGGCTCCTAACGGATCCTTCACCTCAATCTCTCTAATCACCTCTGGGTCATTACACAATATCTATTCCAGTACCTCTGATCCCCTAGTGGGCTCAACAACAAGCTGTTCTGAAAAGCCATCTCGTAGACATTCTCCAAATTCTCTGTCTTGAGATCCAGTGTCGACCTGATTTTCCCAATCCACTCGCATGTTAAAATCCCCCACAATTATCATAACACTGCCCTTCTGGCAAACCTTTTCTATTTCCTGTTGGAATTTGTAGTCCACCTCACTGCAGCTGTTAGGAGGCCTGTATATAACTGCCATCAGGGTCCTTTTACCCCTGCGATTTCTTAGCTCAACCGAGAAAGATTCTGCAACTTCCAATCCTATGTCACCTCTTTCTAATAATTTAATATCTTTTCTTACCAATAAAGCCACGCCACCCCCTCTGCCTACCTGCCTATCCTTCCGATACATTGTGTATCCTTGGACGTTCAGCTCTCAGAGACATGCATCCTTTAGCTACGTCTCAGTGATGGCCACAAAATTATGCCTGCCAATCTGTAGCTGCACGACAAGATCATCCACCTTATTCCTTATGCTGTGTGTATTTAAGTATAACACCTTAAGTTTAGTATTTGATACTTTTTCTTTTGATTGCACTGCAACTCATCCCAGTAGCTGCAAATTTGCCCCATCACCTGCCTGTCCTTCCTGACATCTTTACTGCTCACTATCTTAGATTTATTTCTGTTTCCCTCTCCTCTACTCTATCATTCCGGTTTACCATCCCCCTACCAAATTAGTTTAAACCCTCCCTAACAGCTCTAATAAACATTCCCGCTATGGTTCAGGTGTAACCCGTCCTTTTTGAACAGGTAATACTTCCCCCTGAAGAGATACCAATGATCCAAGAATCTGAAGCCATGCCCCCTGCACCAGTCTCTGAGCCACACATGCATCTGCCTCATCCTACTATTCTTGCCCTCGCTAGCACGTGGCACAGGTAGCAATCCTGAGATTACTACCCAGGAGGCCCTGCTTCTCAGCTACCATCCTAACTCCCGGAAATCTCTCTTCAGGACCTCCTCCCTTTCCTCTCTATGTCATTGGTACCAACATGTACCAAGACAGCTGGCTGCTCGCCCTCTCCCTTCAGAATATTCTGGACCCGATTCGAAACATCCCGTACCCTGGCACCTGGGAGGCAGCACACCATGCGGGTATCTCTACCAGGCTCACAGAATCTCCTGTCTGTTCCCCTGACTATGGAATCCCCTATGACTACCGCATTCCTCTTCTCCCTCCTTCCCTCCTGCACAACAGCGCCAGGCTCAGTGCCAGAGACACGGTCACCGTGGCCGTCCCCTGTCAGGTCATCCCCCTCAACAGCATCCAAAACGATATACTTGTTGCTGAGGGGGGCAGCCACAGGGGTGCTCTCCACTATCCGGGCATTTCCCTTTCCTCTCCTGACAGTCACCCAGTTTTCTGACCCCTGTAGCCTAGGGATGACTACCTCCCTGTAGCTCCTGTCTATCACCTCTTCATTTTCTCTAATAAGCAGTATGTCATCAAGCTGCAGCTCCAGATCCCTAACACGGTCTCCGAGGGGCTGAATCTCGGTTCATCTGGTGCAGATGTGGCTATCAGGGAGGCTGGAGGTCTCCCAGGATTCCCACATCTGACACCCTGAAAAAAGCACTAACCCTGCAGACACGCTACCTAATTCTACAGGAATGAAACAAAGAAAGATAGGTCTACTCACCCACTTACTTCGCCAAACACACGAACTTTTTAAACCGTTCGCTAATGTGGCCTGCTATTCCCCCATCCATCCGGGCCGATTTGCTAAGGGGAGAAAAAGAGTCGGTGCCTCGCTCTCGACTCTTCCCGTTACCGCCTAAGCCCGTTGAGCCAAAGCCCTACACTCTGCTGCCACCCAATCCGCTGCCCGCTGTATAGGGTGATCATCTTTTTAAACTCTCCACGCTGTTCTGCGCAGTCTCGCCGTTCTTGTACACGAAGTATTTTTTAAAAAACTGCCTTCCTTCAGAATTTAGCTCCCACGCCGCCCTTCATGTCTTAATCTAAAAAAAACACCTTCAGTCCTGTATTCATCAGCCTGTTCCACACTGTCCACATGAAATTCAGCAAGGCCTTTGATGTCGATGATAGACCACACTTGGAGCATTGTCTGCATTTCCGGTTGGAGGATGTCATTACACTGGACAGGAGGCTTCAGGAGGATGTTACCAGGACTGGGGGCTTGGGTTAAAAGCAGAGAGTGGATAAGCTTGGGCTATTCAGCTGTAGTGTAGGATGTTCAGGTATGTCCCCTTATTGAGGGAAATAATTCATAAGGAGCTTAAATAAAGTTTCTTTTTCCAAGAAATGGGAGTACAGAACCAAAGGCCTCAGATTGAAAGTGAGACGGGAATTTTTTCTGAGTGGTCTATCGGGTAACATTCTCATAGAGAGGGAGGTTGGTAAATGGAATTTGCCCTCAGATGCTGTAGAAACAGGTAAAAATAAAATATTTTAAAATAAATTTGGGCAGGTACACAGATGGGAAATGGTTAGAGGGATGGGGAGGGGGGCAAACACACACAAATGGGCCATGCTCAAGAAGACATCTTAGTCTTGCAGATTGATGAAGTGGGCCGTGAGTTCAACATCCATCAAACCCTCCGAGATCATCCTCCTGAGCAATCTCACCCCCGGAGTCTGTCTGTGAAGTGTTGATGTGACGTCAAGTCAGAAGGCAGCTCAGTAACACAGAACAGACAGACTGGGTAAGGACGGCAGATTTCAATCCTAAATGGGAATTTGTGCCTATTTCTGTGGCCGTGTGTCACACTCTGATAGTAAATTTTGTGTGTTTGTGTGTGTGTGTGTGTGTGTGTGTGTGTGTGTGTGTTGATTGTGGTAAATATCCGTGTGGTGGGTATACACATTGAAGGAGAGTGTGCACATTGAAGAATTTGTATGTTGCAGTGTGTCATCACAGGTCTGGTGTGTGTTGACAATGTGTCACACGTGTTTGAGTTGTTTAAATGAATAAATGACTGTCTCTGAAGAGATTGGTTTCCAGGTTACTGAGGGAAATAACAGCGTACATTGCTGAGGCTCTGAATACAATCTGCCAGTCCTTCCTGTGTATGTGTGTGAGGGAGCTTTGCCAGTCCGGTTATGCTCTGTGTGCTTCTCCCGAGATGAAATCTTGACCCATGTCAATGCTTGTTGGTGTGTCCGAGCTCATTCTCACAATGCTTCAATGTAGTGGTCTGATAACCATAAGACATAGGAGCAGAATTAGGCCATTTGCCTATCGAGTCTGCTCCGCCATTCAATCATGGCTGATCCTTTTTTTTCCCTCCTCAGCCCCACTACCTGGTCTTCTCCCCGTAACCTTTGATGCTGTGCCCAATCTAGAACCTATCAAGCTCTGCCTTAAATACACCCAACAAGTTCCACAAATTCACCAGCTGCTGGCTCAAATTTCTCTGCATCTGTTTTAAATAGACACCCCTCTGTCTTGAGGCACTGCCCTCTTGTCCTAAACTCCACCACCAGGGGAAACATCCTTTCCACATCTACTCTGTCTAGGACTTTCAACATTCGAAAGGTTTCAATGAGATCCCCCCTCATCTTTCTAAATTCCAGCGAGTACAAACACAGAGCTATCAAACGTTCCTCGTATGATAACCCTTTCATTCCCGGAATCATCCTTATGAAATGAACCTTCTGCAATGCCAGCACATCTTTTCTTAGATGAGAAGCCCAGAACTGTTCACAATACTCAAGGTGAGGCTTCACCATTGCCTTATAAAGCCTCAGCATCACGTCCCTGCTCTTGGATTGAATGCTATTCTAAACCCCTTGAATTGAATGCTAACATTGGATTCTAAACCACAGATTAAAATCCAGGAGCAACAGGCTCTGGGACAGCTTCTTCAACCAGGCCATCAGACTGATTAACTCATGTGGACACAACTGAATTTCTATGTTACATTAACCAGCCTGTTGTACATATTATTTATCATACATTACTATCAATTGCACATTGCACAGTTAGACGGAGATGTAACATAAAGAATTTTAATCCTCAGGTATAGGAAGGATGTAAGTAATAAAGTCAATTCAATTCAAATCTATTTCTTGTTTATTTTTTTCATCCAAATCATTCTTTCAGTTCCTCTCTGTAGGTATTTAAAAGCTTCCCAATCCTTCGTCCTCCTACTAATTTTTGTTTAGTTGTATGCCCTCTCTTTTGCCTTTACAATACCTTGTCTTCCCTTGTCAGCCACGGTTGTACTATTTTGCCATTTGAGTATTTATTTATTTTTGGAATACATCTATCCTTCACCTTCCTCATTTTCCCAGAAACTGACACCATTTCTGCAGTGCTCTCATCCCTGCCAGCATCTCCTTCCAATTTGCTTTGGTCAACTCCTCTCTCAGACCACTGTAATTTCTTTCACTTCTCTGAAATAATACAATATCAGAATTTACTTTCTCCTTATCAGATTTCAAGTTGAACTCGGTCATGTTGTGAGCACTGCTTCCTAAGGTTTCTTTTAACTACACACCTCTGGTTCAATACATAACACCCAATCCAGTAGAGCTGTTCCCCGAGTAGGCTCAACGACAAACTGCTCTAGGAAGCCATTACATTGCATTCAACAAACTCACTCTCTTGAGATCCTTTACCAACCTGATTTTCCCAATTGACCTGCATGTTGAAATCTCCCATGATGATCATAACATTGTCCTTTTCATCAGCCTTTTCTATTTCCAGTTGTAATCTGTGGGCCACAACCCACTGACTGTAGGGAGGCCTGTATATGACTGGTGTCAGTGTCATTTTTACTTTTGCAGTTCCTTACCTCAACCCACAAGATTCAACATCTTCCAATCCTATGTCACATCTTGCTGCTGATTTACCAGCAGAGCCACACCACCCCATCAGCCTTCCTTCCTTCCTCCGATACATTGTGTAACCTTGAACATTCAGCTCCCAACTACAACCGTCCTTCAGCCACGATTCCGTGATGGCCACAACATCATACCTGACAATCGGTAATAGAGCAACAAGATCATCCACCTTATTTCTCATACTCCATGCATTGAGATATAACACTTTGTGTACTGTATCTGCTACCCTTTTTAATTCTGCATCCCTAATGCACTGCTACTCACCCTGCTGGCTGTGATTTTGTCCTCTCATCTGTCCGCCATATCTGACAGTCTGACTGCACGCTATCTTTGTATTTTTATCATCAGTCCTATCCAGGGTCCCTTCACTCCACTTCCAACCCCCCACCACACCAAATTAGTTTAAACCCTCCCCAACAGCTCTATCAAACCTCTCTGTGAGAATATTGTCTCCCTCGG
Organism: Hemitrygon akajei; assembly: GCF_048418815.1. NCBI lineage: Eukaryota > Metazoa > Chordata > Chondrichthyes > Myliobatiformes > Dasyatidae > Hemitrygon > Hemitrygon akajei. Next base: position 6,874,487 of record NW_027331930.1, on the reverse strand, counting down.
GTCGAGGTGCGACCCATCCCTTTTGAGCAGGTCATTCCTCCACCAGAACAGATCCCAATGATCCAAGAACCTGAATCCCTGTCCCCAGCACCATCTTCTCAGCCATGTTTATCTGTCAAATTATCCTGTTTCTACACTCACCAGCACGTGGCATAGGCAGCAATCCAGAAATTACAACCCTGGGGGTGCTGCTTCTGAGCTTTCGACCAAGCTCTCCCAATTCTATTTTCAGGACCCCTTTGCTTTTACTTCCAATGTCATTGTCACAAATTTACCAAGATATCTGGCTCTTTTCCCTCCCTCTCTAAAATGCTGCGGACACGATTCGAGGCATCCCTGACCCTGGCACCCAGGAGGCAACATACCATTCGGGTGTCCCGTTCACATCAATAGATTCTCCTGTCTGTCCCCCTGATGATTCAGTCCCCGATCACGACCACTCCCCTCTTCTGCCTCTAACAATAGTGAGAGATGCTGATCCGGAAGGGGGAAGACCTGTGTCAGTCAGAGTCTGCACTCACAGGGCACATGAAGGACTTGGGTATTTTCCTGACAATCCCTGTCACCACACTGATACCGATTTTTATTCCCTGCAATATTATCGTCAGTATTAAATTCCCAGCTCCTCTGGTAGATCCAAACTCATGTCCTGGTGTGTTAGTGCAGTGTTCCTGGGATCAGGACACAGTGGTTCATTTGCCAGTCCCGTGTATTGATTGTACTGTGACCCTGTGCTGGTGTGTTCAGGGGTCTGACATCTCCAGCTGACCGTGTGACAGTGATGCCTCCCAGTCGGTGGGGTTGATGTGAAATAAACTTCAGTTCCCCTTCAGCCCAGTATTACAGACAATCTTTGCCTCAAATTGGAACTAAATTGAGCTTCATACACAAGGAAAAATAAATCTTTGTAAGTTTTACCTCGATTAATGGCATCAAGAGTTTCTCTCTGCACTGTTTTCAACAAATAGAGGTGATCGAATTTTTCAACCGGTAGGGCCTCATCTGTCACTAACAATTCCTGGATATCGTCATTAATCCTGTAAATATCAAACTGCTGGTTATAAATTGCTGTTCTGAACTATTTTACAAATCCATTCAGGGTTTCAGTAAAGAGCATGTCCTACCTTATGTTCCGACGAGCTTCCTTCTGAAATAAATAAAACACAAATCTGATTAGACTTGGACTTACCGTCCACATCCTGAATTTCATCCAAATCATTACAAGGTGTTGAAAATTCCCACTCCCGCAATCACTCACACACACGGACAATACAGAGCCACGGGGTAAATGACAGGGAAAGTTTCTGAATGTCAGACCATTACTGAGAGGATGAAACTTACAGGGAAGACAGGACAGGCTGTGCATTTTCATCTGGATATGACGTCAGTGTGATAGGATGGAGGAATTTAAGATCAGTGATGTATGTGATTGTGTGCGGGTGGAGGAAGTACCTCTATTTATGGGGAGACTTGTGGGAAGATGTAATTCCAGATGGATTTTAACAAATTACACAAGAAATTTAGTGAAGAGGATGTGGAACTCAGTGCCACAGGAGTGGCTGAAATGGAACAGCAGAGATTGAATGTAATGGGGAGGCTGGATAAACACGTGAGGGACCAGAGATTTCGGGGCACTGTTGCTGGTTGTGGTGAGTAGGTGGCAGGAGGATTGTGAAGCAGGGAAGCTGATAGAAGATGGACCTAATGGCCTGTTTATGATAGAGAATGGGATATAATCCCACGTGAAATGTTTCCAAAAAATAAAGAGACAGTGAAAGATTCCCATCCGATGGAAACCAGATATGGAGAATGTCTGATTTGTGGGTCACATTCTTTGTTCTCACTGATTGTCAGAGAGACCCTCACACCCACTCACAACCTGTGACTGGAACTGTGTGTTAATGAGAGTTTTAGTGGATATTTAATGTGGTAATTAAGGAAACAGTCAGCAGCTCTGTGTTATAATCGGAGTAAATAATTTCAGAGAAATTTGCATTCTGTCCTGGGATGTATAGAAGTTGTGGAAGCCCAGTTTTGGGACAATAGACAATAGGTGCAGCAGTAGGCTATTCGGCCTTTCTAGCCAGCACCGCTATTCACTGTGATCATGGCTGATCATACACAATCAGTATCCCATTCCTGCCCTCTCCCCATATCCCCTGACCCCGCTATCTATAAGAGCTCTATCTAACTCTTGAAGGCATCCAGAGACTTGGCCTCCACTGCCTTCTGGGGCAGAGCATTCCACATATCCACCACTCTCTGGGTGAAAAAGTTTTTCTGCATCACTGTCCTGAATGGCCTACCCCTTATTCTTAAACTGTGGTCTCCAGTTCTGGACTCACCCATCAGCGGGAACATGCTTCCTGCCTCCAGCGTGTCCAATCCCTTAATAATCTTATTTTTATGGGACAACAACAACCCTGAATAGATGCATCAATTGTCTGGTCAGAAAATGTTTACTGCCATTTGTAAATGCTGTGTGTAGGAGCAACGCATCTGTTTTCCGTCTGCATTGTATTCTGTGTTACGTGTTTATTATGGTAATTCGTCACGTGAATGGGGACGTGGTAAAAGCGAAGGGGAAAAGTTACGTATCTGTACTTTGTTCTGGGCAGTTTTGAGCTGGGGACGGGCGGATGTCATTCTGTTCTTGACCGCTGTGTTGTAGCTTACTTTACAATGAATTACCCTGAAGTATCATCGCTTCAAGATTGTAGTTTGCTAATGAAGGACTGAAAGCGTATCTTGGACATTTTGAAATGTCATTATTGGAGTGATTGGAGGGCGCATCATGCAGGTATAACAACGTGTGTGAGGTCGCCAGCAGCGGCAATTGATTTGTTAGAATTGGCCGCTGTGCTGTGTTTATTTCAAATATACCACTGTTCATTCAGTGCCCTTTGACAGAAACAAATTGAAATAGAATCCCTCACCTTGAGAAATATCACACTGTCTTTTTGATCCATCTGTTCCTTTAACTTTGAGATTTCCTCCTGAATAATCCTTATATTCTCTTGAAGAGCTAGAAGATTTTTCTCTATTGGATTCAGAATCCTCTTCTCTTCTTCCCTGAGATCCCTGAGTAAGCTCTGCTCTTCCTCAGTGATAATCCGGCGCAGTTCAGCAAACTGGCATGTGATGTGGGACTGAAGGCTGTGTGACTGTTCCTGTTGAATGAAAGGTGAAGATTAATATACTGCATTGCTGAATTCTGTTTCCTTTTGTCGTTAAGTTCGGTCTATTAGAGTCCATGCTACTTCTGAGAGCATTCCCGTCAACACCATTCATTCACGTTTTCCTGAAACCTATTCTCACTTATTGACCCATAAACTCCCATCTGATTCACAAACACCATCCCCACCTTTGCAGGGTTAACGGTAATTAGCCATTCATCCGGCATGTCCTTGGGATGTGTCGGAATCTCTCGTGGTCACAGGGGGAGCAGGCAAACTCCACACAGACAGCAGCAGAGGTCAGGATCTAACCCAGGTCGCTGGAGCTGCGATACTCGGCTATTCTGCATTAAATGGAGCAAAACTCGACAGTAATATCAGAAATTCCGCTCAGGAAGCCTCACCCGAACTCCGGAAATCTTCTCTTTCTGTTGCTGCTCCTTTTCCTGGAAGTCTGATTTCTTTTTTGTGAGAGAGTCTAAGGAAGATTTTAGCTGATCCTGGAAGTCAGAGAGTGAAGGAAATAGAAACAAAGATGCATCAAAAGAAACAGGTGATCAAACCCGATTATCACACAAAATGCCGGAGGAACTCAGTGAGTCAGGCAGCATCTATTCAAGGGAAATAAACAGTCGGTGTTTCGGGATGCGACCCTTCATCAGGACCGGGAAGGAATGGCACAGAAACCAGAATAATAAGCTTGGGGATGAGAACCAGCTGACAGGTGACGGGTGAGACAACGTGAGGGGGAACGTGGGGGAGGGTGATGTGGTAAACTATGTATACCTGGCTGACTGCTCCTGTGGCTCCTCCCACAGACCCCTGTATAAAGGTGATTGGAGGCACTGCTCCTCCCTCAGTCTCCAGGATGTCGTGTCGTGGTCTTTGCTGCTAATAGAAGCCTATCGTTCGCCTCCTGTCTCCGAGAGTTATTGATGGTGCATCAGGTGATGAAGTGAGAAGCTGAGAGGGGACAGGTGGAAGAGGTAAAGGGCTGGAGAAGAAGGAATCTAATTCGAAAGGACAATCGACCATGGAAGAAACGGGAGGAACTGGGCTGTTTGTGGCCCTGAATGGTGACGAGGGAGGAGGTTAGGAGTCAGGTGTAGCACTTGTCCCGTTTGCAGGTGTCGGTGCCAGGAGGGAGATCAGTGGGGAGGAGCGAGTGGATCAGGGCGATACAGGACGTAGAGCGCGATCCGTATAGAGAGCGGAGAGTTGCGGGGTGAGGAGGTGGGGTGTGGGACGGAGAGATGCTAGAATCCAGTTAGAGATGGCGGAAGTTGCAGAGAGTGATGTGTTAGTTATAGAGGCTCGTGTGATGGTATGTAGGACAAAGGAAATGTGTTAAGTGTTAAATTAACGTTCGTTTTTACCTTGTAGATTTTAACAGCTTCTTTAATCGGCCTGAAGCGGTGCTCTCTGTGTTCCTCCGCCACTGCACAGATCACACAGATTAGTGTCTTGTCCGTTTCACAAAACAGCTTCAGTTCTTCCTCATGTTCCTCGCAGTGACGTTTACTTTCCTTCCCTTTCGGATTCAGGTTTAGATTTCGAAGTTTTTCAGCCAAATTTGCTAAGGCCCGATTCACCCTGAGGGTGCGGTCAGCAAACTCCTCTCTACATTCCGGGCAGGAGTTTCTCTCCTCCCTTTCCCAACACTGTGTGATACAAGAGCGACAGAAGTTGTGTCCACACTCCAGTGATACCGGATCGGTGAAGAAATCCAGGCAGACGGGACAAATCACCTCCTCGCTCAAACTCTCGGCATGTCCTTTCGAAGCCATGTTAACTCCAGCACTTCCTGATTCAGAATGCTTTCACTTTCGGGGAGCTGCTGATCCCCTGCAGTACCGCGATTGTCCACTACGCGCGCTGCAGACTCGGGGAATCAAACAACACACACACAATGCTGGTGGAACACAGCAGGCCAGGCAGGGAGAAGCACTGTCGACGTTTCGGGCCGAGACCCTTCATCAGGACAGCTGGTGTGGTATACTGTGTCCGGTCCTCCCGGTATGACCTTTTATATATTGGTGAGACCCGACGCAGACTGGGAGACCGTTTCGCTGAACACCTACGCTCTGTACGCCAGAGAAAGCAGGATCTCCCAGTGGCCACACATTTTAATTCCACGTCCCATTCCCATTCTGATATCTCTATCCATGGACTCCTCTACTGTCAAGATGAAGCTGTCAGGTTGGAGGAACAACACCTGGGTAGCCTCCAACCTGATGGCATGAACATTGACTTCTCTCACTTCCGTTAATGCCCCTCCTCCCTTTCTTACCCCATCCCTGACATATTTAGTTGTTTGTTTTTTTATCTCTCTCTGACCATCACTCTGCCTGTTCTCCATCTCCCTCTGGTGATCCCCTCCCCCTTTTTTTCTCCCTGGGCCTCCCGTCCCATGATCATTTCCCTTCTCCAGCTCTGTATCCCTTTTGCCAATCACCTTTCCAGCTCTTAGCTTCACCCCACCCCCTCCGGTCTTCTCCTATCATTTCGCATTTCCCCCTCCCCCCACTACTTTCAAATCTCTTACTATCTCTCCTTTCAGTTAGTCCTGATGAAGGGGCTCGGCCCGAAACGTCGACAGTGCTTCTCCTTATAGATGCTGCCTGGCCTGCTGTGTTCCACCAGCATTTTGTGTGTGTTGTTTAAATTTCCAGCATCAGCAGATTTCCTCGTGTTTGCTCAGGGAATCAACATGGTTTTGCTGGATGTGTTCAGTGGAAATTCTGGCCCTTTCTATGTTTAGTGTGGGATCAAAAACACATTAAACGGACAATAGATAAGAAAACGCGGCCATGGACTGTCTAAGCCCGGCTACGAGCGGAGGAGGGTTGGCCGTATGGCCAGCAACCCATCTCTTAAAAACCCAGAGCGACAAAAACGTCAGCTGAATCTCCAAAGGCCTCATCCCTGCGGTCGGAGGGACCTTCCCCTGGAAGACGATTGAAGTCCTGCGCTGAAAGGAGAAGCCATGTGTCCCCCCGGGGTGGTTCACTACTACAATAACTGTGAGGCTTCCTCAGCCAACCCGGCCACTCCCTGTCCAGTGTAGAGGATCCCTGTAGTTCCAATGGTGTCCCTGTAGTCTGGAATGTGTCAGTCGGCAGTATTCCTGTACGACAGGGGTTCCCAACATTTTTTTAATGCCAAAGACCAAAACCAGTAACCGTGGACCCCAGGTTGGGAACCGCTGCTCTCCGGACATCTCGATGTGATGGCAGGGCAACAAGTTTCCCCGAGTTGATGATCTTCCAGCAGCACTCACTGTCCGTTTTCCTGTGCGTCCTGGGAACAGCCCGAGGATCAGTGAGCCTTCTGTCACGCAGCTGCTGTGGCACAGGCCCTTGCATCTTCCTCCACAGATCTTCGCCAGTCCACAGTCCGCAAAGAGGCGTGTGACCGTCTCGACTCCACTGCAGTAATCTCGGGGCAGCGCGCTGTGGGAGTGATCTCCGGGCATGCAGCAAGGATCAGACTGGGAGGGGCCCTCTCGTCTCCACTGCAGTAATCTCGGGGCAGCGCGCTGTGGGAGTGATCTCCGGGCATGCAGCAAGGATCAGACTGGGAGGAGCCCTCTCGTCTCCACTGCAGTAATCTCGGGGCAGCGCGCTGTGGGAGTGATCTCCGGGCATGCAGCAAGGATCAGACCGGGAGGGACCCTCTCGTCTCCACTGCAGTAATCTCGGGGCAGCGCGCTGTGGGAGTGATCTCCGGGCATGCAGCAAGGATCAGACCGGGAGGGGCTCTCTCGTCTCCACTGCAGTAATCTCGGGACAGCGCGCTGTGGGAGTGATCTCCGGGCATGCAGCAAGGATCAGACCGGGAGGGACCCTCTCGCCGCCAGACAGGTGAGGTCTTGGTGCCTGTTGGTGAGATCTGGTGATGAGGCATTCTGCCAGATGGTCTGGGCTGTCTGCTCAGGGAACCACTCCACTGTGTCCATCCAGTCCTTCTCCTGCAGTAACTGCAGGACATTCCGTGCTGACCACTGTCTGGTGTTCTTATGGTCAAAGCTGCTGATCTGAAAGAAATGTCACCAATTTCATGAACACAAGGTTCAGATGGAGAAGCTTCCTGACTGAGACAGACATAGTCTCACAGGGTATTTACAGGGTAGGGGCAGGAATGATGTTTCTCCTGGCTGGACAGTGGAACCGGGGATCACAGACTCAAAATCCGAGGTCACCTCAGCAGGACTGAGATGAGGAGAAATTTCCCCACCCACAGTGCAGTGAATATTTGGAGTTTTCTCCACAGATTTTCTAAATTAAACGGACATATTCAGGGGCTCGGCGATGTTGGGAACGTTGCAGGAAAGTGGTGCTGAGGGCAAAGATCAGCCATGTTCTGAGTGAGGGACAGAACAGCGCAACGGGCCGAATGGCAACGTCTGTTCCTGTTTCTTATTTTCTAAATCACGAGGTTACCTTTGCGCCTTGTTCTCCCTTGGACTTCAGCCTGTCGGACTGCACAGGGGAGCGGTGAGAGCTCCGGAGATCCATCCGCAGCCGCTGCGGTTATTTTATGTTCTTGTTCTTTATCATTATTTTTGTATTTGCATTTGCACAGATCAGCACTCTGGCTGATCTTTCACTGCCTGCTTCTGTTGTGGTTACTATTCTATACTTTTTCTAAGTATGTCCGCAGGAAAATGCTTCTCGGGGTTGTATGTGGTGACTTATCTGGACTCTGATAATAAAATTTATTTTGAAATTTGAGTTTCGGGAAACTTGCTTTAATTCTGAGAACAAACTGTGACTGACATCTCCAGCTCCCAGCAGCAGCCCGTCCTCAGACACACTCACAGCCAATCAGCGATCACCGTTGGGAGAGGGATGCTCTCATTGGCTGAGGGGAGTCAGTGGGCGGGACGCTGAGCGCCCGGCCGGGCCTGTGTTTGGAACCGGGACCGAGTGAGGCCGGAGACCGGGAGCTGCGCCTCGGGTTTCGGCTGCACCACCGGCGGGTCGCGAATCCTTTCGAAGGCAGAGCTGAAGAGACTGGCGGAGATTCCGTGAGATGTTTCAGCTACACGGAGGGCGCCCGGCCTTTCCCCGCCGAGGATCGGGGCCTGTTGTCTGGAGTTGTCTCCCAGACCCGTCCCTTCCTGCTGGGAGACGGGAGCTGCCCCGCAGCGGCTGCCGATGGATCTCCGGAGCTCTCACCGCTCCCCTGTGCAATCCGAACGGCTGAAAACCAAGGGAGAACAAGGCGCAAAGGTAAACTCGTGCTTTAGAAAATAAGTAACATGAGCATGCCTGGCCGCTCGGCCCGTTGCGCCTATTCCACCCTTTCCTCAGAATACTCCCTTTTAAATCTTTTTATTGATTTTAAACAAACACAAAAATGAAATATGAATACAAAGAGCTTGAGAGTACATAATTAATAGGTGAAGGTATAAATACAAATAGATGATAATAACCTCCAAAACTCATAGTGGTTACAAAAAATGGAGAAAATAAGAAATCCTCCCCCCCCCAAAAAATGAAAAAAATCCTAACCGACATGGGACATTGCATTATATCAATTATACACAGTAGCGTCAATAACTCCGCACCTCCATCCAAATAATTAAGGACAATAAAAGTAAGGTTTAGGGAAAGTCAGTTTAGCTTATATGAAAATGTTGAATAAATGGTCTCCAAGTTTCTTCATATTTAACTGAAGGGTCAAAGGCAACACTTGTAATTTTTTCTAAACTCGAACAAGAAATAGTTTGAGAAAACCACTGAAATATAGTTGGAGGATTAATTTCTTTCCAGTTCAATAGGATAGATCTTCTAGCCATTAACGTAACAAATGCAATCATCCGCCGGGCTGAGGGGGGATAAACGACTATTATCCACCATTGGTAAACCGAAAATTGCAGTAATAGGATGTGGTTGCAATTTGATATTCAGAACTGTTGAAATAATACCAAAAACATCTTTCCAATAATTTTGCAAACAGGGGCAAGACCGGAACATGTGGGTCAATGAAGCGACTTCAGAATGACATCTGTCACTGGTTGGATTAACATAAGAATAAAATCGAGCGAGTTTATCCTTGGACATGTGAGCCCTATGAACAACCTTAAATTGTATTAAGCATGTTTAGCACAAATAGAAGAAGAATTGACTAATTGTAAAATTTTCTCCCACTGCTCTGTGGGTATAAGACAGTGAAGTTCTTTTTCCCATTCCTTCTTAATTATTTCTGATACTCCTGGCTGGATTTTCATGATCATATGATAAATGATGGCTACTTAACCCTTCCGGCAAGGATTCAGAGATAGAATTTTTTTCTGTAATGTCCATTGGACATAATTTCAGAAAAAACTAACATTCAAGAAATTTCTAACTTGCAAGTATCTAGAAAAAATGAGTTTTAGGCTGGATAGCTGTTCAAAGGACATAAAACTGTTATCTAAAAATAGATCACAAAAACATGTTATACCTTTTGTTTTCCATAACACAAAGGCCTGGTCCATAAAAGAGGGCTGGAAAAAGAAGTTAGATATAATAGGGCTTGATTATTCAAGCCAAAGAATTTACAAAATTGAAACCATATTCTTAATGTATGTTTAACTATAGGATTAGTTATTTGTTTATTCGGTTTAGATAAAGCAAAAGGAAGCGAAGATCCTAAAATAGAAAACAATGATAGATAGATAGATACTTTATTCATCCCCATGCGGAAATTCAACATTTTTTCCAATGTCCCATACACTTATTGTAGCAAAACTAATTACTAATGAGAAGTCTTGTACAGATTTACACTCCAAATTTACCCATTGTGGGCAAGGTACTATGACCGATTCTTGTGTCCAAAATATTAAATATTGAATATTAACTGCCCAATAGTAAAATCTCAGGTTTGGCAAAGCAAAACCACCTTCCTTCTTAGGCTTCTGTAAATATCTTTTACTTAATCTCGGATTTTTACTCTGCCACACATATAAGGATATTTTGGAGTCAATAATATCAAAAAAAGATTTAGGAATAAAAATTTGTAATGCTTGGAATAAATAAAAAAATTTGGGTAATACTATCATCTTGATAGTATTAATTCGACCAACCAATGACAGAGATAATGGGGACCACCTGGTAACAAGTTGCTTGATTTGTTCAATTAAAGGTAAAAAATTAACTTTAAATAAACCCTTATGTTTCTTGGTAATTTTAATACCCAAATAAGTAAAATGATCTGTGACAACTTTAAATGGTAAGTGTTTATAAATTGGAACTTGCATATTTAATGGAAATAATTCACTCTTATTAAAATTCAGTTTGTAGCCAGAAAAGCTACTAAACTGAGCAAGCAAGGATGAAATAGCAGGAATAGATCTCTCAGGGTCAGATATGTATAGTAACAAATCATCAGCATATAATGATAACTTATAAGTCCCTTACCCACGGGTAATACCAAAAATATTAGGTGATTCACGAATGGCAACGGCTAAAGGTTCCAAAGCAATGTCAAATAATAGAGGACTTAAAGGGCAGCCTTGCCTCGTACCACGGGACAACTGAAAAAAAGGAGATCTTTGATTATTGGTAAGAACCGAAGCCAAAGGATTATAATACATTAATTTAATCCATGATATAAATTTCAAGCTAAAATTAAAATTCTGCAACGTATTAAATAAATATGGCCATTCAACTCTATCGAACGCTTTTTCAGCATCTAAGGAAATGACATTCTGGTATTTTAGATGAAGAAGTATAAATTATATTAATAAATTTTCAAATGTTAAAAGATGAATAACAGTTTTTAATAAATCCGGTCTGATCTTCAGAGATAATTTGAGGTTCACATTTTCTAATCTAGTGGCCAAAATTTCTGTAAAAATCTTAGAATCCGTATTCAGCAAGGATATTGGCCAATAGGATGCACATTCAGTGGGGTCTTTATCTTTTTTAAGAATTGGAGAAATGGAGTCATCATAAAAAGATTGTGGTTATTTACCTACTTTTAACGCATCTTTAAAAATGTTAGAAAGCCAAAGCGGGATTTAAAAAATTTAAAAAATTCAGCAGTATAACCATCCGGACCTGGGGCTTTACCTGAATTCATTGAAAAAGGGAGTGGGTTCCCCATTCCAGACCCTGCCTGGGGACTTCACTGCACTGCTCAGGGTTATATATGGAACCTCTCGGACAGGGACAGGGAGTGGGTTCCCCATTCCACACCCTGCCTGGGGACTTGTGCAACTCCTCGGGGTTATATATGGAACCTCTCAGACAGGGACAGGGGGTGGGTTCAACTTTCCAGACCCTGCCCGGGGACTTGTGCCACTCCTCAGGGTTATATATGGAACCTCTCGGGCAGGGACAGGGAGTGGGTTCCCCTTTCCAGACCCTGCCCGGGGACTTGTGCCACTCCTCAGGGTTATATATGGAACCTCTCGGACGGGGACAGGGAGTGGGTTCCCCTTTCCCAGGCAGACGCCTGAAGGTGACCGGCAGCCACCAGAGGGGCTGATGTAATACAAGCCATGGCACGGTGGGTCACTGAGGTAAGGGAACCCATTTGAATGACAGCCCGACTGCATGCGGATTTTGGTGAATTTACCCGATAACTACAGAAAAAAGGAGAACCCCTTGCGTACTTTATAGCTCGTTTTAAGGATACGTGAGAGTCCAATGCCGGCAAACCCCTGGACAGATCAGTATGTCCAGCTGGCAGTGCAGACTTTTCTAAACTGTCTCGGACCCAAGCCTGCCCACTCCTTTAAGTTAACTAATCTCAATTCGCTGTGTCAGACCTGGCCCCAGGTGACATAAATTGTGATGAATAGGGAGCGCAATTGACTTTTTAAAGCATATATGTCAAACTCAAGACCCGCGGGCCAAATCCGGCCCGCGGTGGAATTATCTTTGGCCCGCGAGATAATATCTAATTACTATTAAAGCTGGCCCCAGTAATCGAAGCGCCTATGGCGTATGATATGGCTAATGCGGAGTTTATTCAGGTACCAGGTTTTCAGGGTTTTTAGTGTTTATTCGGCAGTCTTGCTCGGCAGTCTTCTTCATAAGAAACGGAATTTGTAAAGTGAAACACTTTGTAGTTATAGCAGAGACTGAGACACATGACAGCAGGCTGAAAAAACGGAGGCAACGAAAGCTGCGTTCGCACGCGTCCGACTGATCCGGCCCGCATGAAGCTGCATTTTGCTCAATCCGGCCCGTGACCTAAAATGAGTCTGACACCCCTGCTTTAAAGGGACTGGGGCAAAGCGAGAGTGTGCACAGAGAACCGGTAGTGGGGAGATGGAGTTTGGGTCCCGACGAAGAACCCAGAACGGGTGTCAGGATCTTGCGGACGGTGCAGATGAAGAGAACTCTTGGCTAAGGACAGAAACGGTGTTTGTAGAAAGAGGGGACATTGGGCCAGAGATTGTCGCATTGCAATCACAGACAAGAATAATAAGGGGCAGGAAGAGAGCCTGGATCACAGTGATACTCGACAGAGTAACACAGGGTAACAGTAATACTCGACAGAGTACTACATTTACTCTCCACAATCCCTTTGGTCCCGGATAGGGCAGGCCAGAGGGGACGGATCACAGCGATAGTCGACAGAGTACCACATTTACTCTCCACAATCCCTTTGGTCCCGGATAGGGCAGGCCAGAGGGGACGGATGACAGTGATACTGGACAGAGTACCACATTAACTCTCCACAATCCCTTTGGTCCCGGATAGGGCAGGCCAGAGGCGACGGATCACAGTAATAATCGACAGAGTACCACATTTACTCTCCACAATCCCTTTGGTCCCGGATAGGGCAGGCCAGAGGGGACAGATCACAGTGATACTCGACAGAGTACCACATTTCCTCTCCACAATCCCTTTGGTCCCAGATAGGGCAGGCCAGAGGGGATGGATCACAGTCATACTCGACAGAGTACCACATTTACTCTCCACAGTCCCTTTGGTCCCGTGTACAGCAGGCCAGAGGGGACGGATGAGAGTGATACTCGAAAGAGTACCACATTTACTCTCCACAATCCCTTTGGTCCCGGACAGGGCAGGCCGGAGGGGACGGATCACAGTAATACTCGACAGAGTACCACATTTACTCTCCACAATCCCTTTGGTCCCAGATAGGGCAGGCCAGAGGGGACGGATCACAGTCATACTCGACAGAGTACCACATTTACTCTCCACAATCCCTTTGGTCCCGGATAGGGCAGTCCAGAGGGGACGGATCACAGTGATACTCGACAGAGTACCACATTTACTCTCCACAGTCCCTTTGGTCCCGGATAGGGCAGGCCACAGGGGACGGATGAGAGTGATACTCGAAAGAGTACCACATTTACTCTCCACAATCCCTTTGGTCCCGGATAGGGCAGGCCAGAGGGGACGGATCACAGTAATACTCGACAGAGTACCACATTTACTCTCCACAATCCCTTTGGTCCTGGATAGGACAGGCCAGAGGGGACGGATCACAATGATACTCGACAGAGTACCCCATTTACTCTCCACAATCCCTTTGTTCCCGGATAGGGCAGGCCAGAGGGGACGGATCACAGTGATACTCGACAGAGTACCACATTTACTCTCCACAATCCCTTTGGTCCCGGATAGGTCAGGCCAGAGGGGACGGATCACAGTGATACTCGTCAGAGTACCTCATTTACTCTCCACAATCCCTTTGGTCCCTAATAGGGCAGGCCAGAGGGGACGGTGATACAGGCGGCTGTGATCAGGCTCACCACACAGGCAGGCTCTTTTCTCACTGCTGTAATCAGGTAGAAGGTACAAGAGCCTCAGGACTCACCCCACCAGGGTCAGGAACAGTTACTACCCCTCAACCATCAGGCTGTGGAACAATACGGGATAACTGCACTCACTTGTCCATAGACATGCTGCCACAACAAATCATCGTACTGGGACTGTCTCCAAATGAGTGAAATAAGATCACATTCCTGTCTCAGAATTAGAGAAATACAATCACACAGGATATTTACAGCGGAAGGGCTGGAATGATGTTTCCCATAAGGTGTGGAACCAGCGCTCACAGACTCAAAATCCGAGGACAACTCAGCAGGACTGAGATGAGGAGAAATTTCCTCACCCAGAGTGCAGTGAATCATTGCAATTATCTCCACAAGGTTTCTAAATTGAATGGCCATATCCTGGGGCTCAGCGTATTTTCTGAAACACGAGTTTACCTTTGCGCCTCACTGTTTCTTGGCCTGTCAGATTGAACAGGGAGCGCTGAGTGCACCGGACATCTATCGGCAGCCGCTGCGGTTATTTCCTGTTCTCGTTGTTTATTTGCATTGGCGAAGTTTGTTGTCTTCTGCACTCTGGTTGATCTTTCAGTGATCCAGATATAGTTACCGTTCTGTAGCTTTGCTCTGTATGTTTGTAGGAGTTGTATGTGGCGACTTCTATGTACACTGTTAGTTTTTGGAATAGTCGCTTGGGGAATCTGAGGTGGAGGAGTATTTGGGGCTTATTTAAAATTATACATAGATATTATCCAAACAATGTTTATTTGACAAGGGTTAATTCAGATATTGAAACGAACTTTTTGTGGTTTATATCCAGAGTATTTATTTCATCTGTTTTGGGATTGTTAATATGTTAAAACATTTTGGGTTGATGTTTGTCAATTTATAGATCAATATATTAACATGGATTTAACTTTTTGTTTTGAAATTGTCTTATTTGGTTTTACTAATAATACCAAATCTCATAGGGATCATTTCCTTACCATACATATTTTGTTGATTTACAGCAAATTTTATATCCATAAATGCAATCACAGCAATAAGAAACCTTCATTTATATTTTTTACATCAGACTTCAAACTATACGTTTATACTCTGAAAGCTTCCCATAATCAGAAAGCTGTAAAGACTGTACAAATCTGTCAAAGTTTTGCGTTATCTCTGTAAATGTTCCTGTTTTGTGACTCCTCTTAGATACAGTTCCTTCTGTCCAACAGTATTTAGAGCGAATTTCCTTGTTTATTTATATATTTATAGTTAATAGTTATATATTTGTTGCTGCTTTCCTGTGATTCCCTGTCTTTGTTAGCATATGTTTAGTGTTTCTGTTTTTGATTGTGTTTAATAAAAATTTAAAAAATTTATAAATGATAATAAAATTTACTTTGAACTTTGAGCCTCGGGGAACTTGCTTTGATTCTGAGAACAAACAGTGACTGACATCTCCGGCTCCCGGCAGCAGCCCTCCCTCGGATACACTCACAGCCAATCAGAGAAGACCGCTGGGAGACTCTTGCCTCCATTGGCTGAGGTGTGTCAGTGGGCGGGACGCTGGGCGGACCGAAGTTTGGAACCGGGAACGAGTGGACCCGGTGAGAGACCCGAGATTGGGAGCAGCTCCCCGGGTAAAGGCTGCAACAGCGGCCGGAGTTTTGAATCCTTCCGATGGCGGAGGTGAAGATTCGGGCGGAGATTCCGTGAGATGTTTCAGCCACACAGAGGGAGCCCGGTCTTTCCCCGCCGTGGATCGGAGCCTATTGTCCGGAGTTTCCTCCCAGACCCGTCCCTTCCTGCTGGGAGACGGGAGCTGCCCCGCAGCGGCTGCCGGTGGATCTCCGGAGCTCTCACCGCTCCCCTGTGCAATCCGAACGGCTGAAAACCAAGGGAGAACAAGGCGCAAAGGTAAACTCGGACTTTAGAAAATAAGTAACAGGAGCAGGCCTGGCCACTCGGCCCGTTGCGCCTATTCCACCCTTTCCTCAGAGTAGTCCTTTTTAAATCTTTTTATTGATTTTAAACAAACATAAATGAAACATGAATACAAAGAGCTTGAGAGTACATAATTAATAGGTTAAGGTATAAATACAAATAGATGATAATAACCTCCCAAACTCATAGTGGTTACAAAAAATGGCGAAAATAAGAACCCCCCCCCAAAAAAAAATGAAAAAAATCCTAATCGACATGGGCCATTGCATTATATCAATTAGACACAGTAGCGTCAGTAACTCCGCACCTCCATCCAAATAATTAAGGACAATAAAAGTAAGGTTTAGGAAAAGTCAGTTTAGCTCATATGAAAATGTTGAATAAATGGTCTCCAAGTTTCTTCAAATTTAACTGAAGGGTCAAAAACAACACTTGTAATTTTTTCTAAACTCGAGAAAACCACTGAAATATAGTTGGAGGATTAATTTCTTTCCAATTCAATAGGATAGATCTTCTAGCCATTAATGTAACAAATGCAATCATCCGCCGGGCTGAGGGGGGATAAACGACTATTATCCACCATTGGTAAACCGAAAATTGCAGTAATAGGATGCGGTTGCAATTTGATATTCAGAACTGTTGAAATAATACCAAAAATATCTTTCCAATAATTTGGCAAACAGGGGCAAGACCAGAACATGTGGGTCAATGAAGCGACTTCAGAATGACATCTGTCACTGGTTGGATTAACATAAGAATAAAATCGAGCGAGTTTATCCTTGGATATGTGAGCCCTATGAACAACCTTAAATTGTATTAGGCATGTTTAGCACAAATAGAAGAACTGACTAATTGTAAAATTTTCTCCCACTGCTCTGTGGGTATAAGACAGTGAAGTTCTTTTTCCCATTCCTTCTTAATTATTTCTGATACTCCTGGCTGTATTTTCATGATCATATGATAAATGATGGCTACTTAACCCTTCTGGCAAGGATTCAGAGCTAGAATTTTTTCTGTAATGTCCATTGGACATAATTTCAGAAAATACTAACATTCAAGAAATTTCTAACTTGCAAGTATCTAAAAAAAATGGATTTTAGGCTGGGCAGCTGTTCAAAGGACATAAAACCGTTATCTAAAAATAGATCACGAAAACATGTTATACCTTCTGTTTTCCATAACACAAAGGCTTGGTCCATAAAAGAGGGGTGGAAAAAGAAGTTAGATATAATAGGGCTTGATTATTCAAGCCAAAGAATTTACGAAACTGAAACCATATTCTTAATGTATTTTTAACTATAGGATTAGTTATTTCTTTATTCGGTTTAGATAAAGCAAAAGGAAGCGAAGATCCTAAAATAGAAAACAATGAGAAGATTTGTACAGAATTACACTCCAAATTTACCCATTGTGGGCAAGGTACTATGACCGATTCTTGTGTCCAAAATATTAAATACTGAATATTAACTGCCCAATAGTAAAATCTCAGGTTTGGCAAAGCAAAACCACCTTCCTTCTTAGGCTTCTGTAAATATTTTTTACTTAATCTAGGATTTTTATTCTGCCACACATACGAGGATATTTTGGAGTCAATAATATCAAAAAAAAGATTCAGGAATAAAAATTGGTCATGCTTGGAATAAATAAAAAAATTTGGGTAATACTATCATCTTGATAGTATTAATTCGACCAACCACTGACAGAGATAATGGGGACCACCTGGTAACAAGTTGCTTGATTTGTTCAATTAAAGGTAAAAAATTAACTTTAAATAAACCCTTATGTTTCTTGGTAATTTTAATACCCAAATAGGTATAATGATCTGTGACAACTTTAAATGGTAAGTGTTTATAAATTGGAACTTGCATATTTAATGGAAATCATTCACTCTTATTAAAATTCAGTTTGTAGCCAGAAAAGCTACTAAACTGAGCAAGTAAGGATGAAATAGCAGGAATAGATCTCTCAGGGACAGATATGTATAGTAACAAATCATCAGCATTTAATGATAACTTATAAGTCCCTTACCCACAGGTAGTACCAAAAATATTAGGTGATTCACGAATGGCAACGGCTAAAGTTTCCAAAGCAATGTCAAATAATAGAGGACTTAAAGGGCAGCCTTGCCTCGTACCACGGGACAAATGAAAAAAAGGAGATCTTTGATCATTGGTAAGAACCGACGCCAAAGGTTTATAATGCATTAATTTAATCCATGATGTAAATTTCAAGCTAAAATTAAAATTCTGCAACGTATTAAATAAATATAGCCATTCAACTCTACCGAACGCTTTTTCAGCATCTAAGGGAATTACATTCTGGTATTTTAGATGAAGAAGTATAAATTATATTAACTAACTTTCTAATGTTAAAAGATGAATAATAGTTTTTAATAAATCTGGTCTGATCTTCAGAGATAATTTGAAGTAATACATTTTCTAATCTAGTGGCCAAAATTTTGGTAAAAATCTTAGAATCCGTATTCAGCAAGGATATTGGCCGATAGGATGCACATTCAGTGGGGTCTATATCTTTTTTAAGAATTGGAGAAATGGAGGCATCATAAAAAAGATTGTGGTTATTTACCTACAGTTAACGCATCTTTAAAAGTTTTACTAAGCCAAGGAGCGAGTATAGAAGAAAAGGATTTTAAAAATTCAGCAGTATAACCGTCCGGACCAGGGGCTTGACCTGAATTCATTGAAAAAGGGAGTGGGTTCCCCTTTCCAGACCCTGACCGGGGACTTGTGTCACTCCTCAGGATTATATATCGAACCTCTCGGACAGGGACAGGGAGTGGGTTCCCCTTTCCAGACCCTGCCCGGGGACTTGTGCCACTGCTCAGGGTTATATATGGAACCTCTCGGGCACGGACAGGGAGTGGGTTCCCCTTTCCGGACCCTGCCCGGGGACTTGTGCCACTCCTCAGGGTTATATATGGAGCCTCTCGGACAGGGAGAGGGAGTGGGTTCCCCTTTCCATACCCTGCCCGGGGACTTGTGCCACTCCTCAGGGTTATATATGGAGCCTCTCGGACAGGTACAGGGAGTGGGTTCCCCTTTCCAGACCCTGCCCGGGGACTTGTGCCACTCCTCAGGGTTATATATGGAACCTCTCGGACAGGGACAGGGAGTGGGTTCCCCTTTCCAGACCCTGCCGGGGACTTGTGCCACTCCTCAGAGTTATATATGGAACATCTCGGACAGGGACAGGGAGTGGGTTCCCCTTTCCAGACCCTGCCCGGGGACTTGTGCCACTCCTCAGGGTTATATATGGAACCTCTCGGGCAGGGACAGGTAGTGGGTTCCCCTTTCCAGACCCTGCCCGGGAACTTGTGTCACTCCTCAGGGTTATATATGGAACCTCTCGGGCAGGGACAGGTAGTGGGTTCCCCTTTCCAGACCCTGCCCGGGAACTTGTGTCACTCCTCAGGGTTATATTTGGAACCTCTCGGGAACGGACAGGGAGTGGGTTCCCCTTTCCAGACCCTGCCCGGGGACTTGTGCCACTCCTCAGGGTTATATATGGAACCTCTCGGACAGGGACAGGGAGTGGGTTCCCCTTTCCAGACCCTGGCCGGGGTGTTGTGCCACTCCTCAGGGTTATATATGGAACCTCTCGTACAGGGACAGGGAGTGGGTTCCCCTTTCCAGACCCTGCCCGGGGACTTGTGCCACTCCTCAGGGTTATATATGGAACCTCTCGGACAGGGACAGGGAGCGGGTTCCCCTTTCCAGACCTTGCACGGAGACTTGTGGCACGCCTCAGGTTTATATATGGAACCTCTCGGGCAGGGACAGGAAGCGGGTTCCCCTTTCCAGACCATGCCCGGGGACTTGTGGCACGCCTCAGGGTTATATATGGAACCTCTCGGACAGGGACAGGGAGTGGGTTCCCCTTTCCAGACCCTGCCCGGGGACTTGTGCCACTCCTCAGGGTTATATATGGAACCTCTCGGACAGGGACAGGAAGTGGGATCCCCTTTCCAGACCCTGCCCGGGGACTTGTGCCACTCCTCAGGGTTATATATGGAACCTCTCGGCAAGGAACAGGGAGTGGGTTCCCCTTTCCAGACCCTGCCCGGGGACTTGTGCCACTCCTCAGGGTTATATATGGAACCATATAACCATATAACCATATAACCATATAACAATCACAGCACGGAAACAGGCCATTCCGGCCCTCCTAGTCCGTGCCGAACTCTTAATCTCACCTAGTGCCACCTACCCGCACTCAGCCCATAACCCTCCACTCCTTTCCTATCCATATACCTATCCAATTTTACCTTAAATGACACAACTGATCTGGCCTCTACTACTTCTACAGGAAGCTCATTCCACACAGCTATCACTCTCTGAGTAAAGAAATACCCCCTCGTGTTTCCCTTAAACTTTTGCCCCCTAACTCTCAAATCATGTCCTCTCGTTTGAATCTCCCCTACTCTCAATGGAAACAGCCTATTCACGTCAACTCTATCTATCCCTCTCAACATTTTAAATACCTCGATCAAATCCCCCCTCAACCTTCTACGCTCCAATGAATAGAGACCTAACTTGTTCAACCTTTCTCTGTAACTTAAGTGCTGAAACCCTGGTAACATCCTAGTAAATCGTCTCTGCACTCTCTCTAATTTATTGATATCTTCCCTATAATTCGGTGACCAGAACTGTACACAATATTCCAAATTTGGCCTTACCAATGCCTTGTACAATTTTAACATTACATCCCAACTTCTGTACTCAATGCTCTGATTTATAAAGGCCAGCGTTCCAAAAGCCTTCTTCACCACCCTATCTACATGAGACTCCACCTTCAGGGAACTATGCACCTGACTATGAACCTCTCGGACAGGGACAGGGAGTGTGTTCCCCTTTCCAGACCCTGTCCGGGGACTTGTGCCTCTCCTCAGGGTTATATATGGAACCTCTCGGACAGGGACAGGGAGTGGGTTTCCCTTTCCAGACCCTGTCCGGGGACTTGTCTGCACTCCTCAGGGTTATATATGGAACCTCTCGGACAGAGACAGGGAGTGTGTTCCCCTTTCCAGACCCTGTCCGGGGACTTGTGCCTCTCCTCAGGGTTATATATGGAACCTCTCAGGCATGGACAGGGAGTGTGTTCCCCTTTCCAGACCCTGCCCGGAGACTTGTCCCACTCCTCAGGGTTATATATGGAACCTCTCAGGCAGAGACAGGGAGTGTGTTCCCCTTTCCAGACCCTGCCCGGGGACTTGTCCGACTCCTCAGTGTTATATATGGAACCTCTCAGGCAGGGACAGGGAGTGTGTTCCCCTTTCCAGACCCTGCCAGGGGACTGGTGCCACTCCTCAGGGTTATATATGGAACCTCTCGGACAGGGACATGGAGTGGGTTCCCCTTTCCAGACCCTGCCCGAGGACTTGTGCCACTCCTCAGGGTTATATATTGAACCTCTCGGACAGGGACAGGGAGTGGGTTCCCCTTTCCAGACCCTGCCCGGGGACTTGTGGCACGCCTCAGGGTTATATATGGAACCTCTCGGGCAGGGACAGGGAGTGGGTTCCCCTTTCCCAGGCAGATGCCCGAAGGTGACCGGGAGCCACCAGAGGGGCTGATGTAATACAAGCCATGGCACGGTGGGTCGCTGAGGTAAGGGAACCCATTGGAATGACAGCCCGACTGCATGCGGATTTTGGTGAATTTACCCGATAACGACAGAAAAAAGGAGAATCCCTTGCGTACTTTATAGCTCGTTTTAAGGATACGTGAGAGTCCAATGCCGGCAAACCTCTGGACAGATCAGTATGTCCAGCTGGCAGTGCAGACTTTTCTAAACTGTCTCAGACCCAAGCCTGCCCACTCCTTTAAGTTAACTAATCTCAATTCGCTGTGTCAGACCTGGCCCCAGGGTGACATCAATTCTGATCAATAGGGAGCGCTATTGACTCTTTAAAGGGACTGGGGGAAAGCGAGAGTGTGCACAGAGAACCGGTAGTGAGGAGATGGAGTTCGGGTCCCGACGAAAAACCCAGAACGGGTGGCAGGATCGTGCGGACAATGCAGATGAAGAGGACACTTGGCTAAGGACAGAGACGGGGTTTGTAGAAACAGGGGACATTGGGCAGTGATTGTCGCTCTGCAATCACAGACAAGAATAATAAGGGACAGGAAGAGAGCCCGGATCACAGTGATAATCGATAGAGTACCACATTTACTCTCCACAATCCCTTTGGTCCCGGATAGGGCAGGCCAGAGGGGACGGATCACGGTCATACTCGACAGAGTACCACATTTACTCTCCACAATTCCTTTGGTACCGGATAGGGCAGGCCAGAGGGGACGGACCACAGTGATACTCGACAGAGTAACAGATTTACTCTCCACAATCCCTTTGGTCCCGGATAGGGCAGGCCAGAGGGGACGGATCACAGTGATACTCGACAGAGTACCACATTTACTCTCCACAATCCCTTTGGTCCCGGATAGGGCAGGCCAGAGGGGACGGATCACAGTGATACTCGACTTAGTACCACATTTACTCTCCACAATCCCTTTGGTCCCGGAGAGGGCAGGCCAGAGGGGACGGATCACAGTGATACTCGACAGAGTACCACATTTACTCTCCACAATCCCTTTGGTCCCGGAGAGGGCAGGCCAGAGGGGACGGATCGCAGTGATACTCGACAGAGTACCACATTTACTCTCCACAATCCCTTTGGTCCCGGATAGGGCAGGCCAGAGGGGACGGATCACAGTGATACTCGACAGAGTAACAGATTTACTCTCCACAATCCCTTTGGTCCCGGATAGGGCAGGCCAGAGGGGACGGATCACAGTGATACTCGACAGAGTACAACATTTACTCTCCACAATCCTTTTGGTCCCGGATAGGGCAGGCCAGAGTGGACGGACCACAGTGATACTCGACAGAGTAGCACATTTACTCTCCACAATCCGTTTGGTCCCGGATAGGGCAGGCCAGAGTGGACGGACCACAGTGATACTCGACAGAGTACCACATTTACTCTCCACAATCCCTTTGGTCCCGGATAGGGCAGGCCAGAGGGGACGGACCACAGTGATACTCGACAGAGTAACGGATTTACTCTCCACAATCCCTTTGGTCCCGGATAGGGCAGACCAGAGGGGACCTACCACAGTGATACTCGACAGAGTAACAGATTTACTCTCCACAATCCCTTTGGTCCCGGATAGGACAGGCCAGAGTGGACGGACCACAGTGATACTCGACAGAGTACCACATTTACTCTCCACAATCCTTTTGGTCCCGGATAGGGCAGGCCAGAGGGGACGGGCCACAGTGATACTCGACAGAGTAACAGATTTACTCTCCACAATCCCTTTGGTCCTGATAGGGCAGGCCAGAGGGGATGGATCACAGTGATACTCGACAGAGTACCACATTTACTCTCCACAATCCCTTTGGTCCCGGATAGGGCAGGCCAGAGGGGACGGATCACAGTGATACTCGACAGAGTATCACATTAACTCTCCACAATCCCTTTGGTCCCGGATAGGTCAGGCCAGAGGGGACGGTGATACAGGCGGCTGTGATCAGTCTCACCACACAGGCAGGCTCTTTTCTCACTGCTGCAATCAGGTAGAAGGTACGAGAGCCTCAGGACTCGCCGCACCAGGGTCAGGAACAGTTACTACCCCTCAACCATCAGGCTGTGGACAACACAGGACAACTGCACTCACTTGCTGTCCATAAAGATGCTCCCACAACAAATCATCGTACTGGGACTGTCTCAAAATGAGTGAAATAAGAGGTGGTTTGACTGAGAGAGATCACATTCCTGTCTCAGAATTAGAGAAATACAATCTCACAGGATATTTACAGCGGAAGGGCTGGAATGATGTTTCCCATAAGGCGTGGAACCAGCGCTCACGGACTCAAAATCCGAGGACAACTCAGCAGGACTGAGATGAGCAGAAATTTCCTCACCCAAAGTGCAGTGAATAATTGCAATTATCTCCACAAGGTTTCTAAATTGAATAGACATATCCTGGGGCTCAGCGGTGCTTGAAAGTTGCAGGAAAGTGGTGCTGAAGTCAAAGGTCAAGCATGTTCTGAGTGAAGGGCAGAAGAGGCGCAAGGGGCCGAATGGCCACGCCTTCTCTATTTCTGATTTTCTGAAACACGAGTTTACCTTTGCACCTCACTGTTTCTTGTCCTGTCAGATTGAACAGGGAGCGCTGAGTGCACCGGACATCTATCGGCAGCCGCTGCGGTTATTTCATGTTCTCGTTGTTTATTTGCATTGGCGAAGTTTGTTGTCTTCTGCACTCTGGTTGATCTTTCAGTGATCCCGGTATAGTTACCGTTCTGTAGCTTTGCTCTGTATGTTTGTAGGAGTTGTAAGTGGCGACTTATACGTACTCTGTTAGTTTTTGGAATAGTCGCTTGGGGAATCTGAGGTGGAGGAGTACTTGGGGCTTATTTAAAATTATAGATAGATATTATCCAACCAATGTTTATTTGGCGAGGGTTAATTCTGATATTGAAACTAACTGTTCTTTTTGTGGTTTATATCCAGAGAATTTATTTCATCTGTTTTGGGATTGTGAATATGTTAAAACATTTTGGGTTGATGTTGGTCAATTTATAGATCAATATATTAATGGATTTTACTTTTTGTTTTCAAAATGTCTTATTTGGGTTTACTAATAACACCAAATCTCACAGGGATCATTTCTTTATCATAAATCTTTTGTTAATTTACAGCAAATTTTATATCCATAAATGCAATCACAGCAATAAGAAACCTTCATTTATATTTTTACGTCAGACTTCAAACTATACGTTTATCCTCTGAAAACTTCCCATCGCCAGAAGGCTGTAAAGACTGTACAAATCTGTCAACGTTTTGGGTTATCTCTGTAAATGTTCCTGTTTTGTGACTCCTCTTAGATACAGTTCCTTCTGTCCAACAGTATTTAGAGCGGATTTCCTTGTTTATTTGTATATTTAAAATTAATAGTTATATATTTGTTGCTGCTTTTGTGTGACTCCCTGGCTTTGTTAGCATATGTTTAGTGTTTCTGTTTTTGATTGTGTTTAATAAAAATTTAAAAATAATAATAAAATTTACTTTGAACTTTGAGCCTCGGGGAACTTGCTTTGATTCTGAGAACAAACAGTGACTGACATCTCCATCTTCCGGCAGCAGCCCGTCCTCGGACACTCCCACGGCCAATCAGAGAACACCGCTGGGAGAGTCTTGCCTCCATTGGATGAGGGGTGTCAGTGGGCGGGACGCTGAGCGGACCGAAGTTTGGAATCGGGAACGAGTGGACCCGGTGAGAGACCCGAGATTGGGAGCAGCTCCCCGGGTAAAGGCTGCAACAGCGGCCGGAGTTTTGAATCCTTCCGATGGCGGAGGTGAAGATTCGGGCGGAGATTCCGTGAGATGTTTCAGCCACACAGAGGGAGCCCGGTCTTTCCCCGCCGTGGATCGGGGCCTATTGTCCGGAGTTTCCTCCCAGTCCTGTCTCCTGCTGCTGGGATACGGGAGCTGGCCCGCAGCGGCTGCCGATGGGACTCCGGTGTGTGAGCGCTCCCCTGTGCAAAAGGACAGGCTGAAGGTCAAGGGAGAACCAGGCGCAAAGGTAAACTCGTGCTTTAGAAAAAGGAAACAGGAGCAGGCCATTCGGCCCTGTGCGTCTGTTCTGTTTCACTCCGAACATGCCTGATCTTTGACCTCAGCGCCACTTTCGCGCAACGTTCCCAGCATCGCAGAGACCCAAAATTTGTAATTCGAATTTAGAAACCTTGTGGAGAAAATTCTAAAGATTCGCTGCCCTCTGGGTGAGGAAATTTCTCCTCATTTCAGTCGTGCTGAGGTGAACTCGGATTCTGTGACCCCCATTCCTCACAACAGCCAAAGGAAACATCATTCCTGCCTCTACCCTGTCAATACCCTGTGAGACTGTGTCTGTCTCAGTCAGACGGCCTTTTATTTCTCTAATTTTGAGACAGGCCCGGTCAGTATAATCTCTCCGAGGACACTACCTCACCTCCTAAATCAATCTGTGAAATCTCTTCATTCCCTTCATCCCACAGGCTGAGTCCGGGAGGGAGACCAGACCTGTGCACAGTGTTCCATGTACGCTCTCACCAGAACCCCATATACCTTCAGAGGGGAACTTTATTCTTGTATTCAAACCTTCCTTCCCATTCAATGCTCTTCATTTAATATCGAACTCAAACAGTGAACAGACACAACACAGCCTCAGACATGAATTTAAAGGGCAGGTGTTGCAACAGTTTGAGCTTCATACTGGGGGCCACGGAGCAAGCAGGGTGTCACAAAGGGAGGAATGTGAGAGTGTTGTATGTCTGAGCCCAGCTGTGTGTGTTTGTGTATCAGAATCAGGTTTAATATCACCCGCATATGTGGTGAAATTTGTCAGCCGTACATTGCAATATCCAGAAATAAAAAACACAAATTACAGTAAGTATTTATAAAATTCTACTTAAAATGTAGTGCAATAAGAGAAAGAAAATACTGAGGAAGTGTGTTTCGGCTCATTGTCCATTCAGAAATGTGATGGTGGGGATGAAGCTGTTCCTGAAACGATGGGAATGTCTTCAGGGTCTTGTACGTCCTCCTTGATGGTAGCAATGAGACGAAGGCATGTCCTGGGTGATGGGGGTCCTTAATGATGGATGCCATCTTTTTGTGGCATCATCTTTTGAATGTGTCCTTGATGCTGTGGAGTCCAGTGCCCATGAAGGAGCTGGCTGAGTTTACAACTTTCTGCAGCATTTTCGGATCCTGTGCAGTGGCCTCTCCACACCAGGCAGTGATGCAACCAGTTAGAATGCTCTCCACAGTACATCTGTAGAAATTTGCAAGTGTCTTTAGTGACAAACCGATTCACCTCAATCTCTGAATGAAATACAGCCGATGTTGTGCCTTCATTGTAACTGCATTAATATGTTGGGCCCAGATAGTTCCTCAGAGATGTTGACAGGCAGGAAATGGAAACTGCTCACCCTTTTCACTTCTGATCCCACGATGAGGACTGGTGTGTGTTCCCTCGACTTCCCTTTCCTGAATCCACAATCAATTCATTTGTCTTCATGATGTTGAGTGCAAGGTTGTTGCTGTGACACCACTCAACTAGCTGATCTATCTCACTCCTGTACTCCTCCTCGTCACCGTCTGAAATTCCAGCAACAATAGTTGTGTCATCGGCAAGTTTATAGATGAGCCTAGACACACAGACGTGGTGTAGAGAGAGTAGAGCAGTGGGCTGAGCACGCATCGTTGAGGTGTGCCAGTGTTGATTGTCAGCAAGGAGGA
Source organism: Hemitrygon akajei (assembly GCF_048418815.1). Lineage (NCBI taxonomy): Eukaryota > Metazoa > Chordata > Chondrichthyes > Myliobatiformes > Dasyatidae > Hemitrygon > Hemitrygon akajei. Next base: position 6,847,327 of record NW_027331930.1, on the reverse strand, counting down.
GATGTTATTTCTGATCCACACAGACTGTGGTCTCCTGGTGAGGATCCAGTTGCAGAAGGAGGTACAGAGGACCAGGTTTTGGAGCTTGTTGATTACAATTGAGGGTCTGATTGTGTTGAACGCTGAGCTGTAATCAGCAGCCTGACTTGTGTATTAGTTTAATCCTGGTGATCTAAGGCTGAGTGTGAGCCAGTGAGAATTGTTGACAGATTGTAGCGATTAGCAAATTGCAGTGGGTCCCTGCACACAGACAGGAGTTGATTTACCATGACCAACCCCTCAAAGCACTTCATCACAGCAGTGAGCGACACTGGGTGATAGTTGTTGAGGCAGCTCACCCTGGTATTTTTGGGCACTGATATGATTGTCGACGTTTTTAAATCTGTGTGTGTGTGTGTGTGTGTGTGTGTGTGTGTGTGTGTGTGTGTGTGTGTGTGTGTGTGTGTGTGTGTGTGTGTGTGTGTGTGTGTGTGTGTGTGTGTGTGTGTGTGTATGTGTGTGTGTGTGTTCGCACGCTTGAGCAGAGAGACAGTGTATTTGAGGCTTTCCAGTTCAATTCAGGAATATTTCCTGTAATTGGTGTGCCTCGAAAGACGGGTCACAGTGTTGGGCCGACCATTCAGATCAGAACAAAATAATTTACCCAGCAGACTTTGAGCTCACAACCCGCTCTTGTGTTTCAGAGTTATTTACAAATTGAAATGTACAATTTAAAATGTGCAAAGTAAATTTATTATCAAAGTATAGGCATGTCACCATGTATAATCTGAGATTTGATTATATTGTAAATTTAGTAAACTCAAGAACCATTATAAGATGAATGAAAGATCTCCCCCAGCAGGACAAACAAAACAACTGTGTGCAAAAGACAACAACATTCAAGTGCAAAAGAAAGAAAAATAATAAATAACCGAGAAATAATCGAACATGAGATGAAGAGTTGTTGATTGTGTCCATCGGTTGTGGGAATAGTTTAGTTATGGGGCAAGTTAATTTGAGTAAAATGATCCCTTCTTGTTCAGGACCTGTTGGTTGAGTGTAATAACTGTTCCTGAACCTGGGGTTGAGGCTCCTGAGGCTCATGCACCTTCTTCCTGATGGCAGCATTGAGAAGAGAGCATGGCCTGGGTGGTGGGGGTCCTTGATGATGGATGCTGATTTCCTGCGACAGCACTCCACAGAGATGTGCTCAGTTGTGAGGAGAGTTTTACCCGTGATGTACTGGGCCGTATCCACAATTTCTAGTAGGATTTTCCTTTCAAGGGCTTTTGTGTTTCCATACCAGGCCATGATGCAACCACTGAACATGCTCCCCACCACACATCTGTCGAAGTTTGTCAGGGTTTTAGATGTCATTCTGAATCCACGCAAGCTTCTAAGCAGGGACAGACAGTCCCCGCTTTCTTGTAATTGCACTTGTGTCCCGGGCTCGGGACAGATCCTCTGAAATGTTAATATTGTGGAATTTAAAGTTGCTGAACGTCTCCACCTTTGAGCCCCGATGAGGATTGCATCATGAGTTCCTGTTTCCTCCTCCAAAGTCCATAACCAGTTCATTGCTCTTGCTCTCATTGAATGAGAGGCTGCTCTTGGACCATAAGACCATGAGAGACAGAAGCAGAATTAGGCCATTTGGCCCATCAAAACTGCTCTGCCACTTCATCATGGTAAATCCATTTTCCCCATGTTCCTGCCTTCGCTGCGTATACTTTCATGTCCTGACCGATCAAAAGTCTATCAACCTCTGCCTTAGCAAAAGGAAAAGCAGCATCCGTCATCAGGGCAAGATGAGGTGAGGCACCTCCCACTCCATACCCATCCATTTCTGTCCCTCCCCCCTCCCTTGCCTACAAACCTCTCACTCTTTACCATTCTCTTCTCTCTCCCTCCCCCTCTCGCCTACAAACCTCTCACTCCTGACTATCCTCTTCTTTCTCTCCTTCCTTTCTCTCCTCTCTCCCCTCTCTCCTGTCACTCGACTTACTTTTCCTCACTTTTTCCTCCCCAGTATACCCCACTCTCCTAATCTTAAACCCTCTCTCCCCGCTCTCTCTTTCACTCTCACCCCCCACTTCCTCTCCCCTTCCCGTTTCCTCTATCTCCCCCTCACCACCCTCATCCCTCTCCCCCTCTCACCCTCACCCCCTCTCCCCCACCATCCCCCTCTCTCTCCCGCTACCCTTTTCTCAGAGGGTTAAATAGATCGTTATATTTGGAAGTGAGTTCTCCAATTGCAGTACTTACAATTAACAAGAATGTCTGTTAAAATAATGTGAAACATACTTTAACTTTAGATCGATGAGAGCTTGAACATGCAGATGTGAGCTATGATGGAACGTGACGGAGTATTTTCTGGAGATGAACCTCATGTTTCAACTGGCAAAGTAAAACTTGTCTGAAAATGTTTTCAAGAATAATCGGACCTACATCAATGTAAAATCCTCCCTATCCACCCCCAATTCAGAAAGGGTTAACTTTAGTTTTGCAACTGACTCGTACGCTAAGGCGGAAAATGAAGTGCCATTTGTTTAAAAATTGTATCAGTGTTGGATTTCTGCTTTCGGACCGGAAATGCGATTGGTCGTAATGACTTTCAGAGTCTCCAGGGCCGTCATCGGAAACCGGAGTCTCTGACCGGCACAAAGGGGGTGAGACTTGTGACCGTATCAGTGATTCTGTGCTCTGTTTACACTTGTTTAGTGGATTGTTCTTATCACTTGTTCCTTCATCAATTCTTTCACTCTTTGTTTTAGACTTGTGATTGTGTTTTTCATTATATATTGTACTTCTCACTTACTGTAATCCAACAAACAATCCCACAGCATCCTCGGGAAGTTCCCACTCCCCACTGATCGAATCCTCTCATCTTGCTGATCTCGGTCCGACACGTCCACTCTTTATTATTTTCCACAGTGGTTGCCTGACCTGCTGAGTTCCTCCAGCATTTTGTGTGTGTTGTTCTCTGTTACACCTCCTCCTCTCTGTCCCTTTCTTTTCCCATTTCCTGCACCTCTCTCCCTTCCTCCATTCTTACCCATCTCTCCCACGCGCTCTCACTCCCTCTGTCCCTCTCTCACCCCAACTGTTCATTGCAGTCTCTCTCTCTCCCTCTTTATCACACTCTCTCTCACACACACAAACATCTGCCCTGTATTACTCTCACAATCACTCCCACACTCTCCTCCACTCCTGCCCTCTCCATCTCTTCCACCTCCATGCTGGTCCACTCTTTCCTTTCCCCCTCTCTCCATCCCACCCATGTTCCCGCTCCCTTCTCTCGTTTGCCCAAATTTCACGTAAAATTGTTCTCCCTCTCTGCCTCCCCACCCTCTATCGCTGATCACATTCTTACCCTCCACCTTCCTTCCTCCTTCCTTCAAGGTCTCTCTTCACCCTCTCACTGCATCCACTCGCTCATCCCACTCTCACCCTCTTCAACCTACTTACCCGCACTCTCCAATTCTCCCCCACCTATAGTCTACCCTTTGTCCCTTAACATCTCTCTCCCTCACTCTCTTTCTCTCCTCACCACTGTCACATCCGTCCTTCACCACGGAGAGAGGGAAAAGAGTGAGACGGAGATGGAGAGGAGGAGTGAAACTGACCGAGTCAGCAATTTATTGTATCAGCATTGGCCTCGTTCAGTGACCCCAGCTCTGGAGAGAGGGAGAGAGAGGAGAGAGGAGAGATTCCTATCTTCCACAGCCCTGTTTATCCATCTTCCCAGTATCTCCTGCTTCTCAACTTCCCCCGAGCATTGAAAATCATTGAAAAAATTCAAAGCGTGAGAAGTGTCACGAACATAGGTGGGAAGAGATTGAACAAGGGGGGGATAAGGTAGTGTCAAGGTATGCAGAAATGAGTTCAGTGGGGCAGGAGCAAGCTGAGACAATAGGTCTACCTGGACAGGCAGGTTTGTGGATCTTGGGTAGGAGGTAGAAAGGGGAAGTGCGGGGTGTGGGAACTATGAGGTTGGTGGCAGTGGATGGGAGATCCCCAGAGCCAATAAGTCGGTGATGGTATTGGATGCAATGGCCTGGTGCTCCTTAGTGCGGTCATAAGGGGTAAATAAGAGGAGGTATCAGAGAGTTGTCGCTGTGCTGAGCTCGTTGACTTCATTAACTTTGCCTCCAACTTTCACCCTGCCCTCAAATTTACCTGGTCCATTTCCGACACCTCCCTCCCATTTGAGTAAATCCGTGTCCTGCGGAAGCGACAGCAGATAAAGCCTTTCGGCTGGATGAGGAGGGCGCGGGAGGAATATGTTTCATATGAGTGATGTAGGATTCAGGAAGGTAGGGAGTAAGCAGAGGGTGAGGGGTCAGTGTGAGAGTGGTGTAAGGCGGAGGGAGTGGGGAGTAATGGAGGAGAGTGAGGGGGAGGAATAGTAGAGTTTGGGATGAGAGAGGAGAAGCGGAGAGAGACTAGAGAGAGGAAGGTGAGAGTGAGAAAAGTGAGAGAGAAGGACGAGATTCGGGGAAAGTGCGTAAATAGACCCTTCAGTCCGTCTGGACAGTTCCACCCGTGTTCACAGAGCCAGTGCTGTTTGCACACGGTTGGAATTTACTCCTGTAAACCTTCTCCACCCGCGTGTCGGGTCGGAGCTGGAGAGCTTTGTGACCTGGTATCAACACTCCCCACCCCCTCCATTTCACCAACACAATAGAGCTGGTTACTGACAACAGGAAGTCAGCCGCGGCGATGCAGACATTCCTGTTTACATCAACGGCAGATGATAAGGGGGTTGAGAGCTCCAATCTCCTGAGAGTGAACACCACTAACAGCCTGTCTTTCTCCAGCCACAAGGATACTATCGCCAATAAAGCTCAGCGGCATCTCTGCTTCTGCGAGAGGCTGAAGAAAATCGGCGCCTCCTGGACGACCATCAACTGTTTTTACAGAACACATCCTGTGCGGAAACTAGTCGTGTTGTCACGGAAACAGCACTGGCCACCACCGGAAACACTGCAGAGAGCTGTGAACAAGTTCAGTACATCATGGAAACTGTGGACACTGTTTACACATCTCTCTGCCTCAATAAAACAGTCCACGTTATCAAAGACCCCACACACGTCGAACATTCTGACTTCCTGAGAGATGGACCACTAACTTCACAATCTCCCTAATGCAGTGTTGTGATTAATTGGTCTGTATGATTCGTTGTTAATTAATTGTCCTCTCACATTTCGCGACCCCGCACTCCCAGTCCCGAGGTGATGAATTGATCTTTATGGACGGGATGCGAATCAAAAGTTATCACTGTACCTTGGTTCATTGAAAGCAAATGTCCCAATTTACGCTCACCTCTCCTCTCCTCTTCTCTCTCCCCCCTCTGCCTGTCACTCTCTCTTTCTCTCTGTCTCTCTCTCTTTCCCCCCTCTCTTTCACGTCTCTTTACCCCTCTCCTTTCCCCTCTCTTACCATCTCTCATCCCTCTCTTCTCCACACTAAACGGAAACAAACAGGCCTCTCCCGGAAACCACAAGCCTTTATCTTCTGAAAGAACATTGAATCTTTCCAACCGACGAGAAGTTATACAACATCTGTAATCCACTGAGTGTGTAAAACCGTCATCACAGTGCGGGGTGGGGGAGGGGTGCTGGTCTGGACGGGTGGGTGGCGGAGACCGCAAGCTACTGGAAAGGGGGAAATGGGAAGTAAACGAGAGGCAAGCGAAAGGTTAGGCATAAACGGAGTAAGAGACAATAAGGGAAAGATGCAGGTTGGTGACTGTGTAGGGAAGAATGTTTGGAGGAAAGAGGGGGAGGGTGCAAAAGAGAACGGATGAGGGAAAGAGAGGAAATAGAGAAATTGAGGAAAAGTATCTGTAGAGAGAGAGATGAAGAGAGTTAGGGGAGAGAGAGAGACGGGGAGAAAGGGAGAGAGAGGACAGTGGCGCAGAGTGGAGAATCTGGGAAGGAGTTTGGAAGAGTGTGAGCGGAGCAAGGAGTGAGAAGTGAGGAAAGAAAGGGAAAGAGGGACTGAGTGATAGATTAGGGATCCGAGATAAACAGTGAAGGGGAAGAGAGGGTAAGAGGGAAGGGCGAGAAGAGATTAAGGGGAACTGGGAAAGAGGCGCAGAGAGACTGGAAGCGTTGAAGAGGAAGAGACGAATATAGGTGAAGAGAGAGGCGAGTAGGTGGAAGTGGAAGACAGAGAGTGGGAAAGAGACAGTGGGAGACAAGAGATGGAGAGAAAGAGAGGGTGAGGGAACAGGGACAGAAAGTGGAGATAGTGGAATGAGGTGCTAATGAGGACTGTGGAGTACCACTCTGGAGTGGAGAAACATCACCTTTGAACTGTCCCACACTCACCTTGAAATAACGTCCTCTGGTAATTGAGATATTCACCTCGTGAACAAACGATGTCGGTTCTCTTCTCTCAGATCTCTCCTCAGCCTCAGTCTCCCTCTGGTCTCCCCTCAGCCCCCATCGCTACAGAGGAAACAACTGAAGCCTCTCCAACCTTTCATTCCCTCTGATCCATGAGGCAAACCCTCCATTTCCAGAACATTAACTCTCACCCGATCCTCCCTCCCCCGTAACAGGGTTAGAGTTCCTCCTGTTGTCAACCAAAGACCAGCGTTCTGTGGTGACGAGAGAGTCACCCGGATGGTGAGATGTGTCCAGGTGCCAGGGACAGGGATGACTCCGATCAGGTCCCTGGCATTCTAAAGGGGGAGGGCGAGCAACCAGACTTGTTGGTAAATATTGGCACCAATGACAGGTAACAAATGTCAGCAGGCCCTGAAAATAAATTTTGGGAGCGAGGTAAAGGGTTTGGGAACCGATGTGCTACCGCCGAGGATGAGGTAGTTGGTTCGTAGACAGAGACAGTATGTTGTGAGACTGCTGGCAATGAGAGGCTGCTGATAGGGCAACCTGGCAGTCGACAGGATGAGTTGCAATGGAAAAGACGCACAGAATCTAAAACACTGAACACAGGACTGAAGGTATTACACGAGGAAATCTGCAGATGCTGGAAATTCAAACACACACAAAATGCTGGTGGAACACAGCAGGCCGGGCAGCATCTATAGGAGATGCAATGTCGACGTTTCAGGCCGAGACCCTTCGTCAGGAATAACTGAAATGAGAGATACTAAGAGATTTGAAAGTAGTGGGGGGATGGGGAAATGCGAAATGATAGGAGAAGACCGGAGGGGGTGGGATGAAGCTAAGAGCTGGAAAGGTGATTGGCGAAAGTGATACAGAGCTGGAGAAAGGAAAGGATCATGGGAAGTGAGGCGAAAGAAAGGGGGATGGGGGGGGGAGCACCAGAGGGAGATGGAGAACAGGCAGAGTGATGGGTAGAGAGAGAGAAAAGAAAACCAACTAAATTGTCAGGGATGGGGTAAGAAGGGAAGGAGGGGCATTAACGAAAGTTAGATAGGTCAATGTTCATGCCATCAGGTTGGAGGCTACCCAGCCGGTATATAAGGTGTTGTTCCTCCAACCTGAGTGTGGATTCATCTTGACAGTAGAGGAGGCCATGGATAGACATATCAGAATGGGAATGGGACGTGGAATTAAACTATGTGGCCACTGGGAGATCCTGCTTTCTCTGGTGGACCGAGCGTAGGTGTTCAGCGAAACGGTCTCCCAGTCTGCGTCGGGTCTCACCAATATATAAAAGGCCACACCAGGAGTACCGGACGCAGTATACCACACCAGCCGACTCACAGGTGAAATGTCGCCTCACCTGGAAGGACTGTCTGGGGCCCTGAATGGTGGTGAGGGAGGAAGTGTATGGGCAGTTGTAGCACTTGTTCCGCTTACAAGGATAAGAGCCAGGAGGGAGATTGGTGGGAAGGGCTGTGGGAAGGGATGGGGGGACGAGTGGACCAGGAAGCCGCGTAGGGAGAGATCCCTGAGGAAAGCAGAAAGGCGGGGGGGGGGGGGGGAGGGAAAGATGTGCTTGGTAGTGGGATCCCGTTGGAGGTGGCGGAAGTTATGGAGAATTATACATTGGACCTGTAGGATGGTGGTCTGGTAGGTGAGGACAAGGGGAACCCTATCCCGAGTGGGGTGGCGGACGGATGGGGTGAGGGCAGATGTGTGGGAAATGGGAGAGATGCGTTTGAGAGCAGAGTTGATGGTGGAAGATGGGAAGCCCCTTTGTTTAAAAAAGGAAGACATCTCTTTCGTACTGGAATGAAAAGCCTCATCCTGAGAGCAGATGTGGCGGAGATGGAAGAATTGTGAGAAGGGGATAGCATTTTTGCAAGAGACAGGGTGAGAAGAGGAATAGTCCAGGTAGCTGTAAGAGTCTGTAGGCTTATAGTAGATATCAGTAGATAAGCCGTCTCCAGAGATGGAGACAGAAAGATCAAGAAAGGGTAGGGAGGTTTCAGAAATGGGCCAGGTAAATTTGAGGGCAGAGTGAAAGTTGGAGGCAAAGTTAATGAAGTCAACGTGCTCAGCATGCGTGCAGGAGGCAGCGCCAATGCAGTCGTCGATGTAGCGAAGGAAAAGAGGGGGACGGATACCCGTATAGACTTGGAACATGGACTGTTCCACAAAGCCAACATATAGGCAGGCATAACTGGGACCCATGAGGGTGGTCATGGCTACACCCTTGGTTTGGAGGAAGCGGGAGGAGCCAAAGGAGAAATTATTGAGAGTAAGAACTAATTCCGCTGGACGGAGGAGAGTGGTGGTAGAGGGGAATTGGTTAGGTCTGGAATCCAAAAAGAAACGAAGAGCTTTGAGACCGTCCGGGCGGAGGATGGAGGTGTATAGGGACTGGACGTCCATGGTGAAAATAAGGCGGTGGGGGGCAGGGAACTTAAAATCATTGAAAAAATTCAAAGCGTGAGAAGTGTCACGAACATAGGTGGGAAGAGATTGAACAAGGGGGGATAAAGCAGCGTCAAGGTATGCAGAAATGAGTTCGGTGGGGCAGGAGCAAGCTGAAACAATAGGTCTACCTGGACAGGCAGGTTTGTGGATGTTGGGTAAGAGGTAGAAACGGGAAGTGCGGGGTGTGGGAACTATGAGGTTGGTGGCAGTGGATGGGAGATCCCCAGAGCTGATAAGGTTGGTGATGGTATAGGAGACAATGGCCTGGTGCTCCTTAGTGGGGTCATAATCAAGGGGTAAATAAGAGGAGGTATCAGAGAGTTGTCGCTGTACCTCGGCCAGGTAGAGGTCATTACGCCGGACAACAGCTCCCCCCTTATCTGCGGGTTTTATAGTGAGGTTGGGATTGGTGCAGAGGGAGCGGAGAGCAGAGCGTTCGGAAGGAGTGAGGTTGGAATTGGAACAGGGTGTGGTGAAGTCGAGACGGTTGATGTCCCGTCGGCAATAAGCATTAAAGAAATCCAGAGCAGGCAGTAGACCAGAGCGGGGTGTCCATGAAGAGGAGGAGTGTTGAAGACAGGAGAAGGGGTCATCGGTGGGGGTAGATGAGTCCTTGGCAAAGAAGTAAGCTCCGTAACGGAGCCGGCGGAAGATGAGTTCAGCGTCATGGCGTACGCGGAACTCGCTGAGGTGTGGGTGAAGAGGGATAAACCTGAGACCCTTACTGAGGACAGAGCACTCTGCCTCAGAGAGTTGAAAGTAGGAGGGAATGGTAAAGACCCGGCACGGATGAGAAATGGGATCAGAGGGGGGAGCGAAGCTGGTAGTGTCAGTGGAGAGGGAAGGGTTGGTGTGAGAGGAAGATGGAGCCTCTGAGGGCCCAAGAGCTGACGATGGGATTTGAGGGAGAGGGGATTGCAGAGTGGTGGTGGGGGAAATGGAGAACGGCCTTTAATAAAGCCCGTTTGACTCATAGAGATGATTTTAGTTAAAATATTTTCAGGATAAAGTGATCGAAGATGGTGGAAATGAACAATAATAAAAATAATCCGGGATTCCATAATGGGGGTAAAAAAAGAAAAAAAAAACCAGATTACAAAGCCCGGAAAAAAATGGCCGGTATCTATCGAGGCAAGCCCCAGGAAAAGCATCGATGCTGTTATAGCTCCGCCTACGTGAATATAAAAAAGTAATCTCTGTCTCCCTCTACCGGCCATAAATCTCATTACAGTCGACATATATCTCAGTGAAGTTAACTTGAAAAGACAGTGTTTTTCCTATAAAACAAAACGACCTTCAATTTGAAAGTAACTTTATAGTATTAGATAAGGGAAGAAAAACACATCCAAAACAATTCTTGAAATATTTGCACAAAACAAAAACAACCGCCATTTTAAATTATCCAATCTATCTTTAAAACACAAGAAAAAACAAATAATTACTTAAAAGATCTTCAATAAAGCATACAGAATAAAAACAAACAATTAATTCATTTAAATGATGCAAAAAGAAAAAAGTTCTAGATAGTACAAACTGAACTGCAGCCTATCAACAGTTCTCCCACGATATCTTCTGAGGTTGAAACGGTCCAAAACAGTCTTTTTCAGAAATAAAAATGAATTTTAAGCTAAAAACTTTCTGTGGCCACCAGATCTTCCAGTCTTATCAGTCGTTACACCGCGAGACACTCAAGCCATTATAAATCATTCAAACTTCAGACTCGTTGTGGTTGAAATATTTGCATAAAGGGAAAAACAATCGCCATCTCTGAATTATCCAGTCTTTCTTTAAAACGTAAAGAAATCCAAATAATTGCTTAACAAAAAACTTTTAAAAAGCATACAGAACAAAAAAAAAACAGTTGGTTCATTTAAATGCTGCAGAGAAAAAAAAACTGGATGATTCAGAATTATCTGGAGTCTTTCAACAGTTCTCCCGCTATATCTTCGAAGGTTAAAACCATCCAAATCAGTCTTTTTCGAAGCTGAGAATACATTTTAAGGTAAAAACTTTCTATAACCATCAAATCTTCCAATTTCATCGCTTTACACCACGAGACAGTCAAATTATTATAAATTATTTAAACTTTAGATTCGCCATCGGACTCGTCAGACAAAGAGGAAATAAAACGCAATGCTTCGGCTGGATCATCAAAAATACGAGCTCCAGAATTTTTAACAAAAAGTCTTAATTTAGCTGGCTATTGTAATAATGGAAAGAGCTTTTTTTGAAAAGCTAATTTCATAGAAGAGACAAATGCAGCACGTTTCTTAACAATTTCACGTGGAAAATCTTGAAAAAACAACGAACTTCTGAACCTTGAAATTGAAATAGTCTTTGTTTTCTTGCAAGATTAATAATGCGGTCCTTGTCTCCAAACGGAGAAATCGCACAACAACATGCCTGTTTTTACCTTCATCCAAAGATTATAAAGCACCCGTTCTGTGAGCCGATTCAAGCTCCGGGGGTTGCGAACAAACCTCCGGAAATAAAGACTGAATCATTTTATCAAAATAATCCAGTGTGTCGGCAGATTCTGATTTCTCTTTTAATCCAACAATTCCAATATTATTCCGACGCGATCGAGCTTCCAAATCCACGATCCGTTGTTGAGCCTTTTCCAAACGAGAAGAAAGGTCAGCCGCATTTCTATTAACTTCTTTAAGATCGAGACTCTGAGAGTCAATTTCTTCTTCAAATTTCTCTTTTAGTTGAGTTATTTCAGTGCAGATACCGGTGATTCGAGATTCCAATCTCTTGACCCAAGGGGGTTCTTCCGAGAACTCGTCAGCTTTGTTTAGATTTTCCATTAGAGGGTTCGGGATTTCGTCTGGTGCTCTTCGAAGTAGCCATAATTATAACTATTGTGATACAAATTCGACTGAATAAAGTTAAAATTTCGAAGTTTAAATCGGAAAAGGGAGAGATTAAAGACGGACAATAAGCAACTAAGTCTTACATGTCTGTAGCGGGAGGCAGAGTCCGGAATGACTTTGGATTGAATTATGGAAAGGATGTTTCCCATGGTGGGAGAGTTTAGGATAAGAGGGCATAACCTCAGGAGAGAGGGGCGCCTTTTCAAAACAGAGATGCAGGGAATCTTTCAGACAAAGGATGGTGAATTTGTGGAATTTCTTACCACATGCCGATGCAGAGCCCACGGCGTTGGGTGTATTTAAGGCAGACATTGATAGTTTCTCGATTGGACATGACATCAAATGTTCAGGGGAGAAGGCCGGTAGCTGGGGTTGAGGAGGACGGAAAGAAAGGATCAACCATGAGTGAATGGTGGAGCAGACTCGATGGGCCGGATGGCCTGACTCTGTTTCCATGTCTTATGGCTTTATGGAAATGAGGATTGAGCAGGAGACTGCGAGACTTTGTCTGAGTTTTATATTTGGACGGTCGGTGCTGGTATGGGTGGGAACCCACAACACCGTATTTGTAACCCTTTATTATCTAATGTTATGATTAATGATATTCTCTCTGAGACAGGCACTGAAGTGTGTAAATCACTATATGCAGATGATGGAGCTCTATGGCTTAGAGGCATAAATTGCAAGTATACTGGTCCAATTGGCAGTTAATAATTTTGAACAGTCGGCAAATATATGAGAATTTAAGCGTTCAGTCTCTCATGAACAAGTTCTTTGTTTTATAAACGTGATTAATAGGCATGCAGTTGATTTGAAATGATATGGTCAAACTCTTCAAGACGTGACAGCGGGAAGATTTCCAGGCATGTGGGTGGATAATCAGCTGGCATGGAAGCGCCATATCAGAAAATAATAACATTAAATATTCTCAGTTGTCTATATGGGTATTCTGGGGAGCTACATGAATATCATTGTGGGCCATGTTCATTTGTTTCATTGGATCTGTTCTTGATTATGGCTGTGTGACTTGTAGATCAGCGTCATCTTCAATTTTAAAGTGTTCGGAAGTGTCCTGGCGCAATAAGGTGGTCCCCTGTTTCAGCTTTACTGGTTGAAATGAGCCAAGTATAATTGCGGAGATTGCAGTTGATATTAACAAACTGGATTCATTAGACGGGACAAATAAATTACCATCCTTTTGAAGTTGTTTTCGAGGACGGTTGGCAAAACCACGCGAAGAGTGTTTTCAAGTTTCGGTGGCTGGGATCTTATCGCGCTGGGAAGATGGGATTGTGCGATTACGCAATGTTCCCCAATGTCACGTTCTCTGAAACCCCATCTTGTTCTGCCTCTGACTAGCTGATTTTAAGTCACAGAGCTGAAGAAGTCTAAGAATTCTGCAATGTCCGAGAGTCTGTTGGTTCATCAGTATATTTTGGAAAACTATTATGATATATTAACTGTCGCAGAAGAATCAAAAGATAATAACTGAGATGTTCCTCTGGCGGTTTCTGTGCCTTAATTACAGGTAACGATAAAGAAACAACTTACAAACCATTATATCAGTACATAGAGAAGAACTTGTTGCCATAATTTTAGGCTTACACTGGGTGGAGGAAATTTGTCCGTGTAAAGCACTAATTTATTCACATGCCTTTTCGGTTTTGATGATTCTTAACACAATTTATTCTAGCAGTCGGTCAGATTTACTGTTGGAAACTCATTGGCCCACTTCTTATGAGTTTTATGGTTCTTCTTATGGGTCTCAACCTGCATGGAGAGGTTGAGTTACAAAAGCTGATACAATTCCAGCGGTGGATAAAGACCTTCCACCCGGCAAATCAGAAGCTAAGGGGTTGGTGAGATTGAGAATTATAGCAAGACTGTTGGGATAATGAGCATAAAGGAAACAACACTGCAGAATGCGTAACTGTTAGCTTAATGGGGAAACGGAGTAAAACAAGAAGGGAGAGAATTTTATTCAAAAAAGAAGCAGTGAAGGTTTTTTTTTCTAATTATCTGCACCACACTCCAGTCCAGTTAGTGGCGGGATTCCGACTTTAATTTGATCTGTCAAACGCCTTTTAACCAAAACCCGCCCCATTTCATTACATTAGCAAATCATTCAAGGGGAAGGGGGAGAGTAGTGTGATTGACATTGGATTAGGCAACCAGCATTCGACAGGATCCCTGCCGTTTTGTGGGCTCTAAGAATGATGGGCCGCAAAAGGAACAGATGGACATATGCACAGACCAATGGCTGGACAGCGTTCCGGTTCTGGCAGGTCAAATGCGGTACTGAGTCTCCAGGACGGCGCTTTGCCCCTCACAAAACATACACTATCCTAATGTCCCGGAGCTGCCAGTCGATGCGACAACCTGTCGGGAATTGCACCTGGGTGATCAGGGGGTGAATATGAGGAGATGGAACCCTCACTGCAACCGCCTTTGGCTTGTGCTAATTTCGCGGCTTTATTAATGAACTGAAGCACCGAGGTGACCGGATATTTCACCGCGCTGATCACCTGCTCCCTGAATTTCGACTGAGTCACCGCGTAAATAAATGTGTTCGTGCAGCAGCTGAAATTCCTCAGCAAAACCCCGACGGAGTGAAAGATCAATTCAGAATCATTGAAATTGAAGCCAGTTCCTCGGACCTGATAATATATGAAATTTACAACCAGTGTCATCCACAGGAGGATGAAGCTGCCGGAGAGGGTGAAGAGTAAAACCACAGACCTCCTCCTGCTCTCCATCTCCGGGTCACTGCGGTTCTCCCCCTTGCTCTGACCCTTCAGCCCCTTACGGACACGACTGGCCACTAAAATGTCTCTGACTGTCAGAGCGTTGAGCAGCAGGATCCCAGCGAAAGGGGTGAACGAAGTTAAAACCGTATCGAGCCAGTCATATCCTACCCACCAGGGGTCAGTGAAAACATTGTCCCTGTATCTACAGAACCACGGTACATTGTCGATGATCATCCTGGGTTCCCGTGTGAAGTATCGGGGAACGTTTCTCAGACAGTACAGTACGCCGGTTGTTGTTAGAACCACAGCCGCAGTTTTCCCGGTGCAATATTTTGTTTTCAGCTTCTGGCAGCAAATGGCGACAAACCGATCAAAGGTGAAAGCGACGGTGAACCAGACAGAACAGTGTGTGGCTGTGAACCTCAGTACATCAATAACACTGCACACAGGGGTGATGCTCAGAAAACTCGACCGGAAGTAATACCAATTGATTCGATACAAAATGACCTCGGTGACAACGGTCAGTAGATCCGCCGCTGCCATGGCCACCAGGTAGCGAGTGGTGCAGGTAGAGAGGCCGCACTTTCCCCGGGACAGGATCACAATCGCCACTACATTCACTGGAGAGAGAGAGGGAGAGAAACAGACACTGGGCATTACTTGACACATTCTCCGGGAAATAACACCGGTTCGAGTTGCAGCTAAAGATGTCCGTAAACGGCTGCTAATACAGCACCAGACACGGGTCACACTATCTCTGGACTGTTTTCTTCAGTGTGGAGATAAAGCAATGTGTGGGCAATCGTCGGCGATATAAACGAGCTGAATGAGCAACAACGATCGCTGCTGATCCCGATTCCAGTCGCTGATGAGTCCGGTTTCACTGACTTAGCCGTGACTGACCAGGTCTCTGGAGAATCAGCATCTGATGTTTCCAAGATGAGATACAGAGGGGAGAAACACACTGAAAACACTGGAAACAGTATTAACAAACAGAGACTGAGTGGCTCAATTAACGGATTAATTCTACACCGCAGTTCAATTCGATAACACTCGTGAGCAGATCCCTGGATACCGGATCGGGTGATCAGACCAAATTATTGACCAAAAGGCAGCAGGTTACGATTGTGACAGACTCGACAGGGAGACGCGAAACACAGCACCAGGGGCTCTCTTTGATCAATAACTCAGAAACAGTGAACCTGACAGTGAACCCCCCCCCCCTCCCCCAGTCACACCTTCTCGGAGAGCTACCTGTCCTCAGCACTGGGACAAATCTGGACAAGGTATCATCAAAGGCAAGAACAGCGTTTGAGCCGATCCCGTGAGTTAGAGGAGAGACAGAGATTTAGTTCCCTTTGTCATTGAATATGAAAAATCGGAAAGTGGAATTGACAGGATCGAAATCTCTGACGAATATCTGTACAATGATCATCAAGTTGGAAGTTTGTAAAATGATCATGAATAGGTTTACATCGGTAACAATCAGAAATTCCAAACATGAATCCCTCTGCTCACTCACCGGGAACTCCAACAACGGCAATGAACACGTACAACATTTTCTCCACACTCATGTACATATCCAACACTGCAGACATTTTCTCTGTCCAGTGATTTGGCCCCCCTGTGTTACACGCGATCTCTCGGAATGAAATGCTGAGGCAGCACATGCCTCGGGTTTTTAATACAATTCAGTGACTCCCCAGGGGCAGATTTCAACAGATTTAAAAATAAAGATTTTAAAATTATTTACAAATGGATTACATCAGACAAGTGAAATTCCCGCGGTGACGGATGGCGATTAAACTATTCAATTAATATGAAGACCATTGAGAGCTAATCTGTCCTAACGCAGGTGACTGAACCGTCCGAGTTATCTCATCAATTAAATGTGCTTACAGAGTAAATATGCACTTCAAAGTAACCATTTATCAGACACAAAATATTGAAGTAAATTATGCCATTGTAGCTTGTGAAATTGTATTGAATCACGAACACTACGCCGGCTGGTGTTGTCGTGGGATCAGCGCCGGACTTCGGAGCGAAGGTTCACGAGTTCGAATCCAGCCGGCTCCAAAAAAATCTTTGTGTGTCTGTGTGTGGGTAGACCGACTGTCTCTGACTGACCCTGCCGGACTATACACGTGTCCATCTCCAATTCACTTTATCCCCTTGGTTTAGTCCCTTCTCATCTGTCTCCCCAAACTGCACAGTTCCAACCCTTCACAAAATGGCTGCCTGAACAATAATTCAAATTGCGTTTATTAGTAGTGTATGTACAAATGAAATAACTTCGAAACTTTTCGCAACCCCAAATCAGGAGGCACCCCTACATGCACATTAGATTGTGCCAGAGCAAGAATCATTTCAAACAGTTCACAAAAAATGTTGTCTCCATTTCAAACATAGGAAGAACACAGGTGAACGTTGATATTGCATTTTTATTAAATTATGGATAAACGGAAAAACCTTGAAATGCGACACACCTCCAGATGCCCCGGCTCACCCAGGTTAGTGTTCACCCCCAAATCCGCCAACACACCCAACTTTGTGCAAATCAGTCTGCATCCACAAATTTGTGCTCTCCAGAAAACCCTCAATGAACCCACAAATCAGTGTCCACCCCAAAGCATCCGACACTACGAAATCCTTGTGCACTCACACATTCGCTGACATACCCCTGAAGCTGAGCACATCCGCAAAGCTGGATGCTCCGCCAAATCCGTCCGCTCCACTAGATTTACTGGCAAACCCCGAAATATGCCTGCATCCCCATTTATCTGACCAAACAATAACATGTATCATCCTGTCCTGGTGACGTCTGACCTACCAATCCCCTGCAATATTGTCACAGTATGTCCCCAGAATATCTTTTTTCGCAATCTTCACCACTTTCCTCACCACGGCTTCTGTCCTTTTATACTTAATAAGGTTACTGGGACACTGATACTTCTTCACTTTCCTAAACGCCTTGTCCCACTCCCTAATCGCCTCTGCACACTCCTCAGTCCACAGTGATACAGCCTTTCTCCTATTAATTCCGTTTGTAATGGGAATCACTTCCATCACAGTTTGCTGAATAACGTGACATAACATTTCATTGTAAAAATACACATCTTCGTCAATATTCTGCAGCGGTTCTAGAACTACTGTGAATATTAAATCTCGTACCCATTCAGACCACAAGTTCTGTTCTTTAATCAAACCATTACCATCATTCCGCAAACAAACCCTCAGTGAACTGCGTTAAAATCTCAGCAGCAGACTTCTTAATGTGTTGAGGATGAAAAATCAGGCTGGGATAGACTAGGATGCAGATACTCCACCCATCAGATCTTCATTTACAGCTTCCAACATAACACCGGTTACACCGAGATACCTTTCTGCAGCTTTCACAATCATTTTATGTTTTTGCCAGTAGGACGAGATGTCTGATCAGTGCAATTCACCACATCCATTATAAACATCACAAACTCCATTGTATCCACCAGTACAGTATCCTTCCTGAGTGAACTGTGATGCCGACATATATCCACTTACCTCCTAGTCTATTCTCTGACTCCGAACACTTTATTAAGTTTAGCAGTCAGAGTCAGGTTTAACTTTTTGCAAGGTCTCTGCATAAGACACACCCAACTGTACTTTAACCGGTTGAACTGCTCCGCCTCTATTTTCCTAAGGCAACATAGCTGCTGTTTTCACATTCCCACCTCTCTCCATGACTGAAATTCACATTAACTAATCATCTCATTTGACCGACAGGTTCCTCTGCCAGTGACAGCAGGGACAGTGAAGGGTCTGAACTACGATAGGCCTGGTGGAAATCCGCCCCACGCTCAGACCCCCCTCTTCTGCTCTATCGCTATGGCGGAGTTCGTCGGTGGTCGTCGGCCGCGGCATCTACAGGGAAGGGCGTGGCTCTCCGTGCACACCTCCGACTGTCTGTCCCGGCGATGTTTGTCAGACCTCCTTCAGCCTCCGCCGATGCAGAGAAAATTGCGCCACCAGCCGGCAGCAGGCACTCTGAGAGTTATGAACTACTATCCTCCATACTCCTGGTGAATCTCCTCTGGAGACCTGCACAAAATATACTTTGTTTAGAATTCAACAGTTTAAGAAACTTACCAGTTCAGGCACAATCTGTTGAGAGGGATACTGTCGAAGTTTCGGATGAAACCCTCCAGTTTCAGCATTGAGAGTGGCCCTTCCAGGCTGCACTGGTGCCCACCAAAATTGTCCCATCTGCCTGCGTGTGAGCCATTTCCTCTGGGCATGAGTTAGCTTGAATAGTCACATGGGCACAGGTGCTGAAAGGTTATTTTCCCTGCTGCAGGAGTCTCTATCTAAACCTTTCCTATCCTGTACATAATCACAATGCCTTTTAAATTTGTCTCAGTACAGGACCACAAAGGAGGTAGTGTTTAGTCTCTTATCGAGCAGTGAGGTGGATTGTTTACTCAGAGCCTGGTAGGATGTACTGCAGATTATTGAAAGAGGCAGGAAATGACATCACTAGTGACTTGTCCAATATATCTGTGTTCTCTGTAGCCACGAGTAAGATCTCAGAAAAGCGCTGACCAATCTTATACTGTTATTTACGAACGGAGATGGATAATCCTGGAAAATATAGACTCACGTTAGGGGTAGACAAGTTTTTGGAGAAGATTCTTAGGGACTGCATGTAGATTTATCAAACTCCTCACATACCAACATACCCATCGTCTCCTCCAGGATGTGATAGTCTGTTTCCCGACGGCCCTTTCGGCCGGCACCAGAACCATCCCTCCCGTCCATGTACCTGTCCAAGTGTCTCAATGGAACGTCATTTCACCACTTCCACTGGCGTCTCATTCCACACTCACACTGTCCTCTGAGTAAAGAAGTTCCTTCACATTTTACCCTTAAACCCTTTTCCTTTTACCCGGAACTTATGACCTCTTATTCACTTCTCACCCAACCTGAGGGGGAAAAGCCTCAGCTTCGGTGCGACAAAACCTTTTGAATCTTCCTCTCCAAATCGGGCTCTCAGCTCCTAGAAACATCATTATAAATATTCGCTCTAAACGTTCAAGGTTCTTGATGATTTTCGTGTAGATGGGTGACCCTGGATAGATACACGGAGCTTAGAAAAATAGAGGACTATGAGTAAGCCTAGGCAGTTCCATTGTAAGGACAGGTTCAGCACAGCTATGTGGGTCGAAGGACCTGCATTGTACTGTAGGTTTTCTCTGATCCAGACTACACACAATACTCCAGGATTGTTCTCAGTAACGTCCTTTACAACTTCAACATAACTTTGCAATTCGTGTACTCAGTACTTTGATTCATGAAGGCCAATGTGGCAAAGGCTCTCTTCATGATCCTGCCCTGAACTATGGAACTGTATTCCCGGATCCCTCTGCTCTCCGCAGACCACAATCCCCGACCAGTCACTGTCTGAGTCCGACCCTGTTGTTCCCGGCAAAGCGCAACACCTCACATCGGTCCTCATTGCATTCCAGCTGCAAAACCGTCAGCCCATTTATCCAGCTGCTAAACTCATCTCCAAGTTTTGATAATCTGCCTCACTGCCACTCATGCTCCGTATCCAGGTGTCAGCTGCAAATCCAGTTTACCATATTCCCAATGAAATCCACAGTTACGTGGAGCTGAGGAGGACGATGGCGCCTAACGGCGACTCCTTGCTTGCAACTTCGGAAAGAGCTCTAGTTCTATTTTAATATCTCTATTTTTCCCTTTCATGTTGCTTTTGAAGACCCCGACCTGGAATTACAAACTGACTTTGGTTCTTTGCGGGAATGGGACCCGTTCTCGGAGTCTGACGACTGGCCGTTATTCGATATACCAAGGACGAGGGCTAAAACACCAGCGCGCCTTCAGTATTCCGGGATTTCGTGGCTCTGGAGGCGGGTGGAGTCGAGGTCGGTGTCGTTGCAGGAAATCCGTGCGTCGTGAGAGACGGAAGATCGAAAGCAGCGAGTTGGCTGCTGGCCGTGTGCCCGGAGACCCGAGTTCCTCGGGCACAGAGCTCGGAACAAGCAACACAACAGACATTTAACATCTTAAATCAGCGAGCTGTTTGTTATGTGCCCCCTGTCGCTGTAAAACGGGGACACCCATTTTTCATTTATGAGAGAGAGAGAGAGAGAGAGAGAGAGAGAGAGAGAGAGAGAGAGAGAGAGAGAGAGAGAGAGAGAGAGAGAGAGAGAGAGAGAGAGAGAGAGAGAGAGAGAGAGACTGTGGTATGTTGAATTACCGGGTGAACGTGTAGTCTTTGGGGTTCTGCAAGTCTGTGTCCCTATTGACGCTTTGCTGCACGTTTCAGTGCTCGGTGGAGGGCGCCGATGCTTTCGTTAACTGGTGGGTGGGGGGGGGGGGGAAGATGGTTGCTTTGCTACTGCTTATGCGTGGGTGGGGTGAACTGGGGGGAATTTGGAGTGCTAGCATTTAACTGCCATTCATTCTTTGGGGCTTTCCTCTGCTTTCGTGGATGGTTGCGAAGAGAAGAATTTCAGGATTTATATTGTATACATTTCTCTTACATTAACTACACATTTGAAACATTTGATACCTTTGCAATACTTCTATATCCTGTCCCTTAGAACGTCTGACAATAAGTTAACCCCTGGTGTCAGGCTCATCCGCCTCTACTTTCCCGGCTCATCGTCAGAGCCTTTCTTGAACAATGGAAGCTAATCTACAGCACCTCACAGGTGTCCAAAGACATTTTAAATACTCCTGGAAACAGGCTAAAGCCCCTGCAGTTTCCGTACTCGACTTTCACAAGGGTCGATGCGATGTCTTGTCACTAATTGAAAATTGATCTGCCCTGATTGAGCCCATTAATCTATAAGATACAGGAGCACATTTAGGCCATTTGTCCCATCGCGTCTGCTCCGCCATTTCATCATGGCTGATCCATTTACTGTTCGCCACTGGCCCCCATCTCCATCCTTCTCTCCATATCCGTTCATGCCATGAGCAGTTGAGAATCTGTCAACCTCTCCCTTAAATATACGTAAGGACTGCACCCACTGCTGCCTGTGACAACGTGCGAATTCCACAGATTCGCCATTCTCCAGCTAAAGATATTCCTCTTGCTTTCATTCTAAATAGATGTCCCTCCATTCTGAGACTGTCCTCTAGTCTTACACTCTCCCACCAGAGGTCTGATCCTCTCCACAACAACTCTGTCAGAGGCATTCGCCATTCGGTAGGTTTCAATCGGGCCAACCCTCATTCTACAGACCACAAGAACCTTGAATAACTCCAGACCGCCGAACGCCTGAATACCCGCCAGGCCCGTTGGGCATTATTTTTTGGCCGGTGCAGGTTTACCCTCACCTATCGTCCGGGGTCCAAGAACGGGAAGCCCGATGCTCTCTCCCGTCAATACGTTTCCCAGAAGGACCTTCCCAACCCCGAGTCCATCCTTCCACCATCCGGTGTAGTGGCTGCCCTCGCCTGGGAGATCGAGTCCAGAGTCTGGCCTGTCTTCTTCAGTGTGCCGATAAGACGATATGTGGGGAATCGTTGTGGATAAAAGCGATCTACATGAACAACAACGATCGGTGCTGATCCCCATTCCAGTCGCTGATGGGGCCGGTTTCACTGAATGAACTGTGACTGACCAGGACTCTGGAAAGTCAGCATCTGATGAGGCCGAGACGGGATACCGAGAGCAGCAACACACACAAAACTGGAGGAACTCAGCAAGTCAGGCAGCATCCATGGAATTGAATCATCTTTCGTTTCGAGTCGAGACCCTCCTTCAGGACGAAGCGCTGCCCCGATTTATGACGGGTTTTAGAGGGAAAGAAGGAACCACTTAGTGACCTGTGGCTGAGTTGTTCCGTTAATGGATTAATTCTACAGTACAGTTTAATTCGATAACACACGGCAGCGGATCCGTGAACACAGGTTCAGCTGATCCGCCCCAATATTTGACCAACAGACAGTGGGATCCGACTGTGACAGACTCCACAGGGAGACGTGAAGCACAGGACTAGGGTTTCCCTCTGATCAATAACTTGGGAAAAGTGTACTTCAGAATACAAACATCTCCCAGTCACAACTTCCCGGAGAGATCCCTGACCCCAGCAGTGGGACATCTCTGGACAAGGTGTCATTCAAGGCAAGAACAGCGTTCTATTCGATTCCGTGAGTTAGAGGAGAAACATAGACCTAGTTCCACCTGTTATTAAATAGGAACATTCAGAATGTGAAATTGACAGGATATATATCTCTGATGGATATTTGTACAACGATGATCAGATTGTAAGCTTGTAACATTATCTTAAACAAGTTCACACCGATTAACACACAGAAATACCGAACATGAAATGCTCTGCCCACTCACCAGGAACTCCAATGACGGCAATGAACACGTACAATATTTTCTCCACATTGATATACCTATCGAAAATTGTAGACATTTTCTCTGGCCAGTGTTTGTCTCTTTGTGCGACAGGCGATCTCTCGGAATGAAACGTTAAGGCAGCACATGCCTGGGTTTTTTTTAAAGCCATTTAGCAATTCCACATGGACAGATTTCAACAGATTTGAAAAAGAAAGGTGTTTAAATTATTTACAAACCAATTACGTCAGAGAGGTGCAATCCCTGAGATGACAGATTGTGATTAAATTACTGAATAAT
Organism: Hemitrygon akajei; assembly: GCF_048418815.1. Lineage (NCBI taxonomy): Eukaryota > Metazoa > Chordata > Chondrichthyes > Myliobatiformes > Dasyatidae > Hemitrygon > Hemitrygon akajei. The sequence continues at coordinate 6,824,247 of NW_027331930.1, read as the reverse complement.
GTTCAGATCATTTGTGGGAGTTCGTTTATAACAACAAAGGTGACTGAACCATCCGAGGTGTCTTATCAATTAAATGTGCTTCCACTGTAAATATGTACTTCAAAGGAACCATTTGGTTGAGACAGACTGGGCTGAATGTTGGAGATGTTGTGGACTTTTGTGATGAAAAGTTATGCGTTTAGGAAAGGTAATAAGTCGCCATCTCCGTGTACTATTGTTAAGCAAAAAAGCACAGGTCGTAATAACGAAAGTGGTGAAGTTTTCGAGACATGTTTATTATAGGTCATTTTGTGTTAATTCTGGAAAGGGTACTAAACCTGGTGGTTTGCAGAATAATTAATAAAATGCGGGGGTGGGGTTTGTAGGCTTCATAATATGCCACTGAAATAGGGAACGGTGGGTTACTGGGTGGGTCATTTGCTGCGATGCATAATCAAGACAATTTAAGTGACGAGATTAAACAATGTAACGGTAAGGTTCCCAGTGAATACCCTGAGGTTTTGGAAGTCAGCTGTAGTAATGATAGTATCACCGATATAGAGTTTTCTTTCTGTGAATTTACGGAGGCTATTATAAATGCAGGCAACACACACAAAATGATGGAGGATCTCAGGAAGCCAGACACAATCATTGGATAAGCGTACAGTCGACGCTTTGAGTCGAGACACTTCAACAGGACTGGAGAAAAGGCGCCTAGCCTGCTGTGTTGTGCCAGCATTTTGTCTGCGTTGCTTGGATTTCTGCATCTGCAGATTTTCTATCGTTTGTGGTTGGATTGTTATTAATGCATGTCAGACGTCTCCATGAAAGGATCGAATATGATTAAACATCTGGCTGATATCTCTCTTGGGGTAATAACACTTTGAAATCTTATTTGTAGGTTAGAAAATCTTCCTTCCTCGAGGAAAACGGCAGAGGCTGGTCCAGTTCTGAATCCTGTGAGCTGCACGCCTGACCTTCTAGTTCAAGGCCTGTCTCGTTGAAATCTCATTTATGTAAACTTATGGAAGGTTTGAGTATAGAGCGTTTTTTTTTTAAGATTGTTTAGATTATGAGGACACTCAGTCCTCGTTTATTCTCATTTAGAAATACATATGCATTAAGAAATGATACAATGTTCCTCCGGAGTGCTATCACAAAATAAAAAAGGACAAACCAAGACCCACACTGACAAAACCACATCATTATAGCAGATAGTTGCAGCGGTGCAAAGCAATACCGTAATTCGATAGACGCAGACCATGGACGCGGTTAAAAAGTCTCAAAGTCCCGATCGACTCCACTAGTCCGATCATCAGGCAGCAAACGGGAGAATCTCTCTCTGCCATAAACTTCCGGGCACTGACAATTAATGCCTCGGAAGCACCCGACGACAGCAGACTCTGAGTCCGTCCGAAAACTTTGATCCTCCGACCAGCCCCTCCGATACAGCCTCCCGGGCGCCATCCTCTGCTGAGCACCTTCGACTTCGTCCCGGCCGCCGAAACAAGCAAAGCCGAGGTCTCGGAGGCCTTCTCCTCCGGAGATTCCGGACCGCACAGTAGCAGCGGCAGCGAAGCGGGCATTTCAGAAGTTTCTCCTGATGTTCCACCACACTCTCACGTCTGTCTCCATCAAATCAGGATTGTGCACGGATCCCTACTTAACACGGAACAGATCTCCATTCTCCGGAGAGGCCGCGTCGCGCCGCCATCTTCTCCTCCTTGATTTATATTTTGGATAAAATATGTGACATATCGTTTTATCAGAGTAGACATCGGAAAGGGAGACTGGCATTGGATTTAGTTTTAGGTCTGGAAGATGGTATTAGGAAAGCACATTTAAATAAAAATGTTGTAATAGCAGTATCTTTTGATATTGAAAAGGCATTGATGTTACTGCAAGGAAGGACTTTCGACTGAATTATGAAAATGAGATTTGGGGGGGATTGCATAATTTGTTCAGAGTTTTATATTTGGACGACCTGTGTTGGTGCGGGTGGTTAAGTTAAATTCAGGTTTCCATGAGACAGAGATTAGGAAAACGCGAAGCAGTATTTGTAGCCCTTTTTTATTTAATATTATGATTAATGATATTTTCTCTGAGATAGGCACTGGGGTGTATGAATCAATATATTCAGAAGGTGGATGAGAGGCAGAAATTTCAATTATGCTCTATATTGGATGCAATTAGCAAACAATAAGTTTGAACAGTAGGCACTAATGTGAAGATTCAGTGGCTACTGCACAAGTTATGTGCGTAACAAAGAGGATTAATAGACCTGCAGATGATTTGAAATTATATGTTCAAACACATGAAAAAGTGCCAGTGGTAGGATTTCCAGACACGTGGATGTATAATAAACTGACCTGGAAGCACCAAATCAGAAAAATATTGATAAATGTAAAGGAGCATTAAATATTCTCAGGTGTCTCAGAGGGTATTCTGGGGTGCTAGACAAAAGCCTTAGTTGACTATTTTTATTTTTCGAATTAGATCTATTCATGATTATAGTTGTGCGCCTTATCTTCATCTTCAATTTTAAAGAGTTTGGGTGTGATAGAAGCACAGGATTTAAGACTATGTTGTGGTGCAGCAAGGACGTTCCCTGGTTCGTCTTTACTGGTTGAAGTGTGACAAATGCCATTACAATTGCAGGGAATGCAGTTGCTGTAAACATATTGGATTAATATGAGCGGGCAAAGAAATGATCATCCTGTTATTTTCGAGGATTGTTGGGAACCCCACACCAAGTGCTTTTATGTTTGGGTGGCCGGGATCCTATCACACTGGGAAGACTGGGTTTCTGGATTACGCAATATACCCTACCGTCACAGTCTCTAAAACCCCATCTTGTTCTGCCTGTGAATGTTTCATTTTAGGTCACACAGTTTGATAAAGTCTAAGGATTCTGTAATGCCTGACAGTCTGTTTTTTTATCGGTATGTTAAGGGAAATTGTGATATGTCAACAATTAATTCAGACGAATCGAAAGAGACTTTCAATGGAAATGTTGGTGTAGCTGTTTTTGTGCCTGAATTACAGATAACGATAAAAAAAGGACATTCCAACCATTTACCGGCAAATCCAGAAGAATTTGTTGTTATTATGTTAGGCTTACAGTTGGTGGAGAATGTTTGTCCAAGTAAAGTTCTAACTTGATCAGATTCCTTTTCGATTCTGATGAATCTTAAAACAGGTTATTTGAGAATTCGGACTGATTTATTGATGAGAACCGATCAAACATGATTTTTTATTCAAAGTATTGGTTTATGTGCGCTCTTCGCATGGGTCCCTGCACGCAGAGGTGTTGCGGGGCATGAGCGAGTTGACTGTTTACTGCAAAAGCAGTTAAAATTTCATCTGTGCAGAAAGACCCTGCACTTAGCAAATCAGAAGCTAAGGTTAACAGTTAGGCTCCTAACAGTCAGACAAGACTGGTGGGATAATGGACACAAGGGCAGAGACCTTTACAAAATAAATGAAATCATTAAGTTAATGGGGGTAAAACAATAATGGAAGGGATTATACGAACACGACTTAGTATTGACCATGGGATACTTTATCATTCCTTATGATGTGTTGTAAAACATAATTCTGGGTCATGTTAAACACATACCTTTTTATAATAAAGCACATCAGTTTGAAAGAAATCAAATGCAGGTTTTTATCTTTGAGGGTTGATAAATTTAATTTAAATATTTTCTTAAGTTATGGGAATGGGTTTAATTTAATTCAAAACATTATGTTTCATTACGTACAATCTATAGGGCTTTTGGTCTAACTTAGCTTTCGTTAGACAAATGAAACAGTGCGCGTTCTATTTCCCAGTTGTATGAAACATACCCACTGCAGCTGGTATCAAGAACGCGCTGGAATGCGCTGCAGCTGGTGTCAGGAAAACTTCGAGTGCCAACCTCCGTTTATAGAAAGCCCGCCACATTTCTTCACGTTAGCCAATCATTCAAGGGGAAGGCGGAATCTGCTGTGATTGACATTGAATTTACCAATCAGCATTACAGTAGAACCACGATGTCTTGTGGGAATGTCGGTCTGTGAGTTTGATGGGCGGGAATGGGAATAGATGGACATACCTACAGACAAATGGGTGCGCGGCATTACAGAGTGGTTCTTTGACTGATGTCTGGCAGGCCCAATGACATACGGAGTGCCTATCTCCATCCCCCCCCCCCATACACACACTATCATAATGTCCCGGAGCTGCCCGTCGTTCGGACAAACCTCACGGGAATAACAGCTGGGAGATCAGCCTGTGAATGTGATGCACCATCAATAACTCTCGGAGACAGGAAATGATCGATAGGATTTTATTATCAGCAAAGAGGGAGCACGACATCTCGGAGACTGAGGGAGGAGCAGTGTCCCAATCGCCTTTAAACAGGGGTCTGTGGGAGGAGCCACAGGAGCAGTCAGCAGAGGGGCGTATCTAGACAGGTATACATAGTTTACCACATTCACCACCCCCGCCCCATTGTTTTAAAAGAGAGTCCCCATGGGGCGAACTTTCTTACAATTATATTTACAGGTCAAGTCTATCAGGCGCTCGAGTCTGTCGCTGCGATCTACGTAGCACCGGTGGTGATTGCACCGGTGGCGGTCGTTGTGCTGGCTCCGGCCTGACTTGAGGTGCCAGCCCGTTAGCCGTCAGTAATCCCTCAGGCGTGTGCGAGACGCCCGGTATGGGAGTGTCGTGAGGAGTCTGTGTAGGGCTTGGTGTGCGCGGTGTCACCTCGTGTACAGGGTTCATAGTTACCGTGGAGTGTTCGGGGTAGGGGTCTGGTGCTCCTGCGGGCGCCAGGTCGCGGACGGAGACCGTGTCCTCCCGCCCATCAGGTAAGACCACGTAGGCATACTGGGGGTTCGCATGTAGAAGGTGAACCCTCTCAACCATCGGGGAGTATTTATTGCTCCTCGCATGTTTCCGGAGCAGCACCGGCCCTGGGGATGTCAGCCAAGCCGGTAGGGTGGTCCAAGTGGCAGACTTCCTGGGAAAAGAAAAGAGTCGCTCATGAGGGGTGGCTTTGGTGGACATGCATAACAGGGAGCGGATGGAGTGGAGTGCCTCGGGGAGGAACTCCTGCCTGCGAAAGACCGGCAGTCCCTTTGACCTAAGGGCCTTCCACACCTTGGCATTTTCCTTCTCCACCTGTCCATTTCCCCGGGGATTATAGCTCGTGGTCCTACTAGTTGCAGTACCTCTAGCCAGCAGGTACTGGCGCAGCTCGTCACTCATAAACGAGGACCCTCTATCACTGTGGATATAGCAGGGATATCCTAATAAAATTGATGCACCATCAATAACTCTCGGAGACAGGAAGTGAACGAAAGTTTTTTATTAGCAGCAAAAAGGGAGCACGGCATCTCGGAGACTGAGGGAGGAGCAGCGTCCCAATCGCCTTTAAACAGGGGTCTGTGGGAGGAGCCACAGGAGCAGTCAGCAGAGGTGATCGGATATTACATCGCGCTGATCACCTGCTCCCTGAATTTCGACTGAGCCACTTCGTTAATAAATGTGTTCCTGCAGCAGCTGAAATCCCTCAGCAAAGCCCCGACACCTTGAAAGATCCATTCCGAATCATTGAAATCGTGTCCTTTTCATGAAACCTGATAGTATATGAAATTTACAACCCCCGTCATTCACAGGAGGATGAAGCTGCCGGAGATGGTGAAGAGTAAAACCACAGACCTCCTCCTGCTCTCCATCTCCAGGTCACTGCGGTTCTCCCCCTTGCTCTGACCCTTCAGCCCCTTACTGACCCGACTGGCCACTAAAATGTGCCTGACTATCAGAGCGTTGAGCAGCAGGATCCCAGCGAAAGGGAGGAACGGAGTTAAAACGTATCGAGCCAGTCATACCCTATCCAACCGAAGTCAGTGAAATAATTACAGAACCAGGGTACATTGTCGATGATCACAGTTGGTTCCCGTGTGAAGATTCGGGGAACGTTTTCCAGACAGAACAGTACACCGGCTGTTGTTAGAACCACAGCCGCAGTTTTCCCGGTGCAATATTTTGTTTTGAGCCCTGAGCACAAGCTATAGGCGCCCGAAGAGTCTCCAATACAGGCTACAGCTCCTCCCATTCTGTGGTAGACTATGTATACCTGTCTGGACACGCCCCTCTGTTGACTGCTCCTGTGGCTCCTCCCACAGACCCCTGTATAAAGGCGATTGGGATGCTGCTCCTCCCTCAGTCTCCGAGATGTCGTGCTCCCTTTTTGCTGCTAATAAAAGACTTTCGTTCACTTCCTGTCTCGAAGAGTTATTGATGGTGCATCAATTTTATTAGGATATCCCTGCTGTATCCACAGTGACAGAAGGTCCTCGTTTATGAGTGACGAGCTGCGCCAGTACCTGCTGGCTAGAGGTACTGCAACTAGTAGGACCACGAGCTATAATCCCCGGGGAAATGAACAGATGGAGAGGGAGAATGCCACGGTGTGGAAGGCCCTTAGGTCAAAGGGATTGCCAGTCTTTCGCAGGCAGGAGTTCCTCCCCGGGGCACTCCACTCCATCCGCTCCCTGTTATGCACTTCCACCAAAGCCACCCCTCATGAGCGACTCTTTTCTTTTCCCAGGAAGTCTGCCACTTGGACCACCCTACCGGCTTGGCTGACATCCCCAGGGCCGGTGCTGCTCCGGAAACATGCGAGGAGCAATAAATACTCCTCGATGATTGAGAGGGTTGACCTACTTCATGCGAACCCCCAGTATGCCTACGTGATCTTACCTGATGGGCGGGAGGACACGGTCTCCGTCCGCGACCTGGCGCCCGCAGGAGCACCAGACCACTACCCCGAAGACTCCACGGTAACTATGAACCCTGTACCCGAGGTGACACCGCGCACACCGAGCCCTACACAGACTCCTCACGACACTCCCATACCGGGCGTCTCGCACACGCCTGAGGGATTACTGACGGCTAACGGGCTGGCACCTCAAGTCAGGCCGGAGCCAGCACAACGACAGTCACCGGTGCAATCACCGCCGGTGCTACGTAGATCGCAGCGACAGACTCGAGCGCCTGATAGACTTGACCTGTAAATATGCTTGTAAGAAACTTCGCCCCGTGGGGACTCTCTTTTAAAACAAAGGGGGGTGGGGTGGTGAATGTGGCAAACAATGTATACCTGTCTAGACAAGCCCCTCTGCTGACTGCTCCTGTGGCTCCTCCCACAGACCCCCGTTTAAAGGCGATTGGGACACTGCTCTTCCCTCAGTCTCCGAGATGTTGTGCTCCCTTTTTGCTTCTAATAAAAGCCTATCGTTCACTTCCTGTCTCCGAGAGTTATTGATGGTGCATCACATTCACAGGCTGATCTCCCAGCTGTTATTCCCGTGAGGTTTGTCCCATCGACGGGCAGCTCCGGGACATTATGATAGTGTGTGTGTGGGGGGGGGGGGGGGGGGATGGAGATAGGCACTCCGTATGTCATTGGGCCTGCCAGACATCAGTCAAAGAACCACTCTGTAATGCCGCGCACCCATTTGTCTGTAGGTATGTCCATCTATTCCCATTCCCGCCCATCAAACTCACAGACCGACATTCCCACAAGACATCGTGGTTCTACTGTAATGCTGATTGGTAAATTCAATGTCAATCACAGCAGGTTGCGCCTTCCCCTTGAATGATTGGCTAACGTGAAGAAATGCGGCGGGCTTTAGATAAACGGAGGTTGGCACTCGAAGTTTTCCTGACACCAGCTGCAGCGCATTCCAGCGCGTTCTTGATACCAGCTGCAGTGGGTATGTTTCATACAACTGGGAAATAGAACGCGCACTGTTTCATTTGTCTAACGAAAGCTAAGTTAGACCAAAAGCCCTATAGATTGTACGTAATGAAACATAATGTTTTGAATTAAATTAAACCCATTCCCATAACTTAAGAAAATATTTAAATTAAATTTATCAACCCTCAAAGATAAAAACCTGCATTTGATTTCTTTCAAACTGATGTGCTTTATTATAAAAAGGTATGTGTTTAACATGACCCAGAATTATGTTTTACAACACATCATAAGGAATGATAAAGTATCCCATGGTCAATACTAAGTCGTGTTCGTATAATCCCTTCCATTATTGTTTTACCCCCATTAACTTAATGATTTCATTTATTTTGTAAAGGTCTCTGCCCTTGTGTCCATTATCCCACCAGTCTTGTCTGACTGTTAGGAGCCTAACTGTTAACCTTAGCTTCTGATTTGCTAAGTGCAGGGTCTTTCTGCACAGATGAAATTTTAACTGCTTTTGCAGTAAACAGTCAACTCACTCATGCCCCGCAACACCTCTGCGTGCAGGGACCCATGCGAAGAGCGCACATAAACCAATACTTTGAATAAAAAAATCATGTTTGATCGGTTCTCATCAGTAAATCAGTCCGAATTCTCAAATAACCTGTTTTAAGATTCATCAGAATCGAACAGGAATCTGATCAAGTTAGAACTTTACTTGGACAAACATTCTCCACCAACTGTAAGCCTAAAATAATAACAACAAATTCTTCTGGATATGCCGATAAATGGTTGGAATGTCCTTTTTTACCGTTATCTGTAATTCAGGCACAAAAACAGCTACACCAACATTTCCATTGAAAGTCTCTTTCGATTCGTCTGAATTAATTGTTGACATATCACAATTTCCCTTAATATACCGATGAAAAAACAGACTGCCAGGCATTAGAGAATCCTTAGACTTTATCAAACTGTGTGACCTAAAATGAAACAGTCACAGACAGAACAAGATGGGGTTTTAGAGACTGTGACTGTGGGGTATATTGCGTAATCCAGAAACCTAGTCTTCCCACTGTGATAAGATCCCGGCCACCCAAACATAAAAGCACTTGGAGTGGTGTTCCCAACAATCCTCGAACATAACAGGATGATCATTTCTTTGCCCGCTCATATTAATCCAATATGTTTACAGCAACTGCATTCCCTGCAATTGTAATGGCATTTGTCACACTTCAACCAGTAAAGACGAACCAGGGAACGTCCTTGCTGCACCACAACATAGTCTTAAAACCTGTGCTTCTATCACACCCAAACGCTTTAAATTTCAAGATGAAGATAAGGCGCACAACTATAATCATGAACAGATCTAATTCAAAAAATAAAAATAGTCAACAAAGCTTTTTGTGTAGCACCCCAGAATGCCCTCTGAGACACCTGGGAATATTTAATGCTGCTTTACATTTATCAATATTTTTCTGATTTGGTGCTTCCAGATCAGTTTATTATACATCCACGTGTATGGAAATCCTACCACTGGCACGTTTTCCCGTGTTTGAACATATAATTTCAAATCATCTGCAGGTCTATTAATCCTCTTTGTAACGCACATAACTGGTGCAGTAGCCACTGAATCTTCACATTCGTGCCTACTGTTCAAACTTATTGTTTGCTAATTGCATCCAATATAGAGCATAATTGAAATTTCTGCCTCTCATCCACCTTCTGAATATATTGATTCATACACCCCAGTGCCTATCTCAGAGAAAATATCATTAATCATAATATTAAATATAAAAGGGCTACAAATACTGCTTCGCGTTTTCCTAATCTCTGTCTCATAGAAACCAGAATTTAACTTAACCACCCGCACCAACTCAGGTCGTCCAAATATAAAACTCTGAACAAATTATGCAATTCCCCCCCCCCCCAACCTCATTTTCATAATTCAATCAAAAGTCCTTCCTTGCAGTAACATCAATGCCTTTTCAATATCAAAAGATACTGCTATTACAACATTTTTATTTAACTGTGCTTCCCTAATACCATCTTCCAGACCTAAAACTAAATCCAATGCCAGTCTCCCTTTCCGAAGCCTACTCTGATGAAACGATTTGTCTCATATATTATCCAAAATATAAATCAAGGAGGAGAAGATGGCGGCGCGTCGCGGCCTCTCTGGAGAATGGATATCTGTTCCGTGTTAAGTAGGGATCCGTGCACAATCCTGATTTGATGGAGACAGACGTGAGAGCGTGGAGGAACGTCTGGAGAAACTTCTGAAATAGATAGATAGATAGATAGATAGATAGATAGATAGATAGATAGATAGATAGATAGATAGATAGATACTTTATTCATCCCCATGGGGAAATTCAAATGCCCGCTTCGCTGCCGCTGCTACTGTGCGGTCCGGAATCTCCAGAGGAGAAGGCCTCCGAGACCTCGGCTTTGCTTGTTTCGGCGGCCGGGACGAGGTCGAAGGCGCTCGGCAGAGGATGGCGCTCGGGAGGCTGTATCGGACGGGCTGGTCGGAGGATCAAAGTTTTCGGACGGACTCAGAGTATGCTGTCGTCGGGTGCTTCCGAGGCATTAATTGTCAGTGCCTGGAAATTTATGGCAGAGAGAGGTTCTCCCTTTTGCTGCCTGATGATCGGACTATTGGAGTCGATCGGGACTTTGAGACTTTTTAAACCGCGTCCATGGTCTGCGTCTATCGAATTACGGTGTTGCTTTGCACCGCTGCAACTATCTGTTATAATGATGTGGTTTTGTCAGTGTGGCTCTTGGTCTGTCCTTGTTTTTATTGTGTGATAGCACTCCGGAGGAACATTGTATCATTTCTTAATGCATATGCATTTCTAAATGACAATAAACGAGGACTGAGTGTCCTCATAATCTAAACAATCTTAAAAAAAAACGCTCGATACTCAAACCAGTTCCCCAGAACTGGACCAGCTTCTGCCGTTTTCCACGAGGAAGGAAGATTTTCTAACCTACAAATAAGATTCCAAAGTGTTATTACCCCAAGAGAGATATCAGCCAGATGTTTAATCATACTCGGTCCTTTCATGGAGACGTCTGACATGCATTAATAACAATCCAACCACAAACGATAGAGAATCTGCAGATGCAGAAATCCAAGCAACGCAGACAAAATGCTGGCAGAACACAGTAGGCTGGACGCTTTTTCTCCAGTCCTGTTGAAGTGCCCCGACTCAAAACGTCGACTGTACGCTTATCCAATGATGCTGTTTGGCTTCCTGAGATCCTCCAGCATTTTGTGTGTGTTGCCTGCATTTGTAATAGCCTCCGTAAATTCACAGAAATAAACCTCTATATCAGTGATACTATCATTACTACAGCTGGCTTCCTACACATCAGGATATTCACTGGAAACCTTACCCCTACATTGTTTAACCTCATCACTTAAATTGTCTTGATTATGCATCGCAGAAAATGACCCACCCAGTAACCCACCGTTCCCAATTTCAGTGGCATATTATGAAGCCTATAAACCCCACCCACTCATGTTATTAATTATTCTGCAAACCACCAGGTATAATATCCTTTCCAAAATTAACACAAAATGACCTATAGTAAACATGTTTCAAAAACTTCACCACTTTCGTTTTTACGACCTGTGCTTTTTTACTTAACAATAGTACACGGAGATGGCGACTTATTAACTTTCCTGAACGCATAACTTTTCATCACAAAAGTCCAGAACATCTCCAACATTCAGCCCAGTCTGTCTCAACCAAATGGTTCCTTTGAAGTACATATTTACAGTGGAAGCACATTTAATTGATAAGACACTTCGGATGGTTCATTCACTTTGTTGTTACAAACTAACTCCCACAAATGATCTAAATATTATTCAGTAATTTAATCACAATCTGTCATCGCAGGGATTGCACCTCTCTGACGTAATTGGTTTGTAAATAATTTAAACACCTTTCTTTTTCAAATCTGTTGAAATCTGTCCCTGTGGAATTGCTAAATGGCTTTAAGGAGTATGTAAGGAGTTTTTGCTACAACAAGTGTATGGGACATTGGAAAAAATGTTGAATTTCCCCATGGGGATGAATAAAGTATCTATCTATCTAAAAAACCCAGGCATGTGCTGCCTTAACATTTCATTCCGAGATCACCTGTCGCACAAAGAGACAAATCACTGGCCAGAGAAAATGTCTGCAATGTTCGATAGGTATATCAGTGTGGAGAAAATATTGTACATGTTCATTGCCGTCATTGGAGTTCCTGGTGAGTGAGCAGAGCATTTTATGTTCGGTATTTCTGTGTATTAACCGGTGTGAACATGTTAAGATAATGTTACAAGCTTACAACCTGATCATCACTGCACAAATATCCATTAGAGATATCGATCCTGTCAATTTCACATTCTGAATTTTCATATTTAATAACAAGTGGAACTGTCGATGTTTCTCTAACTCACGGAATCGAATTGAACGCTGTTCTTGCCTTGAATGACACCTTGTCCAAAGATGTCCCAGTGCTGGGGCTAGGGATCTCTCCGGGAAGTTGTGACTGGGAGATGTTTGCATTCTGAAGTGCACTTTTTCTAAGTTATTGATCAGAGGGAAACCCTAGTCCTCTGCTTCACGTCTCCCTGCGGAGTCTGTCACAGTCGGATCCCACTGTCTGTTGGTCAATTATTGGGTCTGATCGCCTGAACCAGAGTTCACGGATCTACCGCCGTATGTTATCGAATTAAACTGCGCTGCAGAATTAATCCATTAACAGAGCAACTCAACCACAGGTCACTAAGTGGTTCCTTCTTTCCCTCTGAAACCCGTAATAAATCGGGGCAGCGCTTCTTCCTGAAGGAGGGTCTCGACCCGAAACGGAAGATTATTCAATTCCATGGATGCTGCCTGACCTGCTGAGTTCCACCGGTTTTGTGTGTGTTGCTCCTCTCTGTATCCCTTCTCGGCCTCATCAGATGCTGATTTTCCCGAGTCCTGGTCAGTCACAGTTAATTCAGTGAAACCGGCCCCATCAGCGACTGGAATGGGGATCAGCACCGATCGTCATTGTTCATGCAGATCGCTTTTATCGCCAACGATTGCCCACACATCGTCTTATCTCCACACTGAAGAAGTCAGGTCAGAGACAGTGCGACCCATTTCTGGTGTTAGATTAGCAGCCGTTTACACACTCTCGCACTCCCGAGTTTTAGCCAAAGCCCGATCCCATGTTAATTCCCGGAGAATGTTTTCAGTAATGCCCAGTGTCTGTTCTCTCTCTCCAGTGAATTTGCTGGCGATTGTGATCCTGTCCCGGGGAAAGTGCGGCCTCTCTACCTGCACCACTCGCTACCTGGTGGCCATGGCAGCGGCGGATCTGCTGACCATTGCCACGTGGGTCATTTTGAATCGAATCAGAGTGTATTACTTCCGATGGAGTTTTCTGAGCATCACCCCTGTGTGCAGTGTTATCGATGTACTGATGTTCACAGCCACAGACTGTTCTGTCTGGTTCACCGTCACTTTCACCTTTGATCGGTTTGTCGCCATTTGCTGCCAGAAGCTGAAAACAAAATATTGCACCGGGAAAACTGCGGCTGTGGTTCTGACAACAACCGGTGTACTGTCCTGTCTGAGAAACGTTCCCCGATACTTCGTACGGGAACCTAGTGTGATCATCGACAATGTACCGTGGTTCTGTATTATCAAGGATCATTATTTCACAGACCCCTGGTGGGTGGGATATGACTGGCTCGATACGGTTTTAACTCCGTTCCACCCTTTCGCTGGGATCCTGCTGCTCAACGCTCTGACAGTCAGACACATTTTAGTTGCAAGTCGGGTCCGTAAGGGGCTGAAGGGTCAGAGCATGTGGGAGAACCGCAGTGACCCGGAGATGGAGAGCAGGAGGAGGTCTGTGGTTTTACTCTTCACCCTCTCCGGCAGCTTCATCCTCCTGTGGATGACATTCGTTGCAAATTTCATATATTATCAGGTCTTAGGGAAAGGATTCGATTTCGATGATTCTGAATTGATCTTTCAGTACGTCGGGTTTTTCCTGATGAATTTCAGCTGCTGCACGAACACATTTATTTACGCGGTGACTCAGTCGAAATTCAGGGAGCAGGTGATCAGCGCGGTAAAATATCCCGTCACTTCGATACTTCAGTAGATTAATGGCGCCGCATCCTGAGTAGTCGCCAGAGGCGGCGGCAGAGTCTCCTGTCCGGGCTCCAGATCTTCAGATTCACCGCCTGATCTCCCAGGTGTTATTCCCGGGCGGATTGTCCCATCGACCGGCAGTCCGGGACGTTAAGATAGTGAATGTGTCGGGAGGGGCAAAGCACCGTCCAACAGAGTCAGAACCTCATTCTTCCCGCCAGATGCCAGACAAAGAACTACTCCGGAATGCCGCCCGCACATTCGTCTGCGGATATGTCCATCTATTCCCATTCCGCTCACCAACTTCACTGTCAGGCAATCGCACAAGACGGTGCGGGTCGAGTCAGATGCTCATTTACTAACCCAATGTGAATCACACCAGTCTCCGCCATCTCCTTGAATGATTGACTAAATTAAAAAGTAGGTTAGGCTTTGGATAAACGGCGGTGGACACTCCAACTTAAAGGCGCATTTCCGTTATCAACTGGACTGGACAATTGTGTAGAGAATTGGGAAATAAAATCCTTACTGCTTCTGTATTCTAATGAAAGCTAAATTACCCCCAACAAGTCCTATCGATTCTACGTAATGAAACACAGTGCTGCGAATTTAATTAAATTCACATCCATGACTTAAGAAAGCGATTAAAGGAAAACAATCAAGCCCTCCAAAGCCCTGCATGGTTTCTTTCCTGATATGCTTCACCCTGAAATAGCATCTGTTCAATCGTTACATAATGAAAAACAAACCTACACGATCCGGAAGCATGTTTTGCAGCATGAAAGAAGGAATAATTAAGCATAGTAACTCATGGCGATATAATTCCTTCCCTTCTTGTTTCTCACTTAAACCCAGAACTTTTATGTTCCCAATCTAGTTCATGTCAATATAATTCCGTCCGTTCTTGTTTTACCTCTTTCTCCCCATACACCCAACACGTTTATGTATTCTGTAAAGGTGTACCCATTTTCCCATCAGCCTTTCCATTAGCTCCTAATTCTCAACATACATAACGCTGAACTTCTGATTTGTTAAGTTAAGGGTCGTTATCCACAGTTGAACTTTTGTAACTCACAGTCAACCCATTCCTTCCCCTCAATACCTTGTGTTTAGGGACCTATAAGAAGAAAATATATAAACATGTACTTGAATATGAATTAATGCCTGGTGAGTTTCCAACAGTAAATCTGACCGACTGCTAGAATAACTTGTTTAAGGGTCATCAAAACGTAAAAGTAATCTGAACAATTATAACGACACGTGGGAAGAGATTTCTTCACCAACCTTAAGCTTCAAATGATGGCAACCAGTTGAGCTGTATATACTAATAAATGGTTGCAAATTAATTTCTCTATCATTGTCTATACTTCAGGCACAATAATGGGCTACTGCAACATTCCCAGTTAAATTATCTTTCGTTCCATCTATAAAAATGCTTAAAAACATGACATGATTTGTAATGATTGATGGTTAAGATATCATAATAATTTACCTTAATATACTGATGAGACAACAGATTCTCCGGCAGAACAGAATATTTACATTGTATTAAACTGTTCAACCTAAAATCGGCTAATGTGATTGGGGAAAAAACAAAGTAGAGTTACTGAGAACGCGACACTGGGACGTATTGCATAATCCAACAAGCCCATACTCCAAGCGTGATAAGAGCCCAGATATCCAAAACTGAAAACACTCTTCCTGAGTGTTACCACACGTCCTCTAATACACTTTCAGCAGCATGTTGATTTCTCTGCCCCCTGAAATTAATCGGGTATGTTAATATCAAGTTCAGCTGCCGCAATTGTGAGGGTGATTATCCCATTTCACCCAGTAAAACCGAAACATCGGACCACTTTACTGCATAACAACACAATCCTAAAGTCTATGCTTGCATCTCATCCAAGCACTTTAAAGCTGAAGATGAAGCTGATCCATAAGCCACACAGACAGTATCTAGAACAGATTTAATTAAATAATTCTAAATGATTTTCGTCTAGCACCCAAGAATATCCACATGGACAGCTGAGAATATTTAATGTTCCTTTTTATTTACCAGTTATTATACCGATGTAGCGCTTCCATGCCAGCTTATTATCCACCCATATGCCTGAAAATCTTTGTACTGGCACGTCTTGAAGAGTTTGATCGTATAAATGCAAATCATCTGCAGATCAATTAAGCTTATTTGTAAAACACATAACTTATGTTTAGCTACTGAAAGCTTACATCGTCATCTATTTCCCTTTTGTTCAAACAAATTAATAGATAATTGCAACTCCATACACTAAAATTCAAATTTCTGCCTCTAATCCAGAAAGCTCCTTCATCTGTACATAGTAATTTACCGACGCTATCTCGGAAAATATCATTAATCATATTATTAAATAATAAAGGGTTACAAATACAGTCTTGAACGCTCCCATTCGCTATCTCATACACACCAGGATATATCTTTCCCACCCTTACTTGCAGAGACCTTCCAAATGACAAACAAAAACAGAAAAAAATGCTGCAAGCTCCCCTCTCCTAATTTCCAAAAGTCCTTCCTTCCATAAATATTACAAGCCTTTTCAATGTCAAAAGTTCTGTCATTGCAACAATTTATTTTAACTGTGCTTTCCTAATATCGTATTCCAAATATAAAACTGAATTCAATATCATTCTCCCCTTCCACAATATACTCTGATCAAATGATAAATTGCCTCCCTCTTCAAAAATATAATTCAACCGTTTCAGTACTATACGTCCATAAGTTTACATAAATGAGAGGTTAACCATATTGGTCCATAACTGGAAGGATCAGACAGGGAGCTCCGAGTTTAGAATAGGCAATACAAGTCATTTTCCACAAGTTGTAAAAATGAACCACTTTAATATCCCACCTGTTTAATGATATATTTCTACTGCAAATGCAGCATACGTTTAACTAACATTCTAACTCTATACTCTGACCTTTTCCTTATAAAACTGGGAACACCAGTTACACCAAGATATCTTTCTGCAGCTGTCACAATAATTTTAATTCCCGCAGTAGGACGAGGTGTTTGATCAGTACAATTCACTGTTGCATGCGGCGACTGAGGAAAACCCAAGTGCGGGACACCGGCACGTCGACTGAGTTGGGGCTGCTGGCTTAGACGTGAACGAAGAACAGCAAACCGGAGGAATCTTGACAAGGAGACGGGATTTACAGGGACTGTCTTGAAACTAGAGTGGAACATAGAACTAACGGTTCTAATTGGATAAGGGAACGAAGTATCAAACGAGAATAAACCAACAAACTGGCAGCCTGTGATAGTGACGCCATCGTTATTATTTCACAGTCTCTGATGAAAACCAGGTGTACTGTAATAAAGTAAACTACAGCAATTGGAAATCTAATGACTGATATTAGGGCATAAATCAGGGAGGAAGGAGCGTTAAAGGGGAACAGCCAGCAGGAACCATAACAGTACCCCTCCCTCAACGGGAGCCTCCAGGCGACCCCCAGGCTCGTCTGGATTGTCCCGATGGAATTCCCGGATGAGGGAAGGGTCCAGGATAAAGGGGGGGGGGGAATCTAGGAACGTTCTTCCGGGCCGTACCCCTCCCAGTCGAACAGGTACTGGAGACCCCTGCCCCGACGGCGAAAATCCAATAACCGCCGGAAGGTCGTCGATGATCGGGGGTGGGGAGGCGTAGAGGGGGTTCGGTCGGAGGGCACAAGGAGCTGACAAAGACCGGTTTTAACTGGGAGACGTGAACTGTAGGATGGATCTGCATTGACGAAGGTAGTTTGAGCCGGATTGCCGTGGGATTGATAATGCTCTGAAACTCGAAGGGTCCCAGGAAGCGGGGGGCGAGCTTCTTGGGCTCGTTCTTGAGAGGAATGTCTCTAGCCGAGAGCCACACCATATGCCCAGGTCGATACTCAGGAGCAGGGGTATGATGGCGTTCGGCAATTTTTCGGTTACGGTTGGCTGAGCGAGGCAGGGCCGTGCGTGTGTCTTCCCAGATCTTTCGGCACCTTGTATATGGGCCTGGACCGAGGCTTTTCCCCGGGCGCAGACGGAACATGCAGAGACACAGGAACGGGTGTCAGCGTCCATGGAGGGCCATCAGAAATGTGTCTTCAGGAGGGTCAGAGTCCGATCGATCCCGGGATGGCAGGCGAATCGAGGTGTGCCCCCACTGGAGAACCTGCGATCGAGCAGAATCGAGTACAAAGAGACGATTGGGAGATCCGATGCCTGGGTCAGGTTGAGTCCGTTGGGCCTCCGTGACTCTGGACTCGATCTCCCAGGCGAGGGCAGCCACTACATAGGATGGTGGAAGGATGGTCTCGGGGCTGGGAATACGGAAACGTATTGACGGGAGAGAGCATCGGGCTTCCCGTTCTTGGACCCCGGACCGCGGGCCTGGCGGGAATTCAGGCGTTCGGCGGACTGGAGTTATTCAAGGTTCTTGTGGTCTGTAGAATGAGGGTTGGCCCGATTGAAACCTACCGAATGGTGAATGCCTCTGTCAGAGTAGTTGTGGAGAGGATCATACCTCTGGTGGGAGAGTGTAAGACTAGAGGACAGTCTCAGATTGGAGGGACATCTATGTAGAATGAAAGCAAGAGGAATATCTTTAGTTAGAGAATGGCGAATCTGTGGAATTTGCTCGTTGTCACAGGCAGCAGTGGGTGCAGTCCTTACGTATATTTAAGGGAGAGGTTGACAGATTCTCGACTGCTCAGGGCATGAACGGATATGGAGAGAAGGATGGAGATGGGGGCCAGTGGCGAACAGTAAACGGATCAGCCATGATGAAATGGCGGAGCAGACGCGATGGGACAAATGACCTAAATGTGCTCCTGTAACTTATAGATTAATGGTCTCAATCAGGGCAGATCAATTTTCAATTAGTGACAAGACATCGCATCGACCCTTCTGGAAGCCGAGTACGGAAACTACAGGGAACCTAGCCTGTTTCCAGGAGTATTTAAAATGTCTTTGGACACCTGTGAGGTGCTGTAGATTAGCTTCATTGTTCAAGAAAGGCTCTGACGATGAGCCGGGAAAGTAGAGGCGGATGAGCCTGACACCAGCGGTTAACTTATTGTCAGTTATTCTGAGGGACAGGATATCGAAGTATTTCAAAGGTATCAAATGTTTCAAATGTGTAGTTAATGTAAGAGAAATGTATACAATATACAGCCTGAAATTCTTCTCTTCTCAACCATCCACGAAAATAGAGGAGAGCCCCAAAGAATGAATGACAGTTAAATGCTAGCACCCCAAATTCCTCCCAGTTCACCCCACCCACGCATAAGCAGTAGTAATGCAAATATCTCCCCCCACCCACCAGTTAAATAAAGCATCGGCGCCCTCCACCGAGCACTGAAACGTGCAGCAAAGCATCAATAGAGAAACAGACTTTCAGAATCCCAAAGACTACACGTTCACCCGTAATTCAACATATCCGGTAACAGTTTCTCTCTCTCTCTCTCTCTCTCTCTCTCTCTCTCTCTCTCTCTCTCTCTCTCTCTCTCTCTCTCCTCTCTCTCTCTCTCTCTCTCTCTCTCTCTCTCTCTCTCTCTCTCTCTCTCTCTCTCTCTCTCTCTCTCTCCCCCTCTCTCTCTCCTCTCTCTCTCTCTCTCTCTCTCCCTCTAATGTGAAAAATGGGTGTCCCCGTTTCACAGCGACAGGGGGGACATAACAAACAGCTCGCTGATTTAAGATGTTAAATGTCTGTTGTGTTGCTTGTTCCGAGCTCTGTGCCCGAGGAACTCGGGTCTCTGGGCACACGGCCAGCAGCCAGCTCGCTGCGTTCGATCTTCTGTCTCCCACGACGCATCAATTTCCTTCAACGGCACCGACCTCGCCTCCCACCCGCCTCCAGAGCCACGAAGTCCCGGAATATTGAAGGCGCGTTTTTTTTTAGTCCTGGTCCTTGGTATATCGAATAACGGCCAGTCGTCAGACTCCGAGAACGGGTCCCATTTCCGCAAAGAACCAAAGTCAGTTTGTAATTCCAGGTCCGGGTCTTCACAAGCAACAGGAGAAGGAAAGATAGAGATATTAAAATAGTACTAGAGCTCTTTCCGAAGTTGCAAACAAGGAGTCGCCGTTAGGCGCCATCGTCATCCTCAGCTCCACGTAACTTTGGATTTCAATGGGAATATGGTAAACTGGATTTGCAGCTGACTCCTGGATACAGAGCATGAGTGGCAGTGAGGCAGATTATCGAAACTTGGAGATGAGTTTAGCAGCTGGATAAATGGGCTGACGGTTTTGCAGCTGGAATGTAATGAGGACCGATGTGAGGTGTTGAGCTTTGCCGGGAACAACAGGGTCCGACTCAGACAGTGACTGGTCGGGGATTGTGGTCTGCGGAGAGCAAAGGGATCTGGGAATATAGTTCCATAGTTCAGGGCAGGGTCATGAAGAGAGCCTTTGGCACATTGGCCTTCATGAATCAAAGTACTGAGTACACGAATTGCAATATTATGTTGAAGTTGTAAAGGACGTTACTGAGGACAATCCTGGAGTATTGTGTGTAGTCTGGATCAGAGAAAACCTACAGTACAATGCAGGTCCATCGGCCCACATAGCTGTGCTGAACCTGTCCTTACCACAGAAATACCCAGGCTAACCCATAACCCTCTATTTTTATAAGCTCCGTGCATCTATCCAGGGTCACCCATCTACACGAAGAAGTATCAAGAACCTTGAACGATTAGAGCGAACATTTATAATGATGTTTCCAGGAGTTGATGATCTGAGTTGGAGAGAAAGACTCAAAGGGTTTTGTCGCACCGAAGCTGAGGCTTTTCCCCCTCAGGTTGGGTGAGGCTTGAATAAGAGGTCATAAGTTCGGGGTAAAAGGAAAAGGGTTTAAGGGTAAAATGTGAGAAGAATTGTTTACTGAGAGGACAGTGTGAGGGAGGAATGGTCCTGGTGCCGGCCGAAAGGGCCGTCGGGAAACAGACTGTCACACTCTGGAAGAGACGATGGGTACGTTAATGTGTGAGGAGTTTGATAACTCTACATCCAATCCCTAAGAATCTTCTCCAGAAACGTGTCTACCCCTAACGTGACTCTATATTTTCGAGGATTATCCATCCCCCTTCTTAAATAACAGAATAAGATTGATCTGCGCCTTTCTGAGATCTTACTTGTGGCTACAGAGAACACAAATATATTGGTCAAGTCACTAGTGATGGCATTTCCTGCCTCTCTCCAGAATCTGCAGTGTATCCTGCC
This sequence comes from Hemitrygon akajei, assembly GCF_048418815.1. Classification (NCBI taxonomy): domain Eukaryota; kingdom Metazoa; phylum Chordata; class Chondrichthyes; order Myliobatiformes; family Dasyatidae; genus Hemitrygon; species Hemitrygon akajei. The sequence continues at coordinate 6,803,136 of NW_027331930.1, read as the reverse complement.
AGGCTCTGAGTAAATAATCCACCTTACTGCTCGATAAGAGACCACACACTACCTCCTTTGTGGTCCTGTACTGATACAAATTTAAAAGGCATTGTGATTAAGTATAGGATAGGAAAGGTTTAGTTAAAGACTCCCGCAGCAGGGAAAATAACCTTTCAGCACCTGTGCCCATGTGACCATTCAAGCTAACTCATGCCCAGAGGAGATGGCTCACACGCAGGCAGATGGGACAATTTTGGTGGGCACCAGTGCAGCCTGGAAGGGCCACTCTTAATGCTGAAACTGGAGGGTTTCATCCGAAACTTCGACAGTATTCCTCTCAGGAGATTGTACCTGACCTGGTATGTTTCTTAAACTGTTGCATTCTAAACAAAGTATATTTTGTGCAGGAGGTCTCCAGAGGAGATTCACCAGGGGTGTGGAGCATCGTAGTTCATAACTCCCGGAGTCCCAATTTTCTCTGCATCGGCGGAGGCTGAAGGAGGCCTGGCAATCATCGCCGGGACAGACACTCGGAGGTGTGGACGGAGAGACACGCCCGTCCCTGTAGATGCCGCGGCCGACGACCACCGACAGCAGTATCGCTGAACTCCGCCATAGCGTTAGAGCAGAAGAGGAGGGTTTGAGTTTGGGGGCATATTTCCACCAGGCCTATCGTAGTTCAGACCCTTCACTGTCCCTGCTGTCACTGGCAGAGGAACCTGTCGGTCAAATGAGATGATTAGTTAATGTGAATTTCAGTCATAGAGAGAGGTAGGAATGTGAAAACAGTAACTATGTTGCCTCAGGAAAATAGAGGCGGATCAGTTCAACAGGTTAAAGTACAGTTGGATGTGTCTTATGCAGAGACCTTGCAAAAAGTTATTCCCTGACTCTGACTGCTAAACTTAATAAAGTGTTCCGAGTCAGAGGATAGACACTGAACTGGTGGATACAATGGAGTTTGCGATGTTTATAATGGATGTGGTGAATTGTACTGATCAGACATCTCGTCCTACTGACAAAAAATAAAATGATTGTGAAAGCTGCAGAAAGGTATCTCGGTGTAACCGGTGTTATGTTGGAAGCTGTAAATGAAGATCTGATGGGTGGAGTATCTGCATCCTAGTCTATCCCAGCCTAATTTTTCATTGTCAACACATTAAGAAGTCTGTTTCCCATTTGTCAGAATCCCCCGATGTTTTGAGTATTCAGGAAAAGAGATTATCTTCACATTTAAGTTTTTCTGTGCAGGATTATATTGTCGTATGGCGTGATTGGTCATTTGATAGAGAGGTAGTGCTGTCAGTTTTATAAGAAAAGAGGGAGGGTGTAGAGTTGTGAATGTGAATAAACCGTATGTGGGATTTGCTGTAGAAATATTTGATTCAGCAGGTAGTTGTATTAAACTGAATATGGTTTACAACGCTTGTGGAAAACTTTCTACTGAGTTCTGAGAAAGTATATTTTGTTCTCGCTCACGAAGAGTTGTATGCTGCTGAGATTTTAATGCAGTTCGTTGAGGGTTTGTTTGCGGAATGGTGGTAATGGTTTGATTAAAGAACAGTTTTTCAACTTGTGTGTCTGAATGGGTACGAGATTTAATATTCACAGTAGTTCTAGAACAGCTGCAGAATGTTGACGAAGATGTGTATTTTTACAATGTAAGGTTATGTCACTTTATTCAGCAAACTGACATGGAAGTGATTCCCATTACAAACAGAATTAATAGGAGAAAGGCTGTATCACTGTGGACTGAGGAGTGTGCAGAGGCGATTAGGGAGTGGGACAAGGCGTTTAGGAAAGTGAAGAAGTATCAGTGTCCCAGTAACCTTATTAAATATAAAAGGGCAGAGGCCGTGGTGAGGAAAGTGGTGAAGATTGCGAAAAAGATTTTCTGGGGACATACTGTGACAATATTGCAGGCGATTGGTAGGTCAGACGTCACCAGGACAGGATGATACATGTTATTGTTTGGTCAGATAAATGGGGATGCAGGCATATTTCGGGGTTTGCCAATGAATCTAGTGGAGCGGACGGATTTGGCGGAGCATCCAGCTTTGCGGATGTGCTCAGCTTCAGGGGTATGTCAGCGAATGTGTGAGTGCACAAGGATTTCGTGGTGTCGGATGCTTTCGGGTAGACACTGATTTGAAGATTCAATGAGGGTTTTCTGGTGAGCACAGATTTGTGGGTGCACGCTGATTTGCTCAGAGTTGGGTGTGATTTGTGGATTTGGGAGTGAACACTAACTTGGCTGAGCCGGAGCATTTGGACGGGTGTCTAATCTCCAGGTTTTTCCATTTATCCAAACTCATATGGATATAAATGTAATATCAAATTTGTCCTTTGTTCTTGTTATGTTTTAAATGGAGACAACCTTTCTGTGAACTGTTTGAAATGATTCTTGCTCTGGCACAATCTAATGTGCATGTGGGGGTGCCTCCTGATTTGGAGCTGCGGCAAGTCTCAAAGTTATTCCATTTGTACATACATTACTAATAAATGCAATTTGATTTGCCCTCTGTTCTTGTCTTTTTTAATTGTTCAGGCAGCCATTTTGTGAAGTGTTGGAACTGTGCAGTTTGCGGAGACAGATGAGAAGGGACTAAACCAAGGGGATAAAGTGAATTGGAGATGGACAAGTGTATAGTCCGGCAGGGTCAGGTAGAGACAGTCAGTCTATCCACACACAGATACACACTGAGAGACGAACACACACACACACACACACACACACACACACACACACACACACACACACACACACACACACACACACACACACACACACACACACACACACACACACACACACACACACACTTTCTTCTCGACCTCTCCAGCCCTCAATCATGTTCTTTAAACACAGAGAGTGAGATGATTAAAACATACTCCCCCACACTAGATTGGTGAGTTTGATGCCATGCGTTACGGTTAGGGATGGGTCCTGGACGAACCATCAAATATTCTGTCTGTGACTGAGTCACTGAAGTCGTTGGAGGGTTTCATGTACATGAAATCGTTTGTTCATCACCAGAGACGTACTGTTTTGGGAATCCCTCTCGGTGGGGCCCCCAAACAACAGTTTATACTACTCAGGAGAATAGTAACAGTACGAGTGTGTGTGTGTGTGTGTGTGTGTGTGTGTGTGTGTGTGTGTGTGTGTGTGTGTGTGTGTGTGTGTGTGTGTGTGTGTGTGTGTGTGTGTGTGTGTGTGTGTGTGTGTGTGAGAGTGTGTGTGTACCCTTAACTCCTGGTGGAGTCGGCAGGTGGGCCGCCGTTACAAGCTTTTTGCACCGATCTTTTTGGTGATTGCTCATCACACGACGTGACTTGGGCATCTGAATCCTGGCGGAGCCCATCCCTCTCCAGGCGTTTTTGGAGCCGGCTGGATTGGAACTCGGGAGCCCGGCGCTGATGTCACTACGTCACCAGCCGGTGTAGTGTTCGTGATTCAATACATTTTCACAAGCTACAATGGCATAATTTACTTCAATATTCTGTGCCTGATAAATGGTTACTTTGAAGTGCATATTTACACTGGAAGCACATTTAATTGATAAGATAACTCGGACGGTTCAGTCACCTGCGTTGGGACGAATTAGCTCCCAATGGTCTTCATATTAATTGAACAGTTTAATCGCCATTTGTCACCGCGGGAATTTCACCTGTTTGATGTAATCTATTTGTGAATAATTTAAAATCTTTATTTTTAAATCTGTTGAAATCTGTCCCTGTGGAGTCACTGAATTGTATTAAAAACCCGAGGCATGCGCTGCCTCAGCATTTCATTCCGAGAGATCGCGTGTAACACAGGGGGGCCAAATCACTGGACAGAGAAAATGTCTGCATTGTTGGATATGTACAGGAGTGTGGAGAAAATATTGTACGTGTTCATTGCCGTTGTTGGAGTTCCCGGTGAGTGAGCAGAGGGATTCATGTTTGGAATTTCTGATTGTTACCGGTGTGAACCTATTCATGATCATTTTACAATCTTCCATCTTGATGATCATTGCACTAATATCCGTCAGAGATATCGATCCTGTCAATTCGACTTTCCGATTTTTCATATTCAATGACAAAGGGAACTAAACCCTTGTCTCTCCTCTAACTCACGCAATCGTCTCAAACGCTGTTCTTGCCTTTAATGACACCTTGTCCAGATTTGTCCCCGTGCTGAGGACCGGTAGCTCTCCGAGAAGGTGTGACTGGGGGGGGGGGGGGGTTCATTGTCAGGTTCACTGTTTCTGAGTTACTGATCAAAGAGAACCCCTGGTGCTGTGTTTCGCGTCTCCCTGTGGAGTCTGTCACAATCGCATCCCGCTGCCTTTTGGTCAATAGTTTGGTCTGATCACCCGATCCAGTGTGCAGTGATCTGCTCACGGATGTTATCGAATTGATCTGCGGTGTAGAATTAATCCGTTAACTGAGCCACTCAGTCTCTGTTTGCTAATACTGTTTCCAGAGTTTTCAGTGTGATTCTCCCCTCTGTATCTCATCTTGGAAACATCAGATGCTGATTTTCCAGAGTCCTGGTCATTCACGGTTATGTCAATGAAACCGGCCCCATCAGCGACTGGAATCGGGATCAGCGGCGATCGTTGTTGCTCATTCAGTTCGTTTATATCGCCGACGATTGCCTACACATTGATTTATCTCCACACTGAAGAAAACAGTTCAGAGATAGTGTGACCCAACTGGTGCTAGATTAGCAGCCGTTCACAGACATCTTTACTGTAACTCGATCCGGTGTTAATTCCCAGAGAATGTGTCAAGTAATGCCCAGTGTCTGTTTCTCTCCCTCTCTCTCTCCAGTGAATGTAGTGGCGATTGTGATCCTGTCCCGGGGAAAGTGCGGCCTCTCTACCTGCACCACTCGCTACCTGGTGGCCATGGCAGCGGCCGATCTACTGACCATTGTCACCAACGTCACTTTGAATCGAATCAAAGGGTATTACTTCCCGTGGAGTTTTCTGAGCATCACCCCTGTGTGCAGTGTTATCGATGTACTGAAGTTCACAGCCACACACTGTTCTGTCTGGTTCACCGTCACTTTCACCTTTGACCGGTTTGTCGCCATTTGCTGCCGGAAGCTGAAAACAAAATATTGCACCGGGAAAACTGCGGCTGTGGTTCTGACAACAACCGGCGTACTGTCCTGTCTGAGAAACGTTCCCCGATACTTCACATGGGAACCCCGGATGATCATCGACAATGTACCGTGGTTCTGTAAACTAATGGACAGTTATTTCACTGACCCCGGGTGGGTGGTATATGACTGGCTCGATACGGTTTTAACTCCGTTCCTCCCTTTCTCTGGGATCCTGCTGCTCAACGCTCTGACAGTCAGGCACATTTTAGTGGCCAGTCGGGTCCGTAAGGGGCTGAAGGGTCAGAGCAAGGGGGAGAACCGCAGTGACCCGGAGATGGAGAGCAGGAGGAGGTCTGTGGTTTTACTCGTCACCCTCTCCGGCAGCTTCATCCTCCTGTGGATGACACTGGTTGTAAATTTCATATATTATCAGGTCTCAGGGATCGGATTCAATTTCAATGATTCTGAAGTGATCTTTCACTACGTCGGGGTTTTACTGAAGAATTTCAGCTGCTGCACGAACACATTTATTTACGCGGTGACTCAGTCGAAATTCAGGGAGCAGGTGATGAGCGCGGTGAAATATCCGGTCACCTCGGTGCTTCAGTTCATTAATAAAGCCGCGACCTGAGCTCAAGCCAAAGGCGGTTACAGTGAGGGTTTCAGCTCCTCACATTCACCCCCTGATCACCCAGGTGTTATTCCCCGGCAGGTTGTCGCATCGACCGGCAGCTCTGGAACGTTAGGATAGTGTGTGTTTTGTGAGGAGCAAGGCATCGTTCTGGAGACACAGTACTGCATTGGACCAGCCAGATGACAGTCAATGACCTGCTCCGAAACGCTGTCCAGCCATTGGTTTGTGCATATGTCCATCTATTCCCTTTGCGGCCAAACAACATTCTTACAGCCCACAAAACGGCGGGGATCTAGTCGATTGCTGGCTGCCTAATCCAATGTCAATCACACTACTCTCCGCCTTCCCCTTGAACGATTTGCTAATATAATTCGAAATGGGCCGGGTTTTGGTTAAAAGGCGTTTGACAGATCAAATTAAAGTCGTATTCCCGCCACTAACTGGACTGGAGTGTGGTGCAGAGAATTAGAAAATAAAACCTTCACTGCTTCTTTTTTGAATAAAATTCTTTCCCTTCTTGTTTTACTCCGTTTCCCCATAAAGCTAATAGTTACGCACCCTGCAGTGGTGCTTTCTTTATGCTCATTATCCCAACAGTCTTGCTATAAGTAACACACACAAAATCCTGGCGGAACGCAGCAGGCCAGGCAGCATCTATAGGGAGAAGCACTGTCGACGTTTCGGGCCTTCGTCAGGATAATCCCAATCTCTATCATTCTCAATCCCACCAACCGCTTAGCTTCTGATTTGCCGGGTGGAAGGTCTTTATCTACCGCTGTAATTGTGACAGCTTTTGTAACTCAACCTCTCCGTGCAGGTTGAGACCCATAAGAAGACCAATAAAACTCATAAGAAGTGGGCCAATGATTTTCCAACAGTAAATCTGACCGACCGCTAGAATAAACTGTTTTAAGACTCATCGAAACCGAAAAGACATCTGAATAAATTACAACTTTACACGGACAAATTTCCTCCACCCAGTGTAAGCCTAAAGTGATGGCAACAAATGCGACTCTATATGCTGATATAATGGTTAATAAGTTGTGTCTTTGTCGTTACCTGTAATTAAGGCACAGAAACAGCCAGAGGAACATCTCAGTTGTTATCTTTTGATTCTTCTGCAACAGTTAATATATCATAATAGTTTTCCGAAATATACTGATGAATCAATAGACTCTCGGACATTGCAGAATTCTCAGACTTATTAAGCTCTGTGACCTAAAATCAGCTAGTCAGAGGCAGAACAAAATGGGGTTTCAGAGAACGTGACATTGGGGAATATTGCATAATCCCACATTCCCATCTTCCCAGCGCGATAAGATTCCAGCCACCTAAACTTGAAAACACTCTTCGTGTGATGTTGCCAACCGTCCTCGAAAACAAATTCAACAGGATGGTAATTTATTTGTCCCGTCTAATGAATCCAGTGTGTTAATATCAACTGCAATCTCCGCAATTATACTTGGCTCATTTCAACCAGTTAAGCTAAAACAGGGGACCATCTTATTGCGCCAGAACACTTCCGAACACTTTAAAATTGAAGATGACGCTGATCTACAAGTCACACAGCCATAATCAAGAACAGATCCAATGAAACAAACGAACATGGCCCACAATGATATTCATGTAGTTCCCCAGAATACCCATATAGACAATTGAGAATATTTAATGCTATTATTTTCTGATATGGCGCTTCCATGCCAGCTGATTATCCACCCACATGCCTGAAAATCTTACCGCTGTCACGTCTTGAAGAGTCTGACCATATCATTTCAAATCAACTGCATGCCTATTAATTTATAAAACACAGAACCTGTTCCTTAGCGACTGAAAGCTTAAATTCTCATCTATTTGCCGACTGTTCCAAATTATTAGCTGCTAATTGGATCCAATATACAGTATAATTGCAATTTATGCCTCTAAGCCATAGAGCTCCATCATCTGCATATGGTGATTTACATACCTCAGTGCCTGTCTCAGAGAGAATATCATCAATCATAACATTAGATAATAAAGGGTTACAAATACGGCGTTGTGGGTTCCCACCCGTACCAACACCGACCGTCCAAATATAAAACTCAGACAAAGCCTCGCAGTCTCCTGCTCAATCCTCATTTCCATAAAGCCATAAGACATGGAAGCAGAGTCAGGCCATCCGGCCCATCGAGTCTGCTCCACCATTCACTCATGGTTGATCCTTTCTTTCCGTCCTCCTCGACCCCAGCTACCGGCCTTCTCCCCTGAACCTTTGATGCCATGTCCAATCAAGAAACTATCAATGTCTGCCTTAAATGCACCCACCGCCGTGGGCTCTGCAGCTGCATGTGGCAAGAAATTCCACAAATTCACCACCCTTTCTCTGAAAGATTCCCTGCATCTCTGTTTTGAAAAGGCGCCCCTCTCCCTTGAGGCTAAGTCCTCTTATCCCATCATGGGAAACATCCTTTCCATAATTCAATCCAAAATCCTTCCGGACTCCGCTTCCCGCTACGGACATGTAAGAATTAGTTGCTTATTGTCCGCCTTTAATCTCTCTCTTTTCCGATTTAAACTTTGAAATCCTCACTTTATTCAGTCGAATTTGTATCACAATAGTTATAATTATGGCTATTTCGAAGAGCACCAGACGAAATCCCGACCCCTCTAACGGAAAATCTAAACAAAGCTGACGAGTTCTCGGAAGAAGCCCCTTGGGTCAAAAGATTGGAATCTCGAATCACCGGTATCTGCACTGAAACAACTCAACTAAAAGAGAAATTTGAAGAAAGAATTGGCTCTCTGAGCCTCGATCTTAAAGAAGTGAATCGAAATGCGGCTGACCTTTCTTCTCGTTTGGAAAAGGCTCAACAACGGATCGTGGATTTGAAAGCTCGATCGCATCGGAATAATATTCGAATTGTTGGATTAAAAGAGGTCAGAATCTGACGACACACAGAAATATTTTGCTAAAATGCGTTTTCTCCGTCTTAGAGACAAGGACCGGATCATTAAACTTGCAAGAAAACAAAGATTATTTCAATTTCAAGGTTCAGAAGTTCGTTTTTTTCCCAAGATTCTCCACGTTAAATTGTTAAGAAACGTGCTGCATTTGTTTCTTCTATGAAATTAGCTTTTCAAAAAAAGTTTTTTCCATTATTACAATAGCCAGGCAAATTAAGGCTTTTTGTTAAAAAATCTGGAGTTCGTATTTTTGATGATCCAGCCGAAGCATTGCGTTTTATTAACTCTTTGTCTCACGAGTCCGATGGCGAATCTGAAGTTTGAATAATTTATAATAATTTGACTGTCTCGTGGTGTAAAGCGATGAAATTGGAAGATTTGATGGTAATAGAAAGTTTTTACCTTACAATGTATTCTTAGCTTCGAAAAAGACTGGTTCGGATAGTTTTAACCTTCGAAGATATAATGGGAGATCTGTTAAAAAAATGTAGATAATTCTGAACCTTCTGTTTTTATTTCTCTGCAGCATTGAAATGAACCAACTGTTTTTTTTGTTCTGTATGCTTTTTTAAAGTTTTTTTTTGTTAAGTAATTGCTTCGATTTCTTTACGTTTTAAAGAAAGACTGGATAATTCAAAGATGGCGATTGTTTTTCCTTTTGTGCAAGTATTTCAATCACGACGAGTCTGAAGCCTGAACTTTGAATGATTTATAATGGCTTGAGTGTCTCGCGGTGTAAAGACTGATAAGACTGGAAGATCTGGTGGTCACAGCAAGTTTTTAGCTTAAAATTCATTGTTATTTCTGAAAAAGACTGTTTTGGACTGTTTTAACCTCAGAAGATATAGTGGGAGAACTGTTGATAGGCTGTAGTTCAGTTTGAGCTATCTAGAACTTTTTAATTTTTGCAGCATTTAAATGAATTAATTGTTTTTTAATTCTGTATGCTTTATTGAAGATCTTTTAAGTAATTATTTGTTTTCTCTTGTGTTTTTAAAACAGATTGGTTAATTTAAAGATGGCGATTGTTTTTCTTCTATGCAAATATTTCAAGAATTGTTTGGATGTGTTTTTCTTTCCTTATCTAATACTATGAAGGTTACTTTCAAATTGAATGTCGTTTTGTTTTATAGGAAAAACACTATCCTTTCAAGTTAACTATACTGAGATATATGTCGACTGCAATGAGATTTATGTCCGGGAGAGGGAGACAGAGATTACTTTTTTATATCCACGTAGGCGGAGCTATAACAGCAACGACGCTTTTCCTGGGGCTTGCGTCGACAGATACCGACTCTTTTTCCGGGCTTTGTAATTTGGGTGTTTTTTTTTACCCCCATTATGGAATCCTGGATTATTTTTACTGTTGTTCATTTCCGCCATTTTCGATCACTTTATCCTGAAAATATTTTAACTAAAATCATCTCTATGAATCAAACGGGCTTTGTTAAAGGCCGTTCTCCATTTCCCCCACCACCACTCTGCAATCCCCTCTCCCTCAGATCCCATCGTCAGCTCCTAGGTCCTCAGAGGTTCCATCTTCCTCTCACCACAACACTTCTCTCTCCACCGACACCACCAGCCTCCCTCCCCCCTCTGATCCCATCTCTCATCCGTGCCGGGTCTTTATCATTCCCTCCGACCTTCAACTCTCTGAGGCAGAGCGCTCTATCCTCAGAAAGGGCCTCAGCTTTATCCCTCTTCGCCCACACCTCAGCGAGTTCCGCGTACGCCATGACGCTGAACTCATCTTCCGCCGGCTCCGTCTCCGAGCTTACTTCTATGGCAAGGATTCTCCTACCCCCACCGATGACCCCTTCTCACGTCTTCAACCCTCCTCCTCTTCATGGACACCCCGCTCTGGTCTTCTGCCTGCCCTGGATCTCTTTTTTGCTAATTGCCCACGGGACATCAACCGTCTCGACTTCACCACACCCTGTTCCAATTCCAACCTCACTCCTTCCGAACGCTCTGCTCTCCGCTCCCTCCGCACCAATCCCAACCTCACTATAAGACCCTTTGATAAGAGGGGAGCTGTTGTTGTCTGGCGTACTGACCTCTACCTGGCGGAGGCACAGCGACAACTCTCTGATATCTCCTCTTATTTACCCCTTGATCATAACCCCACTAAGGAGCACCAGGCCACTGTCTCCTATACCATCACCAACCTTATCAGCTCTGGAGATCTCCTATCCACTGCCACCAACCTCATAGTTCCCACACCCCGCAATTCTCGTTTCTACCTCCTACCCAAGATCCACAAACCTGCCTGTCCAGGCAGTGCTGCTGTCTCAGCTTGCTCCTGCCCCACCGAACTCATTTCTGCATACCTTGACATTGCCTTATTACCCCCTTGTTCAATCTCTTCCCACCTATGTTCGTGACACTTCTCACGCTTTGAAATTTTTCAATTATTTTAAGTTCCCTAGCCCCACACCACCTTATTTTCACCATGGACATCCAGTCCCTATATATCCCCATCCTCCACCCGGACGATCTCAAAGCTCTTCGCTTCTTTTTGGAATCCAGACCTAACCATTTCCCCTTTACCACCACTCTCCTCCGTCTAGCGGAATTAGTTCTTACTCTCAATAATTTCTCCTTTGGTTCCTCCCACTTCTTCCAAACCAAGGGTGTATCCATGAGCACCCGTATGGGTCCCAATTATGCCTGCCTTTTTTTGGCTTTGTGGAATAGTCCATGTTCCAAGTCTATACCTGTATCCGTCCCTCTCTTTTCCTTCGCTACATCGACGACTGTCCCCTGCACGCATGCTGAGCTCGTTCACTTAATTAACTTTGCCTCCAACTTTCACCCTGCCCTCAAATTTACCTGGTCCATTTCCGACATCTCCCTCTCCTTTCTCGATCTTTCTGTCTCCATCTCTGGAGACGGCTTATCTACTGATATCTACTATAAGCCTGCAGACTCTCCCAGCTACCTGGACTATTCCTCTTCCCACCCTGTCTCTTGCAAAAATGCTATCAATTTCCTCCGTCTCCGCCGCATCTGCTCTCAGGATGAGGCTTTTCATTCCAGGACGAAGGAGATGTCTTCCTTTTTTAAACAAAGAGGCTTCCCTTCTTTCACCATCAACTCTGCTCTCAAACGCATCTCTCCCATTTCCCGCACATCTGCCCTCACCCCATCGGCCCGCCATCCCACTCGGAATAGGGTTCCCCTTGTCCTCACCTACCACCCCACCAGCCTCCAGGTCCAACGTATAATTCTCCGTAACTTCCGCCACCTCCAACGGGATCCTACGACCAAGCACATCTTTCCCTCCCCGCCTTACTTTCAGCTTTCCACAGGGATCGCTCCCTACGCGACTCCCTTGTCCACTCGTCCCTCCACCCCATCCCTTCCCACCGATCTCCCTCCTGGCACTTATCCTTGTAAGCGGAACAAGTGCTACACCTGCCCTTACACTTCCTCCCTCACCACCATTCAGGGCCCCAGACAGTCCTTCCAGGTGAGGCGACACTTCACCTGTGAGTCGGCTGGTGTGGTATACTGCGTCCGGTACTCCCGGTGTGGCCTTTTATATATTGGTGAGACCCGACGTGCACTGGGAGACCGTTTCACTGAACGCCTACGCTTCGGCCGCCAGAGAAAGCAGGATCTCCCAGTGGCCACACATTTTATTCCACGTCCCACTCCCATTCCGATATGTCTATCCATGGCCTCCTCTACTGTCAAAATGAATCCAAACTCAGGTTGGAGGAACACCTTATATACCGGCTGAGTAGCCTCCAACCTGATGGCATGAACATTGACTTCTCTGACTTCCGTTAATGCCCCTCCTCCCCTTCCTACCCCAACCCTGACATATTTAGTTGTTTCTTTTATTTTCTCGCTGTTTCTTCCCATCACCCTGCCTGTTCTCCATCTCCCTCTGGTCCTCCCCCCTACCCCTTTCTTTGTCCCGAGGCTTCCTGTCCCATGATCCTTTCCCTTCTCCAGCTCTGCATCACTTTCGCCAGTCACTTTTCCAGCTCTTGGCTTCACCCCACCCCCTCCGGCCTTCTCCTATCATTTCGCATTTCCCCCTCCCCCACTACTTTCAAATCCCTTACTATCTCTCCTTTCAGTTAGTCCTGACGAAGGGTCTCGGCCCGAAACGTCGACAGTGCTTCTCCTTGTAGATGCTGCCTGGCCTGCTGTGTTCCACCAGAATTTTGTGTGTGTTGATTGAATTTCCAGCATCTCCAGATTTCCTCGAGTTTGCACTGTACACCATCTGCCAACCATTTTGCCCATATTCCTAAAATACCGATTCAGTCCGCCATTTCGTTTGCCCCATTACTAAGTCTCCAACATCGTTTACCCACGGCCCGAAATTCACTCTCTCCTCCCTTCTACACGTTAAGTATCTGAAGAAATGCTTGGTGTCCTCTTTTATATCACTGTCTAGCTTAAATTCGTATTCCATCTTTACCTTCTTCATGACTTTTAGTTGTCGCCTTTTGGTTTTCATAAGCTTCCCAGTTGTTTAACTTCCTACATTTTTTTCTCAATTATATCCCCTCTCTTAGGCTTTTATGCTGGCATTGACATTCCTGCAAAACTCTTCCTCTTTTGTGATGTATTTATCCCGTGCCTTCCAAATTGCTTCCAGAAATTCCAGCCATCGCTACCCTGCCGTGGATCCTGCCGGTGATCTTTCCAGTTAATTCTGGCCGAATGTAATCGCCTCTGTGACTACCGTCACTCTGCTGTAATACCACCACATCTGATTTCCGCTTCTCCTTCTCAAACTTCAGGGTGAATTCAAAAACATTATGCTCGTTTGCCCCTAAAGGTTCTTCTACTTTCAGGTTTCCAATCACTTCTGCTTCATTGCCCCATACCCGATTCAGTAGAGCGGATCCTCCAGTCGGTTCAATCGTGAGCTGCCTTAAAAAGCTATCTCGAAGGCACTCGAGAAATCCCTCTGCCAGGAATCCAGCTGAACCTGATTTTTCCAATCTACATGCATATTTAAATCCCTCATGACTCTTCTACCATTTCCTTTTCGGTAAGCATTCACTGTCTCCCGTTTAATTTGTAGGTCACATCCTTACTGCTGTTCCATGGTCTTTCACCTTGCAGTTCCTTAGCTCTATCCACAATGGTTCAACACCTTCCGCCCCTACATCATCTCTTTCTAATGATTTCAATTTACTTGTTTTTTTTACAGACAGAGCTATGCCACCACCTCTGTCTTCCAGCCTGTTCTTTCCATACTGTCTGCATCCTTGGATACTAATCTCTCAGCTATAATCAGCTTTCAGCTATTGACGACAGCCACTGGTAGTAGCAGAGGCGGTGATTAAGATAGATAGATAGATAGATAGATACTTTATTCATCCCCATGGGGAAATTCAACATTTTTTTCCAATGTCCCATACACTTGTTGTAGCAAAACTAATTACATACAATACTTAACTCAGTAAAAATATGATATGCATCTAAATCACTCTCTCAAAAAGCATTAATAATAGTTTTTAAAAAGTTCTTAAGTCCTGGCGGTTGAATTGTAAAGCCTAATGGCTGGGATCCAGCGACCTGGCTTTTCACCAATGAAAATAAAAACAGTATTTATCCATACCCCGCCCTGTATTTTCGCGTTAGCCCATTATTCATGTTGAAGTTGGAGATTTGAGTAATTGACAGAGGATTATCCAACCAGTGTCACACAAGCCCTACAGTCCTCTGGGAACGTCAGACTGTGAGATACTGCGCATGAAAGGGAATAGACAGACATATCCACAGACGAAATGGTGGGCGGCATTCTGGAGCAGTACATTGATTGGCATATGGCGAGCCAATGAGTTTCTGAGTCGCCGTGACGGAGTTTTACTCCCGCACGTCCACGCCCCCTCTCTCCACCACACAAACTACCCGAATCTCCCTGAGCTGCCGGTCGCTGGGAAAATCCGCCCGGGAATAACTCCTTGGCCAGCGGGTCAGGCAGCATCCATGGAATGGAATAACTATCGTTTCGGGGCGAGACCTATCTTCGGGTCGATACAGCGCCCCAGATTACGACGGGTCTCAGAGGGAAAGCAGTAACAACTTAGTAACCAGAGAACGGGTGGTTCCGTTAATGGATTAAATCCACAGCGCAGTTCAATTCGATAACTCTCGTCAGAAGATCCGCGGACACTGGTTCAGATGATCAGACCCAATTATTAACCGACAGGCGGTGGAATCCGACTGTGACAAACTCCACAGGGAGACATGAAACACAGGACCAGGGTTTCTCTCTGGTCAATAACTCAGACACAGTGAACTTTACAATGTAAACCCCTCCCAGTCACAGCTTGCGGGAGAGCTGCCTGTCCCCACACTGGGACAACTACGGACAAGGTGTCATTGAAGGCAAGAACAACGTTCGAGTCGATCCCGTGAGTTAGATGAGAGACAGGAGTTTAGTCCCGCTTGCAGTAACTATGATAAATCAGAGTGTTGAACTGACAGGATCAATATCTCTGACGGATATTTGTACAATGATCATCAAGTTAGAAGCTTGTCAAGTAATCATAAACAGATTCACATGGTTAACACACAGAAATACCAAACATGAATTGCTCTGCTCACTCACCAGGAACTCCAATGACGGCAATGAACACGTACAATATTTTCTCCACGCTTCTGTACCTATCCAGCAATGCAGGCATTTTCTCTGTCCAGTGACCTGTACCCACTGTGCTACAGGCGATCTCTCGGAATGAAATGTTAAGGCAGTACATGCCTGCGGTTTTTAATACCATTTAGCGACTCCACAGGGACACATATCAACATATTTAAATATAACTTTTAAAAATTTGTTAACAAAACAATTACGTCAGGCAGGTGCAGTCCCCGTGGTGACAGATTGCGATTAAATAATTAACTAGTGCAATGTTTGGACTGTTTGTGTGAATTAGTTTGCCCCAACAAAGGTAATTGAAGCTTCAGGGGTTTCTTATCAATTCAATGTGCTCCCACTGTAAATATGTACTTCAATGGAGCCAATTGAGAGACACAGAATATTGAAGTAAATTATGTCATTGTAGCTTGTAAAATTGTATTGAATCACCTACTGTTACCATTCTCCTTTAGAGTATACACACTTGGATTAGTTTGTGTTTGGGGGAATCTAACGTGGGGGTCGCCAAGAAAAGATCTGCTTGTGATGGTGAATAAACAGTTTCATATCCACAGAACCCTCCAACATCTTCAGTGACTTAGTCACAGTCAGAGCATTTCGTTGCTCGTCCGGGACCCACCCTTAACCCTAATCCATGGCCATAAAGTCTAGTAGGGGGTTGAGTATGTTTCAATCATATCACCACGTATGTGTTGAAGAACACGGCGGAGCGCTGGAGAGGCGGATAAGAAAGTGCAGTCCTGTGTAGCGTGTTTCTGTGTCTCTGTGTGGATCAACCTGCCTGACCCTGCCTGACTATGTACGTTGGACCTGGAGACTGGTGGGGTGTTAGGTGAGGACGAGAGGAACCGTATCCGGATGGGGTGGCGGGCAGATGGAGTGAGGACAGATATCCAAGAAATGGGAAAGATGCGTTTGAGAGCAGAGTTGATGGTGGAAGAAGGGAAGCCCCTTTGTTTAAAAAAGGAAGACAGTTCCTTCGTCCTGTAATGAAAAGCCTCATCCTAAGAGTAGATGCGGCGCATTATACAATGTATAATTCTCAGTAACTTCCGCCACCTCCAACGGGATCCCACGACCAAACACATCTTTCGCTCCCCCGCCCCCCTTTCTGCTTTCCGCAGGGATCGCTCCCTACGCGACTCCCTTATCCACTCGTCCCCCCATCCCTTCCCACCGATCTCTCTCCTGGTACTTATCCTTGTAAGCGGAACATGGCATACACCTGCCCTTATATTTCCTCCCTCACCGCCATTTAGGGCCCCAGACAGTCCTTCCAGGTGAGGCGACACTTCACCTGTGAGTCGGCTGGTGTGGTATACTGTGTCCGGTGCTCCCGGTGTGACCTTTTATATATTGGTGAGACCCGACGCAGACTGGGAGACCGTTTCGCTGAACACCTACGCTCGGTCCGCCAGAGAAAGCAGGATCTCCCAGTGGCCACACAGTTTAATTCCACGTCCCATTCCCATTCTGATATGTCTATCCTCAACAGTCAAAATCAATTCAAACTCAGGTTGGAGTAACAACACCTTATATACCGGCTGGGTAGCATCCAACATGATGGCATGAACATTGACTACTCTAACTTCCGTTAATGCCCCTCCTCCCCTTCTTACCCCATCCCTGACATATTTAGTTGTTTGCCTGTTCTCCATCTCCCTCTGGTGCTTCCCCCTCCTTTCTTTCTCCCTAGGCCTCCTGCCCCATGATCCTTTCCCTTCTCCAGTTCTGTAACACTTTCGCCAATCACCAGCTCCAGCTCTTAGCTTCATCCCACCCCCTCCGGTCTTCTCCTATCATTTCGTATTCCCACCCCCCCCCCTCCTACTTTCAAATCTCTTAATAACTTTCCTTTCAGTCAGTCCTGACGAAGGGTCTCGGCGTGAAACGTCGACAGTGCTTCTCCTTATAGATGCTGCCTGGCCTGCTGTGTTCCACCAGCATTTCGTGTGTGTTGTTTGAATTTCCAGCATCTGCAGATCTCTTCGTGTTTGCTCATTAGTCCTTGTTTATGTACTATTTATTTAGTTTGTAATTCCGTGTACTTTTCTACCTTTTCCCGACACTGCTACTGTAGAACAATTCACTTATGCAATGTTAAACCTGTCTCAGAATGGTTCAAGGAGATGTGTGTTGCAACATTAGTAAAATATAAAACGCTAGTTCAATTGGATCAGAACAGCACAGAGAGCGGAACGGCCTGTTCCCCTGCTGTACTGTCCCATGCCGGTGAAATCACGGCCGGAGTACTGTGTGCATCTCGGGTCGGCGCCACAGGAAGGACGTGATTAATCTGGAAAGAAGCAGTAAAGATTAACGACTTTTGTTTCCTGGACTGGAGGACTCGGATCCGAAGGAGATTAGATAGAGACGGACGGTGATGAAACACATACCCCCCTCCGACAGCACAGGTCCCACTTTTGAATGTGAATGGAACGTATGTGGCATCTATAGTAGAATTAATTCATTCAATGTGTAGGGGCATTAAAGTGTTTAATTTCAAGCACATGTATGAGAGGTTAACGATACAGCTCCCCCTCCCGATCCTTCTAGTTATGGAACTATACCGTTAACGTCTCTTTTACCTAAACTAATGGGACGTTTGTTAATCTAGCATTATATTTTGGAAGAGGGAGGTGACGTATTGTTTTATCAGAGTGGGTTTAGGAAGGGTAGAATGACATTAAGTAGAGTTTTATGTTTGGAAGACGATACTGATACTGTTGAAGTGCTGTTAAATAAAGTTGTAATAGCAGTGTTTTTAATATTGAAAATGCAGATGATATTTACGGAAGGAAGGGCTTTTGATTAAATTACAGACCTCAGGAGGGGAGATTGTATCATCTTTTCTGAGTTTATTTTAATTTGGACGGTCTCTCCAAGTAAAGGTAGGAAAGATACATTCTAGTTTCTATGGGATCGAGAATTTTATCCCACAAGGCAGTATTTGCAACTCTTTATTGTATAATATTTTGATTAATGCTGTTTTCTCCGAGAATGCGTGGTTAAATTACTATGTACATCTGAAGGAGCTTTCTGGATTAGAGGTAGAAATTTGAATTTAAGTGTATGGAGGCTGCATTTAGCAATTAGTATATTTACACAATAGGCAAATAGCTTTCAGTAGCTAAACACAAGTTATGTGTTTACAAACAGGACTAACGGACCTGCCATTGATCTGGAATTATATGATCAAACTCTTGGAGACGAGTCTGTGCTGAGACTTATAGCCGTGGGTGGATAATAAACCGACATGGATGCACCATATCAGTAAAATAATTGATAAATGTAAAGGAGCATTAAATATTCTCAGGTATCTATGTCTGTATTCTTGAGGTGCTACACGAACATCTTGTTTGATCATTTATATTTGTTTAATTTGATCTGTTCTTGATTATGGATCAGCTTCACCTTCTACTTTAAAATGCTTCTGTGTGATACAGAACACGGGCTTTGAAATTGTGTTGTGGTGCAGTAGATTCGTGTCCTATCAGGCCTCACTGCTTGAAATTGTACAATCACCCTGACAACTGCGGCGGCTGAACTTGATGTTAACATGGATTAATTTGATGGGGCAAGGAAAAGATCATCCTGTTAAAGGCGTGTTGGTGGACTGTGGCGACGTCACGAAGAGTGCTTTTAGTGTTGGCTGGCTGAGCTCTTATCACGCTCGGAATATGGGTTTGTTGGTTCATGCAATATGTCCCACTGTCGCGTTCTCGGTAACCCCGCCCTGTTTTACTAATGACTTCAGTTGATTTTGGATTGGACTGTTTAATAATGTTTAAAGATGCTGCCATGTTTGAAAATCTGTTAGCTCATCAGTATAATAAGGAACATTATTATGATATGTGAACCATTCATAATTAACCAGGTTAATCATTTTAACCATTTTTGCAAACGGATTGAAAGATGATGTAACTGGGAATGTTGGCGGAGCACTTTTTTTCTGTCTGAATTACAGAAAAAGATGGGGAAATGACTTACCTACCATTTATCAGAACATACGGCCAAACTGGTTGCCATCTGTTTTCGGCTTAAAGGGTGTGAAGGAAATTTGCCCAGATAAATTTGTAATTCGTTCAGATTCCTTTTCGGTTTTGATTAGTCTTAAAACAGATTACTTAAGTAATAGATGAGATTTATTGTTAGAAACTCATCAAATAACTCATCATTATTTCCTGTTCAATGTATTAGTTTATATGTCTAATTCTCAAGGCTCTCTGCACATAGAGGGTTTGAGGGGAATGAGCGGGTTGACTGTCTAGGTATAAAAGTTGTTAAACTGTTCAACTGCCAACTGTCGATAAAGAGCTTCCACCTAGGAAATCAGCAGGTAAGGGGTTTTAGTGTTAATAATTGTGGGCTTATGGCAAGACTGGTGGGATAATGGTCACAATGGGAGACACCATTACAGAATACATAAAAGTGCTGGATTTATGGGAGAAGGGGTTAAAACAAGAATAGTTTTCCAATTGGCAATACTATACCTCATGTCGTGTTGGTAAACATCACTCTGGGCCGTGTACGTTTTGTCAATATGAAACAGTTGAACACATTTTAATTCAGTGTGAAGCGTATCAGAAAGAAAGAAATCAAATGGAGGTTTCATTACAATCTTCGGGGGTAGTTAGATTTCATTTAAAAACTTACTGAAGTAATGGGAGTGACTTTCATTTAATTCACAATATTGCGTTTCATTCCGTACGATCTCTGCGACTCTGGGGTAAGTTACCTTTCAAATGGAAAAACAATAGAATCGGTCAGGGTTTTATTTCCCAATTCTCCGCACCACACTCCAGTCCAGATGGTGGCGGCATCAGCGTCTTGAAGTGGGAGTGTCGACCGTCGTTTGTCCAAATCCCGCCCTATTTCTTCACGTTAGCCCATCATTCAAGGGACAGCGGAGACTGTTGTGATAATATTGGAATAGCCAACTAGCATCGTACTCTACGCCGCCGACATGGTGGAACGTCGGACTGTGAGGATGGCAGAAGGGAATGGAAATAGATGCAAATATCCACTGACCAATGGGTTTGCGCCTTCCGGAACAGTTCTTCGACTCTCATCTTCCAGGTCAAATGAGATACTGATCCTCCAGGACGGCGTTTTGCCCCACCCCATACACAAACTATGCTAATGTCCCATAGCTGCCGGACGATGGGATAATCGGCCTGGGAATAACACCTGGGAAATCAGGTGGTGAACGTGAGGGGCTGGACACGGACAGGAAACACTGCGGCCGCCTCCGGCTTTACTCAGGACGCGGCTTTATTAATGAACCGAAGCACCGAGGTGACCGGATATTTCACCGCGCTGATCACCTGCTCCCTGAATTTCAACTGAGTCACCAGGTAAATAAATGTGTTCGTGCAGCAGCTGAAATTCTTCAGCAAAACCCCGACGTACATAAAGATCCATTTAGAAACATTGAAATCGAATCCTTTTCCTGAGACCTGATAATATATGAAATTTACAACAAGTGTCATCCACAGGAGGATGAAGCTGCTGGAGAGGGTGAAGAGTAAAACTACAGACCTCCTCCTGCTCTCCATCTCCGGATCACTGCGGTTCTTCCCCTTGCTCTGACCCTTCAGCCCCTTACGGACCCGACTGGCCACTAAAATGTGTCTGACTGTCAGAGCGTTGAGCAGCAGGATCCCAGCGAAAGGGAGGAACGGAACAAAAACCGTATCGAGCCAGTCATATCCTACCCACCCGGGGTCAGTGAAAACATTGTCCTTGGTAATACAGAGCCACGGTACATTATTGATGATCACTGCGGGTTCCAGTGTGAAGTATCGGGGAACGTTTCTCAGAAAGGTCAGTACGCCGGTTGTTGTTAGAACCACAGCCGCAGTTTTCCCGGTGCTATATTTTGTTTTCAGCTTCTGGCAGCAAATGGCGACAAACCGGTCAAAGGTGAAAGTGACGGTGAACCAGACAGAACAGTGTGTGGCTGTGAACTTCAATACAGTGATAACACTGCACACAGGGGTGATGTCCAGAAAACTCCACCGGAAATAATACCAACTGATTTCAAATAAAATGATCTCGGTAACAACGGTCAGTAGATCGGCCGCTGCCATGGCCACCAGGTAGCGAGTGGTGCAGGTAGAGAGGCCGCACTTTCCCCGGGACAGGATCACAATCGCCAATAAATTCACTGGAGAGAGAAAGAATAGACACTGGACATTACTGAACACATTCTGCGGAAATTTCCAACGGATCGGTTTTCATCTGAAGATCAGGAGTGCTAGAGTCTGTGAACCGTTGTTAATCCAACATCAGACAGGGGTCACACTGTCACTAACTTGCCCTCTTCAATGTGGAGTTAAGTCGCTGTGTGGGCAAACGTCCGCGATAAAAACGAACTGCACGATCAACACAATCGGTGCTGATCCCGATTCCAGTCGCTGATTGAGCCGGTTTCACTGATTTAACCGTGACTGACCAGGTCTCTGGAAACTCAGTATCTGACTGGGCCGAGAAGCGATACAGAAGGGAGCAACGCACATAAAATACTGGAGGAACTCAGCAGGTCAGGCAGTTTCATGGAATTGAACAAACTCTCCGGTCCTTTTCACCCTGTACACATCAGACTTCCAATATAACTCGGAGTCCTGCCATGTGAAGAAGTTCGCTGATGACACGGCCATAGTGGGGTGTGTCAGGAATGGACAGGAGGAGGAGTATAGGAAACTGATACAGGACTTTGTGATATGGTGCAACTCAAACTACCTGCGTCTCAATATCACCAAGACCAAGGAGATGGTGGTGGACTTTAGGAGATCTAGGCCTCATATGGAGCCAGTGATCATTAATGGAGAATGTGTGGAGCAGGTTAAGACCTACAAGTATCTGGGAGTACAGTTAGACGAGAAGCTAGACTGGACTGCCAACACAGATGCCTTGTGCAGGAAGGCACAGAGTCGACTGTACTTCCTTAGAAGGTTGGCGTCATTCAATGTCTGTAGTGAGATGCTGAAGATGTTCTATAGGTCAGTTGTGGAGAGCGCCCTCTTCTTTGTGGTGGCGAGTTGGGGAGGAAGCATTAAGAAGAGGGACGCCTCACGTCTTAATAAGCTGGTAAGAAAGGCGGGCTCTGTCGTGGGCAAAGTACTGGAGAGTTTAACATCGGTAGCTGAGCGAAGGGCGCTGAGTAGGCTACGGTCAATTATGGAAAACCCTGAACATCCTCTACATAGCACCATCCAGAGACAGAGAAGCAGTTTCAGCGACAGGTTACTATCGATGCAATGCTCCTCAGACAGGATGAAGAGGTCAATACTCCCCAATGCCATTAGGCTTTACAATTCAACCGCCAGGACTTAAGAACTTTTTTTTTAAAGCTATTATTAATGCTTTTTGAGTTAGTGATTTAGATGCATATCATATTTTTATTGAGTTAAGTATTGTATGTAATTAGTTTTTCTACAACAAGTGTATGGGACATTGGAAAAAAGGTTGAATTTCCCCATGGGGATGAATAAAGTATCTATCTATCTATCTATCTATCTATCTATCTATCTATCTATCTATCTATCTATCTATCTATCTATCTATCTATCTATCTATCTATCTATCTATCTATCTATCTATCTATCTATCTATCTATCTATCTAACTCTAGTTTCTGTCCGAGATCCCTCGTCTGGACGAAGTGGGGCCCCGATTTCCGACGGGTCTCAGAGGGAAAGCAGATTCAAGCTAATAACCTAAGGCTGAGTTAATGGATTAATTCTACAGCGCAGTTCAGTTCGATATCACACGATAGCGGATCCGTAAACATTGCTTCAGGTGATCAGACCAAATCATTGACCAACAGACAGTAGAATCGGACTGTGACAGACTTCGTAACGAGACGTAAAACACAGGACCAGGGGTTCTCTCTGATCAATAACTCAGGAACTGGGAACTTCACGGTGTAAAACCCTCCGAGGTACAACTTCCCTGGAAGGTGCTGCCCCCAGCACTGGGAAAAATCTGGACAAATTTCCATTTAAACCCACCCTGTCACACCTTTCTATGGAGCTGCCTGTACCCAGCAATGGGACTGCTCTGGAAAAGGCTCCACTGAAATCCTCCCCGTCACACCCTCCCGGAGAGCTGCCTGTCCCCAGCACTGGAGAAACTCTGTACAACGTCCCGTTAAAGGCAAGAACAACGTTCGAGTCGGTACCATGAGTTAAAGGAGAGGCAGCGGTTTAGTTCCGGTTGTCGTTAAATATAAAATATCAGAATATGGAACAGACAGGATCGACACCTCTGACGGAGATGTACACAGTGATCATCAAGTTAAAAGCTTGTTAAATGATCATAAACAGCATCACACCAGTAAACACTCAGAAATACCGAACATGAATTGCTCTGCTCACTCACCAGGAACTCCAATGACGGCAATCCACACGAACAATATTTTCTGCACACTCAAGTACCTTTGGGCAATTGAGGACATTGTCTCTGTCCAATGATCCGTCTGTGCCACAGGTGATCTCTCGGAATGACATGTCGAGGTAGCACTTGCCTTGGGTTTTTAAAACCATTTAGCGACTCCACAGGGACAGATTTCAAAAGATTTAAAAATAAAGATTTTTTAATTATTTTCAAATCATTTACGCCAGACTCGTGAAATCCCCGCGGTGACAGAATGTGATTAAATTAAAGATTTATTATTTAGACCATTGGTAGGAGATAGTTTGTCCCAACAAAGGTGACTGAACCTGACAGGTATCTTATCAATTATTTGTGCTTCCACTGTAAACATGAACTTCAAAGGAACCTGTCACAGCGGTGCGGACATGGCCAGAGTGCGCAGCGAGAGACACTGAAGCAGTTCGACAGTGCACAGACTTTAACGCCAACAATGTCAAAAGGAAAAGCAAACAAAAACGCTCGGCCAAACAGGCCGTGAACTAAAACTCTCAAATGGAAAACGAAGCCGACACCGCGGCTGAAAAGAACAAGTGAGAATTAAACGAAGACCGCTAGTCTTCAGATTCAGGTGATTCAACAGTCCAATTTCACAGGCAAGGCGGAAAGGGAAGTGTTGCTGTGTCCTAGGTTCAAGTCCGGACAAAAACTACGACGGTACGAATGTAGTTAAATCCGATCACAATGAAATAATAATTGGCTGCCACGTGCATATTCGCGAGCGCAATTTCCCGAATCAGCCGCGCTGCTGAATCCGTGGTTGTGACAGAAGCATTTGTCAGACACTGAATATTGAAGCAAATAATGTCATTGTAGCTTGTGAAATTGCACTGAATCACATACTGTTGCCATTCTCCTCAAGAATATAAACTCTCGATGTAGTCTGTGCTTGGCGCACTGTAATGAGAGGGTCCCCAAGAAACTGTCTGTCTGTGGTGATGAATAAACAATTTCATATTGAAGAAACCCTCCAGTTTCCTCAGTGACTGTCACAGGCAGAACATCAGGGGGCTCGTCCAGGTCCACCCCTAATCCTAATGCATGGCCATCAAACTCAGCAGCCTAGTGGTAGGGGGTGAGAGTGTTCTAATCATCTCATCCCGTATGTGTCAAAGAGCTGTGGATAGTGTGGAGGGCTGTCAGAGATTACAGCGGGACATTGACAGGATGCAAAACTGGGCTAAGCAGTGGCAGATCGAGTACAAACCAAATAATTGTGAGGTGGTTCATTTCATTAGGTCAAGTATGATGGCGGATAGAGTATTAATTGTAAGACTGTTGACAGTGTGGAGGATCAGCGGGATCTTGGCGTCCGAGTCCATAGGACACTCAAAGCTGCTCCGCAGTTTGACTCTGTGTTCAAGAAGGCATGTGGTGCATTGACCTTAATCATCCATGAGACTGAGTTTTGGAGCCATGAGGTAATGTTGCAGCTATATAGGACCCTGATCAGACCCCACTTGGAGTACTGTGATCAGTTCTGGTCGCCTCACTACAGGAAGGACGTGGAAACCATAGAAAGGGTGCAGAGGAGATTCACAAGGATGCTGCCAGGATTGGGTATCATTCCTTATGAGCGTAGGTTGAGTGAACTCGGCCTTTACTCCTTGGAGCGACAGAGGATGAGAGCTGACCTGATAGAGGTGTATAAGAGGATAAGAGGTACTGATCGTGTGGATAATGAGTCTTTTTCCTGGGATGAAATGGTTAGCACGAGAGGGCACAGTTTCAAGGTGCTTGGAAGAAGGCATAGGTCAGGGATAGGTTGTTTTACACAGAGAGTGGTGAGAGCGTCGAACAGGTTACCGGCGACGGTGGTGGAGGCGGAAACGATCGGGTCTCATAAGATTCTCCTGGTTGGGTCAGAGAGCTTAGAAGAATAGTAGTTTCTTTGATAAGGACATGTTCGGCACAGCAATGTGGGCCGAAGTGCCTGTGTTGTGCTGTACGGTTTTCTATGTTTCTTTTCCATGTTCTCTAGACGGTGAAGACAGTATAGTTGTGTGTGTGTGTGTGTGTGTGTGTGTGTGTGTGTGTGTGTGTGTGTGTGTGTGTGTGTGTGTGTGTGTGTGTGTGTGTGTTGTGTGTGTTACTGTTTCTCTGAGGCAATGTGTGGCTAACCCATTGTCTCCGCCTGACCCTGCCTGAATGAACATTTGTCCGTAGACTTCGAGTTTACTTTATCCCCTTGGTTCGGTCCCTTCCCATCTGCGTCCGGAAACTGAACATGCTCTCGAACTCTCCTTTCAAACACCTCACAAAAATGGCTGCCTGAACCATAAAATATATAAGAACAGAGGTCAAAATTCAAAATACCTTCATGATTAATGTATGAGCAAATGAGACCATCTTGACGTACAGAAAAGCTGGATGAACTCAGCAGGTCGGGCGGCATCCGTTGAAAGGAGCAGTCGACGAAGGGTCAAGCCGAAGGGTCATGACGAAGGGTCTCGACCCGAAACGTTGACTGCTCCTTTCAACGGATGCTGCCCGGCCTGCTGAGTTCATCCAGCTTTTATATACGTCTTGATCTGACCACAGCATCTGCAGTGTACTTTGTGAGACAATCTTGAGTTTTGTCACGTCTCCGACTCAGCAGACACCCCCACATGCACATTGGATTATCCCAGAGCAAGTATCATTTCAAATAGTTCACAGAACGGCTGCGTCCGCCTGAGTAAATAGCAAGAAACAATTTCAGTCCAAACTGCATTTATTACTGAAGTATCTATGACTAATACAAGTTCGAGAGTTGTCACACCTCCACATCCTGACAACCCCGAAATACGTGCGCACCCCCAAATCCATGACATCGGTCCTAAACCACTGATTCTCCAAAATCTGCGTGCACCCTCAAATCCGCAGATTTCGCCAAATCTCTGCACACCCAAATCCGCACGTTAACCCAAATTCGTTTGTACCCCAAAACTCGTGTGCACACCAAAGTCAGTGTGTGCCCCACATCTTCCAACTCTCCGAATCCGCCTGCACCCCAACATTCGCTGGTAAAAAGCCATTTCTGTGCACAGCACATCCCCAAATCCCTGTACATCCTATATTCTCTAAAACACCCCTAATTCAGCGCATATTCTGAATTCCGTCTGCACCCCCAATCCGTGCCTGACACTGCCGTATGCAAATTCAATGATCCCATCGCAATCGTTTCATACAGTTCACAAAATGGCTGTCTGCATTAAATAAAACAGTACAGAGCTCAAAGATCATATTGGATTTATTATTAATTTTTTTTTATAAACAGAACACGTCACGTACAGTGAACCTGATAAGGCCACCTTCATTATTACTCCTTAACTGCAGCCAGTCAGCCAATCTTCTATCCATGTTATCATATTCTTTTTCTCTATCCTACCTGTTATTTCCTCAAAGAATTCAACTGATTTACCAGGCAAGAATTCCAACAGATCAGATCCTTCAGGCACGATTTCCCTTAAACAATCTGTGCTGATCGGCCTACTTTGTCATGTGCCTCCAGGTACCCTGAAATCACATCTTTAATCATGGACTCCAACACTTACCAACCTAACTGACCTGAGTGACGCTAACTCACCTATAATTTTCTTTCTTTTGCTTCCCTCCTTTCTCAAAGACTGGAGAGGCATCCGCCATTTTCCAGTCTTCTGCAACAATTCCAGAATTTGGTGACTCTGGATCAGTCATTGATATTAACTCAACAATCTCTTCTGCTGCCAGGTGACCTATCTACCTTCAAACCTTTCAGCTTCCAAAATACCTTCTTATTAGTAAAGGCAGCTCACACATTTCTATTGTCTGATATTCCGATGTTCAGGCGTTCTGCTGCTGTCTACCATGGTGGAGACTGACGCAAAATAACATTGACTTGATCTGCTATTTTTTGTTCTGCTCTGCTCCCTCTCCAGCATCATTTTACAGTTGTCTGGTATCCACTTTACCTCTCTTGTACGCTTTGTGAGGAATATCTGAAAAAGGGGATTTCTGATTTCCTCTTTTATGTTACTGCCTAGATTACCCTGACATTCATCGTTTCTGTCCTCACTGCTTTGTTTTCTTTGCATTCCGCATTGAGATGGCTGAGAGCGTTATGACGCGGCAGGGCCAGAAGCAGAGGCGTGGAATGACCTGAGATTCAGGAGGCTGAAGTACTAGGACAGGCTGAAAATGTCAGGGTGTTGGAGCTGGAGGACAGGACAGGTAAGTTCAGATCACAGCACTGCGGGGTTTCCTTGTCTCTGCGCTGGTCTGCAATAAACGGGCTCCTGAATCGGCTGCAGTGATGACTGGTTCTGTGGCTTTAGACTCACTATCGAGCACTTCAGTTCAATATGTTATGTGCTGACTTTTGTTGTCTGCAGGATCTGTTTCTTTTTTCTGTACATCGGGTGTTTGACGGTCTTCTTTCTTTAATAAGTTCTATGAGATTTGTTTGTTTTGTGGCTGCCGGTGTGGAGACGAGTCTCAAGGTTGTATGCAGTATATATACATTGATAATAAATGTACTTTGAACTTCTGAACGTCGATACTGTTGAGTTATAAAAGCTTTCCATTCCTCTAGCTTTCTACAAATAGTTGCTATATTCTACGCCCCTTCTTTTGCTTAGCCACATCCTCCCTTTAAAATACTTCTTCTCCGGGATATATCGATCCTGCGCCTTCTCAATTTCTTGCAGAAGGCGTAGCATTGACGCAGAGGTACAGCGGTACCTAAAGGTGTTGAGACAGGTAAATAGAATGAAGGCATCCAGTGGGATACCTGTCGTTATTAGGAAAGTACTGAACAGAACTCTTGGAAGGACTTATTGAAACATTAGTTGTTTGAAAAGCTTGAAAAGTGTATACTTCTGGTGCCACAGGACATAAGATGTTTAATTGCACTGGAGATTCATCAGAATGTGTGGGATGGGCTGAGGTAGAAGGAGAGACTGCATTGGTGGGAACAATGTTCTCCTGGAGCATCCAACGTTGAGCGGTGATCTTAACGAAGACAAGGAACATGAGGTGCATCGATAATATAAATGGAGACCGCCTTTTCAAGCACGAGGGGGCGGTTGTAAAACTCAAGGACATAGATTTTCCGTAAGAGGAGAAAGACTAAAAGGGGACTTTTATCCACAGATAATGATGGGGATGTGGAAGGAGCGACTATAGAAAGTGGTAGGGTTGGGTTCAGCTAGAGATTTTAAAGGATATTTTATAGGCTAATAGATAGTACCTGCTCAGAGGGTTATGGGCCAAATTCAGGCAAATGGGGCAAATTCAAGTGGGCAGGGGCCATTTGGAAGGAAGCACACTTTCTATTCATTGGGACTCTGTGATTCCAGAGAGAGGTCTGAATGACAAAGAGTGTTTAAAAAATAAGAGTGTGAGGTTTGGACGGGATCTGAGGAATAATTGCCTCTGAAGGTTACCATCTGGAACATAATGTCTGAAGGGATGGTACAAGCAGGTATTTAAAGGCCATCTCTATGAACATTTGAATCACCAAGGAAGAACAGGCAACAGACCAAACGCGGAATTGGAGAAGGAAGATAACTGGCATATACATGGTGAGCCGAAATCCCTGTTTCACTACTGAAACTACTAACTTTTACGTGGGGATTGGTGACGCATTGTGTTCATATTGCAGTCGTCCATGTAAGGGTCTGATATCAACTGCTAAGGCTAATAAAATGGCTTCCTGTCATGTTAACTGCTGAGGTAATGGGTTCTCGGTGGCAGCAAGTTTGACGGGATAACGGGACTTTGGAATTCAGTTGCTAACCAATGGCCGAGTTGTGATTATTTCCTGTCTCTGTGAAAGCTGTTGGTTTTCGCGGGATTTGGGCAGAGGGCGCGAGGGGAATGAGAAGAGGAGACACGACGTGAGGATTCAGTGAGATGCCTGACCCCTTGGGCTCCATGCGGGAGCGGAAGTCGACGATAGTCGAAGGTGGATCAGTGATGGGAATCCCTGATCTCCAACGAAGTGTGCACGAACCGTTTATTCAAATTCTTGCCGCCTTTTATTTTATATTTTGTTCTCTACTAGTCTCATAGACAAATTAAGAGTAATAAAACCTTACTTGTTTAACCGCATACTGCGTACTGTTCGTTATTTCGGAGGGCTGATTTTACACAGGGGACACTTCACGCCGCATCCACCCAAACGAGAGTTCTAAAGTTTGGACGAGCAGGGAGGTCATCACCCCGAGACCGTGCCACGAGGCGAAGCGAGTGTTACAATGTGGGGGCTCGTCCGGGGTTTGATTCAATGGGATGCTGTATGATCGCCCTGTGTAAATCTGTGCTGCTGTGAGATTGCGGTTAGTAAACGGTGTCTCTGTGGGATTGCGGTTAGTAATGTGTGTCTCTGCGAGACTGTGGTTAGTAATGTGTCTCTGTGAGATTGCGGTTAGTAATGTGTCTCTGCGAGATTGCGGTTAGTAATGTGTGTCTCTGAGGGATTGCGGTTAGTAATGTGAGTCTCTGTGAGATTGCGATTAGTAATGTGTGTCTCTGTGGAATTGCGGTTAGCAATGTGTGTCTCTGTGGGATTGCGGTTAGTAATGTGTGTCTCTGTGGGGCAGCGGTTAGTAATGTGTGTCTCTGAGGGATTGCGGTTAGTAATGTGTGTCTCTGTGGGGCAGCGGTTAGCAATGTGTGTCTCTGAGGGATTGCGGTTATTAATGTGTCTCTGTGGGATTGCGGTTAGTAATGTGTGTCTCTGAGGGATTGCGGTTATTAATGTGTCTCTGTGGGATTGCGGTTAGCAATGTGTGTCTCTGTGGGATTGCGGTTAGTAATGTGTGTCTCTGAGGGATTGCGGTTATTAATGTGTCTCTGTGGGATTGCGGTTAGCAATGTGTGTCTCTGTGGGATTGCGGTTAGTAATGTGTGTCTCTGTGGGGCAGCGGTTAGTAATGTGTGTCTCTGAGGGATTGCGGTTAGTAATGTGTGTCTCTGTGAGATTTCGGTTAGTAATGTGTGTCTCTGTGGGATTGCGGTTAGTAATGTGTCTCTGTGGGATTGCGGTTTATAATGTGTGTCTCTGAGGGACTGCGGTTAGTAAGGTGTGTCTGTGGGACTGCGGTTAATAATGTGTGCCTCTCCGGGACTGCCCTTAGTAATGTGTCTCTACGAGATTACGATTAGTAATGTGTGTCCCTGTGGGATTGCGGTTAGTAATGTGTCTCTGTGGGATTGCGGTTAGTAATCTGTGTGTCTGTGGGATTGCGGTTAGTAATGTGTGTCTCTGTGGGACTGCGGTTAATAATGTGTCTCTGTGGGATTGTGGTTAGTAATGTGTGTCTGTGTGGGATTGCTGTTAGTAATTTGAGACTCTGCGGGACTGCGGTTAGTAATGTGTCTCTGTGAGATTGCGGTTAATAATGTATGTCTCTGTGGGATTGCGGTTAGTTAAGTGTGTCTCTGAGGGATTGCGGTTGGTAATGTGTGTCTCTGTGGGGCTGCGGTTAGTAATGTGTGTCTCTGAGGGATTGCGGTTAGTAATGTGTGTCTCTGTGGGGCTGCGGTTAGTAATGTGTGTCTCTGAGGGATTGCGATTAGTAATGTGTGTCTCTGTGGGATTGCGGTTAGTAATGTGTGCCTCTGTGGGGCAGCGGTTAGTAATGTGTGTCTCTGAGGGATTGCGGTTAGTAATGTGTGTCTCTGTGGGGCAGCGGTTAGTAATGTGTGTCTCTGAGGGATTGCGGTTATTAATGTGTCTCTCTGTGGGATTGCTGTTAGTAATGTGTGTCTCTGTGAGATTGTGGTTAGTAATGTGTGTCTGTGCGATTGTGGTTAGTAATGTGTCTCTGTGGGACTGCGGTTAGTAATGTGTCTCTGTGGAATTGCGTTTAGTAATGTGTTTCTCTGTGGGATTGCGTTTAGTAATGTGTGTCTCTGTGGGGCAGCGGTTAGCAATGTGTGTCTCTGAGGGATTGCGGTTATTAATGTGTCTCTGTGGGATTGCGGTTAGTAATGTGTGTCTCTGAGGGATTGCGGTTATTAATGTGTCTCTGTGGGATTGCGGTTAGCAATGTATGTCTCTGTGGGATTGCGGTTAGTAATGTGTGTCTCTGAGGGATTGCGGTTATTAATGTGTCTCTGTGAGATTTCGGTTAGTAATGTGTGTCTCTGTGGGATTGCGGTTAGTAATGTGTCTCTGTGGGATTGCGGTTTATAATGTGTGTCTCTGAGGGACTGCGGTTAGTAAGGTGTGTCTGTGGGACTGCGGTTAATAATGTGTGCCTCTCCGGGACTGCCCTTAGTAATGTGTCTCTACGAGATTACGATTAGTAATGTGTGTCCCTGTGGGATTGCGGTTAGTAATGTGTCTCTGTGGGATTGCGGTTAGCAATGTGTGTCTCTGTGGGATTGCGGTTAGTAATGTGTGTCTCTGAGGGATTGCGGTTATTAATGTGTCTCTGTGGGATTGCGGTTAGCAATGTGTGTCTCTGTGGGATTGCGGTTAGTAATGTGTGTCTCTGTGGGGCAGCGGTTAGTAATGTGTGTCTCTGTGGGATTGCGGTTAGTAATGTGTCTCTGTGGGATTGCGGTTTATAATGTGTGTCTCTGAGGGACTGCGGTTAGTAAGGTGTGTCTGTGGGACTGCGGTTAATAATGTGTGCCTCTCCGGGACTGCCCTTAGTAATGTGTCTCTACGAGATTACGATTAGTAATGTGTGTCCCTGTGGGATTGCGGTTAGTAATGTGTCTCTGTGGGATTGCGGTTAGCAATGTGTGTCTCTGTGGGATTGCGGTTAGTAATGTGTGTCTCTGAGGGATTGCGGTTATTAATGTGTCTCTGTGGGATTGCGGTTAGCAATGTGTGTCTCTGTGGGATTGCGGTTAGTAATGTGTGTCTCTGTGGGGCAGCGGTTAGTAATGTGTGTCTCTGTGGGATTGCGGTTAGTAATGTGTCTCTGTGGGATTGCGGTTTATAATGTGTGTCTCTGAGGGACTGCGGTTAGTAAGGTGTGTCTGTGGGACTGCGGTTAATAATGTGTGCCTCTCCGGGACTGCCCTTAGTAATGTGTCTCTACGAGATTACGATTAGTAATGTGTGTCCCTGTGGGATTGCGGTTAGTAATGTGTCTCTGTGGGATTGCGGTTAGTAATCTGTGTGTCTGTGGGATTGCGGTTAGTAATGTGTGTCTCTGTGGGACTGCGGTTAATAATGTGTCTCTGTGGGATTGTGGTTAGTAATGTGTGTCTGTGTGGGATTGCTGTTAGTAATTTGAGACTCTGCGGGACTGCGGTTAGTAATGTGTCTCTGTGAGATTGCGGTTAATAATGTATGTCTCTGTGGGATTGCGGTTAGTTAAGTGTGTCTCTGAGGGATTGCGGTTGGTAATGTGTGTCTCTGTGGGGCTGCGGTTAGTAATGTGTGTCTCTGAGGGATTGCGGTTAGTA